>NC_060147.1:98048791-98664752 GCF_021461385.2 Schistocerca piceifrons | reverse complement strand
CTCGCATTTTCTCCTATTTTGTGGCCGCCATACCTCGGTTCATGCTAAATCCTAAGGTCGTAGGTCAACTGCAAGGCACCTAATGAGGCCAATAATTGTATTTTCGATAACTAAAACATGACTTGTACTACTCCTTACTTGTCGACTGCATAAACTTAGAAGCTCCTATTTCGTACAGAGTGGTGCGACTGCATACCTCAGCAGGCGACATTAATTGCACGAAGATAGATATAAATGTTTCACAGAGAAAAGCGGCCAATGTGACGATCTGTCATTACGTCATTATGAAAACAAATGACAAAACGCTATGTTTACTTCGGTTTCTACTACACAGTAACACTTCTCGCATTTTCTCCTATTTTGTGGCCGCCATACCTCGGTTCATGCTAAATCCTAAGGTCGTAGGTCAACCGCAAGGCATCTAATGAGGCCAATAATTGTATTTTCAATAACTAAATTATGACTTGTACTACTCCTTACTTGTCGACTGCATAAACTTAGAAGCTCCTATTTCCTACAGAGTAGTGCGACTGCGCTACCTCAGCAGGCGACATTAATTGCACGAAGATAGATATAAATGTTTCACAGAGAAAAGCGGCCAATGTGACGATCTGTCATTACGTCATTATGAAAACAAATGACAAAACGCTATGTTTACTTCGGTTTTTACTACACAGTAACACTTTTCGCATTTTCTTCTATTTTGTGGCCGCCATACCTCGGTTCATGCTAAATCCTAAGGTCGTAGGTCAACTGCAAGGCACCTAATGAGGCCAATAATTGTATTTTCGATACCTAAAACATGACTTGTACTACTCCTTACTTCTCGACTGCATAAATTCAGAAGCTCCTATTTCGTACAGAGTAGTGCGACTGCGCTACCTCAGCAGGCGACATTAATTGCACGAAGATAGATATAAATGTTTCACAGAGAAAAGCGGCCAATGTGACGATCTGTCATTACGTCATTATGAAAACAAATGACAAAACGCTATGTTTACTTCGGTTTTTACTACACAGTAACACTTTTCGCATTTTCTCCTATTTTGTGGCCGCCATACCTCGGTTCATGCTAAATCCTAAGGTCGTAGGTCAACTGCAAGGCACCTAATGAGGCCAATAATTGTATTTTCGATAACTAAAACATGACTTGTACTACTCCTTACTTGTCGACTGCATAAACTTAGAAGCTCCTATTTCGTACAGAGTAGTGCGACTGCGCTACCTCAGCAGGCGACATTAATTGCACGAAGATAGATATAAATGTTCCACAGAGAAAAGCGGCCAATGTGACGATCTGTCATTACGTCATTATGAAAACAAATGACAAAACGCTATGTTTACTTCGGTTTTTACTACACAGTAACACTTCTCGCAATTTCTCCTATTTTGTGGCCGCCATACCTCGGTTCATGCTAAATCCTAAGGTCGTAGGTCAACTGCAAGGCACCTAATGCGGCCATTAATTGTATTTTCGATAACTAAAACATGACTTGTACTACTCCTTACTTGTCGACTGCATAAACTTAGAAGCTCCTATTTCGTACAGAGTGGTGCGACTGCATACCTCAGCAGGCGACATTAATTGCACGAAGATAGATATAAATGTTTCACAGAGAAAAGCGGCCAATGTGACGATCTGTCATTACGTCATTATGAAAACAAATGACAAAACGCTATGTTTACTTCGGTTTTTACTACACAGTAACACTTCTCGCATTTTCTCCTATTTTGTGGCCGCCATGCCTCGGTTCATGCTAAATCCTAAGGTCGTAGGTCAACTGCAAGGCACCTAATGAAGCCAATAATTGCATTTTCGATAACTTAAACATGACTTGTATACTCCTTACTAGTCGACTGCGTAAACTTAGAAGCTCCTATTTCGTACAGAGTGGTGCGACTGCATACCTCAGCAGGCGACATTAATTGCACGAAGATAGATATAAATGTTTCACAGCGAAAAGCGGCCAATGTGACGATCTGTCATTACGTCATAATGAAAACAAATGACAAAACGCTATGTTTACTTCCGTTTTTACTACACAGTAACACTTCTCGCATTTTTTCCTATTTTGTGGCCGCCATACCTCGGTTCATGCTAAATCCTAAGGTCGTAAGTCAACTGCAAGGCACCTAATGAGGCCAATAATTGTATTTTCGATAACTTAAACATGACTTTTATACTCCTTACTTGTCGACTGCATAATGCTAGAAGCTTCTATTTCGTACAGAGTCGTGCGACTGCATAGCTCAACAGGCGACATTAATATTCAGAAAATAAATGTAAAATTTCCGAGAGAAAAGCAACCAATGTGACGATCTGTTATTACGTCATTATGAAAACAAATGACCAAAACGCTATGTTTACTTCGGTTTTTACTACACAGTAACACTTCTCGCATTTTCTCCTATTTTGTGGCCGCCATGCCTCGGTTCATGCTAAATCCTAAGGTCGTAGGTCAACTGCAAGGCACCTAATGAAGCCAATAATTGCATTTTCGATAACTTAAACATGACTTGTAAACTCCTTACTAGTCGACTGCGTAAACTTAGAAGCTCCTATTTCGTACAGAGTGGTGCGACTGCATACCTCAGCAGGCGACATTAATTGCACGTAGATAGATATAAATGTTTCACAGAGAAAAGCGGCCAATGTGACGATCTGTCATTACGTCATTATGAAAACAAATGACAAAACGCTATGTTTACTTCGGTTTTTACTACACAGTAACACTTCTCGCATTTTCTCCTATTTTGTGGCCGCCATACCTCGGTTCATGCTAAATCCTAAGGTCGTAGGTCAACTGCAAGGCACCTAATGAGGCCAATAATTGTATTTTCGATAACTAAAACATGACTTGTACTACTCCTTACTTGTCGACTGCATAAACTTAGAAGCTCCTATTTCGTACAGAGTGGTGCGACTGCATACCTCAGCAGGCGACATTAATTGCACGAAGATAGATATAAATGTTTCACAGAGAAAAGCGGCCAATGTGACGATCTGTCATTACGTCATTATCAAAACAAATGACAAAACGCTATGTTTACTTCGGTTTTTACACACAGTAACACTTCTCGCATTTTCTCCTATTTTGTGGCCGCCATACCTCGGTTCATGCTAAATCCTAAGGTCGTAGGTCAACTGCAAGGCACCTAATGCGGCCATTAATTGTATTTTCGATAACTAAAACATGACTTGTACTACTCCTTACTTGTCGACTGCATAAACTTAGAAGCTCCTATTTCGTACAGAGTGGTGCGACTGCATACCTCAGCAGGCGACATTAATTGCACGAAGATAGATATAAATGTTTCACAGAGAAAAGCGGCCAATGTGACGATCTGTCATTACGTCATTATGAAAACAAATGACAAAACGCTATGTTTACTTCGGTTTTTACTACACAGTAACACTTCTCGCATTTTCTCCTATTTTGTGGCCGCCATACCTCGGTTCATGCTAAATCCTAAGGTCGTAGGTCAACTGCAAGGCACCTAATGAGGCCAATAATTGTATTTTCGATAACTAAAACATGACTTGTACTACTCCTTACTTGTCGACTGCATAAACTTAGAAGCTCCTATTTCGTACAGAGTGGTGCGACTGCATACCTCAGCAGGCGACATTAATTGCACGAAGATAGATATAAATGTTCACACAGAGAAAAGCGGCCAATGTGACGATCTGTCATTACGTCATTATGAAAACAAATGACAAAACGCTATGTTTACTTCGGTTTTTACTACACAGTAACACTTCTCGCATTTTCTCCTATTTTGTGGCCGCCATGCCTCGGTTCATGCTAAATCCTAAGGTCGTAGGTCAACTGCAAGGCACCTAATGAAGCCAATAATTGCATTTTCGATAACTTAAACATGACTTGTATACTCCTTACTAGTCGACTGCGTAAACTTAGAAGCTCCTATTTCGTACAGAGTGGTGCGACTGCATACCTCAGCAGGCGACATTAATTGCACGAAGATAGATATAAATGTTTCACAGCGAAAAGCGGCCAATGTGACGATCTGTCATTACGTCATAATGAAAACAAATGACAAAACGCTATGTTTACTTCCGTTTTTACTACACAGTAACACTTCTCGCATTTTTTCCTATTTTGTGGCCGCCATACCTCGGTTCATGCTAAATCCTAAGGTCGTAAGTCAACTGCAAGGCACCTAATGAGGCCAATAATTGTATTTTCGATAACTTAAACATGACTTTTATACTCCTTACTTGTCGACTGCATAATGCTAGAAGCTTCTATTTCGTACAGAGTCGTGCGACTGCATAGCTCAACAGGCGACATTAATATTCAGAAAATAAATGTAAAATTTCCGAGAGAAAAGCAACCAATGTGACGATCTGTTATTACGTCATTATGAAAACAAATGACCAAAACGCTATGTTTACTTCGGTTTTTACTACACAGTAACACTTCTCGCATTTTCTCCTATTTTGTGGCCGCCATGCCTCGGTTCATGCTAAATCCTAAGGTCGTAGGTCAACTGCAAGGCACCTAATGAAGCCAATAATTGCATTTTCGATAACTTAAACATGACTTGTATACTCCTTACTAGTCGACTGCGTAAACTTAGAAGCTCCTATTTCGTACAGAGTGGTGCGACTGCATACCTCAGCAGGCGACATTAATTGCACGTAGATAGATATAAATGTTTCACAGAGAAAAGCGGCCAATGTGACGATCTGTCATTACGTCATTATGAAAACAAATGACAAAACGCTATGTTTACTTCGGTTTTTACTACACAGTAACACTTCTCGCATTTTCTCCTATTTTGTGGCCGCCATACCTCGGTTCATGCTAAATCCTAAGGTCGTAGGTCAACTGCAAGGCACCTAATGAGGCCAATAATTGTATTTTCGATAACTAAAACATGACTTGTACTACTCCTTACTTGTCGACTGCATAAACTTAGAAGCTCCTATTTCGTACAGAGTGGTGCGACTGCATACCTCAGCAGGCGACATTAATTGCACGAAGATAGATATAAATGTTTCACAGAGAAAAGCGGCCAATGTGACGATCTGTCATTACGTCATTATCAAAACAAATGACAAAACGCTATGTTTACTTCGGTTTTTACACACAGTAACACTTCTCGCATTTTCTCCTATTTTGTGGCCGCCATACCTCGGTTCATGCTAAATCCTAAGGTCGTAGGTCAACTGCAAGGCACCTAATGCGGCCAATAATTGTATTTTCGATAACTAAAACATGCCTTGTACTACTCCTTACTTGTCGACTGCATAAACGTAGAAGCTCCTATTTCGTACAGAGTGGTGCGACTGCATACCTCAGCAGGCGACATTAATTGCACGAAGATAGATATAAATGTTTCACAGAGAAAAGCGGCCAATGTGACGATCTGTCATTACGTCATTATGAAAACAAATGACAAAACGCTATGTTTACTTCGGTTTTTAACTACACAGTTACACTTCTCGCGTTTTCTCCTATTTTGTGGCCGCCATACCTCGGTTCATGCTAAATCCTAAGGTCGTAGGTCAACTGCAAGGCACCTAATGAGGCCAATAATTGTATTTTCGATAACTAAAACATGACTTGTACTACTCCTTACTTGTCGACTGCATAAACTTAGAAGCTCCTATATCGTACAGAGTGGTGCGACTGCATACCTCAGCAGGCGACATTAATTGCACGAAGATAGATATAAATGTTTCACAGAGAAAAGCGGCCAATGTGACGATCTGTTATTACGTCATTTTGAAAACGAATGACAAAACGCTATGCTTACTTCGGTTTTTACTACACAGTAACACTTCTCGCATTTTCTCCTATTTTGTGGCCGCCATACCTCGGTTCATGCTAAATCTTAAGGTCGTAGGTCAACTGCAAGGCACCTAATGCGGCCAATAATTGTAATTTCGATAACTAAAACATGCCTTGTACTACTACTTACTTGTCGACTGCATAAACTTAGAAGCTCCTATTTCGTTCAGTGTGGTGCGACTGCATACCTCAGCAGGCGACATTAATTGCACGAAGATAGATATAAATGTTTCACAGAGAAAAGCGGCCAATGTGACGATCTGTCATTACGTCATTCATCTACACATCTACACATCTACATCTACATTGATACTCCGCAAGCCACCCAACGGTGTGTGGCGGAGGGCACTTTACGTGCCACTGTCATTACCTCCCTTTCCTGTTCCAGTCGCGTATGGTTCGCGGGAAGAACGACTGTCTGAAAGCCTCCGTGCGCGCTCTAATCTCTCTAATTTTACATTCCTGATCTCCTCGGGAAGTATAAGTAGGGGGAAGCAATATATTCGATACCTCATCCAGAAACGCACCCTCTCGAAACCTGGCGAGCAAGCTACACCGCGATGCAGAGCGCCTCTCTTGCAGAGTCTGCCACTTGAGTTTATAAAACATCTCCGTAACGCTATCACGGTTACCAAATAACCCAGTGACGAAACGCGCCGCTCTTCTTTGGATCTTCTCTATCTCCTCCGTCAACTCGACCTGGTACGGATCCCACACTGATGAGCAATACTCAAGTATAGGTCGAACGAGTGTTTTGTAAGCCACCTCCTTTGTTGATGGACTACATTTTCTAAGCACTCTCCCAATGAATCTCAACCTGGTACCCGCCTTACCAGCAATTAGTTTTATATGATCATTCCACTTCAAATCGTTCCGTACGCATACTCCCAGATATTTTACAGAAGTAACTGCCACCAGTGTTTGTTCTGCTATCATATAATCATACAATAAAGGATCCTTCTTTCTATGTATTCGCAATACATTACATTTGTCTATGTTAAGGGTCAGTTGCCACTCCCTGCACCAAGTGCCTATCCGCTGCAGATCTTCCTGTATTTCGGTACAATTTTCTAATGCAGCAACTTCTCTGTATACTACAGCATCATCCGCGAAAAGCCGCATGGAACTTCCGACACTATCTACTAAGTCCTTTATATATATTGTGAAAGGCAATGGTCCCATAACACTCCCCTGTGGCACGCCAGAGGTTACTTTAACGTCTGTAGACGTCTCTCCATTGATAACAACATGCTGTGTTCTGTTTGCTAAAAACTCCTCAATCCAGCCACACAGCTGGTCTGATATTCCGTAGGCTCTTACTTTGTTTATCAGGCGACAGTGCGGAACTGTATCGAACGCCTTCCGGAAGTCAAGAAAAATAGCATCTACCTGGGAGCCTGTATCTAATATTTTCTAGGTCTCATGAACAAATAAGGCGAGTTGGGTCTCACACGATCGCTGTTTCCGGAATCCATGTTGATTCCTACATAGTAGATTCTGGGTTTCCAGAAATGACATGATACGCGAGCAAAAAACATGTTCTAAAATTCTACAAGAGATCGACGTAAGAGATATAGGTCTATAGTTTTGCGCATCTGCTCGACGACCCTTCTTGAAGACTGGGACTATCTGTGCTCTTTTCCAATCATTTGGAACCCTCCGTTCCTCTAGAGACTTGCGGTACACGGCTGTTAGAAGGGGGGCAAGTTCTTTCGCGTACTCTGTGTAGAATCGAATTGGTATCCCGTCAGGTCCAGTGGACTTTCCTCTATTGAGTGATTCCAGTTGCTTTTCTATTCCTTGGACACTTATTTCGATGTCAGCCATTTTTTCGTTTGTGCGAGGATTTAGAGAAGGAACTGCAGTGCGGTCTTCCTCTGTGAAACAGCTTTGGAAAAAGGTGTTTAGTATTTCAGCTTTACGCGTGTCATCCTCTGTTTCAATGCCATCATCATCCCGTAGTGTCTGCATATGCTGTTTCGAGCCACTTACTGATTTAACGTAAGACCAGAACTTCCTAGGATTTTCTAAAAACAAATGACAAAACGCTATGTTTACTTCGGTTTTTACTACACAGTAACACTTCTCGCATTTTCTCCTATCTTGTGGCCGCCATACCTCGGTTCATGCTAAATCCTAAGGTCGGAGGTCAACTGCAAGGCACCTAATGAGGCCAATAATTGTATTTTCGATAACTTAAACATGACTTGTATACTCCTTACTTGTCGACTGCATAATGTTAGAAGCTTCCATTTCGTACAGAGTCGTGCGACTGCATAGCTCAGCAGGCGACATTAATATCCAGAAAATAAATGTAAAATTTCCGAGAGAAAAGCGACCAATGTGACGATCTGTTATTGCGTCATTATGAAAACAAATGACCAAAACGCTATGTTTACTTCGATTTTTACTACACAGTAACACTTCTCGCATTTTCTCCTATTTTGTGGCCGCCATACCTCGGTTCATGCTAAATCCTAGGGTCGTAGGTCAACTGCAAGGCACCTAATGAGGCCAATAATTGTATTTTCGATAACTAAAACATGACTTGTACTGCTCCTTACTTGTCGACTGCATAAACTTAGAAGCTCCTATTTCGTACAGAGTGGTGCGACTGCATACCTCAGCAGGCGACATTAATTGCACGAAGATAGATATAAATGTGTCACAGAGAAAAGCGGCCAATGTGACGATCTGTCATTACGTCATTATGAAAACAAATGACAAAACGCTATGTTTACTTCGGTTATTACTACACAGTAACACTTCTCGCATTTTCTCCTATTTTGTGGCCGCCATACCTCGGTTCATGCTAAATCCTAAGGTCGTAGGTCAACTGCAAGGCACCTAATGAGGCCAATAATTGTATTTTCGATAACTAAAACATGACTTGTACTACTCCTTACTTGTCGACTGCATAAACTTAGAAGCTCCTATTTCGTACAGAGTGGTGCGACTGCATACCTCAGCAGGCGACATTAATTGCACGAAGATAGATATAAATGTTTCACAGCGAAAAGCGGCCAATGTGACGATCTGTCATTACGTCATAATGAAAACAAATGACAAAACGCTATGTTTACTTCCGTTTTTACTACACAGTAACACTTCTCGCATTTTTTCCTATTTTGTGGCCGCCATACCTCGGTTCATGCTAAATCCTAAGGTCGTAAGTCAACTGCAAGGCACCTAATGAGGCCAATAATTGTATTTTCGATAACTTAAACATGACTTTTATACTCCTTACTTGTCGACTGCATAATGCTAGAAGCTTCTATTTCGTACAGAGTCGTGCGACTGCATAGCTCAACAGGCGACATTAATATTCAGAAAATAAATGTAAAATTTCCGAGAGAAAAGCAACCAATGTGACGATCTGTTATTACGTCATTATGAAAACAAATGACCAAAACGCTATGTTTACTTCGGTTTTTACTACACAGTAACACTTCTCGCATCTTCTCCTGTATTGCGGCCGCTATACGTCGGTTCATGCTAAATCCTAAGGTCGTAGGTCAACTGCAAGGCACCTAATGAGGCCAATAATTGTATTTTCGATAACTTAAACATGACTTGTATACTCCTTACTAGTCGACTGCGTAAACTTAGAAGCTCCTATTTCGTACAGAGTGGTGCGACTGCATACCTCAGCAGGCGACATTAATTGCACGAAGATAGATATAAATATTTCACAGAGAAAAGCGGCCAATGTGACGATCTGTCATTACGTCATTATCAAAACAAATGACAAAACGCTATGTTTACTTCGGTTTTTACACACAGTAACACTTCTCGCGTTTTCTCCTATTTTGTGGCCGCCATACCTCGGTTCATGCTAAATCCTAAGGTCGTAGGTCAACTGCAAGGCACCTAATGAGGCCAATAATTGTATTTTCGATAACTAAAACATGACTTGTACTACTCCTTACTTGTCGACTGCATAAACTTAGAAGCTCCTATATCGTACAGAGTGGTGCGACTGCATACCTCAGCAGGCGACATTAATTGCACGAAGATAGATATAAATGTTTCACAGAGAAAAGCGGCCAATGTGACGATCTGTTATTACGTCATTTTGAAAACGAATGACAAAACGCTATGCTTACTTCGGTTTTTACTACACAGTAACACTTCTCGCATTTTCTCCTATTTTGTGGCCGCCATACCTCGGTTCATGCTAAATCTTAAGGTCGTAGGTCAACTGCAAGGCACCTAATGAGGCCAATAATTGTATTTTCGATAACTAAAACATGACTTGTACTACTCCTTACTTGTCGACTGCATAAACTTAGAAGCTCCTATATCGTACAGAGTGGTGCGACTGCATACCTCAGCAGGCGACATTAATTGCACGAAGATAGATATAAATGTTTCACAGAGAAAAGCGGCCAATGTGACGATCTGTTATTACGTCATTTTGAAAACGAATGACAAAACGCTATGCTTACTTCGGTTTTTACTACACAGTAACACTTCTCGCATTTTCTCCTATTTTGTGGCCGCCATACCTCGGTTCATGCTAAATCTTAAGGTCGTAGGTCAACTGCAAGGCACCTAATGCGGCCAATAATTGTAATTTCGATAACTAAAACATGCCTTGTACTACTACTTACTTGTCGACTGCATAAACTTAGAAGCTCCTATTTCGTTCAGTGTGGTGCGACTGCATACCTCAGCAGGCGACATTAATTGCACGAAGATAGATATAAATGTTTCACAGAGAAAAGCGGCCAATGTGACGATCTGTCATTACGTCATTCATCTACACATCTACACATCTACATCTACATTGATACTCCGCAAGCCACCCAACGGTGTGTGGCGGAGGGCACTTTACGTGCCACTGTCATTACCTCCCTTTCCTGTTCCAGTCGCGTATGGTTCGCGGGAAGAACGACTGTCTGAAAGCCTCCGTGCGCGCTCTAATCTCTCTAATTTTACATTCCTGATCTCCTCGGGAAGTATAAGTAGGGGGAAGCAATATATTCGATACCTCATCCAGAAACGCACCCTCTCGAAACCTGGCGAGCAAGCTACACCGCGATGCAGAGCGCCTCTCTTGCAGAGTCTGCCACTTGAGTTTATAAAACATCTCCGTAACGCTATCACGGTTACCAAATAACCCAGTGACGAAACGCGCCGCTCTTCTTTGGATCTTCTCTATCTCCTCCGTCAACTCGACCTGGTACGGATCCCACACTGATGAGCAATACTCAAGTATAGGTCGAACGAGTGTTTTGTAAGCCACCTCCTTTGTTGATGGACTACATTTTCTAAGCACTCTCCCAATGAATCTCAACCTGGTACCCGCCTTACCAGCAATTAGTTTTATATGATCATTCCACTTCAAATCGTTCCGTACGCATACTCCCAGATATTTTACAGAAGTAACTGCCACCAGTGTTTGTTCTGCTATCATATAATCATACAATAAAGGATCCTTCTTTCTATGTATTCGCAATACATTACATTTGTCTATGTTAAGGGTCAGTTGCCACTCCCTGCACCAAGTGCCTATCCGCTGCAGATCTTCCTGTATTTCGGTACAATTTTCTAATGCAGCAACTTCTCTGTATACTACAGCATCATCCGCGAAAAGCCGCATGGAACTTCCGACACTATCTACTAAGTCCTTTATATATATTGTGAAAGGCAATGGTCCCATAACACTCCCCTGTGGCACGCCAGAGGTTACTTTAACGTCTGTAGACGTCTCTCCATTGATAACAACATGCTGTGTTCTGTTTGCTAAAAACTCCTCAATCCAGCCACACAGCTGGTCTGATATTCCGTAGGCTCTTACTTTGTTTATCAGGCGACAGTGCGGAACTGTATCGAACGCCTTCCGGAAGTCAAGAAAAATAGCATCTACCTGGGAGCCTGTATCTAATATTTTCTAGGTCTCATGAACAAATAAGGCGAGTTGGGTCTCACACGATCGCTGTTTCCGGAATCCATGTTGATTCCTACATAGTAGATTCTGGGTTTCCAGAAATGACATGATACGCGAGCAAAAAACATGTTCTAAAATTCTACAAGAGATCGACGTAAGAGATATAGGTCTATAGTTTTGCGCATCTGCTCGACGACCCTTCTTGAAGACTGGGACTATCTGTGCTCTTTTCCAATCATTTGGAACCCTCCGTTCCTCTAGAGACTTGCGGTACACGGCTGTTAGAAGGGGGGCAAGTTCTTTCGCGTACTCTGTGTAGAATCGAATTGGTATCCCGTCAGGTCCAGTGGACTTTCCTCTATTGAGTGATTCCAGTTGCTTTTCTATTCCTTGGACACTTATTTCGATGTCAGCCATTTTTTCGTTTGTGCGAGGATTTAGAGAAGGAACTGCAGTGCGGTCTTCCTCTGTGAAACAGCTTTGGAAAAAGGTGTTTAGTATTTCAGCTTTACGCGTGTCATCCTCTGTTTCAATGCCATCATCATCCCGTAGTGTCTGCATATGCTGTTTCGAGCCACTTACTGATTTAACGTAAGACCAGAACTTCCTAGGATTTTCTAAAAACAAATGACAAAACGCTATGTTTACTTCGGTTTTTACTACACAGTAACACTTCTCGCATTTTCTCCTATCTTGTGGCCGCCATACCTCGGTTCATGCTAAATCCTAAGGTCGGAGGTCAACTGCAAGGCACCTAATGAGGCCAATAATTGTATTTTCGATAACTTAAACATGACTTGTATACTCCTTACTTGTCGACTGCATAATGTTAGAAGCTTCCATTTCGTACAGAGTCGTGCGACTGCATAGCTCAGCAGGCGACATTAATATCCAGAAAATAAATGTAAAATTTCCGAGAGAAAAGCGACCAATGTGACGATCTGTTATTGCGTCATTATGAAAACAAATGACCAAAACGCTATGTTTACTTCGATTTTTACTACACAGTAACACTTCTCGCATTTTCTCCTATTTTGTGGCCGCCATACCTCGGTTCATGCTAAATCCTAGGGTCGTAGGTCAACTGCAAGGCACCTAATGAGGCCAATAATTGTATTTTCGATAACTAAAACATGACTTGTACTGCTCCTTACTTGTCGACTGCATAAACTTAGAAGCTCCTATTTCGTACAGAGTGGTGCGACTGCATACCTCAGCAGGCGACATTAATTGCACGAAGATAGATATAAATGTGTCACAGAGAAAAGCGGCCAATGTGACGATCTGTCATTACGTCATTATGAAAACAAATGACAAAACGCTATGTTTACTTCGGTTATTACTACACAGTAACACTTCTCGCATTTTCTCCTATTTTGTGGCCGCCATACCTCGGTTCATGCTAAATCCTAAGGTCGTAGGTCAACTGCAAGGCACCTAATGAGGCCAATAATTGTATTTTCGATAACTAAAACATGACTTGTACTACTCCTTACTTGTCGACTGCATAAACTTAGAAGCTCCTATTTCGTACAGAGTGGTGCGACTGCATACCTCAGCAGGCGACATTAATTGCACGAAGATAGATATAAATGTTTCACAGCGAAAAGCGGCCAATGTGACGATCTGTCATTACGTCATAATGAAAACAAATGACAAAACGCTATGTTTACTTCCGTTTTTACTACACAGTAACACTTCTCGCATTTTTTCCTATTTTGTGGCCGCCATACCTCGGTTCATGCTAAATCCTAAGGTCGTAAGTCAACTGCAAGGCACCTAATGAGGCCAATAATTGTATTTTCGATAACTTAAACATGACTTTTATACTCCTTACTTGTCGACTGCATAATGCTAGAAGCTTCTATTTCGTACAGAGTCGTGCGACTGCATAGCTCAACAGGCGACATTAATATTCAGAAAATAAATGTAAAATTTCCGAGAGAAAAGCAACCAATGTGACGATCTGTTATTACGTCATTATGAAAACAAATGACCAAAACGCTATGTTTACTTCGGTTTTTACTACACAGTAACACTTCTCGCATCTTCTCCTGTATTGCGGCCGCTATACGTCGGTTCATGCTAAATCCTAAGGTCGTAGGTCAACTGCAAGGCACCTAATGAGGCCAATAATTGTATTTTCGATAACTTAAACATGACTTGTATACTCCTTACTAGTCGACTGCGTAAACTTAGAAGCTCCTATTTCGTACAGAGTGGTGCGACTGCATACCTCAGCAGGCGACATTAATTGCACGAAGATAGATATAAATATTTCACAGAGAAAAGCGGCCAATGTGACGATCTGTCATTACGTCATTATCAAAACAAATGACAAAACGCTATGTTTACTTCGGTTTTTACACACAGTAACACTTCTCGCATTTTCTCCTATTTTGTGGCCGCCATACCTCGGTTCATGCTAAATCCTAAGGTCGTAGGTCAACTGCAAGGCACCTAATGCGGCCAATAATTGTATTTTCGATAACTAAAACATGCCTTGTACTACTCCTTACTTGTCGACTGCATAAACGTAGAAGCTCCTATTTCGTACAGAGTGGTGCGACTGCATACCTCAGCAGGCGACATTAATTGCACGAAGATAGATATAAATGTTTCACAGAGAAAAGCGGCCAATGTGACGATCTGTCATTACGTCATTATGAAAACAAATGACAAAACGCTATGTTTACTTCGGTTTTTAACTACACAGTTACACTTCTCGCGTTTTCTCCTATTTTGTGGCCGCCATACCTCGGTTCATGCTAAATCCTAAGGTCGTAGGTCAACTGCAAGGCACCTAATGAGGCCAATAATTGTATTTTCGATAACTAAAACATGACTTGTACTACTCCTTACTTGTCGACTGCATAAACTTAGAAGCTCCTATATCGTACAGAGTGGTGCGACTGCATGCCTCAGCAGGCGACATTAATTGCACGAAGATAGATATAAATGTTTCACAGAGAAAAGCGGCCAATGTGACGATCTGTTATTACGTCATTTTGAAAACGAATGACAAAACGCTATGCTTACTTCGGTTTTTACTACACAGTAACACTTCTCGCATTTTCTCCTATTTTGTGGCCGCCATACCTCGGTTCATGCTAAATCTTAAGGTCGTAGGTCAACTGCAAGGCACCTAATGCGGCCAATAATTGTAATTTCGATAACTAAAACATGCCTTGTACTACTACTTACTTGTCGACTGCATAAACTTAGAAGCTCCTATTTCGTTCAGTGTGGTGCGACTGCATACCTCAGCAGGCGACATCAATTGCACGAAGATAGATATAAATGTTTCACAGAGAAAAGCGGCCAATGCGACGATCTGTCATTACGTCATTCATCTACACATCTACACATCTACATCTACATTGATACTCCGCAAGCCACCCAACGGTGTGTGGCGGAGGGCACTTTACGTGCCACTGTCATTACCTCCCTTTCCTGTTCCAGTCGCGTATGGTTCGCGGGAAGAACGACTGTCTGAAAGCCTCCGTGCGCGCTCTAATCTCTCTAATTTTACATTCGTGATCTCCTCGGGAAGTATAAGTAGGGGGAAGCAAT
Organism: Schistocerca piceifrons; assembly: GCF_021461385.2. Lineage (NCBI taxonomy): Eukaryota > Metazoa > Arthropoda > Insecta > Orthoptera > Acrididae > Schistocerca > Schistocerca piceifrons. Next base: position 98,649,467 of record NC_060147.1, on the reverse strand, counting down.
ATATTCGATACCTCATCCAGAAACGCACCCTCTCGAAACCTGGCGAGCAAGCTACACCGCGATGCAGAGCGCCTCTCTTGCAGAGTCTGCCACTTGAGTTTATAAAACATCTCCGTAACGCTATCACGGTTACCAAATAACCCAGTGACGAAACGCGCCGCTCTTCTTTGGATCTTCTCTATCTCCTCCGTCAACTCGACCTGGTACGGATCCCACACTGATGAGCAATACTCAAGTATAGGTCGAACGAGTGTTTTGTAAGCCACCTCCTTTGTTGATGGACTACATTTTCTAAGCACTCTCCCAATGAATCTCAACCTGGTACCCGCCTTACCAGCAATTAGTTTTATATGATCATTCCACTTCAAATCGTTCCGTACGCATACTCCCAGATATTTTACAGAAGTAACTGCCACCAGTGTTTGTTCTGCTATCATATAATCATACAATAAAGGATCCTTCTTTCTATGTATTCGCAATACATTACATTTGTCTATGTTAAGGGTCAGTTGCCACTCCCTGCACCAAGTGCCTATCCGCTGCAGATCTTCCTGTATTTCGGTACAATTTTCTAATGCAGCAACTTCTCTGTATACTACAGCATCATCCGCGAAAAGCCGCATGGAACTTCCGACACTATCTACTAAGTCCTTTATATATATTGTGAAAGGCAATGGTCCCATAACACTCCCCTGTGGCACGCCAGAGGTTACTTTAACGTCTGTAGACGTCTCTCCATTGATAACAACATGCTGTGTTCTGTTTGCTAAAAACTCCTCAATCCAGCCACACAGCTGGTCTGATATTCCGTAGGCTCTTACTTTGTTTATCAGGCGACAGTGCGGAACTGTATCGAACGCCTTCCGGAAGTCAAGAAAAATAGCATCTACCTGGGAGCCTGTATCTAATATTTTCTAGGTCTCATGAACAAATAAGGCGAGTTGGGTCTCACACGATCGCTGTTTCCGGAATCCATGTTGATTCCTACATAGTAGATTCTGGGTTTCCAGAAATGACATGATACGCGAGCAAAAAACATGTTCTAAAATTCTACAAGAGATCGACGTAAGAGATATAGGTCTATAGTTTTGCGCATCTGCTCGACGACCCTTCTTGAAGACTGGGACTATCTGTGCTCTTTTCCAATCATTTGGAACCCTCCGTTCCTCTAGAGACTTGCGGTACACGGCTGTTAGAAGGGGGGCAAGTTCTTTCGCGTACTCTGTGTAGAATCGAATTGGTATCCCGTCAGGTCCAGTGGACTTTCCTCTATTGAGTGATTCCAGTTGCTTTTCTATTCCTTGGACACTTATTTCGATGTCAGCCATTTTTTCGTTTGTGCGAGGATTTAGAGAAGGAACTGCAGTGCGGTCTTCCTCTGTGAAACAGCTTTGGAAAAAGGTGTTTAGTATTTCAGCTTTACGCGTGTCATCCTCTGTTTCAATGCCATCATCATCCCGTAGTGTCTGCATATGCTGTTTCGAGCCACTTACTGATTTAACGTAAGACCAGAACTTCCTAGGATTTTCTAAAAACAAATGACAAAACGCTATGTTTACTTCGGTTTTTACTACACAGTAACACTTCTCGCATTTTCTCCTATCTTGTGGCCGCCATACCTCGGTTCATGCTAAATCCTAAGGTCGGAGGTCAACTGCAAGGCACCTAATGAGGCCAATAATTGTATTTTCGATAACTTAAACATGACTTGTATACTCCTTACTTGTCGACTGCATAATGTTAGAAGCTTCCATTTCGTACAGAGTCGTGCGACTGCATAGCTCAGCAGGCGACATTAATATCCAGAAAATAAATGTAAAATTTCCGAGAGAAAAGCGACCAATGTGACGATCTGTTATTACGTCATTATGAAAACAAATGACCAAAACGCTATGTTTACTTCGGTTTTTACTACACAGTAACACTTCTCGCATTTTCTCCTATATTGCGGCCGCTATACCTCGGTTCATGCAAAGTCTTGAGGGCCTACGTCAAATTAAGGCACCTAATGCGGCCAATAATTGTATTTTCGATAGCTAAAACATGACTTGTACTACTCCTTACTTGTCGACTGCATAAACTTAGAAGCTCCTATTTTGTACAGAGTGGTGCGACTGCATACCTCAGCAGGCGACATTAATTGCACGAAGATAGATATAAATGTTTCACAGAGAAAAGCGGCCTATGTGACGATCTGTCATTACGGCATTATGAAAACAAATGACAAAACGCTATGTTTACTTCGGTTTTTACTACACAGTAACACTTCTCGCATTTTCTCCTATTTTGTGGCCGCCATACCTCGGTTCATGCTAAATCCTAAGGTCGTAGTTCAACTGCAAGGCACCTACTGCGGCCAGTAATTGTATTTTCGATAACTAAAACATGCCTTGTACTACTACTTACTTGTCGACTGCATAAACTTAGAAGCTTCTATTTCGTACAGAGTGGTGCGATTGCATACCTCAGCAGGCGACATTAATTGCACGAAGATAGGTATAAATGTTTCACAGAGAAAAGCGGCCAATGTGACGATCTGTCATTACGTCATTATGAAAACAAATGACAAAACGCTATGTTTACTTCGGTTTTTACTACACAGTAACACTTCTCGCATTTTCTCCTATTTTGTGGCCGCCATACCTCGGTTCATGCTAAATCCTAAGGTCGTAGGTCAACTACAAGGCACATAATGAGGCCAATAATTGTATTTTCGATAACTTAAACATGACTTGTATACTCCTTACTTGTCGACTGCATAATGTTAGAAGCTTCTATTTCGTACAGAGTCGTGCGACTGCATAGCTCAGCAGGCGACATTAATATCCAGAAAATAAATGTAAAATTTCCGAGAGAAAAGCGACCAATGTGACGATCTGTTATTACGTCATTATGAAAACAAATGACCAAAACGCTATGTTTACTTCGGTTTATACTACACAGTAACACTTCTCGCATTTTCTCCTATATTGCGGCCGCTATACCTCGGTTCATGCAAAGTCTTGAGGGCCTAGGTCAACTAAAGGCACCTAATGCGGCCAATAATTGTATTTTCGATAACTAAAACATGACTTGTACTACTCCTTACTTGTCGACTGCAAAAACTTAGAAGCTCTTGTTTTGTACAGAGTGGTGCGACTGCATACCTCAGCAGGCGACATTAATTGCACGAAGATAGATATAAATGTTTCACAGAGAAAAGCGGCCAGTGTGACGATCTGTCATTACGTCATTATGAAAACAAATGACAAAACGCTATGTTTACTTCGGTTTTTACTACACAGTAACTCTTCTCGCATTTTCTCCTATTTTGTGGCCGCCATACCTCGGTTCATGCTAAATCCTAAGGTCGTAGTTCAACTGCAAGGCACCTAATGAGGCCAATAATTGTATTTTCGATAACTAAAACATGACTTGTACTACTCCTTAATTGTCGACTGCATTAACTTAGAAGCTCCTATTTCGTACAGAGTGGTGCGACTGCATACCTCAGCCAGGCGACATTAATTGCCACGAAGATAGATATAAATGTTTCACAGAGAAAAGCGGCCAATGTGACGATCTGTTATTACATTATTATGAAAACAAATGACAAAACGCTATGCTTACTTCGGTTTTTACTACACAGTAACACTTCTCGCATTTTCTCCTATTTTGTGGCCGCCATACCTCGGTTCATGCTAAATCTTAAGGTCGTAGGTCAACTGCAAGGCACCTAATGCGGCCAATAATTGTAATTTCGATAACTAAAACATGCCTTGTACTACTACTTACTTGTCGACTGCATAAACTTAGAAGCTCCTATTTCGTACAGAGTGGTGCGACTGCATACCTCAGCAGGCGACATTAATTGCACGAAGATAGATATAAATGTTTCACAGAGAAAAGCGGCCAATGTGACGATCTGTCATTACGTCATTCATCTACACATCTACATCTACATTGATACTCCGCAAGCCACCCAACGGTGTGTGGCGGAGGGCACTTTACGTGCCACTGTCATTACCTCCCTTTCCTGTTCCAGTCGCGTATGGTTCGCGGGAAGAACGACTGTCTGAAAGCCTCTGTGCGCGCTCTAATCTCTCTAATTTTACATTCGTGATCTCCTCGGGAAGTATAAGTAGGGGGAAGCAATATATTCGATACCTCATCCAGAAACGCACCCTCTCGAAACCTGGCGAGCAAGCTACACCGCGATGCAGAGCGCCTCTCTTGCAGAGTCTGCCAGTTGAGTTTATTAAACATCTCCGTAACGCTATCACGGTTACCAAATAACCCAGTGACGAAACGCGCCGCTCTTCTTTGGATCTTCTCTATCTCCTCCGTCAACCCGACCTGGTACGGATCCCACACTGATGAGCAATACTCAAGTATAGGTCGAACGAGTGTTTTGTAAGCCACCTCCTTTGTTGATGGACTACATTTTCTAAGCACTCTCCCAATGAATCTCAACCTGGTACCCGCCTTACCAGCAATTAGTTTTATATGATCATTCCACTTCAAATCGTTCCGTACGCATACTCCCAGATATTTTACAGAAGTAACTGCTACCAGTGTTTGTTCTGCTATCATATAATCATACAATAAAGGATCCTTCTTTCTATGTATTCGCAATACATTACATTTGTCTATGTTAAGGGTCAGTTGCCACTCCCTGCACCAAGTGCCTATCCGCTGCAGATCTTCCTGTATTTCGGTACAATTTTCTAATGCAGCAACTTCTCTGTATACTACAGCATCATCCGCGAAAAGCCGCATGGAACTTCCGACACTATCTACTAAGTCATTTATATATATTGTGAAAGGCAATGGTCCCATAACACTCCCCTGTGGCACGCCAGAGGTTACTTTAACGTCTGTAGACGTCTCTCCATTGATAACAACATGCTGTGTTCTGTTTGCTAAAAACTCCTCAATCCAGCCACACAGCTGGTCTGATATTCCGTAGGCTCTTACTTTGTTTATCAGGCAACAGTGCGGAACTGTATCGAACGCCTTCCGGAAGTCAAGAAAAATAGCATCTACCTGGGAGCCTGTATCTAATATTTTCTAGGTCTCATGAACAAATAAGGCGAGTTGGGTCTCACACGATCGCTGTTTCCGGAATCCATGTTGATTCCTACATAGTAGATTCTGGGTTTCCAGAAATGACATGATACGCGAGCAAAAAACATGTTCTAAAATTCTACAAGAGATCGACGTAAGAGATATAGGTCTATAGTTTTGCGCATCTGCTCGACGACCCTTCTTGAAGACTGGGACTATCTGTGCTCTTTTCCAATCATTTGGAACCCTCCGTTCCTCTAGAGACTTGCGGTACACGGCTGTTAGAAGGGGGGCAAGTTCTTTCGCGTACTCTGTGTAGAATCGAATTGGTTTCCCGTCAGGTCCAGTGGACGTTCCTCTATTGAGTGATTCCAGTTGCTTTTCTATTCCTTGGACACTTATTTCGATGTCAGCCATTTTTTCGTTTGTGCGAGGATTTAGAGAAGGAACTGCAGTGCGGTCTTCCTCTGTGAAACAGCTTTGGAAAAAGGTGTTTAGTATTTCAGCTTTACGCGTGTCATCCTCTGTTTCAATGCCATCATCATCCCGTAGTGTCTGCATATGCTGTTTCGAGCCACTTACTGATTTAACGTAAGACCAGAACTTCCTAGGATTTTCTAAAAACAAATGACAAAACGCTATGTTTACTTCGGTTTTTACTACACAGTAACACTTCTCGCATTTTCTCCTCTTTTGTGGCCGCCATACCTCGGTTCATGCTAAATCCCAAGGTCGGAGGTCAACTGCAAGGCACCTAATGAGGCCAATAATTGTATTTTCGATAACTTAAACATGACTTGTATACTCCTTACTTGTCGACTGCATAATGTTAGAAACTTCCATTTCGTACAGAGTCGTGCGACTGCATAGCTCAGCAGGCGACATTAATATCCAGAAAATAAATGTAAAATTTCCGAGAGAAAAGCGACCAATGTGACGATCTGTTATTGCGTCATTATGAAAACAAATGACCAAAACGCTATGTTTACTTCGATTTTTACTACACAGTAATACTTCACGCATTTTCTCCTATTTTGTGGCCGCCATACCTCGGTTCATGCTAAATCATAATGTCGTAGGTCAACTACAAGGCACCTAATGCGGCCAATAATTGTATTTTCGATAACTAAAACATGACTTGTACTACTCCTTACTTGTCGACTGCATAAACTTAGAAGCTCCTACTTTGTACAGGGTGGTGCGACTGCATACCTCAGCAGGCGACATTAATTGCACGAAGATAGATATAAATGTTTCACAGAGAAAAGCGGCCGATGTGACGATCTGTCATTACGTCATTATCAAAACAAATGACAAAACGCCATGTTTACTTCGGTTTTTACTACACAGTAACACTTCTCGCATTTTCTCCTATTTTGTGGCCGCCATACCTCGGTTCTTGCTAAATCCTAAGAACGTAGGTCAACTGCAAGGCACCTAATGCGGCCAATAATTGTATTTTCGATAACTAAAACATGACTTGTACTACTCCTTACTTGTCGACTGCATAAACTTAGATGCTCCTATTTCGTACAGAGTGGTGCGACTGCATACCTCAGCAGGCGACATTAATTGCACGAAGATAGATATAAATGTTTCACAGAGAAAAGCGGCCAATGTGACGATCTGTTATTACGTCATTATGAAAACAAATGACAAAACGCTATGTTTACTTTGATTTTTACTACACAGTAACACTTCTCGCATTTTCACATATTTTGTGGCCGCCATACCTCGGTTCATGCTAAATCATAATGTCGTAGGTCAACTACAAGGCACCTAATGCGGCCAATAATTGTATTTTCGATAACTAAAACATGACTTGTACTACTCCTTACTTGTCGACTGCATAAACTTAGAAGCTCCTATTTCGGACAGAGTGGTGCGACTGCATACCTCAGCAGGCGACATTAATTGCACGAAGATAGATATAAATGTTTCACAGAGAAAAGCGGCCAATGTGACGATCTGTTATTACGTCATTATGAAAACAAATGACCAAAACGCTATGTTTACTTCGGTTTTTACTACACAGTAACACTTCTCGCATTTTCTCCTATATTGCGGCCGCTATACCTCGGTTCATGCAAAGTCTTGAGGGCCTAGGTCAACTAAAGGCACCTAATGCGGCCAATAATTGTATTTTCGATAACTAAAACATGACTTGTACTACTCCTTACTTGTCGACTGCATAAACTTAGAAGCTCCTATTTTGTACAGGGTGGTGCGACTGCATACCTCAGCAGGCGACATTAATTGCACGAAGATAGATATAAATGTTTCACAGAGAAAAGCGGCCAATGTGACGATCTGTCACTACGGCATTATGAAAACAAATGACAAAACGCTATGTTTACTTCGGTTTTTACTACACAGTAACACTTCTCGCATTTTCTCCTATTTTGTGGCCGCCATACCTCGGTTCATGCTAAATCCTAAGGTCGTAGGTCAACTGCAAGGCACCTAATGCGGCCAGTAATTGTATTTTCGATAACTAAAACATGCCTTGTACTACTACTTACTTGTCGACTGCATAAACTTAGAAGCTTCTATTTCGTACAGAGTGGTGCGACTGCATACCTCAGCAGGCGACATTAATTGCACGAAGATAGGTATAAATGTTTCACAGAGAAAAGCGGCCAATGTGACGATCTGTCATTACGTCATTATGAAAACAAATGACAAAACGCTATGTTTACTTCGGTTTTTACTACACAGTAACACTTCTCGCATTTTCTCCTATTTTGTGGCCGCCATACCTCGGTTCATGCTAAATCCTAAGGTCGTAGGTCAACTACAAGGCACCTAATGAGGCCAATAATTGTATTTTCGATAACTTAAACATGACTTGTATACTCCTTACTTGTCGACTGCATAATGTTAGAAGCTTCTATTTCGTACAGAGTCGTGCGACTGCATAGCTCAGCAGGCGACATTAATATCCAGAAAATAAATGTAAAATTTCCGAGAGAAAAGCGACCAATGTGACGCTCTGTTATTACGTCATTATGAAAACAAATGACCAAAACGCTATGTTTACTTCGGTTTTTACTACACAGTAACACTTCTCGCAATTTCTCCTGTATTGCGGCCGCTATACCTCGGTTCATGCAAAGTCTTGAGGGCCTAGGTCAACTAAAGGCACCTAATGCGGCCAATAATTGTATTTTCGATAACTAAAACATGACTTGTACTACTCCTTACTTGTCGACTGCAAAAACTTAGAAGCTCTTGTTTTGTACAGAGTGGTGCGACTGCATACCTCAGCAGGCGACATTAATTGCACGAAGATAGATATAAATGTTTCACAGAGAAAAGCGGCCAGTGTGACGATCTGTCATTACGTCATTTTGAAAACAAATGACAAAACGTTATGTTTACTTCGGTTTTTACTACACAGTAACACTTCTCGCATTTTCTCCTATTTTGTGGCCGCCATACCTCGGTTCATGCTAAATCCTAAGGTCGTAGGTCAACTGCAAGGCACCTAATGAGGACAATAATTGTATTTTCGATAACTAAAACATGACTTGTACTACTCCTTACTTGTCGACTGCATAAACTTAGAAGCTCCTATTTCGTACAGAGTGGTGCGACTGCATACCTCAGCAGGCGACATTAATTGCACGAAGATAGATATAAATGTTTCACAGAGAAAAGCGGCCAATGTGACGATCTGTCATTACGTCATTATGAAAACAAATGACAAAACGCTATGTTTACTTCGGTTTTTACTACACAGTAACACTTCTCGCATTTTCTCCTATTTTGTGGCCGACATACGTCGGTTCATGCTAAATCCTAAGGTCGTAGGTCAACTGCAAGGCACCTAATGCGGCCAATAATTGTATTTTCGATAACTAAAACATGCCTTGTACTACTCCTTACTTGTCGACTGCATAAACGTAGAAGCTCGTATTTCGTACCGAGTGGTGCGACTGCATACCTCAGCAGGCGACATTAATTGCACGAAGATAGATATAAATGTTTCACAGAGAAAAGGGGCCAATGTGACGATCTGTCATTACGTCATTATGAAAACAAATGACAAAACGCTATGTTTACTTCGGTTTTTACTACACAGTAACACTTCTCGCGTTTTCTCCTATTTTGTGGCCGCCATACCTCGGTTCATGCTAAATCCTAAGGTCGTAGGTCAACTGCAAGGCACCTAATGAGGCCAATAATTGTATTTTCGATAACTAAAACATGACTTGTACTACTCCTTAATTGTCGACTGCATAAACTTAGAAGCTCCTATTTCGTACAGAGTGGTGCGACTGCATACCTCAGCAGGCGACATTAATTGCACGAAGATAGATATAAATGTTTCACAGAGAAAAGCGGCCAATGTGACGATCTGTTATTACGTCATTATGAAAACAAATGAGAAAACGCTATGCTTACTTCGGTTTTTACTACACAGTAACACTTCTCGCATTTTCTCCTTTTTTGTGGCCGCCATACCTCGGTTCATGCTAAATCTTAAGGTCGTAGGTCAACTGCAAGGCACCTAATGCGGCCAATAATTGTATTTTCGATAACTAAAACATGACTTGTACTACTCCTTACTTGTCGACTGCATAAACTTAGAAACTCCTATTTCGTACAGAGTGGTGCGACTGCATACCTCAGCAGGCGACATTAATTGCACGAAGATAGATATAAATGTTTCACAGAGAAAAGCGGCCAATGTGACGATCTGTCATTACGTCATTCATCTACACATCTACATCTACATTGATACTCCGCAAGCCACCCAACGGTGTGTGGCGGAGGGCACTTTACGTGCCACTGTCATTACCTCCCTTTCCTGTTCCAGTCGCGTATGGTTCGCGGGAAGAACGACTGTCTGAAAGCCTCCGTGCGCGCTCTAATCTCTCTAATTTTACATTCGTGATCTCCTCGGGAAGTATAAGTAGGGGGAAGCAATATATTCGATACCTCATCCAGAAACGCACCCTCTCGAAACCTGGCGAGCAAGCTACACCGCGATGCAGAGCGCCTCTCTTGCAGAGTCTGCCACTTGAGTTTATTAAACATCTCCGTAACGCTATCACGGTTACCAAATAACCCAGTGACGAAACGCGCCGCTCTTCTTTGGATCTTCTCTATCTCCTCCGTCAACCCGACCTGGTACGGATCCCACACTGATGAGCAATACTCAAGTATAGGTCGAACGAGTGTTTTGTAAGCCACCTCCTTTGTTGATGGACTACATTTTCTAAGCACTCTCCCAATGAATCTCAACCTGGTACCCGCCTTACCAGCAATTAGTTTTATATGATCATTCCACTTCAAATCGTTCCGTACGCATACTCCCAGATATTTTACAGAAGTAACTGCTACCAGTGTTTGTTCTGCTATCATATAATCATACAATAAAGGATCCTTCTTTCTATGTATTCGCAATACATTACATTTGTCTATGTTAAGGGTCAGTTGCCACTCCCTGCACCAAGTGCCTATCCGCTGCAGATCTTCCTGTATTTCGGTACAATTTTCTAATGCAGCAACTTCTCTGTATACTACAGCATCATCCGCGAAAAGCCGCATGGAACTTCCGACACTATCTACTAAGTCATTTATATATATTGTGAAAGGCAATGGTCCCATAACACTCCCCTGTGGCACGCCAGAGGTTACTTTAACGTCTGTAGACGTCTCTCCATTGATAACAACATGCTGTGTTCTGTTTGCTAAAAACTCCTCAATCCAGCCACACAGCTGGTCTGATATTCCGTAGGCTCTTACTTTGTTTATCAGGCGACAGTGCGGAACTGTATCGAACGCCTTCTGGAAGTCAAGAAAAATAGCATCTACCTGGGAGCCTGTATCTAATATTTTCTGGTTCTCATGAACAAATAAGGCGAGTTGGGTCTCACACGATCGCTGTTTCCGGAATACATGTTGATTCCTACATAGTAGATTCTGGGTTTCCAGAAATGACGTGATACGCGAGCAAAAATCATGTTCTAAAATTCTACAAGAGATCGACGTAAGAGATATAGGTCTATAGTTTTGCGCATCTGCTCGACGACCCTTCTTGAAGACTGGGACTATCTGTGCTCTTTTCCAATCATTTGGAACCCTCCGTTCCTCTAGAGACTTGCGGTACACGGCTGTTAGAAGGGGGGCAAGTTCTTTCGCGTACTCTGTGTAGAATCGAATTGGTATCCCGTCAGGTCCAGTGGACTTTCCTCTATTGAGTGATTCCAGTTGCTTTTCTATTCCTTGGACACTTATTTCGATGTCAGCCATTCTTTCGTTTGTGCGAGGATTTAGAGAAGGAACTGCAGTGCGGTCTTCCTCTGTGAAACAGCTTTGGAAAAAGGTGTTTAGTATTTCAGTTTTACGCGTGTCATCCTCTGTTTCAATGCCATCATCATCCCGTAGTGTCTGGATATGCTGTTTCGAGCCACTTACTGATTTAACGTAAGACCAGAACTTCCTAGGATTTTCTAAAAACAAATGACAAAACGCTATGTTTACTTCGGTTTTTACTACACAGTAACACTTCTCGCATTTTCTCCTATTTTGTGGCCGCCATACCTCGGTTCATGCTAAATCCTAAGGTCGTAGGTCAACTACAAGGCACCTAATGCGGCCAATAATTGTATATTCGATAACTAAAACATGACTTGTACTACTCCTTACTTGTCGACTGCAAAAACTTAGAAGCTCTTGTTTTGTACAGAGTGGTGCGACTGCATACCTCAGCAGGCGACATTAATTGCACGAAGATAGATATAAATGTTTCACAGAGAAAAGCGGCCAGTGTGACGATCTGTCATTACGTCATTTTGAAAACAAATGACAAAACGCTATGTTTACTTCGGTTTTTACTACACAGTAACACTTCTCGCATTTTCTCCTATTTTGTGGCCGCCATACCTCGGTTCATGCTAAATCCTAAGGTCGTAGGTCAACTGCAAGGCACCTAATGAGGACAATAATTGTATTTTCGATAACTAAAACATGACTTGTACTACTCCTTACTTGTCGACTGCATAAACGTAGAAGCTCGTATTTCGTACCGAGTGGTGCGACTGCATACCTCAGCAGGCGACATTAATTGCACGAAGATAGATATAAATGTTTCACAGAGAAAAGGGGCCAATGTGACGATCTGTCATTACGTCATTATGAAAACAAATGACAAAACGCTATGTTTACTTCGGTTTTTATTACACAGTAACACTTCTCGCGTTTTCTCCTATTTTGTGGCCGCCATACCTCGGTTCATGCTAAATCCTAAGGTCGTAGGTCAACTGCAAGGCACCTAATGAGGCCAATAATTGTATTTTCGATAACTAAAACATGACTTGTACTACTCCTTAATTGTCGACTGCATAAACTTAGAAGCTCCTATTTCGTACAGAGTGGTGCGACTGCATACCTCAGCAGGCGACATTAATTGCACGAAGATAGATATAAATGTTTCACAGAGAAAAGCGGCCAATGTGACGATCTGTTATTACGTCATTATGAAAACAAATGAGAAAACGCTATGCTTACTTCGGTTTTTACTACACAGTAACACTTCTCGCATTTTCTCCTTTTTTGTGGCCGCCATACCTCGGTTCATGCTAAATCTTAAGGTCGTAGGTCAACTGCAAGGCACCTAATGCGGCCAATAATTGTATTTTCGATAACTAAAACATGACTTGTACTACTCCTTACTTGTCGACTGCATAAACTTAGAAACTCCTATTTCGTACAGAGTGGTGCGACTGCATACCTCAGCAGGCGACATTAATTGCACGAAGATAGATATAAATGTTTCACAGAGAAAAGCGGCCAATGTGACGATCTGTCATTACGTCATTCATCTACACATCTACATCTACATTGATACTCCGCAAGCCACCCAACGGTGTGTGGCGGAGGGCACTTTACGTGCCACTGTCATTACCTCCCTTTCCTGTTCCAGTCGCGTATGGTTCGCGGGAAGAACGACTGTCTGAAAGCCTCCGTGCGCGCTCTAATCTCTCTAATTTTACATTCGTGATCTCCTCGGGAAGTATAAGTAGGGGGAAGCAATATATTCGATACCTCATCCAGAAACGCACCCTCTCGAAACCTGGCGAGCAAGCTACACCGCGATGCAGAGCGCCTCTCTTGCAGAGTCTGCCACTTGAGTTTATTAAACATCTCCGTAACGCTATCACGGTTACCAAATAACCCAGTGACGAAACGCGCCGCTCTTCTTTGGATCTTCTCTATCTCCTCCGTCAACCCGACCTGGTACGGATCCCACACTGATGAGCAATACTCAAGTATAGGTCGAACGAGTGTTTTGTAAGCCACCTCCTTTGTTGATGGACTACATTTTCTAAGCACTCTCCCAATGAATCTCAACCTGGTACCCGCCTTACCAGCAATTAGTTTTATATGATCATTCCACTTCAAATCGTTCCGTACGCATACTCCCAGATATTTTACAGAAGTAACTGCTACCAGTGTTTGTTCTGCTATCATATAATCATACAATAAAGGATCCTTCTTTCTATGTATTCGCAATACATTACATTTGTCTATGTTAAGGGTCAGTTGCCACTCCCTGCACCAAGTGCCTATCCGCTGCAGATCTTCCTGTATTTCGGTACAATTTTCTAATGCAGCAACTTCTCTGTATACTACAGCATCATCCGCGAAAAGCCGCATGGAACTTCCGACACTATCTACTAAGTCATTTATATATATTGTGAAAGGCAATGGTCCCATAACACTCCCCTGTGGCACGCCAGAGGTTACTTTAACGTCTGTAGACGTCTCTCCATTGATAACAACATGCTGTGTTCTGTTTGCTAAAAACTCCTCAATCCAGCCACACAGCTGGTCTGATATTCCGTAGGCTCTTACTTTGTTTATCAGGCGACAGTGCGGAACTGTATCGAACGCCTTCTGGAAGTCAAGAAAAATAGCATCTACCTGGGAGCCTGTATCTAATATTTTCTGGTTCTCATGAACAAATAAGGCGAGTTGGGTCTCACACGATCGCTGTTTCCGGAATACATGTTGATTCCTACATAGTAGATTCTGGGTTTCCAGAAATGACATGATACGCGAGCAAAAATCATGTTCTAAAATTCTACAAGAGATCGACGTAAGAGATATAGGTCTATAGTTTTGCGCATCTGCTCGACGACCCTTCTTGAAGACTGGGACTATCTGTGCTCTTTTCCAATCATTTGGAACCCTCCGTTCCTCTAGAGACTTGCGGTACACGGCTGTTAGAAGGGGGGCAAGTTCTTTCGCGTACTCTGTGTAGAATCGAATTGGTATCCCGTCAGGTCCAGTGGACTTTCCTCTATTGAGTGATTCCAGTTGCTTTTCTATTCCTTGGACACTTATTTCGATGTCAGCCATTCTTTCGTTTGTGCGAGGATTTAGAGAAGGAACTGCAGTGCGGTCTTCCTCTGTGAAACAGCTTTGGAAAAAGGTGTTTAGTATTTCAGTTTTACGCGTGTCATCCTCTGTTTCAATGCCATCATCATCCCGTAGTGTCTGGATATGCTGTTTCGAGCCACTTACTGATTTAACGTAAGACCAGAACTTCCTAGGATTTTCTAAAAACAAATGACAAAACGCTATGTTTACTTCGGTTTTTACTACACAGTAACACTTCTCGCATTTTCTCCTATTTTGTGGCCGCCATACCTCGGTTCATGCTAAATCCTAAGGTCGTAGGTCAACTACAAGGCACCTAATGCGGCCAATAATTGTATTTTCGATAACTAAAACATGACTTGTACTACTCCTTACTTGTCGACTGCATAAACTTAGAAGCTCCTATTTCGGACAGAGTGGTGCGACTGCATACCTCAGCAGGCGACACTAATTGCACGAAGATAGATATAAATGTTTCACAGAGAAAAGCGGCCAATGTGACGATCTGTTATTACGTCATTATGAAAACAAATGACCAAAACGCTATGTTTACATCGGTTTTTACTACACAGTAACACTTCTCGCATTTTCTCCTATATTGCGGCCGCTATACCTTGGTTCATGCAAAGTCTTGAGGGCCTAGGTCAACTAAAGGCACCTAATGCGGCCAATAATTGTATTTTCGATAACTAAAACATGACTTGTACTACTCCTTACTTGTCGACTGCATAAACTTAGAAGCTCCTATTTTGTACAGAGTGGTGCGACTGCATACCTCAGCAGGCGACATTAATTGCACGAAGATAGATATAAATGTTTCACAGAGAAAAGCGGCCAATGTGACGATCTGTCATTACGGCATTATGAAAACAAATGACAAAACGCTATGTTTACTTCGGTTTTTACTACACAGTAACACTTCTCGCATTTTCTCCTATTTTGTGGCCGCCATACCTCGGTTCATGCTAAATCCTAAGGTCGTAGGTCAACTGCAAGGCACCTAATGAGGCCAATAATTGTATTTTCGATAACTAAAACATGACTTGTACTACTCCTTACTTGTCAACTGCATAAACATAGAAGCTCCTATTTCGTACAGAGTGGTGCGAGTGCATACCTCAGCAGGCGACATTAATTGCACGAAGATAGATATAAATGTTTCACAGAGAAAAGCGGCCAATGTGACGATCTGCAATTACGTCATTATGAAAACAAATGACAAAACGCTATGTTTACTTCGGTTTTTACTACACAGTAACACTTCTCGCATTTTCTCCTATTTTGTGGCCGCCATACCTCCTTTTCATGCTAAATCCTAAGGTCGTAGGTCAACTGCAAGGCACCTAATGAGGCCAATAATTGTATTTTCGATAACTTAAACATGACTTGTACTACTCCTTACTTGTTGACTGCATAAACTTAGAAGCTCCTATTTCGTACAGAGTGGTGCGACTGTGCTACCTCAGCAAGCGACATTAATTGCACGAAGATAGATATAAATGTTTCACAGAGAAAAGCGGCCAATGTGACGATCTGTCATTACGTCATTATGAAAAAAAATGACAAAACGCTATGTTTACTTCGGTTTTTACTACACAGTATCACTTCTCGCATTTTCTCCTATTTTGTGGCCGCCATACCTCGGTTCATGCTAAATCCTAAGGTCGTAGGTCAACTGCAAGG
The DNA here is from genome assembly GCF_021461385.2 of Schistocerca piceifrons. Classification (NCBI taxonomy): domain Eukaryota; kingdom Metazoa; phylum Arthropoda; class Insecta; order Orthoptera; family Acrididae; genus Schistocerca; species Schistocerca piceifrons. Next base: position 98,633,345 of record NC_060147.1, on the reverse strand, counting down.
CACCTAATGAGGCCAATAATTGTATTTTCGATAACTTAAACATGACTAGTACTACTCCTTACTTGTCGACTGCATAAACTTAGAAGCTCCTATTTCGTACAGAGTGGTGCGACTGCGCTACCTCAGCAGGCGACATTAATTGCACGAAGATAGATATAAATGTTTCACAGAGAAAAGCGGCCAATGTGACGATCTGTCATTACGTCATTATGAAAACAAATGACAAAACGCTATGTTTAATTCGGTTTTTACTACACAGTAACACTTCTCGCATTTTCTCCTATTTTGTGGCCGCCATACCTCGGTTCATGCTAAATCCTAAAGTCGTAGGTCAACTGCATGGCACCTAAAGAGGCCAATAATTGTCTTTTCGATAACTAAAACATGACTTGTTCTACTCCTTACTTGTCGACTTCATAAACTTAGAAGCTCCTATGTCGTACAGAGTGTTGCGACTGCATACCTCAGCAGGCGAAATTAATTGCACGAAGATAGATATAAATGTTTCACAGAGAAAAGCGGCCAATGTGACGATCTGTCATTACGTCATTATGAAAACTAATGACAAAACGCTATGTTTACTTCGGTTTTTACTACACAGTAACACTTCTCGCATTTTCTCCTATTTTATGGCCGCCATACCTCGGTTCGTGCTAAATCTTAAGGTCGTAGGTCAACTGCAAGGCACCTAATGCGGCCAATAATTGTATTTTCGATAACTAAAACATGCCTTGTACTACTACTTACTTGTCGACTGCATAAACTTAGAATCTCCTATTTCGTACAGAGTGGTGCGACTGCATACCTCAGCAGGCGACATTAATTGCACGAAGATAGATATAAATGTTTCACAGAGAAAAGCGGCCAATGTGACGATCTGTCATTACGTCATTATGAAAGCAAATGACAAAACGCTATGTTTACTTCGGTTTTTACTACACAGTAACACTTCTCGCATTTTCTCCTGTATTGCGGCAGCTATACCTCGGTTCTTGCAAAGTCTTGAGGGCCTAGGTCAACTAAAGGCACCTAATGCGGCCAATAATTGTATTTTCGATAACTAAAACATGACTTGTACTACTCCTTACTTGTCGACTGCATAAACTTAGAAGCTCCTATTTTGTACAGAGTGGTGCGACTGCATACCTCAGCAGGCGACATTAATTGCACGAAGATAGATATAAATGTTTCACAGCGAAAAGCGGCCAATGTGACGATCTGTCATTACGTCATTATGAAAACAAATGACAAAACGCTATGTTTACTTCGGTTTTTACTAAACACCAACACTTCTCGCATTTTCTCCTATTTTGTGGCCGCCATACCTCGGTTCATGCTAAATCCTAAGAACGTAGGTCAACTGCAAGGCACCTAATGCGGCCAATAATTGTATTTTCGATAACTAAAACATGACTTGTACTACTCCTTACTTGTCGACTGCATAAACTTAGATGCTCCTATTTCTTACATAGTGGTGCGAGTGCATACCTCAGCAGGCGACATTAATTGCACGAAGATAGATATAAATGTTTCACAGAGAAAAGCGGCCAATGTGACGATCTGTCATTACGTCATTATGAAAACAAATGACAAAACGCTATGTTTACTTCGGTTTTTACTACACAGTAACACTTCTCGCATTTTCTCCTATTTTGTGGCCGCCATACCTCGGTTCATGCTAAATCCTAAGGTCGTAGGTCAACTGCAAGGCACCTAATGAGGCCAATAATTGTATTTTCGATAACTAAAACATGACTTGTACTACTCCTTACTTGTCGACTGCATAAACTTAGAAGCTCCTATTTCGTACAGAGTGGTGCGACTGCATACCTCAGCAGGCGACATTAATTGCACAAAGATAGATATAAATGTTTCACAGAGAAAAGCGGCCAATGTGACGATCTGTCATTACGTCATTATGAAAACAAATGACAAAACGCTATGTTTACTTCGGTTTTTACTACACAGTAACACTTCTCGCATTTTCTCCTATTTTGTGGCCGCCATACCTCGGTTCATGCTAAATCCTAAGGTCGTAGGTCAACTGCAAGGCACCTAATGCGGCCAATAATTGTATTTTCGATAACTAAAACATGACTTGTACTACTCCTTACTTGTCGACTGCATAAACGTAGAAGCTCCTATTTCGTACAGAGTGGTGCGACTGCATACCTCAGCAGGCGACAATAATTGCACGAAGATAGATATAAATGTTTCACAGAGAAAAGCGGCCAATGTGACGATCTGTCATTACGTCATTATGAAAACAAATGACAAAACGCTATGTTTACTTCGGTTTTTACTACACAGTAACACTTCTCGCATTTTCTCCTATTTTGTGGCCGCCATACCTCGGTTCATGCTAAATCCTAAGGTCGTAGGTCAACTGCAAGGCACCTAATGAGGCCAAAAATTGTATTTTCGATAACTAAAACATGACTTGTACTACTCCTTACTTGTCGACTTCATAAACTTAGAAGCTCCTATTTCGTACAGAGTGGTGCGACTGCATACCTCAGCAGGCGAAATTAATTGCACGAAGATAGATATAAATGTTTCACAGAGAAAAGCTGCCAATGTGACGATCTGTCATTACGTCATTATGAAAACTAATGACAAAACGCTATGTTTACTTCGGTTTTTACTACACAGTAACACTTCTCGCATTTTCTCCTATTTGTGGCCGCCATACCTCGGTTCATGCTAAATCCTAAGGTCGTAAGTCAACTGCAAGGCACCTAATGAGGCCAATTTTTGTATTTTCGATAACTTAAACATGACTTGTATACTCCTTACTTGTCGACTGCATAATGTTAGAAGCTTCAATTTCGTACAGAGTCGTGCGACGGCATAGCTCAGCAGGCGGCACTAATATCCAGAAAATAAATGTAAAATTTCCGAGAGAAAAGCGACCAATGTGATGATCTGTTATTACGTCATTATGAAAACAAATGACCAAAACGCTATGTTTACTTCGGTTTTTACTACACAGTAACACTTCTCGCATTTTCTCCTTTATTGTGGCCGCCATACCTCGGTTCATGCTAAATCTTAAGGTCGTAGGTCAACTGCAACGCACCTAATGAGGCCAATAATTGTATTTTTGATAACTAAAACATGACTTGTACTCGTCCTTGCTTGTCGACTGCATAAACTTAGAAGCTTGTAAGCTTGTATTTCGTACAGAGTGGTGCGACTGCATACCTCAGCAGGCGACATTAATTGCCTGACGATAAATGTAAATGTTTCCGAGAGAAAAGCGGCCAATGTGACGAACTGTCATTACGCCATTATGAAAACAAATGACAAAACGCTATGTTTACTTCGGTATTTACAACACAGTAACACTACTCGCACTTTCTCCTTTATTGTGGCCGCCATACCTCTGTTCATGCTAAATCTTAAGGTCGTAGGTCAACTGCAACGCACCTAATGAGGCCAATAATTGTATTTTTGATAACTAAAACATGACTTGTACTCGTCCTTGCTTGTCGACTTCATAAACTTAGAAGCTTGTAAGCTTGTATTTCGTACAGAGTGGTGCGACTGCATACCTCAGCAGGCGACATTAATTGCCTGACGATAAATGTAAATGTTTCCGAGAGAAAAGCGGCCAATGTGACGAACTGTCATTACGCCATTATGAAGACAAATGACAAAACGCTATGTTTACTTCGGTATTTACAACACAGTAACACTACTCGCATTTTCTCCTTTATTGTGGCCGCCATACCTCTGTTCATGCTAAATCTTAAGGTCGTAGGTCAACTGCAACGCACCTAATGAGGCCAATAATTGTATTTTTGATAACTAAAACATGACTTGTACTCGTCCTTGCTTGTCGACTGCATAAACTTAGAAGCTTGTATTTCGTACAGAGTGGTGCGACTGCATACCTCAGCAGGCGACATTAATTGCCTGACGATAAATGTAAATGTTTCCTAGAGAAAAGCGGCCAATGTGACGAACTGTCATTACGCCATTATGAAAACAAATGACAAAACGCTATGTTTACTTCGGTATTTACAACACAGTAACACTACTCGCATTTTCTCCTTTATTGTGGCCGCCATACCTCTGTTCATGCTAAATCTTAAGGTCGTAGGTCAACTGCAACGCACCTAATGAGGCCAATAATTGTATTTTTGATAACTAAAACATGACTTGTACTCGTCCTTGCTTGTCGACTGCATAAACTTAGAAGCTTGTAAGCTTGTATTTCGTACAGAGTGGTGCGACTGCATACCTCAGCAGGCGACATTAATTGCCTGACGATAAATGTAAATGTTTCCGAGAGAAAAGCGGCCAATGTGACGAACTGTCATTACGCCATTATGAAAACAAATGACAAAACGCTATGTTTACTTCGGTATTTACAACACAGTAACACTACTCGCATTTTCTCCTTTATTGTGGCCGCCATACCTCTGTTCATGCTAAATCTTAAGGTCGTAGGTCAACTGCAACGCACCTAATGAGGCCAATAATTGTATTTTTGATAACTAAAACATGACTTGTACTCGTCCTTGCTTGTCGACTGCATAAACTTAGAAGCTTGTAAGCTTGTATTTCGTACAGAGTGGTGCGACTGCATACCTCAGCAGGCGACATTAATTGCCTGACGACAAATGTAAACGTTTCCGAGAGAAAAGCGGCCAATGTGACGAACTGTCATTACGCCATTATGAAAACAAATGACAAAACGCTATGTTTACTTCGGTATTTACAACACAGTAACACTACTCGCATTTTCTCCTTTATTGTGGCCGCCATACCTCTGTTCATGCTAAATCTTAAGGTCGTAGGTCAACTGCAACGCACCTAATGAGGCCAATAATTGTATTTTTGATAACTAAAACATGACTTGTACTCGTCCTTGCCTGTCGACTGCATAAACTTAGAGGCTTGTATTTCGTACAGAGTGGTGCGACTGCATACCTCAGCGGGCGACATTAATTGCCTGAGGATAAATGTAAATGTTTCCGAGAGAAAAGCGGCCAATGTGACGAACTGTCATTACGCCATTATGAAAACAAATGACAAAACGCTATGTTTACTTCGGTATTTACAACACAGTAACACTACTCGCATTTTCTCCTTTATTGTGGCCGCCATACCTCTGTTCATGCTAAATCTTAAGGTCGTAGGTCAACTGCAACGCACCTAATGAGGCCAATAATTGTATTTTTGATAACTAAAACATGACTTGTACTCGTCCTTGCCTGTCGACTGCATAAACTTAGAGGCTTGTATTTCGTACAGAGTGGTGCGACTGCATACCTCAGCGGGCGACATTAATTGCCTGAGGATAAATGTAAATGTTTCCGAGAGAAAAGCGGCCAATGTGACGAACTGTCATTACGCCATTATGAAAACAAATGACAAAACGCTATGTTTACTTCGGTATTTACTACACAGTAACACTACTCGCATTTTTTCCTTTATTGTGGCCGCCATACCTCGGTTCATGCTAAATCTTAAGGTCGTAGGTCAACTGCAACGCACCTAATGAGGCCAATATTTGTATTTTTGATAACTAAAACATGACTTGTACTCGTCCTTGCTTGTCGACTGCATAAACTTAGAAGCTTGTAAGCTTGTATTTCGTACAGAGTGGTGCGACTGCATACCTCAGCAGGCGACATTAATTGCCTGACGATAAATGTAAATGTTTCCCAGAGAAAAGCGGCCAATGTGACGAACTGTCATTACGCCATTATGAAAACAAATGACAAAACGCTATGTTTACTTCGGTATTTACAACACAGTAACACTACTCGCATTTTCTCCTTTATTGTGGCCGCCATACCTCTGTTCATGCTAAATCTTAAGGTCGTAGGTCAACTGCAACGCACCTAAGAAGGCCAATAATTGTATTTTTGATAACTAAAACATGACTTGTACTCGTCCTTGCCTGTCGACTGCATAAACTTAGAGGCTTGTATTTCGTACAGAGTGGTGCGACTGCATACCTCAGCGGGCGACATTAATTGCCTGAGGATGAATGTAAATGTTTCCGAGAGAAAAGCGGCCAATGTGACGAACTGTCATTACGCCATTATGAAAACAAATGACAAAACGCTATGTTTACTTCGGTATTTACTACACAGTAACACTACTCGCATTTTTTCCTTTATTGTGGCCGTCTTACCTCGGTTCATGCTAAATCTTAAGGTCGTAGGTCAACTGCAACGCACCTAATGAGGCCAATATTTGTATTTTTGATAACTAAAACATGACTTGTACTCGTCCTTGCTTGTCGACTGCATAAACTTAGAAGCTTGTAAGCTTGTATTTCGTACAGAGTGGTGCGACTGCATACCTCAGCAGGCGACATTAATTGCCTGACGATAAATGTAAATGTTTCCGAGAGAATAGCGGCCAATGTGACGAACTGTCATTACGCCATTATGAAAACAAATGACAAAACGCTATGTTTACTTCGGTATTTACAACACAGTAACACTACTCGCATTTTCTCCTTTATTGTGGCCGCCATACCTCTGTTCATGCTAAATCTTAAGGTCGTAGGTCAACTGCAACGCACCTAATGAGGCCAATAATTGTATTTTTGATAACTAAAATATGCCTTGTACACGTCCTTGCTTATCGACTGCATAAACTTAGAAGCATGTATTTCGTACAGAGTGTGCGACTGCATACCTCAGCAGGCGACATTAATTGCCTGACGATAAATGTAAATGTTTCCGAGAGAAAAGCGGCCAATGTGACGAACTGTCATTACGCCATTATGAAAACAAATGACAAAACGCTAAGTTCACTTCAGTATTTACTACACAGTAACACTACTCGCATTTTCTCCTTTATTGTGGCCGCCATACCTCGGTTCATGCTAAATCTTAAGGTCGTAGGCCAACTGCAACGCACCTAATGAGGCCAATAATTGTGTTTTTGATAACTAAAACATTTCTTGTACTCGTCCTTGCTTGTCGACTGGATAAACTTAGAAGCTTGTATTTCGTACAGAGTGGTGCGACTGCATACCTCAGCAGGCGACATTAATTGCCTGACGATAAATGTAAATGTTTCCGAGAGAAAAGCGACGAATGTGACGAACTGTCATTACGCCATTATGAAAACAAATGACAAAACGCTAAGTTTACTTCGGTATTTACAACACAGTAACACTACTCGCATTTTCTCCTTTATTGTGGCCGCCATACCTCGGTTCATGCTAAATCTTAAGGTCGTAGGTCAACTGCAACGCACCTAATGAGGCCAATAATTGTATTTTTGATAAGTAAAACATGACTTGTACTCGTCCCTGCTTGTCGACTGCATAAACTTAGAAGCTTGTATTTCGTACAGAGTGGTGCGACTGCATACCTCGGCAGGCGACATTAATTGCCTGACGATAAATGTAAATGTTTCCGAGAGAAAAGCGGCCAATGTGACGAACTGTCATTACGCCATTATGAAAACAAATGACAAAACGCTATGTTTACTTTGATATTTAGTACACAGTAACACTACTCGCATTTTCTTCTTTATTGTGGCCGCCATACCTCGGTTCATGCTAAATCTTAAGGTCGTAGGTCAACTGCAACGCACCTAATGAGGCCAATAAATGTATTTTTGATAACTAAAACATGACTTGTACTCGTCCATGCTTGTCGACTGCATACACTTAGAAGCTTGTAAGCTTGTATTTCGTACAGAGTGGTGCGACTGCATACCTCAGCAGGCGACATTAATTGCCTGACGATAAATGTAAATGTTTCCGAGAGAAAAGCGGCCAATGTGACAAACTGTCATTACGCCATTATGAAAACAAATGACAAAACGCTATGTTTACTTCGCTATTTACTACACAGTAACACTACTCGCATTTTCTCCTTTATTGTGGCCGCCATACCTCGGTTCATGCTAAATCTTAAGGTCGTAGGTCAACTGCAACGCACCTAATGAGGCCAATAATTGTATTTTTGATAACTAAAACATGACTTGCACTCGTCCTTGCTTGTCGACTGCATAAACTTAGAAGCTTGTATTTCGTACAGAGTGGTGCGACTGCATACCTCAGCAGGCGACATTAATTGCCTGGCGATAAATGTAAATGTTTCTGAGAGAAAAGCGGCCAATGTGACGAACTGTCATTACGCCATAATGAAAACAAATGACAAAACGCTATGTTTAATTCGGTATTTACTACACAGTAACACTACTCGCATTTTCTCCTTTATTGTGGCCACCATACCTCTGTTCATGCTAAATCTTAAGGTCGTAGGTCAACTGCAATGCACCTAATGAGGCCAATAATTGTATTCTTGATAACTGAAGCATGACTTGTACTCGTCCTTGCTTGTCGACTGCATAAACTTAGAAGCTTGTATTTCGTACAGAGTGGTGCGACTGCATACCTCAGTGGGCGACATTAATTGCCTGACGATAAATGTAAATGTTTCCGAGAGAAAAGCGGCCATGTGACGATCTGTCATTACGTCTTTATGAAAACAAATGACAAAACGCTATGTTTACTCTGGTTTTTACTACACAGTAACACTACTCGCATTTTCTCCTTTATTGTGGCCGCCATACCTCTGTTCATTCTAAATCTTAAGGTCGTATGTTAACTGCAACGCACCTAATGAGGCCAATAATTGTATTTTTGATAACTAAAACATGACTTGTACTCGTCCTTGCCTGTCGACTGCATAAACTTAGAAGCTTGTATTTCGTACAGAGTGGTGCGACTGCATACCTCAGCGGGCGACATTAATTGCCAGATGATAAATGTAAATGAGTCCAAGAGAAAAGCGGCCAATGTGACGCACTGTCATTACGCCATAATGAAAACAAATGACAAACCGCTATGTTTAATTCGGTATTTACTACACAGTAACACTACTCGCATTTTCTCCTTTATTGTGGCCGCCATACCTCAGTTCATGCTAAATCTTAAGGTCGTAGGTCAACTGCAACGCACCTAATGAGGCCAATAATTGTATTTTTGATAACTAAAACATGACTTGTACTCGTCCTTGCTTGTCGACTGCATAAACTTAGAAGCTTGTATTTCGTACAGAGTGGTGCGACTGCATACCTCAGTGGGCGACATTAATTGCCTGACGATAAATGTAAATGTTTCCGAGAGAAAAGCGGCCATGTGACGATCTGTCATTTCGCCTTTATGAAAACAAATGACAAAACGCTATGTTTACTCCGGTTTTTACTACACAGTAACACTACTCGCATTTTCTCCTTTATTGTGGCCACCATACATCTGTTCATTCTAAATCTTAAGGTCGTAGGTCAACTGCAACGCACCTAATGAGGGCAATAATTGTATTTTTGATAACTAAAACATGACTTGTACTCGTCCTTGCTTGTCGACTGCATAAACGTAGAAGCTTGTATTTCGTACAGAGTGGTGCGACTGCATACCTCAGTAGGCGACTTTAATTGCCTGACGATAAATGTAAATGTTTCCGAGAGAAAAGCGGCCAATGTGACGAACTGTCATTACGCCATTATGAAAACAAATGACAAAACGCTATGTTTACTTCGGTATTTAGTACACAGTAACACTACTCGCATTTTCTCCTTTATTGTGGCCGCCATACCTCAGTTCATGCTAAATCTTAAGGTCGTATGTCAACTGCAACGCACCTAATGAGGCCAATAATTGTATTTTTGATAACTAAAACATGACTTGTACTCGTCCTTGCCTGTCGACTGCATAAACTTAGAGGCTTGTATTTCGTACAGAGTGGTGCGACTGCATACCTCAGCGGGCGACATTATATGCCTGATAATAAATGTAAATGTTTCCACGAGAAAAGCGGCCAATGTGACGAACTGTCATTACGCCATAATGAAAACAAATGACAAAACGCTATGTTTAATTCGGTATTTACTACACAGTAACACTACTCGCATTTTCTCCTTTATTGTGGCCGCCATACCTCTGTTCATGCTAAATCTTAAGGTCGTAGGTCAACTGCAACGCACCTAATGAGGCCAATAATTGTATTTTTCATAACTAAAACATGACTTGTACTAGTCCTTGCTTGTCGACTGCATAAACTTAGCAGCTTGTATTTCGTACAGAGTGGTGCGACTCCATACCTCAGCGGGCGACATTAATTGCCTGACGATAAATGTAAATGTTTCCGAGAGAAAAGCGGCCATGTGACGATCTGTCATTACGTCTTTATGAAAACAAATGAAAAAACGCTATGTTTACTCCGGTTTTTACTACACAGTAACACTACTCGCATTTTCTCCTTTATTGTGGCCGCCATACCTCTGTTCATGCTAAATCTTAAGGTCGTAGGTCAACTGCAACGCACCTAATGAGGCCACTAATTGTATTTTTCATAACTAAAACATGACTTGTACTCGTCCTTGCCTGTCGACTGCATAAACTTAGAGGCTTGTATTTCGTACAGAGTGGTGCGACTGCATACCTCAGCGGGCGACATTATATGCCTGATAATAAATGTAAATGTTTCCACGAGAAAAGCGGCCAATGTGACGAACTGTCATTACGCCATAATGAAAACAAATGACAAAACGCTATGTTTAATTCGGTATTTAGTACACAGTAACACTACTCGCATTTTCTCCTTTATTGTGGCCGCCATACCTCAGTTCATGCTAAATCTTAAGGTCGTATGTCAACTGCAACGCACCTAATGAGGCCAATAATTGTATTTTTGATAACTAAAACATGACTTGTACTCGTCCTTGCCTGTCGACTGCATAAACTTAGAGGCTTGTATTTCGTACAGAGTGGTGCGACTGCATACCTCAGCGGGCGACATTATATGCCTGATAATAAATGTAAATGTTTCCACGAGAAAAGCGGCCAATGTGACGAACTGTCATTACGCCATAATGAAAACAAATGACAAAACGCTATGTTTAATTCGGTATTTACTACACAGTAACACTACTCGCATTTTCTCCTTTATTGTGGCCGCCATACCTCTGTTCATGCTAAATCTTAAGGTCGTAGGTCAACTGCAACGCACCTAATGAGGCCAATAATTGCATTTTTCATAACTAAAACATGACTTGTACTAGTCCTTGCTTGTCGACTGCATAAACTTAGCAGCTTGTATTTCGTACAGAGTGGTGCGACTGCATACCTCAGCGGGCGACATTATATGCCTGATAATAAATGTAAATGTTTCCACGAGAAAAGCGGCCAATGTGACGAACTGTCATTACGCCATTATGAAAACAAATGACAAAACGCTATGTTTACTTCGGTATTTAGTACACAGTAACACTACTCGCATCTTCTCCTTTATTGTGGCCGCCATACCTCAGTTCATGCTAAATCTTAAGGTCGTATGTCAACTGCAACGCACCTAATGAGGCCAATAATTGTATTTTTGATAACTAAAACATGACTTGTACTCGTCCTTGCCTGTCGACTGCATAAACTTAGAGGCTTGTATTTCGTACAGAGTGGTGCGACTGCATACCTCAGCGGGCGACATTATATGCCTGATAATAAATGTAAATGTTTCCACGAGAAAAGCGGCCAATGTGACGAACTGTCATTACGCCATAATGAAAACAAATGACAAAACGCTATGTTTAATTCGGTATTTACTACACAGTAACACTACTCGCATTTTCTCCTTTATTGTGGCCGCCATACCTCTGTTCATGCTAAATCTTAAGGTCGTAGGTCAACTGCAACGCACCTAATGAGGCCAATAATTGTATTTTTCATAACTAAAACATGACTTGTACTAGTCCTTGCTTGTCGACTGCATAAACTTAGCAGCTTGTATTTCGTACAGAGTGGTGTGACTGCATACCTCAGCGGGCGACATTATATGCCTGATAATAAATGTAAATGTTTCCACGAGAAAAGCGGCCAATATGACGAACTGTCATTACGCCATTATGAAAACAAATGACAAAACGCTATGTTTACTTCGGTATTTAGTACACAGTAACACTACTCGCATTTTCTCCTTTATTGTGGCCGCCATACCTCAGTTCATGCTAAATCTTAAGGTCGTATGTCAACTGCAACGCACCTAATGAGGCCAATAATTGTATTTTTGATAACTAAAACATGACTTGTACTCGTCCTTGCCTGTCGACTGCATAAACTTAGAGGCTTGTATTTCGTACAGAGTGGTGCGACTGCATACCTCAGCGGGCGACATTATATGCCTGATAATAAATGTAAATGTTTCCACGAGAAAAGCGGCCAATGTGACGAACTGTCATTACGCCATAATGAAAACAAATGACAAAACGCTATGTTTAATTCGGTATTTACTACACAGTAACACTACTCGCATTTTCTCCTTTATTGTGGCCGCCATACCTCTGTTCATGCTAAATCTTAAGGTCGTAGGTCAACTGCAACGCACCTAATGAGGCCAATAATTGTATTTTTCATAACTAAAACATGACTTGTACTAGTCCTTGCTTGTCGACTGCATAAACTTAGCAGCTTGTATTTCGTACAGAGTGGTGCGACTCCATACCTCAGCGGGCGACATTAATTGCCTGACGATAAATGTAAATGTTTCCGAGAGAAAAGCGGCCATGTGACGATCTGTCATTACGTCTTTATGAAAACAAATGAAAAAACGCTATGTTTACTCCGGTTTTTACTACACAGTAACACTACTCGCATTTTCTCCTTTATTGTGGCCGCCATACCTCAGTTCATGCTAAATCTTAAGGTCGTATGTCAACTGCAACGCACCTAATGAGGCCAATAATTGTATTTTTGATAACTGAAACATGACTTGTACTCGTCCTTGCCTGTCGACTGCATAAACTTAGAGGCTTGTATTTCGTACAGATTGGTGCGACTGCATACCTCAGCGGGCGACATTAATTGCCTGATAATAAATGTAAATGTTTCCACGAGAAAAGCGGCCAATGTGACGAACTGTCATTACGCCATAATGAAAACAAATGACAAAACGCTATGTTCAATTCGGTATTTACTACACAGTAACACTACTCGCATTTTCTCCTTTATTGTTGCCGCCATACCTCTGTTCATGCTAAATCTTAAGGTCGTAGGTCAACTGCAACGCACCTAATGAGGCCAATAATTGTATTTTTGATAACTAAAACATGACTTGTACTCGTCCTTGCTTGTCGACTGCATAAACTTAGAAGCTTGTATTTCGTACAGAGTGGTGCGACTGCATACCTCAGCGGGCGACATTAATTGCCTGACGATAAATGTAAATGTTTCCAAGAGAAAAGCGGCCATGTGACGATCTGTCATTACGTCTTTATGAAAACAAATGACAAAACGCTCTGTTTACTCCGGTTTTTACTACACAGTAACACTACTCGCATTTTCTCCTTTATTGTGGCCGCCATACCTGTGTTCATGCTAAATCTTAAGGTCGTAGGCCAACTGCAACGCACCTAATGAGGCCAATAATTGTATTTTTGATAACTAAAACATAAATTGTACTCGTCCTTGCTTGTCGACTGCATAAACTTAGAAGCTTGTATTTCGTACAGAGTGGTGCGACTGCATACCTCAGCAGGCGACATTAATTGCCTGACGATAAATGTAAATGTTTCCGAGAGAAAAGCGGCCATGTGACGATCTGTCATTACGTCTTTATGAAAACAAATGACAAAACGCTATGTTTACATCGCTATTTACTACACAGTAACACTACTCGCATTTTCTCCTTTATTGTGGCCGCCATACCTCTGTTCATGCCAAATCTTAAGGTCGTAGGTCAACTGCAACGCACCTAATGAGGCCAATAATTGTATTTTTGATAACTAAAACATGACTTGTACTCGTCCTTGCTTGTCGACTGCATAAACTTAGAAGCTTGTATTTCGTACAGAGTGGTGCGACTGCATACCTCAGCGGGCGACATTAATTGCCTGACGACAAATGTAAATGTTTCCGAGAGAAAAGCGGCCATGTGACAATCTGCCATTACGTCTTCATGAAAACAAATGACAAAACGCTATGTTTACTCCGGTTTTTACTACACAGTAACACTATTCGCATTTTCTCCTTTATTGTGGGCCGCCATACCTCGGTTCATGCTAAATCATAAGGTCATAGGTCAACTGCAACGCACCTAATGAGGCCAATAATTGTATTTTTGATAACTAAAAGATGACTTGTACTCGTCCTTGCTTGTCGACTGCATAAACTTAGAACCTTGTATTTCGTACAGAGTGGTGCGACTGCATACCTCAGCGGGCGACATTAATTGCCTGACGATAAATGTAAATGTTTCCGAGAGAAAAGCAGCCATGTGACGATCTGTCATTACGTCTTTGTGAAAACAAATGACAAAACGCTATGTTTACTCCGGTTTTTGCTACACAGTAACACTACTCGCATTGTCTCCTTTATTGTGGCCGCCATACCTCTGTTCATGCTAAATCTTAAGGTCGTAGGTCAACTGCAACGCACCTAATGAGGCCAATAATTGTATTTTTGATAACTAAAACATGACTTGTACTCGTCCTTGCTTGTCGACTGCATAAACTTAGAAGCTTGTATTTCGTACAGAGTGGTGCGACTGCATACCTCAGTGGGCGACATTAATTGCCTGACGATAAATGTAAATGATGAAAACAAATGACAAAACGCTATGTTTACTCCGGTTTTTACTACACAGTAACACTACTCGCATTTTCTCCTTTATTGTGGCCGCCCATACCTGTGTTCATTCTAAATCTTAAGGGTCGTAGGTCAACTGCAACGCACCTAATAAGGCCAATAATTGTATTTTTGATAACTAAAACATGACTTGTACTCGTCCTTGCTTGTCGACTGCATAAACTTAGAGGCTTGTATTTCGTACAGAGTGGTGCGACTGCATACCTCAGGCGGGCGACATTAATTGCCTGATGACAAATGTAAATGTTTCCAAGAGAAAAAGCGGCCAATGTGACGAACTGTCATTACGCCATAATGAAAACAAATGACAAAACGCTATGTTTTAATTCGGTATTTACTACACAGTAACACTACTCGCATTTTCTCCTTTATTTTGGCCACCATACCTCTGCTCATGCTAAATCTTAAGGTCGTAGGTCAACTGCAATGCACCTAATGAGGCCAATAATTGTATTTTTGATAACTAAAACATGACTTGTACTCGTCCTTGCTTGTCGACTGCATAAACTTAGTAGCTTGTATTTCGTACAGAGTGGTGCGACTGCATACCTCAGTGGGCGACATTAATTGCCTGACGATAAATGTAAATGTTTCCGAGAGAAAAGCGGCCATGTGACGATCTGTCATTACGTCTTTATGAAAACAAATGACAAATCGCTATGTTTACTCCGGTTTTTACTACACAGTAACACTACTCGCATTTTCTCCTTTATTGTGGCGCCCATACCCTCTGTTCATTCTAAATCTTAAGGTCGTATGTCAACTGCAACGCACCTAATGAGGCCAATAATTGTATTTTTGATAACTAAAACATGACTTGTACTCGTCCTTGCCTGTCGACTGCATAAACTTAGTGGCTTGTATTTCGTACAGAGTGGTGCGACTGCATACCTCAGCGGGCGACATTAATTTCCAGACGATAAATGTAAATGTTTCCGAGAGAAAAAGCGCCCATGTGACGATCTGTCATTACGTCTTTATGAAAACAAGTGAGGGGAAAACGCTATGTTTACTTCGCTATTTACTACACAGTTACACTACTCGCATTTTCTCCTTTATTGTGGCCGCCATACCTCGGTTCATGCTAAATCATAAGGTCGTAGGTCAACTGCAACGCACCTAATGAGGCCAATAATTGTATTTTTGATAACTAAAACATGACTTGTACTCGTCCTTGCCTGTCGACTGCATAAACGTAGAGGCTTGTATTTCGTACAGAGTGGTGCGACTGCATACCTCAGCGGGCGACATTAATTGCCTGACGATAAATGTAAATGTTTCTGAGAGAAAAGCGGCCAATGTGCCGAACTGTCATTACGCCATTATGAAAAACAAATGACAAAACGCTATGTTTACTTCAGTATTTACTACACTGTAACACTACTCGCATTTTCTCCTTTATTGTGGGCGCCATACCTCTGTTCATGCTAAAATCTTAAGGTCGTAGGTCAACTGCAACGCACCTAATGAGGCCAATAATTGTATTTTTGATAAGTAATACATGACTTGTACTCGTCCTTGCTTGTCGACTGCATAAACTTAGAAGCTTGTATTTCGTACAGAGTGGTGCGACTGCATACCTCAGCGGGCGACATTAATTGCCTGACGATAAATGTAAATGTTTCCGAGAGAAAAAGCGGCCAATGTGACGATCTGTCATTACGTCTTTATGAAAACAAATGACAAACGCTATGTTTACTCCGGTTTTTACTACACAGTAACACTACTCGCATTTTCTCCTTTATTGTGGCCGCCATACCTCGGTTCATGCCAAATCGAAGGGTCGTAGGTCAACTGCAACGCACCTAATGAGGCCAATAATTGTATTTTTGATAACTAAAAACATGACTTGTACTCGTCCTTGCCTGTCGACTGCATAAACTTAGAGGCTTGTATTTGGTACAGAGTGGTGCGACTGCATACCTCAGCGGGCGACATTAATTGCCTGATGATAAATATAAATGTTTCCGAGAGAGAAAAGCGGCCAATGTGACGAACTGTCATTACGCTTAATGAAAACCAATGACAAAACGCTATGTTTAATTCGGTATTTACTACAGCAGTAACACTACTCGCATTTTTCTCCTTTATTGTGGCCGCCATACCTCTGTTCATGCTAAATCTTAAGGTCGTAGGTCAACTGCAACGCACCTAATGAAGCCAATAATTGTATTTTTGATAACTAAAACATGACTTGTACTCGTCCTTGCTTGTCGACTACATAAACTTAGAAGCTTGTATTTCGTACAGAGTGGTGCGACTGCATACCTCAGCGGCGACAATACTTGCCTGACGATAATGTAAATGTTTTCTGAGAGGAAAAGCGGCCAATGTGACGAACTGTCATTAGGCCATTATGAAAACAAATGACAAAACGCTATGTTTAATTCGGTATTTACTACACAGTAACACTACTCGCATTTTCTCCTTTATTGTGGCCGCCATACCTCAGTTCATGCTAAATCTTAAGGTCGTAGGTCAACTGCAACGCACCTAATGAGGCAATAATTGTATTTTGATAACTAAAACATGACTTGTACTCGTCCTTGCCTGTCGACTGCATAAACTTAGAGGCTTGTATTTGGTACAGAGTGGTGCGACTGCATACCTCAGCGGGCGACATTAATTGCCTGATGATAAATGAAAATGTTTCCGAGAGAAAAAGCGCGCATGTGACGATCTGTCATTACGTCTTTATGAAAACAAATGACAAAACGCTATGTTTACTCCGGTTTTTACTACACAGTAACACTACTCGCATTTTCTCCTTTATTGTGGCCGCCATACCTCTGTTCATGCTAAATCTTAAGGTCGTAGGTCAACTGCAACGCTCCTAATGAGGCCAATAATTGTTTTTTTTGGTAACTAAAACATGACTTGTACTCGTCCCTTGCTTTGTCGACTGCATAAACTCAGAAGCTTGTATTTCGTACAGAGTGGTGCGACTGCATACCTCAGCGGGCGACATTAATTGCCTGACGATAAATGTAATGTTTCCGAGAGAAAAGCGGCCATGTGACGATCTGTCATTACGTCTTTATGAAAACAAATGACAAAACGCTATGTTTACTCCGGTTTTTACTACACAGTAACACTACTCGCATTTTCTTCTTTATTGTGGCCGCCATACCTCCTGTTCATGCTAAATCTTAAGGTCGTAGGTCAACTGCAACGCACCTAATGAGGCCAATAATTGTATTTTTTGATAACTAAAACATGACTTGTACTCGTCCTTGCTTGTCGACTGCATAAACTTAGAAGATTGTATTTCGTACAGAGTGGTGCGACTGCATACCTCAGTGGGCGACATTAATTGCCTGACGATAAATGTAAATGTTTCCGAGAGAAAAGCGGCCATGTGACGATCTGTCATTACGTCTTAATGAAAACAAATGACAAATCGCTATGTTTACTCCGGTTTTTACTACACAGTAACACTACTCGCATTTTCTCCTTTATTGCGGCCGCCATACCTCTGTTCATTCTAAATCTTAAGGTCGTAGGTCAACTGCAACGCACCTAATGAGGCCAATAATTGTATTTTTGATAGCTAAAACATGACTTGTACTCGTCCTTGCCTGTCGACTGCATAAACTTAGAAGCTTGTATTTCGTACAGAGTGGTGCGACTGCATACCTCAGCAGGCGACTTTAATTGCCTGACGATAAATGTAAATGTTTCCGAGAGAAAAGCGGCCAATGTGACGAACTGTCATTACGCCATTATGAAAACAAATGACAAAACGCTATGTTAACTTCGGTATTTACTACACAATAACACTACTCGCATTTTCTCCTTTATTGTGGCCGCCATACCTCTGTTCATTCTAAATCTTAAGGTCGTAGGTCAACTGCAACGCACTAATGAGGCCAATAATTGTATATTTGATAACTGAAACATGACTTGTACTCGTCCTTGCTTGTCGAGTGCATAAACTTAGAAGCTTGTATTTCGTACAGAGTGGTGCGACTGCATACCTCAGCAGGCGACATTAATTGCCTGACGATAAATGTAAATGTTTCCGAGAGAAAAAGCGGCCCTTGTGACGATCTGTCATTACGTCTTTATGAAAACAAATGACAAAACGCTATGTTTACTCTGGTTTTTACTACACAGTAACACTACTCGCATTTTCTCCTTTATTGCGGCCGCCATAACTCTGTTCATTCTAAATCTTAAGGTCGTAGGTCAACTGCAACGCACCTAATGAGGCCAATAATTGTATTTTTGATAACTAAAACATGACTTGTACTCGTCCTTGCCCTGTCGACTGCATAAACTTAGAAGCTTGTATTTCGTACAGAGTGGTGCGACTGCATACCTCAGGCAGGCGACATTAATTGCCTGACATTAAATGTAAATGTTTCCGAGAGAAAAGCGGCCATGTGACGATCTGTCATTACGTCATTATGAAAACAAATGACAAAACGCTATGTTTTACTCCGGGTTTTTACTACACAGTAACACTACTCGCATTTTGTCCTTTATTGTGGCCGCCATACCTCTGTTTATTCTAAATCTTAAGGTCGTAGGTCAACTGCAACGCACCTAATGAGGCCAATAATTGTATATTTGATAACTGAAACATGACTTGCACTCGTCCTTGCTTGTCGACTGCATAAACTTAGAAGCTTGTATTTCGTACAGAGTGGTGCGACTGCATACCTCAGCAGGCGACATTAATTGCCCTGACGATAAATGTAAATGTTTCCGAGAGAAAAGCGGCCAATGTGACGAACTGTCATTACGCCCATTATGAAAACAAATGACAAAACGCTATGTTTACTTCGGTATTTACTACACAGTAACACTATTCGCATTTCTCCTTTATTGTGGCCGCCATACCTCTGGTCATGCTAAATCTTAAGGTCGTAGGTCAACTGCAACGCACCTAATGAGGCCAATAATTGTATTTTTGATAACTAAAACATGACTTGTACCTGTCCTTGCCTGTCGACTGCATAAACTTAGAGGCTTGTATTTCGTACAGAGTGGTGCGACTGCATACCTCAGCGGGCGACATTAATTGCCTGATGATAAATGTAAATGTTTCCAAGAGAAAAAGCGGCCAATGTGACGAACGGTCATTACGCCATAATGAAAACAAATGACAAAACGCTATGGTTTAATTCGGTATTTACTACACAGTAACACTACTCGCATTTTCTCCTTTATTGTGGCCGCCATACCTCTGTTCATGCTAAATCTTAAGGTCGATAGGTCAACTGCAACGCACCTAATGAGGCCAATAATTGTATTTTTTGTAACTAAAACATGACTTGTACTCGTCCTTGCTTGTCGACTGCATAAACTTAGAAGCTTGTATTTCGTAACAGAGTGGTGCGACTGCATACCCTCAGCGGGCGACATTAATTGCCTGACGATAAATGTAAATGTTTCCGAGAGAAAAGCGGCCATGTGACGATCTGTCATTACGTCTTTATGAAAACAAATGACAAAACGCTATGTTTACTCCGGTTTTTACTACACAGTAACACTACTCGCATTTTCTCCTTTATTGTGGCCGCCATACCTCTGTTCATTCTAAATCTTAAGGTCGTATGTCAACTGCAACGCACCTAATGAGGCCAATAATTGTATTTTTGATAACTAAAACATGACTTGTACTCGTCCTTTGCCTGTCGACTGCATAAACTTAGAGGCTTGTATTTCGTACAGAGTGGTGCGACTGCATACCTCAGCGGGCGACATTAATTGCCTGATGATAAATGTATATGTTTCCAAGAGAAAATCGGCCAATGTGACGCACTGTCATTACGCCATAATGAAAACAAATGACAAAACGCTATGTTTAATTCGGTATTTACTACACAGTAACACTACTCGCATTTTCTCCTTTATTGTGGCCGCCATACCTCAGTTCACGCTAAATCTTAAGGTCGTAGGTCAACTGCAACGCACCTAATGAGGCCCAATAATTGTATTTTTGATAACTAAAACATGACTTGTACTCGTCCTTGCTTGTCGACTGCATAAACTTAGAAGCTTGTATTTCGTACAGAGTGGTGCGGCCGCATACCTCAGTGGGCGACATTAATTGCCTGACGATAAATGTAAATGTTTCCGAGAGAAAAGCGGCCATGTGACGATCTGTCATTACGTCTTTATGAAAACAAATGACAAAACGCTATGTTTACTCCGGTTTTTACTACACAGTAACACTACTCGCATTTTCTCCTCTATTGTGGCCACCATACCTCTGTTCATTCTAAATCTTAAATTCGTAGGGTCAACTGCAACGCACCTAATGAGGCCAATAATTGTATTTTTGATAACTAAAACATGACTTGCACTCGTCCTTGCTTGTCGACTGCATAAACTTAGAAGCTTGTATTTCGTACAGAGTGGTTGCGACTGCATACCTCAGTCGGCGACATTAATTGCCTGACGATAAATGTAAAATGTTTCCGAGAGAAAAGCGGCCATGTGACGATCTGTCATTACGTCTTTATGAAAACAAATGACAAAACGCTATGTTTACTGCGGTTTTTAATAGACAGTAACACTACTCGCATTTTCTCCTTTATTGTGGCCGCCATACCTCTGTTCATGCTAAATCTTAGGGTCGTCGGTCAACTGCAACGCACCTAATGAGGCCATTAATTGTATTTTTGATAACTAAAACATGACTTGTACTCGTCCTTGCCTGTCGACTGCATAAATTTAGAAGCTTGTATTTCGTACAGAGTGGTGCGACTGCATACCTCAGCGGGCGACATTAATTGCCTGACGATAAATGTAAATGTTTCCGAGAGAAAAGCGGCCATGTGACGATCTGTCATTACGTCTTTATGAAAACAAATGACAGAACGCTCTGTTTACTCCGGTTTTTACTACACAGTAACACTTCTCGCATTTTCTCCTTTATTGTGGCCGCCATACGTCTGTTCATGATAAATCTTAAGGTCGTAGGTCAACTGCAACGCACCTAATGAGGCCAATAATTGTATTTTTGATAACTAAAACATGACTTGTACTCGTCCTTGCTTGTCGACTGCATAAACTTAGAAGTTTGTATTTCGTACAGAGTGGTGCGACTGCATACCTCAGCAGGCGACATTAATTGCCTGACGATAAATGTAAATGTTTCCGAGAGAAAAGCGGCCAATGTGACGAACTGTCATTACGCCATTATGAAAACAAATGACAAAACGCTATGTTTACTTCGGTATTTAGTACACAGTAACACTACTCGCATTTTCTCCTTTATTGTGGCCGCCATACCTCAGTTCATGCTAAATCTTAAGGTCGTATGTCAACTGCAACGCACCTAATGAGGCCAATAATTGTATTTTTGATAACTGAAACATGACTTGTACTCGTCCTTGCTTGTCGACTGCATAAACTTAGAACTTGTATTTCGTACAGAGTGGTGCGACTGCATACCTCAGCAGGCGACATTAATTGCCTGACGATAAATGTAAATGTTTCCGAGAGAAAAGCGGGCAATGTGACGAACTGTCATTACGTCTTTATGAAAACAAATGACAAAACGCTATGTTTACTTCGCTATTTACTACACAGTAACACTACTCGCATTTTCTCCTTTATTGTGGCCGCCATACCTCGGTTCATGCTAAATCATAAGGTCGTAGGTCAACTGCAACGCACCTAATGAGGGCAATAATTGTATTTTTGATAACTGAAACATGACTTGTACTCGTCCTTGCCTGTCGACTGCATAAACGTAGAGGCTTGTATTTCGTACAGAGTGGTGCGACTGCATACCTCAGCGGGCGACATTAATTGCCTGACGATAAATGTAAATGCTTCCGAGAGAAAAGCGGCCAATGTGACGAACTGTCATTACGCCATTATGAAAACAAATGACAAAACGCTATGTTTACTTCAGTATTTACTACACTGTAACACTACTCGCTTTTTCTCCTTTATTGTGGCCGCCTTACCTCTGTTCATTCTAAATCTTAAGGTCGTAGGTCAACTGCAACGCACCTAATGAGGCCAATAATTGTATTTTTGATAACTAAAACATGACTTGTACTCGTCCTTGCTTGTCGACTACATAAACTTAGAAGCTTGTATTTCGTACAGAGTGGTGCGACTGCATACCTCAGCGGGCGACATTACTTGCCTGACGATAAATGTAAATGTTTCTGAGAGAAAAGCGGCCAATGTGACGAACTGTCATTAGGCCATTATGAAAACAAATGACAAACGCTGTGTTTACTCCGGTTTTTACTACACAGTAACACTACTCGCATTTTCTCCTTTATTGTGGCCGCCATACCTCGGTTCATGCCAAATCGTAAGGTCGTAGGTAAACTGCAACGCACCTAATGAGGCCAATAATTGTATTTTTGATAACTGAAACATGACTTGTACTCGTCCTTGCCTGTCGACTGCATAAACTTAGAGGCTTGTATTTGGTACAGAGTGGTGCGACTGCATACCTCAGCGGGCGACATTAATTGCCTGATGATAAATGTAAATGTTTCCGAGAGAAAAGCGGCCAATGTGACGAACTGTCATTACGCCATAATGAAAACAAATGACAAAACGCTATGTTTAATTCGGTATTTACTACACAGTAACACTACTCGCATTTTCTCCTTTATTGTGGCCGCCATACCTCTGTTCATGCTGAATCTTAAGGGTCGTAGGTCAACTGCAACGCACCTAATGATGCCAATAATTGTATTTTTGATAACTAAAACATGACTTGTACTCGTCCTTGCTTGTCGACAGCATAAACTTAGAAGCTTGTATTTCGTACAGAGTGGTGCGACTGCATACCTCAGCGGGCGACATTAATTGCCTGACGATAAATGTAAATGTTTCCGAAAGAAAAGCGGCCATGTGACGATCTGTCATTACGTCTTTATGAAAACAAATGACAAAACGCTATGTTTACTCCGGTTTTTACTACACAGTAACACTACTCGCATTTTCTCCTTTATTGTGGCCGCCATACCTCTGTTCATGCTAAATCTTAAGGTCGTAGGTCAACTGCAACGCTCCTAATGAGGCCAATAATTGTTTTTTTGATAACTAAAACACGACTTGTACTCGTCCTTGCTTGTCGACTGCATAAACTTAGAAGCTTGTATTTCGTACAGAGTGGTGCGACTGCATACCTCAGCGGGCGACATTAATTGCCTCACGATAAATGTAAATGTTTCCGAGAGAAAAGCGGCCATGTGACGATCTGTCATTACGTCTTTATGAAAACAAATGACAAAACGCTATGTTTACTCCGGTTTTTACTACACAGTAACACTACTCGCATTTTCTCCTTTATTGAGGCCGCCATACCTCTGTTCATGCTAAATCTAAGGGCGTAGGTCAACTGCAACGCACCTAATGAGGCCAATAATTGTATTTTTGATAACTAAAACATGACTTGTACTCGTCCTTGCTTGTCGACTGCATAAACTTAGAAGATTGTATTTCGTACAGAGTGGTGCGACTGCATACCTCAGCAGGCGACATTAATTGCCTGACGATAAATGTAAATGTTTCCGAGAGAAAAGCGGCCAATGTGACGAACTGTCATTACGCCATTATGAAAACAAATGACAAAACGCTATGTTTACTTCGGTATTTACTACACAATAACACTACTCGCATTTTCTCCTTTATTGTGGCCGCCATACCTCTGTTCATTCTAAATCTTAAGGTCGTAGGTCAACTGCAACGCACCTAATGAGGCCAATAATTGTATATTTGATAACTGAAACATGACTTGTACTCGTCCTTGCTTGTCGACTGCATAAACTTAGAAGCTTGTATTTCGTACAGAGTGGTGCGACTGCATACCTCAGCAGGCGACATTAATTGCCTGACGATAAATGTAAATGTTTCCGAGAGAAAAGCGGCCATGTGACGATATGTCATTACGTCTTTATGAAAACAAATGACTAAACGCTATGTTTACTCCGGTTTTTACTCCACAGTAACACTACTCGCATTTTCTCCTTTATTGTGGCCGCCATACCTCTGTTCATTCTAAATCTTAAGGTCGTAGGTCAACTGCAACGCACCTAATGAGGCCAATAATTGTATATTTGATAACTGAAACATGACTTGTACTCGTCCTTGCTTGTCGACTGCATAAACTTAGAAGCTTGTATTTCGAACAGAGTGGTGCGACTGCATACCTCAGCAGGCGACATTAATTGCCTGACGATAAATGTAAA
Organism: Schistocerca piceifrons; assembly: GCF_021461385.2. Classification (NCBI taxonomy): domain Eukaryota; kingdom Metazoa; phylum Arthropoda; class Insecta; order Orthoptera; family Acrididae; genus Schistocerca; species Schistocerca piceifrons. The sequence goes on along the minus strand of NC_060147.1, from coordinate 98,608,544 downwards.
TGATTCCGAGAGAAAAGCGGCCAATGTGACGAACTGTCATTACGCCATTATGAAAACAAATGACAAAACGCTATGTTTACTTCGGTATTTACTACACAGTAACACTATTCGCATTTTCTCCTTTATTGTGGCCGCCATTTCTCTGGTCATGCTAAATCTTAAGGTCGTAGGTCAACTGCAACGCACCTAATGAGGCCAATAATTGTATTTTTGATAACTAAAACATGACTTGTACTCGTCCTTGCCTGTCGACTGCATAAACTTAGAGGCATGTATTTCGTACAGAGTGGTGCGACTGCATACCTCAGCGGGCGACATAAATTGCCTGATGATAAATGTAAATGTTTCCAAGAGAAAAGTGGCCAATGTGACGAACTGTCATTACGCCATAGTGAAAACAAATGACAAAACGCTATGTTTAATTCGGTATTTACTACACAGTAACACTACTCGCATTTTCTCCTTTATTGTGGCCGCCATACCTCTGTTCATGCTAAATCTTAAGGGCGTAGGTCAACTGCAACGCACCTAATGAGGCCAATAATTGTATTTTTGATAACTAAAACATGACTTGCACTCGTCCTTGCTTGTCGACTGCATAAACTTAGAAGCTTGTATTTCGTACAGAGTGGTGCGACTGCATACCTCAGTCGGCGACATTAATTGCCTGACGATAAATGTAAATGTTTCCGAGAGAAAAGCGGCCATGTGACGATCTGTCATTACGTCTTTATGAAAACAAATGACAAAACGCTATGTTTACTGCGGTTTTTAATAGACAGTAACACTACTCGCATTTTCTCCTTTATTGTGGCCGCCATACCTCTGTTCATGCTAAATCTTAGGGTCGTCGGTCAACTGCAACGCACCTAATGAGGCCATTAATTGTATTTTTGATAACTAAAACATGACTTGTACTCGTCCTTGCCTGTCGACTGCATAAATTTAGAAGCTTGTATTTCGTACAGAGTGGTGCGACTGCATACCTCAGCGGGCGACATTAATTGCCTGACGATAAATGTAAATGTTTCCGAGAGAAAAGCGGCCATGTGACGATCTGTCATTACGTCTTTATGAAAACAAATGACAGAACGCTCTGTTTACTCCGGTTTTTACTACACAGTAACACTTCTCGCATTTTCTCCTTTATTGTGGCCGCCATACGTCTGTTCATGATAAATCTTAAGGTCGTAGGTCAACTGCAACGCACCTAATGAGGCCAATAATTGTATTTTTGATAACTAAAACATGACTTGTACTCGTCCTTGCTTGTCGACTGCATAAACTTAGAAGTTTGTATTTCGTACAGAGTGGTGCGACTGCATACCTCAGCAGGCGACATTAATTGCCTGACGATAAATGTAAATATTTTTGAGAGAAAAGCGGCCATGTGACGATCTGTCATTACGTCTTCATGAAAACATATGACAAATCGCTATGTTTACATCGCTATTTACTACACAGTAACACTACTCGCATTTTCTCCTTTATTGTGACCGCAATACCTCTGTTCATGCTAAATCTTAAGGTCGTAGGTCAACTGCAATGCACGTAATGAGGCCAATAATTGTATTTTTGATAAGTAAATCATGACTTGTACTCGTCCTTGCTTGTCGACTGCATAAACTTAGAAGCTTGTATTTCGTACAGAGTGGTGCGACTGCATACCTCAGCGGGCGACATTAATTGCCTGACGATAAATCTAAATGTATCCGAGAGAAAAGCGGCCATGTGACGATCTGTCATTACGTCTTTATGAGAACAAATGACAAAACGCTATGTCTACTTCGCTATTTACTACACAGTAACACTACTCGCATTTTCTCCTTTATTGTAGCCGCCATACCTCGGTTCATGCTAAATCATAAGGTCGTAGGTCAACTGCAACGCACGTAATGAGGCCAATAATTGTATTTTTGATAACTAAAACATGACTTGTACTCGTCCTTGCTTGTCGACTGCATAAACTTAGAGGCTTGTATTTCGTACAGAGTGGTGCGACTGCATACCTCAGCGGGCGTCATTAATTGCCTGATGATAAATGTAAATATTTTTGAGAGAAAAGCGGCCATGTGACGATCTGTCATTACGTCTTCATGAAAACATATGACAAACCGCTATGTTTACATCGCTATTTACTACACAGTAACACTACTCGCATTTTCTCCTTTATTGTGACCGCAATACCTCTGTTCGTGCTAAATCTTAAGGTCGTAGGTCAACTGCAATGCACGTAATGAGGCCAATAATTGTATTTTTGATAAGTAAAACATGACTTGTACTCGTCCTTGCTTGTCGACTGCATAAACTTAGAAGCTTGTATTTCGTACAGAGTGGTGCGACTGCATACCTCAGCGGGCGACATTAATTGCCTGACGATAAATGTAAATGTTTCCGAGAGAAAAGCGGCCAATGTGACGAACTGTCATTACGCCATTATGAAAACAAATGACAAAACGCTATGTTTACTTCGGTTTTTACTACACAGTAACACTACTCGCATTTTCTCCTTTATTGTGGCCGCCATACCTCTGTTCATGCTAAATCTTAAGGTCGTAGGTCAACTGCAACGCACCTAATGAGGCCAATAATTGTATTTTTGACAACTAAAACATGACTTGTACTCGTCCTTGCCTGTCGACTACATAAATTTAGAGGCTTGTATTTCGTACAGAGTGGTGCGACTGCATACCTCAGCGGGCGACATTAATTGCCTGACGATAAATGTAAATGTTTCCGAGAGAAAAGCGGCCATGTGACGATCTGTCATTACGTCTTTGCGAAAACATATGACAAAACGCTATGCTTACTTCGCTATTTACTACACAGTAACACTACTCGCATTTTCTCCTCTATTGTGACCGCCATACCTCTGTTCATGCTAAATCATAAGGTCGTAGGTCAACTGCAACGCACCTAATGAGGCCAATAATTGTATTTTTGATAACTAAAACATGACTTGTACTCGTCCTTGCCTGTCGACTGTATAAACGTAGAGGCTTGTATTTCGTACAGAGTGGTGCAACTGCATACCTCAGCGGGCGACATTAATTGCCTGACGATAAATGTAAATGTTTCCGAGAGAAAAGCGGCCATGTGACGATCTGTCATTACGTCTTTATGAAAACAAATGACAAAACGCTATGCTTACTTCGCTATTTACTACACAGTAACACTACTCGCATTTTCTCCTTTATTGTGGCCGCCATACCTCTGTTCATGCTAAATCATAAGGTCGTAGGTCAACTGCAACGCACCTAATGAGGCCAATAATTGTATTTTTGATAACTAAAACATGACTTGTACTCGTCCTTGCTTGTCGACTACATAAACTTAGAAGCTTGTATTTCGTACAGAGTGGTGCGACTGCATACCTCAGCGGGCGACATTACTTGCCTGACGATAAATGTAAATGTTTCTGAGAGAAAAGCGGCCAATGTGACGAACTGTCATTAGGCCATTATGAAAACAAATGACAAACGCTATGTTTACTCCGGTTTTTACTACACAGTAACACTACTCGCATTTTCTCCTTTATTGTGGCCGCCATACCTCGGTTCATGCCAAATCGTAAGGTCGTCGGTCAACTGCAACGCACCTAATGAGGCCAATAATTGTATTTTTGATAACTGAAACATGACTTGTACTCGTCCTTGCCTGTCGACTGCATAAACTTAGAGGCTTGTATTTGGTACAGAGTGGTGCGACTGCATACCTCAGCGGGCGACATTAATTGCCTGATGATAAATGTAAATGTTTCCGAGAGAAAAGCGGCCAATGTGACGAACTGTCATTACGCCATAATGAAAACAAATGACAAAACGCTACGTTTAATTCGGTATTTACTACACAGTAACACTACTCGCATTTTCTCCTTTATTGTGGCCGCCATACCTCTGTTCATGCTAAATCTTAAGGTCGTAGGTCAACTGCAACGCACCTAATGAGGCCAATAATTGTATTTTTGATAACTAAAACATGACTTGTACTCGTCCTTGCTTGTCGACAGCATAAACTTAGAAGCTTGTATTTCGTACAGAGTGGTGCGACTGCATACCTCAGCGGGCGACATTAATTGCCTGACGATAAATGTAAATGTTTCCGAAAGAAAAGCGGCCATGTGACGGTCTGTCATTACGTCTTTATGAAAACAAATGACAAAACGCTATGTTTACTCCGGTTTTTACTACACAGTAACACTACTCGCATTTTCTCCTTTATTGTGGCCGCCATACCTCTGTTCATGCTAAATCTTAAGGTCGTAGGTCAACTGCAACGCTCCTAATGAGGCCAATAATTGTTTTTTTGATAACTAAAACACGACTTGTACTCGTCCTTCCTTGTCGACTGCATAAACTTAGAAGCTTGTATTTCGTACAGAGTGGTGCGACTGCATACCTCAGCGGGCGACATTAATTGCCTCACGATAAATGTAAATGTTTCCGAGAGAAAAGCGGCCATGTGACGATCTGTCATTACGTCTTTATGAAAACAAATGACAAAACGCTATGTTTACTCCGGTTTTTACTACACAGTAACACTACTCGCATTTTCTCCTTTATTGAGGCCGCCATACCTCTGTTCATGCTAAATCTAAGGGCGTAGGTCAACTGCAACGCACCTAATGAGGCCAATAATTGTATTTTTGATAACTAAAACATGACTTGTACTCGTCCTTGCTTGTCGACTGCATAAACTTAGAAGATTGTATTTCGTACAGAGTGGTGCGACTGAATACCTCAGCGGGCGACATTAATTGCCTGACGATGAATGTAAATGTTTCCGAGAGAAAAGCGGCCATGTGACGATCTGTCATTACGTCTTTATGAAAACAAATGACAAATCGCTATGTTTACTCCGGTTTTTACTACACAGTAACACTACTCGCATTTTCTCCTTTATTGCGGCCGCCAAACCTCTGTTCTTTCTAAATCTTAAGGTCGTAGGTCAACTGCAACGCACCTAATGAGGCCAATAATTGTATTTTTGATAACTAAAACATGACTTGTACTCGTCCTTGCCTGTCGACTGCATAAACTTAGAAGCTTGTATTTCGTACAGAGTGGTGCGACTGCATACCTCAGCAGGCGACATTAATTGCCTGACGATAAATGTAAATGTTTCCGAGAGAAAAGCGGCCAATGTGACGAACTGTCATTACGCCATTATGAAAACAAATGACAAAACGCTATGTTTACTTCGGTATTTACTACACAATAACACTACTCGCATTTTCTCCTTTATTGTGGCCGCCATACCTCTGTTCATTCTAAATCTTAAGGTCGTAGGTCAACTGCAACGCACCTAATGAGGCCAATAATTGTATATTTGATAACTGAAACATGACTTGTACTCGTCCTTGCTTGTCGACTGCATAAACTTAGAAGCTTGTATTTCGTACAGAGTGGTGCGACTGCATACCTCAGCAGGCGACATTAATTGCCTGACGATAAATGTAAATGTTTCCGAGAGAAAAGCGGCCATGTGACGATCTGTCATTACGTCTTTATGAAAACAAATGACAAAACGCTATGTTTACTCCGGTTTTTACTACACAGTAACACTACTCGCATTTTCTCCTTTATTGTGGCCGCCATACCTCTGTTCATTCTAAATCTTAAGGTCGTAGGTCAACTGCAACGCACCTAATGAGGCCAATAATTGTATATTTGATAACTGAAACATGACTTGTACTCGTCCTTGCTTGTCGACTGCATAAACTTAGAAGCTTGTATTTCGAACAGAGTGGTGCGACTGCATACCTCAGCAGGCGACATTAGTTGCCTGACGATAAATGTAAATGTTTCCGAGAGAAAAGCGGCCAATGTGACGAACTGTCATTACGCCATTATGAAAACAAATGACAAAACGCTATGTTTACTTCGGTATTTACTACACAGTAACACTATTCGCATTTTCTCCTTTATTGTGGCCGCCATTCCTCTGGTCATGCTAAATCTTAAGCTCGTAGGTCAACTGCAACGCACCTAATGAGGCCAATAATTGTATTTTTGATAACTAAAACATGACTTGTACTCGTCCTTGCCTGTCGACTGCATAAACTTAGAGGCTTGTATTTCGTACAGAGTGGTGCGACTGCATACCTCAGCGGGCGACATTAATTGCCTGATGATAAATGTAAATGTTTCCAAGAGAAAAGTGGCCAATGTGACGAACTGTCATTACGCCATAGTGAAAACAAATGACAAAACGCTATGTTTAATTCGGTATTTACTACACAGTAACACTACTCGCATTTTCTCCTTTATTGTGGCCGCCATACCTCTGTTCATGCTAAATCTTAAGGGCGTAGGTCAACTGCAACGCACCTAATGAGGCCAATAATTGTATTTTTGATAACTAAAACATGACTTGCACTCGTCCTTGCTTGTCGACTGCATAAACTTAGAAGCTTGTATTTCGTACAGAGTGGTGCGACTGCATACCTCAGTGGGCGACATTAATTGCCTGACGATAAATGTAAATGTTTCCGAGAGAAAAGCGGCCATGTGACGATCTGTCATTACGTCTTTATGAAAACAAATGACAAAACGCTATGTTTACTGCGGTTTTTAATAGACAGTAACACTACTCGCATTTTCTCCTTTATTGTGGCCGCCATACCTCTGTTCATGCTAAATCTTAGGGTCGTCGGTCAACTGCAACGCATCTAATGAGGCCATTAATTGTATTTTTGATAACTAAAACATGACTTGTACTCGTCCTTGCCTGTCGACTGCATAAATTTAGAAGCTTGTATTTCGTACAGAGTGGTGCGACTGCATACCTCAGCGGGCGACATTAATTGCCTGACGATAAATGTAAATGTTTCCGAGAGAAAAGCGGCCATGTGACGATCTGTCATTACGTCTTTATGAAAACAAATGACAAAACGCTCTGTTTACTCCGGTTTTTACTACACAGTAACACTTCTCGCATTTTCTCCTTTATTGTGGCCGCCATACGTCTGTTCATGATAAATCTTAAGGTCATAGGTCAACTGCAACGCACCTAATGAGGCCAATAATTGTATTTTTGATAACTAAAACATGACTTCTACTCGTCCTTGCTTGTCGACTGCATAAACTTAGAAGTTTGTATTTCGTACAGAGTGGTGCGACTGCATACCTCAGCAGGCGACATTAATTGCTTGACGATAAATGTAAATATTTTTGAGAGAAAAGCGGCCATGTGACGATCTGTCATTACGTCTTCATGAAAACATATGACAAATCGCTATGTTTACATCGCTATTTACTACACAGTAACACTACTCGCATTTTCTCCTTTATTGTGACCGCAATACCACTGTTCATGCTAAATCTTAAGGTCGTAGGTCAACTGCAATGCACGTAATGAGGCCAATAATTGTATTTTTGATAAGTAGAACATGACTTGTACTCGTCCTTGCTTGTCGACTGCATAAACTTAGAAGCTTGTATTTCGTACAGAGTGGTGCGACTGCATACCTCAGCGGGCGACATTAATTGCCTGACGATAAATCTAAATGTATCCGAGAGAAAAGCGGCCATGTGACGATCTGTCATTACGTCTTTATGAGAACAAATGACAAAACGCTATGTCTACTTCGCTATTTACTACACAGTAACACTACTCGCATTTTCTCCTTTATTGTAGCCGCCATACCTCGGTTCATGCTAAATCATAAGGTCGTAGGTCAACTGCAACGCACCTAATGAGGCCAATAATTGTATTTTTGATAACTAAAACATGACTTGTACTCGTCCTTGCCTGTCAACTGCATAAACGTAGAAGCTTGTATTTCGTTCAGAGTGGTGTGACTGCATTCCTCAGCGGGCGACATTAATTGCCTGACGATAAATGTAAATGTTTCCGAGAGAAAAGCGGCCATGTGACGATCTGTCATTACGTCTTTGCGAAAACATATGACAAAACGCTATGCTTACTTCGCTATTTACTACACAGTAACACTACTCGCATTTTCTCCTTTATTGTGGCCGCCATACCTCTGTTCATGCTAAATCATAAGGTCGTAGGTCAACTGCAACGCACCTAATGAGGCCAATAATTGTATTTTTGATAACTAAAACATGACTTGTACTCGTCCTTGCCTGTCGACTGTATAAACGTAGAGGCTTGTATTTCGTACAGAGTGGTGCAACTGCATACCTCAGCGGGCGACATTAATTGCCTGACGATAAATGTAAATGTTTCCGAGAGAAAAGCGGCCATGTGACGATCTGTCATTACGTCTTTATGAAAACAAATGACAAAACGCTATGCTTACTTGGCTATTTACTACACAGTAACACTACTCGCATTTTCTCCTTTATTGTGGCCGCCATACCTCTGTTCATGCTAAATCATAAGGTCGTAGGTCAACTGCAACGCACCCAATGAGGCCAATAATTGTATTTTTGTTAACTAAAACATGACTTTTACTCGTCCTTGCCTGTCGACTGTTAAACGTAGAAGCTTGTATTTCGTACAGAGTGGTGCGACTGCATAACTCAGCGGGCGACATTAATTGCCTGACGATAAATGTAAATGTTTCCGAGAGAAAAGCGGCCAATGTGACGAACTGTCATTACGCCATTATGAAAACAAATGACAAAACGCTATGTTTACTTCGGTATTTACAACACAGTAACACTACTCGCATTTTCTCCTTTATTGTGGCCGCCATACCTCGGTTCATGCTAAATCTTAAGGTCATAGGTCAACTGCAACGCACCTAATGAGGCCAATAATTGTATTATTGATAACTAAAACATGACTTGTACTCGTCCTTGCTTGTCGACTGCATAAACTTAGAAGCTTGTATTTCGTACAGAGTGGTGCGACTGCATAACTCAGCGGGCGACATTAATTGCCTGACGATAAATGTAAATGTTTCCGAGAGAAAAGCGGCCAATGTGACGAACTGTCATTCCGCCATTATGAAAACAAATGACAAAACGCTATGTTTACTTCGGTATTTACATCACAGTAACACTACTCGCATTTTCTCCTTTATTGTGGCCGCCATACCTCGGTTCATGCTAAATCTTAAGGTCATAGGTCAACTGCAACGCACCTAATGAGGCCAATAATTGTATTTTTGATAACTAAAACATGACTTGTACTCGTCCTTGCTTGTCGACTGCATAAACTTAGAAGCTTGTATTTCGTACAGAGTGGTGCGACTGCATACCTCAGCGGGCGACATTAATTGCCTGACGATAAATGTAAATGTTTCCGAGAGAAAAGCGGCCAATGTGACGAACTGTCATTACGCCATTATGAAAACAAATGACAAAACGCTATGTTTACTTCGGTATTTACAACACAGTAACACTACTCGCATTTTCTCCTTTATTGTGGCCGCCATACCTCGGTGCATGCTAAATCTTAAGGTCGTAGGTCAACTGCAACGCACCTAATGAGGCCAATAATTGTATTTTTGATAACTAAAACATGACTTGTACTCGTCCTTGCTTGTCGACTGCATAAACTTAGAAGCTTGTATTTCGTACAGAGTGGTGCGACTGCATACCTCAGCGGGCGACATTAATTGCCTGACGATAAATGTAAATGTTTCCGAGAGAAAAGCGGCCATGTGACGATCTGTCATTACGTCTTTATGAAAACAAATGACAAAACGCTATGTTTACTTCGCTATTTACTACACAGTAACACTACTCGCATTTTCTCCTTTATTGTGGCCGCCATACCTCGGTTCATGCTAAATCATAAGGTCGTAGGTCAACTGCAACGCACCTAATGAGGCCAATAATTGTATTTTTGATAACTAAAACATGACTTGTACTCGTCCTTGCCTGTCAACTGCATAAACGTAGAAGCTTGTATTTCGTTCAGAGTGGTGCGACTGCATACCTCAGCGGGCGACATTAATTGCCTGACGATAAATGTAAATGTTTCCGAGAGAAAAGCGGCCAATGTGACGAACTGTCATTACGCCATTATGAAAACAAATGACAGAACGCTATGTTTACTTCGGTTTTTACTACACAGTAACACTACTCGCATTTTCTCCTTTATTGTGGCCGCCATACCTCTGTTCATGCTAAATCTTAAGGTCGTAGGTCAACTGCAACGCACCTAATGAGGCCAATAATTGTATTTTTGACAACTAAAACATGACTTGTACTCGTCCTTGCCTGTCGACTACATAAACTTAGAGGCTTGTATTTCGAACAGAGTGGTGCGACTGCATACCTCAGCGGGCGACATTAATTGCCTGACGATAAATGTAAATGTTTCCGAGAGAAAAGCGGCCATGTGACGATCTGTCATTACGTCTTTGTGAAAACATATGACAAAACGCTATGCTTACTTCGCTATTTACTACACAGTAACACTACTCGCATTATCTCCTTTATTGTGGCCGCCATACCTCTGTTCATGCTAAATCATAAGGTCGTAGGTCAACTGCAACGCACCTAATGAGGCCAATAATTGTATTTTTCATAACTAAAACATGACTTGTACTCGTCCTTGCCTGTCGACTGTATAAACGTAGAGGCTTGTATTTCGTACAGAGTGGTGCAACTGCATACCTCAGCGGGCGACATTAATTGCCTGACGATAAATGTAAATGTTTCCGAGAGAAAAGCGGCCATGTGACGATCTGTCATTACGTCTTTATGAAAACAAATGACAAAACGCTATGCTTACTTCGCTATTTACTACACAGTAACACTACTCGCATTTTCTCCTTTATTGTGGCCGCCATACCTCTGTTCATGCTAAATCATAAGGTCGTAGGTCAACTGCAACGCACCTAATGAGGCCAATAATTGTATTTTTGTTAACTAAAACATGACTTTTACTCGTCCTTGCCTGTCGACTGTATAAACGTAGAAGCTTGTATTTCGTACAGAGTGGTGCGACTGCATACCTCAGCGGGCGACATTAATTGCCTGACGATAAATGCAAATGTTTCCGAGAGAAAAGCGGCTAATGTGACGAACTGTCATTACGCCATTGTGAAAACAAATGACAAAACGCTATGTTTACTTCGGTATTTACAACACAGTAACACTACTCGCATTTTCTCCTTTATTGTGGCCGCCATACCTCGGTTCATGCTAAATCTTAAGGTCATAGGTCAACTGCAACGCACCTAATGAGGCCAATAATTGTATTATTGATAACTAAAACATGACTTGTACTCGTCCTTGCTTGTCGACCGCATAAACTTAGAAGCTTGTATTTCGTACAGAGTGGTGCGACTGCATACCTCAGCGGGCGACATTAATTGCCTGACGATAAATGCAAATGTTTCCGAGAGAAAAGCGGCCAATGTGACGAACTGTCATTCCGCCATTATGAAAACAAATGACAAAACGCTATGTTTACTTCGGTATTTACAACACAGTAACACTACTCGCATTTTCTCCTTTATTGTGGCCGCCATACCTCGGTTCATGCTAAATCTTAAGGTCATAGGTCAACTGCAACGCACCTAATGAGGCCAATAAATGTATTATTGATAACTAAAACATGACTTAACTCGTCCTTGCTTGTCGACTGCATAAACTTAGAAGCTTGTATTTCGTACAGAGTGGTGCGACTGCATACTTCAGCGGGCGACATGAATTGCCTGACGATAAATGTGAATGTTTCCGAGAGAAAAGCGGCCAATGTGACGAACTGTCATTACGCCATTATGAAAACAAATGACAAAACGCTATGTTTACTTCGGTATTTACAACACAGTAACACTACTCGCATTTTCTCCTTTATTGTGGCCGCCATACCTCGGTTCATGCTAAATCTTAAGGTCGTAGGTCAACTGCAACGCACCTAATGAGGCCAATAATTGTATTTTTGATAACTAAAACAAGACTTGTACTCGTCCTTGCTTGTCGACTGCATAAACTTAGAAGCTTGTATTTCGTACAGAGTGGTGCGACTGCATACCTCAGCGGGCGACATTAATTGCCTGACGATAAATGTAAATGTTTCCGAGAGAAAAGCGGCCAATGTGACGAACTGTCATTACGCTATTATGAAAACAAATGACAAAACGATATGTTTACTTCGGTATTTACTACACAGTAACACTACTCGCATTTTCTCCTTTATTGTGGCCGCCATACCTCGGTTCATGCTAAATCTTAAGGTCGTAGGTCAACTGCAACGCACCTAATGAGGCCAATAATTGTATTTTTGATAACTAAAACATGACTTGTACTCGTCCTTGCTTGTCGACTGAATAAACTTAGAAGCTTGTATTTCGTAGAGAGTGGTGCGACTGCATACCTCAGCGGGCGACATTAATTGCCTGACGGTAAATGTAAATGTTTCCGAGAGAAAAGCGTCCATGTGACGAACTGTCATTACGCCATTATGAAAACAGATGACAAAACGCTATGTTTACTTCCGTATTTACTACACAGTAACACTACTCGCATTTTCTCCTTTATTGTGGCCGCCATACCTCGGTTTATGCTAAATCTTAAGGTCGTAGGTCAACTGCAACGCACCTAATGAGGCCAATAATTGTATTTTTGATAACTAAAACATGACTTGTACTCGTCCTTGCTTGTCGACTGCATAAACTTAGAAGCTTGTATTTCGTACAGAGTGGTGCGACTGCATACCTCAGTGGGCGACATTAATTGCCTGACGATAAATGTAAATGTTTCCGAGAGAAAAGCGGCCAATGTGACGAACTGTCATTACGCCATTATGAAAACAAATGACAAAGCGCTATGTTCACTTCGGTATTTACTACACAGTAACACTACTCGCATTTTCTCCTTTATTGTGGCCGCCATACCTCGGTTCATGCTAAATCTTAAGGTCGTAGGTCAACTGCAACGCACCTAATGAGGCCAATAATTGTATTTTTGATAACTAAAACATGACTTGTACTCGTCCTTGCTTGTCGACTGCATAAACTTAGAAGCTTGTATTTCGTACAGAGTGGTGCGACTGCATACCACAGCGGGCGACATTAATTGCCTGACGATAAATGTAAATGTTTCCGAGTGAAAAGCGGCCAATGTGACGAACTGTCATTACGCCATTATGAAAACAAATGACAAAACGCTATGTTTACTTCGGTATTTACTACACAGTAACACTACTCGCATTTTCTCCTTTATTGTGGCCGCCATACCTCATTTCATGCTAAATCTTAAGGTCGTAGGTCAACTGCAACGCACCTAATGAGGCCAATAATTGTATTTTTGATAACTAAATCATGACTTGTACTCGTCCTTGCTTGTCGACTGCATAAACTTAGAAGCTTGTATTTCGTACAGAGTGGTGCGACTGCATACCTCAGCGGGCGACATTAATTGCCTGACGATAAATGTAAATGTTTCCGAGAGAAATGCGGCCAATGTGACGAACTGTCATTACGCCATTATGAAAACATATGACAAAACGCTATGTTTACTTCGGTATTTACTACACAGTAACACTACTCGCATGTTCTCCTTTATTGTGGCCGCCATACCTCGGTTCATGCTAAATCTTAAGGTCGTAGGTCAACTGCAACGCACCTAATGAGGCCAATAATTGTATTTTTGATAACTAAAACATGACTTGTACTCGTCCTTGCTTGGCGACTGCATAAACTTTAGAAGCTTGTATTTCGTACAGAGTGGTGCGACTGCATACCTCAGCGGGCGACATTAATTGCCTGACGATAAATGTAAATGTTTCCGAGAGAAAAGCGGTCAATGTGATGAACTGTCATTACGCCATTATGAAAACAAATGACAAAACGCTATGTTTACTTCGGTATTTACTGCACAGTAACACTACTCGAATTTTCTCCTTTATTGTGGCCGCCATACCTCGGTTCATGCTAAATCTTAAGGTCGTAGGTCAACTGCAACGCACCTAATGAGGCCAATAATTGTATTTTTGATAACTAAAACATGACTTGTACTCGTCCTTGCTTGTCGACTGCATATACTTAGAAGCTTGTATTTCGTACAGAGTGGTGCGACTGCATACCTCAGCGGGCGACATTAATTGCCTGACGATAAATGTAAATGTTTCCGAGAGAAAAGCGGCCAATGTGACGAACAGTCATTACGCCATTATGAAAACAAATGACAAAACGCTATGTTTACTTCGGTATTTACTACACAGTAACACTACCCGCATTTTCTCCTTTATTGTGGCCGCCATACCTCGGTTCATGCTAAATCTTAAGGTCGTAGGTCAACTGCAACGCACCTAAAGAGGCCAATAATTGTATTTTTGAAAACTAAAACATGACTTGTACTCGTCCTTGCTTGTCGACTGCACAAACTTAGAAGCTTGTATTTGGTACAGAGTGGTGCGACTGCATACCACAGCGGGCGACATTAATTGCCTGACGATAAATCTAAATGTTTCCGAGAGAAAAGCGGCCAATGTGACGAACTGCCATTACGCCATTATGAAAACAAATGACAAAACGCTATGTTTACTTCGGTATTTACAACACAGTAACACTACTCGCATTTTCTCCTTTATTGTGGCCGCCATACCTCGGTTCATGCTAAATCTTAAGGTCGTAGGTCAACTGCAACGCACCTAATGAGGCCAATAATTGTATTTTTGATAACTAAAACATGACTTGTACTCGTCCTTGCTTGTCGACTGCATAAACTTAGAAGCTTGTATTTCGTACAGAGTGGTGCGACTGCATACCTCAGCAGGCGACATTAATTGCCTGACGATAAATGTAAATGTTTCCGAGAGAAAAGCGGTCAATGTGATGAACTGTCATTACGCCATTATGAAAACAAATGACAAAACGCTATGTTTACTTCGGTATTTACTACACAGTAACACTACTCGCATTTTCTCCTTTATTGTGGCCGCCATACCTCGGTTCATGCTAAATCTTAAGGTCGTAGGTCAACTGCAACGCACCTAATGAGGCCAATAATTGTATTTTTGATAACTAAAACATGACTTGTACTCGTCCTTGCTTGTCGACTGCACAAACTTAGAAGCTTGTATTTGGTACAGAGTGGTGCGACTGCATACCACAGCGGGCGACATTACTTGCCTGACTATAAATGTAAATGTTTCCGAGAGAAAAGTGGCCAATGTGACGAACTGCCATTACGCCATTATGAAAACAAATGACAAAACGCTATGTTTACTTCGGTATTTACAACACAGTAACACTACTCGCATTTTCTCCTTTATTGTGGCCGCCATACCTCGGTTCATGCTAAATCTTAAGGTCGTAGGTCAACTGCAACGCACCTAATGAGGCCAATAATTGTATTTTTGATAACTAAAACATGACTTGTACTCGTCATTGCTTGTCGACTGCATAAACTTAGAAGCTTGTATTTCGTACAGAGTGGTGCGACTGCATACCTCAGCGGGCGACATTAATTGCCTGACGATAAATGTAAATGCTTCCTAGAGAAAAGCGGCCAATGTGACGAACTGCCATTACGCCATTATGAAAACAAATGACAAAACGCTATGTTTACTTCGGTATTTACAACACAGTAACACTACTCGCATTTTCTCCTTTATTGTGGCCGCCATACCTCGAATCATGCTAAATCTTAAGGTCGTAGGTCAACTGCAACACACCTAATGAGGCCAATAATTGTATTTTTGATAACTAAAACATGACTTGTACACGTGCTTGCTTGTCGACTGCATAAACTTAGAAGCTTGTATTTCGTACAGAGTGGTGCGACTGCTTAGCTCAGCGGGCGACATTAGTTGCCTGACGATAAATGTAAATGTTTCCGAGAGAAAAGCGGCCAATGTGACGAACTGTCATTACGCCATTGTGAAAACAAATGACAAAACGCTATGTTTACTGCGGTATTTACTACACAGTAACACTACTCGCATTTTCTCCTTTATTGTGGCCGCCATACCTCGGTTCATGCTAAATCTTAAGGTTGTAGGTCAACTGCAACGCACCTAATGAGGCCAATAATTGTATTTTTGATAACTAAAACATGACTTGTACTCGTCCTTGCTTGTCGACAGCATAAACTTAGAAGCTTGTATTTCGTACAGAGTGGTGCGACTGCATACCTCAGCAGGGGACATTAATTGCCTGACGATAAATGTAAATGTTTCCGAGAGAAAAGCGGCCAATGTGACGAACTGTCATTACGCCATTATGAAAACAAATGACAAAACGCTAGGTTTACTTCGGTATTTACTACACAGTAACACTACTCGCATTTTCTCCTTTATTGTGGCCGCCATACCTCGGTTCATGCTAAATCTTAAGGTCGTAGGTCAACTGCAACGCACCTAATGAGGCCAATAATTGTATTTTTGATAACTAAAACATGACTTGTACTCGTCCTTGCTTGTCGACTGCATAAACTTAGAAGCTTGTATTTCGTACAGAGTGGTGCGACTACTACCTCAGCGGGCGACATTAATTGCCTGACGATAAATGTAAATGTTTCCGAGAGAAAAGCGGCCAATGTGACGAACTGTCATTACGCCATTATGAAAACAAATGACAAAACGCTATGTTTACTTCGGTATTTACTGCACAGTAACACTACTCGAATTTTCTCCTTTATTGTGGCCGCCATACCTCGGTTCATGCTAAATCTTAAGGTCGTAGGTCAACTGCAACGCACCTAATGAGGCCAATAATTGTATTTTTGATAACTAAAACATGACTTGTACTCGTCCTTGCTTGTCGACTGCATATACTTAGAAGCTTGTATTTCGTACAGAGTGGTGCGACTGCATACCTCAGCGGGCGACATTAATTGCCTGACGATAAATGTAAATGTTTCCGAGAGAAAAGCGGCCAATGTGACGAACAGTCATTACGCCATTATGAAAACAAATGACAAAACGCTATGTTTACTTCGGTATTTACTACACAGTAACACTACCCGCATTTTCTCCTTTATTGTGGCCGCCATACCTCGGTTCATGCTAAATCTTAAGGTCGTAGGTCAACTGAAACGCACCTAAAGAGGCCAATAATTGTATTTTTGAAAACTAAAACATGACTTGTACTCGTCCTTGCTTGTCGACTGCACAAACTTAGAAGCTTGTATTTGGTACAGAGTGGTGCGACTGCATACCACAGCGGGCGACATTAATTGCCTGACGATAAATCTAAATGTTTCCGAGAGAAAAGCGGCCAATGTGACGAACTGCCATTACGCCATTATGAAAACAAATGACAAAACGCTATGTTTACTTCGGTATTTACAACACAGTAACACTACTCGCATTTTCTCCTTTATTGTGGCCGCCATACCTCGGTTCATGCTAAATCTTAAGGTCGTAGGTCAACTGCAACGCACCTAATGAGGCCAATAATTGTATTTTTGATAACTAAAACATGACTTGTACCCGTCCTTGCTTGTCGACTGCATAAACTTAGAAGCTTGTATTTCGTACAGAGTGGTGCGACTGCATACCTCAGCAGGCGACATTAATTGCCTGACGATAAATGTAAATGTTTCCGAGAGAAAAGCGGTCAATGTGATGAACTGTCATTACGCCATTATGAAAACAAATGACAAAACGCTATGTTTACTTCGGTATTTACTACACAGTAACACTACTCGCATTTTCTCCTTTATTGTGGCCGCCATACCTCGGTTCATGCTAAATCTTAAGGTCGTAGGTCAACTGCAACGCACCTAATGAGGCCAATAATTGTATTTTTGATAACTAAAACATGACTTGTACTCGTCCTTGCTTGTCGACTGCATAAACTTAGAAGCTTGTATTTCGTACAGAGTGGTGCGACTGCATACCTCAGCGGGCGACTTTAATTGCCTGACGATAAATGTAAATGTTTCCGAGAGAAAAGCGGCCAATGTGACGAACAGTCATTACGCCATTATGAAAACAAATGACAAAACGCTATGTTTACTTCGGTATTTACTACACAGTAACACTACTCGCATTTTCTCCTTTATTGTGGCCGCCATACCTCGGTTCATGCTAAATCTTAAGGTCGTAGGTCAACTGCAACGCACCTAATGAGGCCAATAATTGTATTTTTGATAACTAAAACATGACTTGTACTCGTCCTTGCTTGTCGACTGCACAAACTTAGAAGCTTGTATTTGGTACAGAGTGGTGCGACTGCATACCACAGCGGGCGACATTACTTGCCTGACTATAAATGTAAATGTTTCCGAGAGAAAAGTGGCCAATGTGACGAACTGCCATTACGCCATTATGAAAACAAATGACAAAACGCTATGTTTACTTCGGTATTTACAACACAGTAACACTACTCGCATTTTCTCCTTTATTGTGGCCGCCATACCTCGGTTCATGCTAAATCTTAAGGTCGTAGGTCAACTGCAACGCACCTAATGAGGCCAATAATTGTATTTTTGATAACTAAAACATGACTTGTACTCGTCATTGCTTGTCGACTGCATAAACTTAGAAGCTTGTATTTCGTACAGAGTGGTGCGACTGCATACCTCAGCGGGCGACATTAATTGCCTGACGATAAATGTAAATGCTTCCTAGAGAAAAGCGGCCAATGTGACGAACTGCCATTACGCCATTATGAAAACAAATGACAAAACGCTATGTTTACTTCGGTATTTACAACACAGTAACACTACTCGCATTTTCTCCTTTATTGTGGCCGCCATACCTCGAATCATGCTAAATCTTAAGGTCGTAGGTCAACTGCAACACACCTAATGAGGCCAATAATTGTATTTTTGATAACTAAAACATGACTTGTACACGTCCTTGCTTGTCGACTGCATAAACTTAGAAGCTTGTATTTCGTACAGAGTGGTGCGACTGCTTAGCTCAGCGGGCGACATTAGTTGCCTGACGATAAATGTAAATGTTTCCGAGAGAAAAGCGGCCAATGTGACGAACTGTCATTACGCCATTGTGAAAACAAATGACAAAACGCTATGTTTACTGCGGTATTTACTACACAGTAACACTACTCGCATTTTCTCCTTTATTGTGGCCGCCATACCTCGGTTCATGCTAAATCTTAAGGTTGTAGGTCAACTGCAACGCACCTAATGAGGCCAATAATTGTATTTTTGATAACTAAAACATGACTTGTACTCGTCCTTGCTTGTCGACAGCATAAACTTAGAAGCTTGTATTTCGTACAGAGTGGTGCGACTGCATACCTCAGCAGGGGACATTAATTGCCTGACGATAAATGTAAATGTTTCCGAGAGAAAAGCGGCCAATGTGACGAACTGTCATTACGCCATTATGAAAACAAATGACAAAACGCTAGGTTTACTTCGGTATTTACTACACAGTAACACTACTCGCATTTTCTCCTTTATTGTGGCCGCCATACCTCGGTTCATGCTAAATCTTAAGGTCGTAGGTCAACTGCAACGCACCTAATGAGGCCAATAATTGTATTTTTGATAACTAAAACATGACTTGTACTCGTCATTGCTTGTCGACTGCATAAACTTAGAAGCTTGTATTTCGTACAGTGTGGTGCGACTGCATACCTCAGCGGGCGACATTAATTGCCTGACGATAAATGTAAATGCTTCCGAGAGAAAAGCGGCCAATGTGACGAACTGCCATTACGCCATTATGAAAACAAATGACAAAACGCTATGTTTACTTCGGTATTTACAACACAGTAACACTACTCGCATTTTCTCCTTTATTGTGGCCGCCATACCTCGGTTCATGCTAAATCTTAAGGTCGTAGGTCAACTGCAACACACCTAATGAGGCCAATAATTGTATTTTTGATAACTAAAACATGACTTGTACTCGTCCTTGCTTGTCGACTGCATAAACTTAGAAGCTTGTATTTCGTACAGAGTGGTGCGACTGCTTAGCTCAGCGGGCGACATTAATTGCCTGACGATAAATGTAAATGTTTCCGAGAGAAAAGCGGCCAATGTGACGAACTGTCATTACGCCATTATGAAAACAAATGACAAAACGCTATGTTTACTTCGGTATTTACTACACAGTAACACTACTCGCATTTTCTCCTTTATTGTGGCCGCCATACCTCGGTTCATGCTAAATCTTAAGGTCGTAGGTCAACTGCAACGCACCTAATGAGGCCAATAATTGTATTTTTGATAACTAAAACATGACTTGTACTCGTCCTTGCTTGTCAACAGCATAAACTTAGAAGCTTGTATTTCGTACAGAGTGGTGCGACTGCATACCTCAGCAGGGGACATTAATTGCCTGACGATAAATGTAAATGTTTCCGAGAGAAAAGCGGCCAATGTGACGAACTGTCATTACGCCATTATGAAAACAAATGACAAAACGCTATGTTTACTGCGGTATTTACTACACAGTAACACTACTCGCATTTTCTCCTTTATTGTGGCCGCCATACCTCGGTTCATGCTAAATCTTAAGGTCGTAGGTCAACTGCAACGCACCTAATGAGGCCAATAATTGTATTTTGATAACTAAAACATGACTTGTACTCGTCCTAGCTTGTCGACTGCATAAACTTAGAAGCTTGTATTTCGTACAGACTGGGGCGACTGCTAAGCTCAGCGGGCGACATTAATTGCCTGACGATAAATGTAAATCTTCCCGAGAGAAAAGCGGCCAATGTGACGAACTGTCATTACGCCATTATGAAAACAAATGACAAAACGCTATGTTTACTGCGGTATTTACTACACAGTAACACTACTCGCATTTTCTCCTTTATTGTGGCCGCCATACCTCGGTTCATGCTAAATCTTAAGGTCGTAGGTCAACTGCAACGCACCTAATGAGGCCAATAATTGTATTTTTGATAACTAAAACATGACTTGTACTCGTCCTTGCTTGTCGACAACATAAACTTAGAAGCTTGTATTTCGTACAGAGTGGTGCGACTGCATACCTCAGCAGGGGACATTAATTGCCTGGCGATAAATGTAAATGTTTCCGAGAGAAAAGCGGCCAATGTGACGAACTGTCATTACGCCATTATGAAAACAAATGACAAAACGCTATGTTTACTTCGGTATTTACTACACAGTAACACTACTCGCATTTTCTCCTTTATTGTGGCCGCCATACCTCGGTTCATGCTAAATCTTAAGGTCGTAGCTCAACTGCAACGCACCTAATGAGGCCAATAATTGTATTTTTGATAACTAAAACATGACTTGTACTCGTCCTTGCTTGTCGACTGCATAAACTTAGAAGCTTGTATTTCGTACAGGCTGGTGCGACTGCTTAGCTCAGCGGGCGACATTAATTGCCTGAGGATAAATGTAAATGTTTCCGAGAGAAAAGCGGCCGATGTGACGAACTGTCATTACGCCATTATGAAAACAAATGACAAAACGCTATGTTTACTGCGGTATTTACTACACAGTAACACTACTCGCATTTTCTCCTTTATTGCGGCCGCCATACCTCGGTTCATGCTAAATCTTAAGGTCGTAGGTCAACTGCAACGCACCTAATGAGGCCAATAATTGTATTTTTGATAACTAAAACATGACTTGTACTCGTCCTTGCTTGTCGACAGCATAAACTTAGAAGCTTGTATTTCGTACAGAGTGGTGCGACTGCATACCTCAGCAGGGGACATTAATTGCCTGACGATAAATGTAAATGTTTCCGAGAGAAAAGCGGCCAATGTGACGAACTGTCATTACGCCATTATGATAACAAATGACAAAACGCAATGTTTACTTCCGTATTTACTACACAGTAACACTACTCGCATTTTCTCCTTTATTGTATCCGCCATATCTCGGTTCATGCTAAATCTTAAGGTTGTAGGTCAACTGCAACGCACCTAATGAGGCCAATAATTGTAGTTTTGATAACTAAAACATGACTTGTACTCGTCCTTGCTTGTCGACTGCATAAACTTAGAAGCTTGTATTTCGTACAGAGTGGTGTGACTGCATATCACAGCGGGCGACATTAATTGCCTGACGATAAATGTAAATGTTTCCGAGAGAAAAGCGACCAATGTGACGAACTGTCATTACGCCATTATGAAAACAAATGACAAAACGCTATGTTTACTTCGGTATTTACTACACAGTAACACTACTCGCATTTTCTCCTTTATTGTGGCCGCCATACCCCGGTTCTTGCTAAATCTTAAGGTCGTAGGTCAACTGCAACGCACCTAATGAGGCCAATAATTGTATTTTTGATAACTAAAACATGACTTGTACTCGTCCTTGCTTGTCGACAGCATAAACTTAGAAGCTTGTATTTCGTACAGAGTGGTGCGACTGCATACCTCAGCAGGGGACATTAATTGCCTGACGATAAATGTAAATGTTTCCGAGAGAAAAGCGGCCAATGTGACGAACTGTCATTACGCCATTATGAAAACAAATGACAAAACGCTATGTTTACTTCGGTATTTACTACACAGTAACACTACTCGCATATTCTCCTTTATTGTGGCCGCCATACCTCGGTTCATGCTAAATCTTAAGGTCGTAGGTCAACTGCAACGCACCTAATGAGGCCAATAATTGTATTTTTGATAACTAAAACATGACTTGTACTCGTCCTTGCTTGTCGACTGCATAAACTTAGAAGCTTGTATTTCGTACAGAGTGGTGCGACTGCATACCTCAGCGGGCGACATTAATTGCCTGATGATAAATGTAAATGTTTCTGAGAGAAAAGCGGCCAATGTGACGAACAGTCATTACGCCATTATGAAAACAAATGACAAGACGCTATGTTTACTTCGGTATTTACTACACAGTAACACTACTCGCATTTTCTCCTTTATTGTGGCCGCCATACCTCGGTTCATGCTAAATCTTAAGGTCGTAGGTCAACTGCAACGCACCTAATGAGGCCAATAATTGTATTTTTGATAACCAAAACATGACTTGTACTCGTCCTTGCTTGTCGACTGCATAAACTTTGAAGCTTGTATTTCGTACAGAGTGGTGCGACTGCATACCTCAGCGGGCGACATTAATTGCCTGACGATAAATGTAAATGTTTCCGAGAGAAAAGCGGCCAATGTGACGAACTGTCATTACGCCAATATGAAAACAAATGACAAAACGCTATGTTTACTTCGGTATTTACTACACAGCAACACTACTCGCATTTTCTCCTTTATTGTGGCCGCCATACCTCGGTTCATGCTAAATCTTAAGGTCGTAGGTCAACTGCAACGCACCTAATGAGGCCAATAATTGTATTTTTGATAACTAAAACATGACTTGTACTCGTCCTTGCTTGTCGACAGCATAAACTTAGATGCTTGTATTTCGTACAGAGTGGTGCGACTGCATACCTCAGCAGGGGACATTAATTGCCTGACGATAAATGTAAATGTTTCCGAGAGAAAAGCGGCCAATGTGACGAACTGTCATTACGCCATTATGAAAACAATTGACAAAACGATATGTTTACTTCGGTATTTACTACACAGTAACACTACTCGCATTTTCTCCTTTATTGTGGCCGCCATACCTCGGTTCATGCTAAATCTTAAGGTCGTAGGTCAACTGCAACGCACCTAATGAGGCCAATAATTGTATTTTTGATAACTAAAATGTGACTTGTACTCGTCCTTGCTTGTCGACTGCATCAACTTAGAAGCTTGTATTTCGTACAGAGTGGTGCGACTGCATACCACAGCGGGCGAAATTAATTGCCTGACGATAAATGTAAATGTTTCCGAGAGAAAAGCGGCCATTGTGAACAACTGTCATTACGCCATTATGAAAACAAATGACAAAACGCTATGTTTACTTCGGTATTTACTACACAGTAACACTACTCGCATTTTCTCCTTTATTGTGGCCGCCATACCTCGGTTCATGCTAAATCTTAAGGTCGTAGGTCAACTGCAACGCACCTAATGAGGCCAATAATTGTATTTTTGATAACTAAAACATGACTTGTACTCGTCCTTGCTTGTCGACTGCATAAACTTAGAAGCTTGTATTTCGTACAGAGTGGTGCGACTGCATACCTCAGCGGGCGACTTTAATTGCCTGACGATAAATGTAAATGTTTCCGAGAGAAAAGCGGCCAATGTGACGAACAGTCATTACGCCATTATGAAAACAAATGACAAAACGCTATGTTTACTTCGGTATTTACTACACAGTAACACTACTCGCATTTTCTCCTTTATTGTGGCCGCCATACCTCGGTTCATGCTAAATCTTAAGGTCGTAGGTCAACTGCAACGCACCTAATGAGGCCAATAATTGTATTTTTGATAACTAAAACATGACTTGTACTCGTCCTTGCTTGTCGACTGCACAAACTTAGAAGCTTGTATTTGGTACAGAGTGGTGCGACTGCATACCACAGCGGGCGACATTACTTGCCTGACTATAAATGTAAATGTTTCCGAGAGAAAAGTGGCCAATGTGACGAACTGCCATTACGCCATTATGAAAACAAATGACAAAACGCTATGTTTACTTCGGTATTTACAACACAGTAACACTACTCGCATTTTCTCCTTTATTGTGGCCGCCATACCTCGGTTCATGCTAAATCTTAAGGTCGTAGGTCAACTGCAACGCACCTAATGAGGCCAATAATTGTATTTTTGATAACTAAAACATGACTTGTACTCGTCCTTGCTTGTCGACAGCATAAACATAGAAGCTTGTATTTCGTACAGAGTGGTGCGACTGCATACCTCAGCAGGGGACATTAATTGCCTGACGATAAATGTAAATGTTTCCGAGAGAAAAGCGGCCAATGTGACGAACTGTCATTACGCCATTATGATAACAAATGACAAAACGCTATGTTTACTTCCGTATTTACTACACAGTAACACTACTCGCATTTTCTCCTTTATTGTATCCGCCATATCTCGGTTCATGCTAAATCTTAAGGTTGTAGGTCAATTGCAACGCACCTAATGAGGCCAATAATTGTAGTTTTGATAACTAAAACATGACTTGTACTCGTCCTTGCTTGTCGACAGCATAAACTTAGAAGCTTGTATTTCGTACAGAGTGGTGCTACTGCATACCTCAGCAGGGGACATTAATTGCCTGACGATAAATGTAAATGTTTCCGAGAGAAAAGCGGCCAATGTGACGAACTGTCATTACGCCATTATGAAAACAAATGACAAAACGCTATGTTTACTTCGGTATTTACTACACAGTAACACTACTCGCATTTTCTCCTTTATTGTGGCCGCCATACCTCGGTTCATGCTAAATCTTAAGGTCGTAGGTCAACTGCAACGCACGTAATGAGGCCAATAATTGTATTTTTGATAACTAAAACATGACTTGTACTCGTCCTTGATTGTCGACTGCATAAACTTAGAAGCTTGTATTTCGTACAGAGTGGTGCGACTGCATACCTCAGTGGGCGACATTAATTGCCTGATGATAAATGTAAATGTTTCTGAGAGAAAAGCGGCCAATGTGACGAACTGTCATTACTTCATTATGAAAACAAATGACAAAACGCTATGTTTACTTCGGTATTTACTACACAGTAACACTACTCGCATTTTCTCCTTTATTGTGGCCGCCATACCTCGGTTCATGCTAAATCTTAAGGTCGTAGGTCAACTGCAACGCACCTAATAAGGCCAATAATTGTATTTTTGATAACTAAAACGTGACTTGTACTCGTCCTTGCTTGTTGACTGCATAAACTTAGAACCTTGTATTTCGTAAAGAGTGGTGCGACTGCATACCACAGCGGGCGACATTAATTGCCTGAAGATAAATGTAAATGTTTCCGAGAGAAAAGCGGCCAATGTGACGAACTGTCATTACGCCATTATGAAAACAAATGACAAAACGCTATGTTTACTTCGGTATTTACTACACAGTAACACTACTCGCATTTTCTCCTTTATTGTGGCCGCCATACCTCGGTTCATGCTAAATCTTAATTTCGTAGGTAAATTGCAACGCACCTAATGAGGCCAATAATTGTATTTTTGATAACTAAAACATGACTTGTACTCGTCCTTGCTTGTCGACTGCATAAACTAAGAAGCTTGTATTTTGTACAGAGTGGTGCGACTGCATACCTCAGCGGGCGACATTAATTGCCTGACGATAAATGTAAATGTTTCCGAGAGAAAAGCGGCCAATGTGACGAACTGCCATTACGCCATTATGAAAACAAATGACAAAACGCTATGTTTACTTCGGTATTTACAACACAGTAACACTACTCGCATTTTCTCCTTTATTGTGGCCGCCATACCTCGGTTCATGCTAAATCTTAAGGTCGTAGGTCAACTGCAACGCACCTAATGAGGCCAATAATTGTATTTTTGATAACTAAAACATGACTTGTACTCGTCCTTGCTTGTCGACTGCATAAACTTAGAAGCTTGTATTTCGTACAGAGTGGTGCGACTGCTTAGCTCAGCGGGCGACTTTAATTGCCTGACGATAAATGTAAATGTTTCCGAGAGAAAAGCGGCCAATGTGACGAACTGTCATTGCGCCATTATGAAAACAAATGACAAAACGCTATGTTTACTGCGGTATTTACTACACAGTAACACTACTCGCATTTTCTCCTTTATTGTGGCCGCCATACCTCGGTTCATGCTAAATCTTAAGGTCGTAGGTCAACTGCAACGCACCTAATGAGGCCAATAATTGTATTTTTGATAACTAAAACATGACTTGTACCCGTCCTTGCTTGTCGACTGCATAAACTTTGAAGCTTGTATTTCGTACAGAGTGGTGCGACTGCATACCTCAGCGGGCGACATTAATTGCCTGACGACAAATGTAAATGTTTCCGAGAGAAAAGCGGCCAATGTGACGAACTGTCATTACGCCATTATGAAAACAAATGACAAAACGCTATGTTTACTTCGGTATTTACTACACAGTAACACTACTCGCATTTTCTCCTTTATTGTGGCCGCCATACCTCGGTTCATGCTAAATCTTAAGGTCGTAGGTCAACTGCAACGTACCTAATGAGGCCAATAATTGTATTTTTGATAACTAAAACATGACTTGTACACGTCCTTGCTTGTCGACTGCATAACTTAGAAGCTTGTAATTCGTACAGAGTGGTGCGACTGCATACCTCAGCGGGCGACATTAATTGCCTGACGATAAATGTAAATGTTTCCGAGAGAAAAGCGGCCAATGTGACGAACTGTCATTACGCCATTATGAAAACAAATGACAAAAAGCTATGTTTACTTCGGTATTTACAACGCAGTATTTTTTGTGGCCGCCATACCTCGGTTCATGCTAAATCTTAATTTCGTAGGTCAATTGCAACGCACCTAATGAGGCAATTAATTGTATTTTTGATAACTAAAACATGACTTGTACTCGTCCTTGCTTGTCGACTGCATAACTTAGAAACTTGTAATTCGTACAGAGTGGTGCGACTGCATACCTCAGCGGGCGACATTAATTGCCTGACGATAAATGTAAATGTTTCCGAGAGAAAAGCGGCCAATGTGACGAACTGTCATTACGCCATTTTGAAAACAAATGACAAAACGCTATGTTTACTTCGGTATTTACTACACAGTAACACTACTCGCATTTTCTCCTTTATTTTGGCCGCCATACCTCGGTTCATGCAAAATCTTAAGGTCGTAGGTCAACTGCAACGCACCTAATGAGGCCAATAATTGTATTTTTGATAACTAAAACATGACTTGTACTCGTCCTTGCTTGTCGACTGCATAAACTTTGAAGCTTGTAATTCGTACAGAGTGGTGCGACTGCATACCTCAGCGGGCGACATTAATTGCCTGATGATAAATGTAAATGTTTCCGAGAGAAAAGCGGCCAATGTGACGAACTGTCATTACGCCATTATGAAAACAAATGACAAAACGCTATGTTTACTTCGGTATTTACTACACAGTAACACTACTCGCATTTTCTCCTTTATTGTGGCCGCCATACCTCGGTTCATGCTAAATCTTAAGGTCGTAGGTCAACTGCAACGCACCTAATGAGGCCAATAATTGTATTTTTGATAACTAAAACATGACTTGTACACGTCCTTGCTTGTCGACTGCATAACTTAGAAGCTTGTATTTCGTACAGAGTGGTGCGACTGCATACCTCAGCGGGCGACATTAATTGCCTGACGATAAATGTAAATGTTTCCGAGAGAAAAGCGGCCAATGTGACGAACTGTCATTACGCCATTATGAAAACAAATGACAAAAAGCTATGTTTACTTCGGTATTTACAACGCAGTATTTATTGTGGCCGCCATACCTCGGTTCATGCTAAATCTTAAGGTCGTAGGTCAATTGCAACGCACCTAATGAGGCCAATAATTGTATTTTTGATAACTAAAACATGACTTGTACTCGTCCTTGCTTGTCGACAGCATAAACTTAGATGCTTGTATTTCGTACAGAGTGGTGCGACTGCATACCTCAGCAGGGGACATTAATTGCCTGACGATAAATGTAAATGTTTCCGAGAGAAAAGCGGCCAATGTGACGAACTGTCATTACGCCATTATGAAAACAATTGACAAAACGATATGTTTACTTCGGTATTTACTACACAGTAACACTACTCGCATTTTCTCCTTTATTGTGGCCGCCATACCTCGGTTCATGCTAAATCTTAAGGTCGTAGGTCAACTGCAACGCACCTAATGAGGCCAATAATTGTATTTTTGATAACTAAAATGTGACTTGTACTCGTCCTTGCTTGTCGACTGCATCAACTTAGAAGCTTGTATTTCGTACAGAGTGGTGCGACTGCATACCACAGCGGGTGACATTAATTGCCTGACGATAAATGTAAATGTTTCCGAGAGAAAAGCGGCCATTGTGAACAACTGTCATTACGCCATTATGAAAGCAAATGACAAAACGCTATGTTTACTTCGGTATTTACTACACAGCAACACTACTCGCATTTTCTCCTTTATTGTGGCCGCCATACCTCGGTTCATGCTAAATCTTAAGGTCGTAGGTCAACTGCAACGCACCTAATGAGGCCAATAATTGTATTTTTGATAACTAAAATGTGACTTGTACTCGTCCTTGCTTGACGACTGCATAAACTAAGAAGCTTGTATTTCGTACAGAGTGGTGCGACTGCATACCTCAGTGGGCGACATTAATTGCCTGACGATAAATGTAAATGTTTCCGAGAGAAAAGCGGCCAATGTGACGAACTGTCATTACGCCATTATGAAAGCAAATGACAAAACGCTATGTTTACTTCGGTATTTACTACACAGTAACACTACTCGCATTTTCTCCTTTATTGTGGCCGCCATACCTCGGTTGATGCTAAATCTTAAGGTCGTAGGTCAACTGCAACGCACCTAATGAGGCCAATATTTGTATTTTTGATAACTAAAACATGACTTGTGCTCGTCCTTGCTTGTCGACTGCATAAACTAAGAAGCTTGTATTTCGTACAGAGTGGTGCGACTGCATACCTCAGCGGGCGACATTAATTGACTGACGATAAATGTAAATGTTTCCGAGAGAAAAGCGGCCAATCTGACGAACTGTCATTATGCCATTATGAAAACAAATGACAAAACGCTATGTTTACTTCGGTATTTACTACACAGTAACACTACTCGCATTTTCTCCTTTATTGTGGCCGCCATACCTCGGTTCATGCTAAATCTTAAGGTCGTAGGTCAACTGCAACGCACCTAATGAGGCTTATAATTGTATTTTTGATAACTAAAACATGACTTGTACTCGTCCTTGCTTGTCGACAGCATAAACTTAGAAGCTTGTATTTCGTACAGAGTGGTGCGACTGCTTAGCTCAGCGGGCGACTTTAATTGCCTGACGATAAATGTAAATGTTTCCGAGAGAAAAGCGGCCAATGTGACGAACTGTCATTGCGCCATTATGAAAACAAATGACAAAACGCTATGTTTACTGCGGTATTTACTACACAGTAACACTGCTCGCATTTTCTCCTTTATTATGGCCGCCATACCTCGGTTCATGCTAAATCTTAAGGTCGTAGGTCAACTGCAACGCACCTAATGAGGCCAATAATTGTATTTTTGATAACTAAAACATGACTTGTACTCGTCCTTGCTTGTCGACTGCATAAACTTTGAAGCTTGTATTTCGTACAGAGTGGTGCGACTGCATACCTCAGCGGGCGACATTAATTGCCTGACGATAAATGTAAATGTTTCCGAGAGAAAAGCGGCCAATGTGACGAACTGTCATTACGCCATTATGAAAACAAATGACAAAACGCTATGTTTACTTCGGTATTTACTACACAGTAACACTACTCGCATTTTCTCCTTTATTGTGGCCGCCATTCCTCGGTTCATGCTAAATCTTAAGGTCGTAGGTCAACTGCAACGCACCTAATGAGGCCAATAATTGTATTTTTGATAACTAAAACATGACTTGTACTCGTCCTTGCTTGTCGACTGCATAAACTTAGAAGCTTGTATTTCGTACAGAGTGGTGCGACTGCAAACCTCAGCGGGCGACATTAATTGCCTGACCATAAATGTAAATGTTTCCGAGAGAAAAGCGGCCAATGTGACGAACTGTCATTACGCCATTATGAAAACAAATGACAAAAAGCTATGTTTACTTCGGTATTTACAACGCAGTATTTATTGTGGCCGCCATACCTCGGTTCATGCTAAATCTTAAGGTCATAGGTCAATTGCAACGCACCTAATGAGGCCAATAATTGTATTTTTGATAACTAAAACATGACTTGTAATCGTCCTTGCTTGTCGACTGCATAACTTAGAAGCTTGTAATTCGTACAGAGTGGTGCGACTGCATACCTCAGCGGGCGACATTAATTGCCTGACGATAAATGTAAATGTTTCCGAGAGAAAAGCGGCCAATGTGACGAACTGTCATAACGCCATTATGAAAACAAATGACAAAACGCTATGTTTACTTCGGTATTTACTACACAGTAACACTACTCGCATTTTCTCCTTTATTTTGGCCGCCATACCTCGGTTCATGCAAAATCTTAAGGTCGTAGGTCAACTGCAACGCACCTAATGAGGCCAATAATTGTATTTTTGATAACTAAAATATGACTTGTACTCGTCCTTGCTTGTCGACTGCATAAACTTAGAAGATTGTATTTCGTACAGAGTGGTGCGACTGCGTACCTCAGCGGGCGACATTAATTGCCTGACGATAAATGTAAATGTTTCCGATAGAAAAGCGGCCAATGTGACGAACTGTCATTACGCCATTATGAAAACATATGACAAAACGCTATGTTTACTTCGGTATTTACTACACAGTAACACTACTCGCATGTTCTCCTTTATTGTGGGCGCCATACCTCGGTTCATGCTAAATCTTAAGGTCGTAGGTCAACTGCAACGCACCTAATGAGGCCAATAATTGTATTTTTGATAACTAAAACATGACTTGTACTCGTCCTTGCTTGTCGAATGCATAAACTTAGAAGCTTGTTTTTCGTACAGAGTGGTGCGACTGCATACCTCAGCGGGCGACATTAATTGCCTGACGATAAATGTAAATGTTTCCGAGAGAAAAGCGGCCAATGTGACGAACTGTCATTACGCCATTATGAAAACATATGACAAAAAGCTATGTTTACTTCGGTATATACAACACAGTAACACTACTCGCTTTTTCTCCTTTATTGTGGCCGCCATACCTCGGTTCATGCTAAATCTTAAGGTCGTAGGTCAACTGCAACGCACCTAATGAGGCTAATAATTGTATTTTTGATAACTAAAACATGACTTGTACTCGTCCTTGCTTGTCGACTGCATAAACTTAGAAGCTTGTATTTCGTACAGAGTGGTGCGACTGCATACCTCAGGGGGCGACATTAATTGCCTGACGATAAATGTAAAAAAGTTTCCGAGAGAAAAGCGGCCAATGTGACGAACTGTCATTACGCCATTATGAAAACAAATGACAAAACGCTATGTTTACTTCGGTATTTACTACACAGTAACACTACTCGCATGTTCTCCTTTATTGTGGCCGCCATACCTCGGTTCATGCTAAATCTTAAGGTCGTAGGTCAACTGCAACGCACCTAATGAGGCCAATAATTGTATTTTTGATAACTAAAACATGACTTGTACTCGTCCTTGCTTGTCGACTGCATAAACATAGGAGCTTGTATTTCGTACAGAGTGGTGCGACTGCATACCTCAGCAGGCGACATTAATTGCCTGACGATAAATGTAAATGTTTCCGAGAGAAAAGCGGCCAATGTGACGAACTGTCATTACGCCATTATGAAAACAAATGACAAAACGCTATGTTTACTTCGGTATTTACTACACAGTAACACTACTCGCATTTTCTCCTTTATTGTGGCCGCCATACCTCGGTTCATGCTAAATCTTAAGGTCGTAGGTCAACTGCAACGCACCTAATGAGGCCAATAATTGTATTTTTGATAACTAAAACATGACTTGTACTCGTCCTTGCTTGTCGACTGCATAAACTTAGAAGCTTGTATTTCGTACAGAGTGGTGCGGCTGCATACCTCAGCGGGCGACATTAATTGCCTGACGATAAATGTAAATGTTTCCGAGAGAAAAGCGGCCAATGTGACGAACAGTCATTACGCCAATATGAAAACAATTGACAAAACGCTATGTTTACTTCGGTATTTACTACACAGTAACACTACTCGCATTTTCTCCTTTATTGTGGCCGCCATACCTCGGTTCATGCTAAATCTTAAGGTCGTAGGTCAACTGGAACGCACCTAATGAGGCCAATAATTGTATTTTTGATAACTAAAACATGACTTGTACTCGTCCTTGCTTGTCGACTGCACAAACTTAGAAGCTTGTATTTCGTACAGAGTGGTGCGACTGCATACCTCAGCGGGCGACATTAATTGCTTGACGATAAATGTAAATGTTTCTGAGAGAAAAGCGGCTAATGTGACGAACTGTCATTACGCCATTATGAAAACAAATGACAAAAAGCTATGTTTACTTCGGTATATACAACACAGTAACAGTAATCGCTTTTTCTCCTTTATTGTGGCCGCCATACCTCGGTTCATGCTAAATCTGAAGGTCGTAGGTCAACTGCAACGCACCTAATGAGGCCAATAATTGTATATTTGATAACTAAAACATGACTTGTACTCGTCCTTGCTTGTCGACTGCATAAACTTAGAAGCTTGTATTTCGTACAGAGTGGTGCGTCTGCATACCTCAGCGGGCGACATTAATTGCCTGACGATAAATGTAAATGTTACCGAGAGAAAAGCGGCCAATGTGACGATCCGTCATTACGCCATTATGAAAACAAATGACAAAACGCTATGTTTACTTCGGTATTTACTACACAGTAACACTACTCGCATTTTCTCCTTTATTGTGGCCGCCATACCTCGGTTCATGCTAAATCTTAAGGTCGTAGGTCAACTGCAACGCACCTAATGAGGCCAATAATTGTATTTTTGATAACTCATACATGACTTGTACTCGTCCTTGCTTGTCGACTGCATAAACTTAGAAGCTTGTATTTCGTACAGAGTGGTGCGACTGCATACCTCAGCGGGCGACATTAATTGCCTGACGATAAATGTAAATGTTTCCGAGAGAAAAGCGGCCAATGTGACGAACTGTTATTACGCCATTATGAAAACAAATGACAAAACGCTATGTTTACTTCGGTATTTACTACACAGTAACACTACTCGCATTTTCTCCTTTATTGTGGCCGCCGTACCTCAGTTCATGCTAAATCTTAAGGTCAAAGGTCAACTGCAACGCACCTAATGAGGCCAATAATTGTATTTTTGATAACTAAAACATGACTTGTACTCGTCCTTGCTTGTCGACTGCATAAACTTAGAAGCTTGTATTTCGTGCAGAGTGGTGCGACTGCATACCTCAGCGGGCGACATTAATTGCCTGACGATAAATGTAAATGTTTCCGAGAGAAAAGCGGCCAATGTGACGAACTGTCATTACGCCATTATGAAAACAAATGACAAAACGCTAAGTTTACTTCGGTATTTAGTACACAGTAACACTACTCGCATTTTCTCCTTTATTGTGGCCGCCATACCTCGGTTCATGCTAAATCTTAAGGTCGCAGGTCAACTGCAACGCACCTAATGAGGCCAATAATTGTATTTTTGATAACTAAAACATGACTTGTACTCGTCCTTGCTTGTCGACTGCACAAACTTCGAAGCTTGTATTTCGTACAGAGTGGTGCGACTGCATACCTCAGCAGGCGACATTAATTGCCTGACGATAAATGTAAATGTTTCTGAGAGAAAAGCGGCCAATGTGACGAACTGTCATTACGCCATTATGAAAACAAATGACAAAACGCTATGTTTACTTCGGTATTTACTACACAGTAACACTACTCGCATTTTCTCCTTTATTGTGGCCGCCATACCTCGGTTCATGCTAAATCTTAAGGTCGTAGGTCAACTGCAACGCACCTAATGAGGCCAATAATTGTATTTTTGATAACTAAAACATGACTTGTACTCGTCCTTGCTTGTCGACTGCATAAACTTAGAAGCTTGTATTTCGTACAGAGTGGTGCGGCTGCATACCTCAGCGGGCGACATTAAT
This sequence comes from Schistocerca piceifrons, assembly GCF_021461385.2. Taxonomy (NCBI): domain Eukaryota; kingdom Metazoa; phylum Arthropoda; class Insecta; order Orthoptera; family Acrididae; genus Schistocerca; species Schistocerca piceifrons. The sequence continues at coordinate 98,574,110 of NC_060147.1, read as the reverse complement.
TGCCTGACGATAAATGTAAATGTTTCCGAGAGAAAAGCGGCCAATGTGACGAACAGTCATTACGCCAATATGAAAACAAATGACAAAACGCTATGTTTACTTCGGTATTTACTACACAGTAACACTACTCGCATTTTCTCCTTTATTGTGGCCGCCATACCTCGGTTCATGCTAAATCTTAAGGTCGTAGGTCAACTGGAACGCACCTAATGAGGCCAATAATTGTATTTTTGATAACTAAAACATGACTTGTACTCGTCCTTGCTTGTCGACTGCACAAACTTAGAAGCTTGTATTTGGTACAGAGTGGTGCGACTGCATACCACAGCGGGCGACATTAATTGCCTGACGATAAATGTAAATGTTTCCGAGAGAAAAGCGGCCAATGTGACGAACTGCCATTACGCCATTATGAAAACAAATGACAAAACGCTATGTTTACTGCGGTATTTACAACAGAGCAACACTACTCGCATTTTCTCCTTTATTGTGGCCGCCATACCTCGGTTCATGCTAAATCTTAAGGTCGTAGGTCAACTGCAACGCACCTAATGAGGCCAATAATTGTATTTTTGATAACTAAAACAAGACTTGTACTCGTCCTTGCTTGTCGACTGCATAAACTTAGAAGCTTGTATTTCGTACAGAGTGGTGCGACTGCTTAGCTCAGCGGGCGACATTAATTGCCTAACGATAAATGTAAATGTTTCCGAGAGAAAAGCGGCCAATGTGACAAACTGTCATTACGTCATTATGAAAACAAATGACAAAAAGCTATGTTTACTGCGGTATTTACTACACAGTAACACTACTCGCATTTTCTCCTTTATTGTGGCCGCCATACCTCAGTTCATGCTAAATCTTAAGGTCGTAGGTCAACTGCAACGCACCTAATGAGGCCAATAATTGTATTTTTGATAACTAAAACATGACTTGTACTCGTCCTTGCTTGTCGACTGCATAAACTTAGAAGCTTGCATTTCGTACAGAGTGGTGCGACTGCATACCTCAGCGGGCGACATTACTTGCCTGACGATAAATGTAAATGTTTCCGAGAGAAAAGCGGCCAATGTGACGAACTGTCATTACGCCATTATGAAAACAAATGACAAAACGCTATGTTTACTTCGGTATTTACAACACAGTAACACTACTCGCATTTTCTCCTTTATTGTGGCCGCCATACCTCGGTTCATGCTAAATCTTAAGGTCGTAGGTCAACTGCAACGCACCTAATGAGGCCAATAATTGTATTTTTGATAACTAAAACATGACTTGTACTCGTCCTTGCTTGTCGACTGCATAAACTTAGAAGCTTGTATTTCGTACAGAGTGGTGCGACTGCTTAGCTCAGCGGGCGACATTAATTGCCTGACGATAAATGTAAATGTTTCCGAGAGAAAAGCGGCCAATGTGACGAACTGTCATTACGCCATTATGAAAACAAATGACAAAACGCTATGTTTACTGCGGTATTTACTACACAGTAACACTACTCGCATTTTCTCCTTTATTGTGGCCGCCATACCTCGGTTCATGCTAAATCTTAAGGTCGTAGGTCAACTGCAACGCACCTAATGAGGCCAATAATTGTATTTTTGATAACTAAAACATGACTTGTACTCGTCCTTGCTTGTCGACTGCATAAACTTAGAAGCTTGTATTTCGTACAGAGTGGTGCGACTGCATACCTCAGCAGGCGACATTAATTGCCTGACGATAAATGTAAATGTTTCCGAGAGAAAAGCGGCCAATGTGACGAACTGTCATTACGCCATTATGAAAACAAATGACAAAACGGTATGTTTACTGCGGTATTTACTATACAGTAACATTACTCGCATTTTCTGCTTTATTGTGGCCGCCATACCTCGGTTCATGCTAAATCTTAAGGTCATAGGTCAACTGCACCGCACCTAATGAGGCCAATAATTGTATTTTTGATAACTAAAACATGACTTGTACTCGTCCTTGCTTGTCGACTGCATAAATATAGAAGCTTGTATTTCGTACAGAGTGGTGCGACTGCATACCACAGCTGGCGACATTAATTGCCTGACGATAAATGTAAATGTTTCCGAGAGAAAAGCGGCCAATGTGACGAACTGTCATTACGCCATTATGAAAACAAATGACAAAACGCTATGTTTACTTCGGTATTTACTACACAGTAACACTACTCGCATTTACTCCTTTATTGTGGCTGCCATACCTCGGTTCATGCTAAATCTTAAGGTCGTAGGTCAACTGCAACGCACCTAATGAGGCCAATAATTGTATTTTTGATAACTAAAACATGACTTGTACTCGGCCTTGCTTGTCGACTGCATAAACTTAGAAGCTTGTATTTCGTACAGAGTGGTGCGACTGCATACCTCAGCGGCCGACATTAATTGCCTGACGATAAATGTAAATGTTTCCGAGAGAAAAGCGGCCAATGTGACGAACTGTCATTACGCCATTATGAAAACAAATGACAAAAAGCTATGTTTACTTCGGTATATACAACACAGTAACACTACTCGCTTTTTCTCCTTTATTGTGGCCGCCATACCTCGGTTCATGCTAAATCTGAAGGTCGTAGGTCAACTGCAACGCACCTAATGAGGCCAATAATTGTATTTTTGATAACTAAAACATGACTTGTACTCGTCCTTGCTTGTCGACTGCATAAACTTAGAAGCTTGTATTTCGTACAGAGTGGTGCGACTGCATACCTCAGCGGGCGACATTAATTGCCTGACGATAAATGTAAATGTTACCGAGAGAAAAGCGGCCAATGTGACGATCCGTCATTACGCCATTATGAAAACAAATGACAAAACGCTATGTTTACTTCGGTATTTACTACACAGTAACACTACTCGCATTTTCTCCTTTATTGTGGCCGCCATACCTCGGTTCACGCTAAATCTTAAGGTCGTAGGTCAACTGCAATGCACCTAATGAGGCCATTAATTGTATTTTTGATAACTAATACATGACTTGTACTCGTCCTTGCTTGTCGACTGCATAAACTTAGAAGCTTGTATTTCGTACAGAGTGGTGCGACTGCATACCTCAGCGGCCGACATTAATTGCCTGACGATAAATGTAAATGTTTCCGAGAGAAAAGCGGCCAATGTGACGAACTGTCATTACGCCATTACGAAAACAAATGACAAAACGCTATGTTTACTTCGGTATTTACTACACAGTAACACTACTCGCATTTTCTTCTTTATTGTGGCCGCCATACCTCGGTTCATGCTAAATCTTAAGGTCGTAGGTCAACTGCAACGCACCTAATGAGGCCAATAATTGTATTTTTGATAACTAAAACATGACTTGTACTCGTCCTTGCTTGTCGACTGCATAAACGTAGAAGCTTGTATTTCGTGCAGAGTGGTGCGACTGCATACCTCAGCGGGCGACATTAATTGCCTGACGATAAATGTAAATGTTTCCGAGAGAAAAGCGGCCAATGTGACGAACTGTCATTACGCCATTATAAAAACAAATGACAAAGCGCTATGTTTACTTCGGTATTTACTACACAGTAACACTACTCGCATTTTCTCCTTTATTGTGGCCGCCATACCTCGGTTCATGCTAAATCTTAAGGTCGCAGGTCAACTGCAACGCACCTAATGAGGCCAATAATTGTATTTTTGATAACTAAAACATGACTTGTACTTGTCCTTCCTTGTCGACTGCACAAACTTAGAAGCTTGTATTTCGTACAGAGTGGTGCGACTGCATACCTCAGCGGGCGACATTAATTGCCTGACGATAAATGTAAATGTTTCCGAGAGAAAAGCGGCCAATGTGACGAACTGTCATTACGCCATTATGAAAACAAATGACAAAACGCTATGTTTACTTCGGTATTTACTACACAGTAACACTACTCGCATTTTCTCCTTTATTGTGGCCGCCATACCTTGGTTCATGCTAAATCTTAAGGTCGCAGGTCAACTGCAATGCACCTAATGAGGCCAATAATTGTATTTTTGATAACTAAAACATGACTTGTACTCGTCCTTGCTTGTCGACTGCACAAACTTAGAAGCTTGTATTTCGTACAGAGTGGTGCGACTGAATACCTCAGCGGGCGACATTAATTGCCTGACGATAAATGTAAATGTTTCCGAGAGAAAAGCGGCCCATGTGACGAACTGTCAGTACGCCATTATGAAAACAAATGACAAAACGCTATGTTTACTTCGGTATTTACTACACAGTAACACTACTCGCTTTTTCTCCTTTACTGTGGCCGCCATAACTCGGTTCATGCTAAATCTGAAGGTCGTAGGTCAACTGCAACGCACCTAATGAGGCCAATAATTGTAATTTTGATAACTAATACATGACTTGTACTCGTCCTTGCTTGTCGACTGCATAAACTTAGAAGCTTGTATTTCGTACAGAGTGGTGCGACCGCATACCTCAGCGGGCGACATTAATTGCCTGACGATAAATGTAAATGTTTCCGAGAGAAAAGCGGCCAATGTGACGAACTGTCATTACGCCATTATGAAAACAAATGACAAAACGGTATGTTTACTGCGGTATTTACTATACAGTAACATTACTCGCATTTTCTGCTTTATTGTGGCCGCCATACCTCGGTTCATGCTAAATCTTAAGGTCATAGGTCAACTGCACCGCACCTAATGAGGCCAATAATTGTATTTTTGATAACTAAAACATGACTTGTACTCGTCCTTGCTTGTCGACTGCATAAACATAGAAGCTTGTATTTCGTACAGAGTGGTGCGACTGCATACCACAGCTGGCGACATTAATTGCCTGACGATAAATGTAAATGTTTCCGAGAGAAAAGCGGCCAATGTGACGAACTGTCATTACGCCATTATGAAAACAAATGACAAAACGCTATGTTTACTTCGGTATTTACTACACAGTAACACTACTCGCATTTACTCCTTTATTGTGGCTGCCATACCTCGGTTCATGCTAAATCTTAAGGTCGTAGGTCAACTGCAACGCATCTAATGAGGCCAATAATTGTATTTTTGATAACTAAAACATGACTTGTACTCGTCCTTGCTTGTCGACTGCATAAACTTAGAAGCTTGTATTTCGTACAGAGTGGTGCGACTGCATACCTCAGCGGCCGACATTAATTGCCTGACGATAAATGTAAATGTTTCCGAGAGAAAAGCGGCCAATGTGACGAACTGTCATTACGCCATTATGAAAACAAATGACAAAAAGCTATGTTTACTTCGGTATATACAACACAGTAACACTACTCGCTTTTTCTCCTTTATTGTGGCCGCCATACCTCGGTTCATGCTAAATCTGAAGGTCGTAGGTCAACTGCAACGCACCTAATGAGGCCAATAATTGTATTTTTGATAACTAAAACATGACTTGTACTCGTCCTTGCTTGTCGACTGCATAAACTTAGAGGCTTGTATTTCGTACAGAGTGGTGCGACTGCATACCTCAGCGGGCGACATTAATTGCCTGACGATAAATGTAAATGTTACCGAGAGAAAAGCGGCCAATGTGACGATCCGTCATTACGCCATTATGAAAACAAATGACAAAACGCTATGTTTACTTCGGTATTTACTACACAGTAACACTACTCGCATTTTCTCCTTTATTGTGGCCGCCATACCCCGGTTCACGCTAAATCTTAAGGTCGTAGGTCTACTGCAATGCACCTAATGAGGCCAATAATTGTATTTTTGATAACTAATACATGACTTGTACTCGTCCTTGCTTGTCGACTGCATAAACTTAGAAGCTTGTATTTCGTACAGAGTGGTGCGACTGCATACCTCAGCGGGCGACATTAATTGCCTGACGATAAATGTAAATGTTACCGAGAGAAAAGCGGCCAATGTGACGATCCGTCATTACGCCATTATGAAAACAAATGACAAAACGCTATGTTTACTTCGGTATTTACTACACAGTAACACTACTCGCATTTTCTCCTTTATTGTGGCCGCCATACTTCGGTTCACGCTAAATCTTAAGGTCGTAGGTCAACTGCAATGCACCTAATGAGGCCAATAATTGTATTTTTGATAACTAATACATGACTTGTACTCGTCCTTGCTTGTCGACTGCATAAACTTAGAAGCTTGTATTTCGTACAGAGTGGTGCGACTGCATACCTCAGCGGCCGACATTAATTGCCTGACGATAAATGTAAATGTTTCCGAGAGAAAAGCGGCCAATGTGACGAACTGTCATTACGCCATTACGAAAACAAATGACAAAACGCTATGTTTACTTCGGTATTTACTACACAGTAACACTACTCGCATTTTCTTCTTTATTGTGGCCGCCATACCTCGGTTCATGCTAAATCTTAAGGTCGTAGGTCAACTGCAACGCACCTAATGAGGCCAATAATTGTATTTTTGATAACTAAAACATGACTTGTACTCGTCCTTGCTTGTCGACTGCATAAACGTAGAAGCTTGTATTTCGTGCAGAGTGGTGCGACTGCATACCTCAGCGGGCGACATTAATTGCCTGACGATAAATGTAAATGTTTCCGAGAGAAAAGCGGCCAATGTGACGAACTGTCATTACGCCATTATGAAAACAAATGACAAAACGCTATGTTTACTTCGGTATTTACTACACAGTAACACTACTCGCATTTTCTCCTTTATTGTGGCCGCCATACCTCGGTTCATGCTAAATCTTAAGGTCGCAGGTCAACTGCAACGCACCTAATGAGGCCAATAATTGTATTTTTGATAACTAAAACATGACTTGTACTCGTCCTTGCTTGTCGACTGCACAAACTTAGAAGCTTGTATTTCGTACAGAGTGGTGCGACTGAATACCTCAGCGGGCGACATTAATTGCCTGACGATAAATGTAAATGTTTCCGAGAGAAAAGCGGCCCATGTGACGAACTGTCAGTACGCCATTATGAAAACAAATGACAAAACGCTATGTTTACTTCGGTATTTACTACACAGTAACACTACTCGCTTTTTCTCCTTTATTGTGGCCGCCATAACTCGGTTCATGCTAAATCTGAAGGTCGTAGGTCAACTGCAACGCACCTAATGAGGCCAATAATTGTAATTTTGATAACTAATACATGACTTGTACTCGTCCTTGCTTGTCGACTGCATAAACTTAGAAGCTTGTATTTCGTACAGAGTGGTGCGACCGCATACCTCAGCGGGCGACATTAATTGCCTGACGATAAATGTAAATGTTTCCGAGAGAAAAGCGGCCAATGTGACGAACTGTCATTACGCCATTATGAAAACAAATGACAAAACGCTATGTTTACTTCGGTATTTACTACACAGTAACACTACTCGCATTTTCTCCTTTATTGTGGCCGCCATACCTCAGTTCATGCTAAATCTTAAGGTCGTAGGTCAACTGCAACGCACCTAATGAGGCCAATAATTGTATTTTTGATAACTAAAACATGACTTGCACTCGTCCTTGCTTGTCGACTGCATAAACTTAGAAGCTTGTATTTCGTACAGAGTGGTGCGACTGCATACCTCAGCGGGCGACATTAATTGCCTGACGATAAATGTAAATGTTTCCGAGAGAAAAGCGGCCAATGTGACGCACTGTCATTACGCCATTATGAAAACAAATGACAAAACGCTATGTTTACTACGGTATTTACTACACAGTAACACTACTCGCATTTTCTCCTTTATTGTGGCCGCCATACCTCGGTTCATGCTAAATCTTACGGTCGCAGGTCAACTGCAACGCACCTAATGAGGCCAATAATTGTATTTTTGATAACTAAAACATGACTTGTACTCGTCCTTGCTTGTCGACTGCATAAACTTAGAGGCTTGTATTTCGTACAGAGTGGTGCGACTGCATACCTCAGCGGGCGACATTAATTGCCTGACGATAAATGTAAATGTTTCCGAGAGAAATGCGGCCGATGTGACGAACTGTCATTACGCCATTATGAAAACAAATGAAAAAACGCTATGTTTACTGCGGTGTTTACTACACAGTAACACTACTCGCATTTTCTCCTTTATTGTGGCCGCCATACCTCGGTTCATGCTAAATCTTAAGGTCGTAGGTCAACTGCAACGCACCTAATGAGGCCAATAATTGTATTTTTGATAACTAAAACATGACTTGTACTCGTCCTTGCTTGTCGACTGCATAAACTTAGAAGCTTGTATTTCGTACAGAGTGGTGCGACTGCATACCTCAGCTGGCGACATTAATTGCCTGACGATAAATGTAAATGTTTCCGAGAGAAAAGCGGCCAATGTGACGAACTGTCATTACGCCATTATGAAAACATATTACAAAACGCTATGTTTACTTCGGTATTTACTACACAGTAACACTACTCGCATTTACTCCTTTATTGTGGCTGCCATACCTCGGTTCATGCTAAATCTTAAGGTCGTAGGTCAACTGCAACGCACCTAATGAGGCCAATAATTGTATTTTTGATAACTAAAACATGACTTGTACTCGTCCTTGCTTGTCGACTGCATAAACTTAGAAGCTTGTATTTCGTACAGAGTGGTGCGACTGCATACCTGAGCGGCCGACATTAATTGCCTGACGATAAATGTAAATGTTTCCGAGAGAAAAGCGGCCAATGTGACGAACTGTCATTACGCCATTATGAAAACAAATGACAAAAAGCTATGTTTACTTCGGTATATACAACACAGTAACACTACTCGCTTTTTCTCCTTTATTGTGGCCGCCATACCTCGGTTCATGCTAAATCTGAAGGTCGTAGGTCAACTGCAACGCACCTAATGAGGCCAATAATTGTATTTTTGATAACTAAAACATGACTTGTACTCGTCCTTGCTTGTCGACTGCATAAACTTAGAAGCTTGTATTTCGTACAGAGTGGTGCGACTGCATACCTCACCGGGCGACATTAATTGCCTGACGATAAATGAAAATGTTACCGAGAGAAAAGCGGCCAATGTGACGCTCCGTCATTACGCCATTATGAAAACAAATGACAAAACGCTATGTTTACTTCGGTATTTACTACACAGTAACACTACTCGCATTTTCTCCTTTATTGTGGCCGCCATACCTCGGTTCATGCTAAATCTTAAGGTCGTAGGTCAACTGCAACGCACCTAATGAGGCCAATAATTGTATTTTTGATAACTAATACATGACTTGTACTCGTCCTTGCTTGTCGACTGCATAAACTTAGAAGCTTGTATTTCGTACAGAGTGGTGCGACTGCATACCTCAGCGGGCGACATTAATTGCCTGACGATAAATGTAAATGTTTCCGAGAGAAAAGCGGCCAATGTGACGAACTGTCATTACGCCATTACGAAAACAAATGACAAAACGCTATGTTTACTTCGGTATTTACTACACAGTAACACTACTCGCATTTTCTCCTTTATTGTGGCCGCCATACCTCAGTTCATGCTAAATCTTAAGGTCGTAGGTCAACTGCAACGCACCTAATGAGGCCAATAATTGTATTTTTGATAACTAAAACATGACTTGTACTCGTCCTTCCTTGTCGACTGCACAAACTTAGAAGCTTGTATTTCGTACAGAGTGGTGCGACTGCATACCTCAGCGGGCGACATTAATTGCCTGACGATAAATGTAAATGTTTCCGAGAGAAAAGCGGCCAATGTGACGAACTGTCATTACGCCATTATGAAAACAAATGACAAAACGCTATGTTTACTTCGGTATTTACTACACAGTAACACTACTCGCATTTTCTCCTTTATTGTGGCCGCCATACCTCGGTTCATGCTAAATCTTAAGGTCGCAGGTCAACTGCAACGCACCTAATGAGGCCAATAATTGTATTTTTGATAACTAAAACATGACTTGTACTCGTCCTTGCTTGTCGACTGCACAAACTTAGAAGCTTGTATTTCGTACAGAGTGGTGCGACTGCATACCTCAGCGGGCGACATTAATTGCCTGACGATAAATGTAAATGTTTCCGAGAGAAAAGCGGCCAATGTGACGAACTGTCATTACGCCATTATGAAAACAAATGACAAAACGCTATGTTTACTTCGGTATTTACTACACGGTAACACTACTCGCTTTTTCTCCTTTATTGTGGCCGCCATACCTCGGTTCATGCTAAATCTGAAGGTCGTAGGTTAACTGCAACGCACCTAATGAGGCCAATAATTGTAATTTTGATAACTAATACATGACTTGTACTCGTCCTTGCTTGTCGACTGCATAAACTTAGAAGCTTGTATTTCGTACAGAGTGGTGCGACTGCATACCTCAGCGGGCGACATTATTTGCCTGACGATAAATGTAAATGTTTCCGAGAGAAAAGCGGCCAATGTGACGCACTGTCATTACGCCATTACGAAAACAAATGACAAAACGCTATGTTTACTTCGGTATTTACTACACAGTAACACTACTCGCATTTTCTCCTTTATTGTGGCCGCCATACCTCAGTTCATGCTAAATCTTAAGGTCGTAGGTCAACTGCAACGCACCTAATGAGGCCAATAATTGTATTTTTGATAACTAAAACATGACTTGAACTCGTCCTTGCTTGTCGACTGCATAAACTTAGAAGCTTGTATTTCGTGCAGAGTGGTGCGACTGCATACCTCAGCGGGCGACATTAATTGCCTGACGATAAATGTAAATGTTTCCGAGAGAAAAGCGGCCAATGTGACGAACTGTCATTACGCCATTATGAAAACAAATGACAAAACGCTATGTTTACTTCGGTTTTTACTACACAGTAACACTACTCGCATTTTCTCCTTTATTGTGGCCGCCATACCTCGGTTCATGCTAAATCTTAAGGTCGCAGGTCAACTGCAACGCACCTAATGAGGCCAATAATTGTATTTTTGATAACTAAAACATGACTTGTACTCGTCCTTCCTTGTCGACTGCACAAACTTAGAAGCTTGTATTTCGTACAGAGTGGTGCGACTGCATACCTCAGCAGGCGACATTAATTGCCTGACGATAAATGTAAATGTTTCCGAGAGAAAAGCGGCCAATGTGACAAACTGTCATTACGCCATTATGAAAACAAATGCCAAAACGCTATGTTTACTTCGGTATTTACTACACAGTAACACTACTCGCATTTTCTCCTTTATTGTGGCCGCCATACCTCAGTTCTTGCTAAATCTTAAGGTCGTAGGTCAACTGCAACGCACCTAATGAGGCCAATAAATGTATTTTTGATAACTAAAACATGACTTCTACTCGTCCTTGCTTGTCGACTGCATAAACTTAGAAGCTTGTGTTTCGTACAGAGTAGTGCGACTGCATACCTCAGCGGGCGACATTATTTGCCTGACGATAAATGTAAATATTTCCGAGAGAAAAGCGGTCAATGTGATGAACTGTCATTACGCCATTATGAAAACAAATGACAAAACGCTATGTTTACTTCGGTATTTACAACACAGTAACACTACTCGCATTTTCTCCTTTATTGTGGCCGCCATACCGCGGCTCATGCTAAATCTTAAGGTCGTAGGTCAACTGCAACGCACCTAATGAATCCAATAATTGTATTTTTGATAACTAAAACATGACTTGTACTCGTCCTTGCTTGTCGACTGCATAAACTTAGATGCTTGTATTTCGTACAGAGTGGTGCGACTACTACCTCAGCGGGCGACATTAATTGCCTGACGATAAATGTAAATGTTTCCGAGAGAAAAGCGGCCAATGTGACGAACTGTCATTACGCCATTATGAAAACAAATGACAAAACGCTATGTTTACTTCGGTATTTACTGCACAGTAACACTACTCGCATTTTCTCCTTTATTGTGGCCGCCATACCTCGGTTCATGCTAAATCTTAAGGTCGTAGGTCAACTGCAACGCACCTAATGAGGCCAATAATTGTATTTTTGATAACTAAAACATGACTTGTACTCGTCCTTGCTTGTCGACTGCACAAACTTAGAAGCTTCTATTTGGTACAGAGTGGTGCGACTGCATACCACAGCTGGCGACATTAATTGCCTGACGATAAATGTATATGTTTCCGAGAGAAAAGCGGCCAATGTGACGAACTGCCATTACGCCATTATGAAAACAAATGACAAAACGCTATGTTTACTGCGGTATTTACAACACAGCAACACTACTCGCATTTTCTACTTTATTGTGGCCGCCATACCTCGGTTCATGCTAAATCTTAAGGTCGTAGGTCAACTGCAACGCACCTAATGAGGCCAATAATTGTATTTTTGATAACTAAAACATGACTTGTAGTCGTCCTTGCTTGTCGACTGCATTAACTTAGAAGCTTGTATTTCGTACAGAGTGGTGCGACTGCATACCTCAGCGGCCGAAATTAATTGCCTGACGATAAATGTAAATGTTTCCGAGAGAAAAGCGGCCAATGTGAAGAACTGCCATTACGCCATTATGAAAACAAATGACAAACCGCTATGTTTACTTCGGTATTTACAACACAGTAACACTACTCGCATTTTCTCCTTTATTGTGGCCGCCATACCTCGGTTCATGCTAAATCTTAAGGTCGTAGGTCAACTGCAACGCACCTAATGAGGCCAATAATTGTATTTTTGATAACTAAAACATGACTTGTACTCGTCCTTGCTTGTCGACTGCATAAACTTAGAAGCTTGTATTTCGTACAGAGTGGTGCGACTGCTTAGCTCAGCGGGCGACATTAATTGCCTGATGATAAATGTAAATGTTTCCGAGAGAAAAGCGGCCAATGTGACGAACTGTCATTACGCCATTATGAAAACAAATGACAAAACGCTATGTTTACTGCGGTATTTACTACACAGTAACACTACTCGCATTTTCTCCTTTATTGTGGCCGCCATACCTCGGTTCATGCTAAATCTTAAGGTCGTAGGTCAACTGCAATGCACCTAATGAGGCCAATAATTGTATTTTTGATAACTAAAACATGACTTGTACTCGTCCTTGCTTGTCCACTGCATAAACTTAGAAGCTTGTATTTCATACAGAGTGGTGCAACTGCATACCTCAGCGGGCGACATTAATTGCCTGACGATAAATGTAAATGTTTCCGAGAGAAAAGCGGCCAATGTGATGAACTGTCATTACGCCATTATGAAAACAAATGACAAAACGCTATGTTTACTTCGGTATTTACAACACAGTAACACTACTCGCATTTTCTCCTTTATTGTGGCCGCCATACCGCGGCTCATGCTAAATCTTAAGGTCGTAGGTCAACTGCAACGCACCTAATGAGGCCAATAATTGTATTTTTGATAACTAAAACATGACTTGTACTCGTCCTTGCTTGTCGACTGCATAAACTTAGAAGCTTGTATTTCGTACAGAGTGGTGCGACTACTACCTCAGCGGGCGACATTAATTGCCTGACGATAAATATAAATGTTTCCGAGAGAAAAGCGGCCAATGTGACGAACTGTCATTACGCCATTATGAAAACAAATGACAAAACGCTATGTTTACTTCGGTATTTACTACACAGTAACACTACTCGCATTTTCTCCTTTATTGTGGCCGCCATACCTCGGTTCATGCTAAATCTTAAGGTCGTAGGTCAACTGCAACGCACCTAATGAGGCCAATAATTGTATTTTTGATAGCTAAAACATGACTTGTACTCGTCCTTGCTTGTCGACTGCATAAACTTAGAAGCTTGTATTTCGTACAGAGTGGTGCGACTGCATACCTCAGCGGGCGACATTAATTGCCTGACGATAAATGTAAATGTTTCCGAGAGAAACGCGGCCAATGTGACGAACAGTCATTACGCCAATATGAAAACAAATGACAAAACGCTATGTTTACTTCGGTATTTACTACACAGTAACACTACTCGCATTTTCTCCTTTATTGTTGCCGCCATACCTCGGTTCATGCTAAATCTTAAGGTCGTAGGTCAACTGCAACGCACCTAATGAGGCCAATAATTGTATTTTTGATAACTAAAACATGACTTGTACTCGTCCTTGCTTGTCGACTGCACAAACGTAGAAGCTTGTATTTGGTACAGAGTGGTGCGACTGCATACCACAGCGGGCGACATTAATTGCTTGACGATAAATGTAAATGTTTCTGAGAGAAAAGCGGCCAATGTGACGAACTGCCAGTACGCCATTATGAAAACAAATGACAAAACGCTATGTTTACTGCGGTATTTACAACACAGCAACACTACTCGCATTCTCTCCTTTATTGTGGCCGCCATACCGCGGCTCATGCTAAATCTTAAGGTCGTAGGTAAACTGCAACGCACCTAATGAGGCCAATAATTGTATTTTTGATAACTAAAACATGACTTGTACTCGTCCTTGCTTGTCGACTGCATAAACTTAGAAGCTTGTATTTCGTACAGATTGGTGCGACTGCATACCTCAGCGGGCGACATTAATTGCCTGACGATAAATGTAAATGTTTCCGAGAGAAAAGCGGCCAATGTGACGAACAGTCATTACGCCAATAAGAAAACAAATGACAAAACGCTATCTTTACTTCGGTATTTACTACACAGTAACACTACTCGCATTTTCTCCTTTATTGTGGCCGCCATACCTCGGTTCATGCTAAATCTTAAGGTCGTAGGTCAACTGGAACGCACCTAATGAGGCCATTAATTGTATTTTTGATAACTAAAACATGACTTGTACTCGTCCTTGCTTATCGACTGCACAAACTTAGAAGCTTGTATTTGGTACAGAGTGGTGCGACTGCATACCACAGCGGGCGACATTAATTGCCTGACGATAAATGTAAATGTTTCCAAGAGAAAAGCGGCCAATGTGACGAACTGCCATTACGCCATTATGAAAACAAATGACAAAACGCTATGTTTACATCGGTATTTACAACACAGTAACACTACTCGCATTTTCTCCTTTATTGTGGCCGCCATACCTCGGTTCATGCTGAATCTTAAGGTCGTATGTCAACTGCAACGCACCTAATGAGGCCAATAATTGTATTTTTGATAACTAAAACATGACTTGTACTCGTCCTTGCTTGTCGACTGCATAAACTTAGAAGCTTGTATTTCGTACAGAGTGGTGCGACTGCATACCTCAGCGGGCGGCATTAATTGTCTGACGATAAATGTAAATGTTTCCGAGAGAAAAGCGGTCAATGTGATGAACTGTCATTACGCCATTATGATAACAAGTGACAAAACGCTATGTTTACTTCGGTATTTACAACACAGTAACACTACTCGCATTTTCTCCTTTATTGTGGCCGCCATACTGTGGCTCATGCTAAATCTTAAGGTCGTAGGTCAACTGCAACGCACCTAATGAGGCCAATAATTGTATTTTTGATAACTAAAACATGACTTGTACTCGTCCTTGTTTGTCGACTGCATAAACTTAGAAGCTTGTATTTCGTACAGAGTGGTGCGACTACTACCTCAGCGGGCGACATTAATTGCCTGACGATAAATGTAAATGTTTCCGAGAGAAAAGCGGCCAATGTGACGAACTGTCATTACGCCATTATGAAAACAAATGACAAAACGCTATGTTTACTTCGGTATTTACTACACAGTAACACTACTCGCATTTTCTCCTTTATTGTGGCCGCCATACCTCGGTTCATGCTAAATCTTAAGGTCGTAGGTCAACTGCAACGCACCTAATGAGGCCAATAATTGTATTTTTGATAACTAAAACATGACTTGTACTCGTCCTTGCTTGTCGACTGCATAAACTTAGAAGCTTGTATTTCGTACAGAGTGGTGCGACTGCATACCTCAGCGGGCGACATTAATTGCCTGACGATAAATGTAAATGTTTCCGAGAGAAAAGCGGCCAATGTGACGAACAGTCATTACGCCAATATGAAAACAAATGACAAAACGCTATGTTTACTTCGGTATTTACTACACAGTAACACTATTCGCATTTTCTCCTTTATTGTGGCCGCCATACCTCGGTTCTTGCTAAATCTTAAGGTCGTAGGTCAACTGCAACGCACCTAATGAGGCCAATAATTGTATTTTTGATAACTAAAACATGACTTGTACTCGTCCTTGCTTGTCGACTGCATAAACTTATAAGCTTGTATTTCATACAGAGTTGTGCGACTGCATACCTCAGCGGGCGACATTAATTGCCTGACGATAAATTTAAATTTTTCCGAGAGAAAAGCGGCCTATGTGACAAACTGTCATTACGCCATTATGAAAACAAATGACAAAACGCTATGTTTACTGCGGTATTTACTACACAGTAACACTACTCGCATTTTCTCCTTTATTGTGGCCGCCATACCTCGGTTCATGCTAAATCTTAAGGTCGTAGGTCAACTGCAACGTACCTAATGAGGCCAATAACTGTATTTTTGATAACTAAAACATGACGTGTACTCGTCCTTGCTTGTCGACTGCATAAACTTATAAGCTTGTATTTCATACAGAGTGGTGCGACTGCATACCTCAGCGGGCGACATTAATTGCCTGACGATAAATGTAAATGTTTCCGAGAGAAAAGCGGCCTATGTGACAAACTGTCATTACGCCATTATGAAAACAAAAGACAAAACGCTATGTTTACTTCGGTATTTACTACACAGTAACACTACTCGCATTTTCGCCTTTATTGTGGCCGCCATACCTCGGTTCTTGCTAAATCTTAAGGTCGTAGGTCAACTGCAACGCACCTAATGAGGCCAATAATTGTATTTCTGATAACTAAAACATGACTTGTACTCGTCCTTGCTTGTCAACTGCTTAAACTAAGAAGCTTGTATTTCGTACAGAGTGGTGCGACTGCATACCTCAGTGGGCGACATTAATTGCCTGACGATAAATGTAAATGTTTCCGAGAGAAAAGCGGCCAATGTGACGAACTGTCATTACGCCATTATGAAAGCAAATGACAAAACGCTATGTTTACTTCGGTATTTACTACACAGTAACACTACTCGCATTTTCTCCTTTATTGTGGCCGCCATACCTCGGTTGATGGTAAATCTTAAGGTCGTAGGTCAACTGCAACGCACCTAATGAGGCCAATAATTGTTTTTTTGATAACTAAATCGTGACTTGTACTCGTCCTTGCGTGTCGACTGCATACACTTAGAAGCTTGTATTTCGTACAGAGTGGTGCGACTGCATATCACAGTGGGCGACATTAATTGCCTGACGATTAATGTAAATGTTTCCGAGAGAAAAGCGGCCAATGTGACGAACTGTCATTACGCCATTATGAAAACAAATGACAAAACGCTATGTTTACTTCGGTATTTACTACACAGTAACACTACTCGCTTTTTCTCCTTTATTGTGGCCGCCATACCTCGGTTCTTGCTAAATCTCAAGGTCGTAGGTCAACTGCAACGCACCTAATGAGGCCAATAATTGTATTTTTGATAACTAAAACGTGACTTGTACTCGTCCTTGCTTGTTGACAGCATAAACTTAGAAGCTTGTATTTCGTACAGTGTGGTGCGACTGCACACCTCAGCAGGGGACATTAATTGCCTGACGATAAATGTTAATGTTTCCGAGAGAAAAGCGGCCAATGTGACGAACTGTCATTACGCCATTATGAAAACAAATGACAAAACGCTATGTTTACTTCGGTATTTACTACACAGTAACACTACTTGCATTTTCTCCTTTATTGTGGCCGCCATACCTCGGTTCATGCTAAATCTTAAGGTCGTAGGTCAACTGCAACGCACCTAATGAGGCCAATAATTGTATTTTTGATAACTAAAACATGACTTGTACTCGTCCTTGCTTGTCGACTGCATAAACTTAGAAGCTTGTATTTCGTACAGAGTAGTGCGACTGCATACCTCAGCGGGCGACATTAATTACCTAATGATAAATGTCAATGTTTACGAGAGAAAAGCGGCCAATGTGACGAACTGTCATTACGCCATTATGAAAACAAATGACAAAACGCTATGTTTACTTCGGTATTTACTACACAGTAACACTACTCGCATTTTCTCCTTTATTGTGGCCGCCATACCTCGGTTCATGCTAAATCTTAATTTCGTAGGTAAACTGCAACGCACCTGATGATTCCAATAATTGTATTTTTGATAACTAAAACATGACTTGTACTCGTCCTTGCTTGTCGACTGCATAAACCAAGAAGCTTGTATTTCGTACAGAGTGGTGCGACTGCATACCTCAGCGGGCGACATTAATTGCCTGACGATAAATGTAAATGTTTCCGAGAGAAAAGCGGCCAATGTGACGAACTGCCATTACGCCATTATGAAAACAAATGACAAAACGCTATGTTTACTTCGGTATTTACAACACAGTAACACTACTCGCATTTTCTCCTTTATTGTGGCCGCCATACCTCGGTTCATGCTAAATCTTAAGGTCGTAGGTCAACTGCAACGCACCTAATGAGGCCAATAATTGTATTTTTGATAACTAATACATGACTTGTACTCGTCCTTGCTTGTCGACTGCATAAACTTAGAAGCTTGTATTTCGTACAGAGTGGTGCGACTGCATACCTCAGCGGCCGACATTAATTGCATGACGATAAATGTAAATGTTTCCGAGAGAAAAGCGGCCAATGTGACGAACTGTCATTACGCCATTATGAAAACAAATGACAAAACGCTATGTTTA
This sequence comes from Schistocerca piceifrons, assembly GCF_021461385.2. Classification (NCBI taxonomy): domain Eukaryota; kingdom Metazoa; phylum Arthropoda; class Insecta; order Orthoptera; family Acrididae; genus Schistocerca; species Schistocerca piceifrons. The sequence continues at coordinate 98,555,546 of NC_060147.1, read as the reverse complement.
CTTCGGTATTTACTACACAGTAACACTACTCGCATTTTCTCCTATATTGTGGCCGCCATACCTCGGTTCTTGCTAAATCTGAAAGTCGTAGGTCAACTGCAACGCACCTAATGATTCCGATAATTGTATTTTTGATAACTAAAACATGACTTGTACTCGTCCTTGCTTGTCGACTGCATTAACTTAGAAGCTTGTATTTCGTACAGAGTGGTGCGACTGCATACCTCAGCAGGCGACATTAATTGCCTGACGATAAATGTAAATGTTTCCGAGAGAAAAGGAGAGAAAAGGGGCCTATGTGACAAACTGTCATTACGCCATTATGAAAACAAATGACATAACGCTATGTTTACTTCGGTATTTACTACACAGTAACACTACTCGCATTTTCTCCTTTATTGTGGCCGCCATACCTCGGTTCTTGCTAAATCTTAAGGTCGTAGGTCAACTGCAACGCACCTAATGAGGCCAATAATTGTATTTTTGATAACTAAAACATGACTTGTACTCGTCCTTGCTTGTCGACTGCATAAACTTAGAAGCTTTTATTTCGTACAGAGTGGTGCGACTGCATACCTCAGCAGGCGACATTAATTGCCTGACGATAAATGTAAATGTTTCCGAGAGAAAAGCTGTCAATGTGACAAACTGTCATTACGCCATTATGAAAACAAATGCCAAAACGCTATGTTTACTTCGGTATTTACTACACAGTAACACTACTCGCATTTTCTCCTTTATTGTGGCCGCCATACCTCGGTTCTTGCTAAATCTTAAGGTCGTAGGTCAACTGCAACGCACCTAATGAGGCCAATAATTGTATTTTTGATAACTGAAACATGACTTGTACTCGTCCTTGCTTGTCGACAGCATAAACTTAGAAGATTGTATTTCGCACAGAGTGGTGCGACTGCATACCTCAGCGGGCGACATTAATTGCCTGACGATAAATGTAAATGTTTCCGAGAGGAAATCGGCCAATGTGACGAACTGTCATTACGCCATTATGAAAACAAATGACAAAACGCTATGTTTACTTCGGTACTTACTACACAGTAACACTACTCGCATTTTCTCCTTTATTGTGGCTGCCATACCTCGGTTCATGCTAAATCTTAAGGTCGTAGGTCAACTGCAACGCACCTAATAAGGCCAATAATTGTATTTTTGATAACTAAAACATGACTTGTACTCGTCCTTGCTTGTCGACTGCATGAACTTAGAAGCTTGTATTTCGTACAGAGTGGTGCGACTGCATACCTCAGCGGGCGACATTAATTGCCTGATGATAAATGTGAACGTTTCCGAGAGAAAAGCGGCCAATGTGACGAACTGTCATTACGCCATTATGAAAACAAATGCCAAAACGCTATGTTTACTTCGGTATTTACTACACAGTAACACTACTCGCATTTTCTCCTTTATTGTGGCCGCCATACCTCGGTTCATGCTAAATCTTAAGGTCGTAGGTCAACTGCAACGCACCAAATGAGGCCAATAATTGTATTTTTGTTAACTAAAACGTGACTTGTACTCGTCCTTGCTTGTCGACTGCATAAACTTAGAAGCTTGTATTTCGTACAGAGTGGTGCGACTGCATACCACAGCGGGCGACATTAATTGCCTGACGATAAATGTAAATGTTTCCGAGAGAAAAGCGGACAATGTGACGAACTGCCATTACGCCATTATGAAAACAAATGACAAAACGCTATGTTTACTTCGGTATTTACAACACAGTAACACTACTCGCATTTTCTCCTTTATTGTGGCCGCCATACCTCGGTTCTTGCTAAATCTGAAGGTCGTAGGTCAACTGCAACGCACCTAATGATTCCAATAATTGTATTTTTGATAACTAAAACATGACTTGTACTCGTCCTTGCTTGTCGACTGCATAAACTTAGAAGCTTGTATTTCGTACAGAGTGGTGCGACTGCATACCTCAGCGGGCGACATTAATTGCCTGACGATAAATGTAAATGTTTCCGAGAGAAAAGGAGAGAAAAGCGGCCTATGTGACAAACTGTCATTACGCCATTATGAAAACAAATGACAAAACGCTATGTTTACTTCGGTATTTACTACACAGTAACACTACTCGCATTTTCTCCTTTATTGTGGCCGCCATACCTCGGTTCTTGCTAAATCTTAAGGTCGTAGGTCAACTGCAACGCACCTAATGAGGCCAATAATTGTATTTTTGATAACTAAAACATGACTTGTACTCGTCCTTGCTTGTCGACAGCATAAACTTAGAAGATTGTATTTCGCACAGAGTGGTGCGACTGCATACCTCAGCAGGGGACATTAATTGCCTGACGATAAATGTAAATGTTTCCGAGAGAAAAGCGGCCAATGTGACGAACTGTCATTACGCCATTATGAAAACAAATGACAAAACGCTATGTTTACTTCGGTACTAACTACACAGTAACACTACTCGCATTTTCTCCTTTATTGTGGCTGCCATACCTCGGTTCATGCTAAATCTTAAGGTCGTAGGTCAACTGCAACGCACCTAATAAGGCCAATAATTGTATTTTTGATAACTAAAACATGACGTGTACTCGTCCTTGCTTGTCGAATGCATAAACTTAGAAGCTTGTATTTCGTAATGAGTGGTGCGACTGCATACCACAGCGGGCGACATTAATTGCCTGACGATAAATGTAAATGTTTCCGAGAGAAAAGCGGCCAATGTGACGAACTGTCATTTCGCCATTATGAAAACAAATGACAAAACGCTATGTTTACTTCGGTATTTACTACACAGTAACACTACTCGCATTTTCTCCTTTATTGTGGCCGCCATACCTCGGTTCATGCTAAATCTTAAGGTCGTAGGTCAACTGCAACGCACCTAATGAGGCCAATAATTGTATTTTTGATAACTAAAACATGACTTGTACTCGTCCTTGCTTGTCGACTGCATAAACTTAGAAGCTTGTATTTCGTACAGAGTGGTGCGACTGCATACCACAGCGGGCGACATTAATTGCCTGACGATAAATGTAAATGTTTCCGTGAGAAAAGCGGCCAATGTGACGAACTGTCAGTACGCCATTATGAAAACAAATGACAAAACGCTATGTTTACTTCGGTATTTACTACACAGTAACACTACTCGCATTTTCTCCATTATTGTGGCCGCCATACCTCAGTTCATGCTAAATCTTAAGGTCCTAGGTCAACTGCAACGCACCTAATGAGGCCAATAATTGTATTTTTGATAACTAAAGCATGACTTGTACTCGTCCTTGCTTGTCGACTGCATAAACTAAGAAGCTTGTATTTCGTACAGAGTGGTGCGACTGCATACCTCAGTGGGCGACATTAATTGCCTGACGATAAATGTAAATGTTTCCATGAGAAAAGCGGCCAATGTGACGAACTGTCATTACGCCATTATGAAAACAAATGACAAAACGCTATGTTTACTTCGGTATTTACTACACAGTAACACTACTGGCATTTTCTCCTTTATTGTGGCCACAATACCTCGGTTCATGCTGAATCTTAAGGTCGTAGGTCAACTGCAACGCACCTAATGAGGTCAATAATTGTATTTTTGATAACTAAAACATGACTTGTACTCGTCCTTGCGTGTCGACTGCATAAACTTAGAAGCTTGTATTTCGTACAGAGTGGTGCGACTGCACACCTCAGCGGGAGACATTAATTGCCTGACGATAATTGTAAATGTTTCCGAGAAAAAAGCGGCCAATGTGACGAACTGTCATTACGCCATTATGAAAACAAATGACAAAACGCTATGTTTACTTCGGTATTTACTACACGGTAACACTACTCGCATTTTCTCCTTTATTGTGGCCGCCATACCTCGGTTCATGCTAAATCTTAAGGTCGTAGGTCAACTGCAACGCACCTAATTAGGCCAATAATTGTATTTTTGATAACTAAAACATGACTTGTACCCGTCCTTGCTTGTCGACTGCATAAACTTAGATGCTTGTATTTCGTACAGAGTGGTGCGACTGCATACCTCAGTGGGTGACATTAATTGCCTGACGATAAATGTAAATGTTTCCGAGAGAAAAGCGGCCAATGTGACGGACTGTAATTACGCCATTATGAAAACAAATGACAAAACGCTATGTTTACTTCGGTATTTTCTACACAGTAACACTACTCGCATTTTCTCCTTTATTGTGGCCGCCATACCTCAGTTCATGCTAAATCTTAAGGTCGTAGGTCAACTGCAACGCACCTAATGAGGCCAATAATTGTATTTTTGATAACTAAAACGTGACTTGTACTCGTCCTTGCTTGTCGACTGCATAAACTTAGAAGCTTGTATTTCGTACAGAGTGGTGCGACTGCATACCACAGCGGGCGACATTAATTGCCTGACGATAAATGTAAATGTTTCCGAGAGAAAAACGGCCTATGTGACGAACTGTCATTACGCCATTATGAAAACAAATGACAAAACGATATGTTTACTTCGGTATTTACTACACTGTAACACTACTCGCATTTTCTCCATTATTGTGGCCGCCATACCTCGGTTCATGCCAAATCTTAAGGTCGTAGGTCAACTGCAACGCACCTAATGAGGCCAATAATTGTATTTTTGATAACTAAAACATGACGTGTACTCGTCCTTGCTTGTCGACTGCTTAAACTTAGAAGCTTGTATTTCGTACAGAGTGGTGCGACTGCATACCTCAGCAGGCGACATTCATTGCCTGACGATAAATGTAAATGTTTCCGAGAGAAAAGCGGCCAATGTGACGAACTGTCATTACGCCATTATGAATACAAATGACAAAACGCTATGTTTACTTCGGTATTTACAACACAGTAACACTACTCGCATTTTCTCCTTTATTGTGGCCGCCATACCTTGGCTCATGCTAAATCTTAAGGTCGTAGGTCAACTGCAACGCACCTAATGAGGCCAATATTTGTATTTTTGATAACTAAAACTTGACTTGTGCTCGTCCTTGCTTGTCGACTGCATAAACGAAGAAGCTTGTATTTCGTACAGAGTGGTGCGACTGCATACCTCAGCGGGCGACATTAATTGCCTGACGATAAATGTAAATGTTTCCGAGAGAAAAGCGGCCAATGTGAAGAACTGTCATTACGCCATTATGAAAACAAATGACAAAACGCTATGTTTACTTCGGTATTTACTACACAGTAACACTACTCGCATTTTCTTTTTTATTGTGGCCGCCATACCTCGGTTCATGCTAAATCATAAGGTCGTAGGTCAACTGCAACGCACCTAATGAGGCCAATAATTGTATTTTTGATAACTAAAACATGACTTGTACTCGTCCTTGCTTGTCGACTGCATAAACTTAGAAGCTTGTATTTCGTAATGAGTGGTGCGACTGCATACCACAGCGGGCGACATTAATTGCCTGACGATAAATGTAAATGTTTCCGAGAGAAAAGCGGCCAATGTGACGAACTGTCATTACTCCATTATGAAAACAAATGACAAAACGCTATGTTTACTTCGGTATTTACTACACAGTAACACTACTCGCATTTTCTCCTTTATTGTGGCCGCCATACCTCGGTTCATGCTAAATCTTAAGGTCGTAGGTCAACTGTAACGCACCTAATGAGGCCAATAATTGTATTTTTGATAACTAAAACATGACTTGTACTCGTCCTTGCTTGTCGACTGCATAAACTTAGATGCTTGTATTTCGTACAGAGTGGTGCGACTGCATACCTCAGCGGGTGACATTAATTGCCTGACGATAAATGTAAATGTTTCCGAGAGAAAAGCGGCCAATGTGACGGACTGTAATTACGCCATTATGAAAACAAATGACAAAACGCTATGTTTACTTCGGTATTTACTACACAGTAACACTACTCGCATTTTCTCCTTTATTGTGGCCGCCATACCTCGGTTCATGCTAAATCTTAAGGTCGTAGGTCAACTGCAACGCACCTAATGAGGCCAATAATTGTATTTTTGATAACTAAAACGTGACTTGTACTCGTCCTTGCTTGTCGACTGCATAAACTTAGAAGCTTGTATTTCGTACAGAGTGGTGCGACTGCATACCACAGCGGGCGACATTAATTGCCTGACGATAAATGTAAATGTTTCCGAGAGAAAAGCGGCCTATGTGACGAACTGTCATTACGCCATTATGAAAACAAATGACAAAACGCTATGTTTACTTCGGTATTTACTACACAGTAACACTACTCGCATTTTCTCCATTATTGTGGCCGCCATACCTCGGTTCATGCTAAATCTTAAGGTCGTAGGTCAACTGCAACGCACCTAATGAGGCCAATAATTGTATTTTTGATAACTAAAACATGACGTGTACTCGTCCTTGCTTGTCGACTCCATAAACTTAGAAGCTTGTATTTCGTACAGAGTGGTGTGACTGCATACCTCAGCGGGCGACATTAATTGCCTGACGATAAATGTAAATGTTTCCGAGAGAAAAGCGGCCAATGTGACGAACTGTCATTACGCTATTATGAATACAAATGACAAAACGCTATGTTTACTTGGGTATTTACAACACAGTAACACTACTCGCATTTTCTCCTTTATTGTGGCCGCCATACCTTGGCTCATGCTAAATCTTAAGGTCGTAGGTCAACTGCAACGCACCTAATGAGGCCAATATTTGTATTTTTGATAACTAAAACTTGACTTGTGCTCGTCCTTGCTTGTCGACTGCATAAACGAAGAAGCTTGTATTTCGTACAGAGTGGTGCGACTGCATACCTCAGCGGGCGACATTAATTGCCTGACGATAAATGTAAATGTTTCCGAGAGAAAAGCGGCCAATCTGAAGAACTGTCATTACGCCATTATGAAAACAAATGACAAAACGCTATGTTTACTTCGGTATTTACTACACAGTAACACTACTCGCATTTTCTCCTTTATTGTGGCCGCCATACCTCGGTTCATGCTAAATCTTAAGGTCGTAGCTCAACTGCAACGCACCTAATGAGGCCAATAATTGTATTTTTGATAACTAAAACATGACTTGTACTCGTCCTTGCTTGTCGACTGCATAAACTTAGAAGCTTGTATTTCGTAATGAGTGGTGCGACGGCATACCACAGCGGGCGACATTAATTGCCTGACGATAAATGTAAATGTTTCCGAGAGAAAAGCGGCCAATGTGACGAACTGTCATTACTCTATTATGAAAACAAATGACAAAACGCTATGTTTACTTCGGTATTTACTACACAGTAACACTACTCGCATTTTCTCCTTTATTGTGGCCGCCATGCCTCGGTTCATGCTAAATCTTAAGGTCGTAGGTCAACTGTAACGCACCTAATGAGGCCAATAATTGTATTTTTGATAACTAAAACATGACTTGTACTCGTCCTTGCTTGTCGACTGCATAAACTTAGAAGCTTGTATTTCGTACAGAGTGGTGCGACTTCATACCTCAGTGGGCGACATTAATTGCCTGACGATAAATGTAAATGTTTCCGAGAGAAAAGCGGCCAATGTGACGAACTGTAATTACGCCATTATGAAAACAAATGACAAAACGCTATGTTTACTTCGGTATTTACTACACAGTAACACTACTCGCATTTTCTCCTTTATTGTGGCCGCCATACCTCGGTTCATGCTAAATCTTAAGGTCGTAGGTCAACTGCAACGCACCTAATGAGGCCAATAATTGTATTTTTGATAATTAAAGCATGACTTGTACTCGTCCTTGCTTGTCGACTGCATAAACTAAGAAGCTTGTATTTCGTACAGAGTGGTGCGACTGCATACCTCAGTGGGCGACATTAATTGCCTGACGATAAATGTAAATGTTTCCGAGAGAAAAGCGGCCAATGTGACGAACTGTCATTACGCCATTATGAAAACAAATGACGAAACGCTGTGTTTACTTCGGTATTTACTACACAGTAACACTACTCGCATTTTCTCCTTTATTGTGGCCACCATACCTCGGTTCATGCTAAATCTTAAGTTTATAGGTCAACTGCAACGCACCTAATGAGGCCAATAATTGTATTTTTGATAACTATAACATGACTTGTACTCGTCCTTGCTTGTCGACTGCATAAACTTAGAAGCTTGTATTTCGTACAGAGTGGTGCGACTGCTTACCACAGCGGGCGACATTAATTGCCTAACGATAAATGTAAATGTTTCCGAGAGGAAAGCGGCCAATGTGACGAACTGTCATTACGCCATTATGAAAACAAATGAGAAAACGCTATGTTTACTTCGGTATTTACTACACAGTAACACTACTCGCATTTTCTCCTTTATTGTGGCCACAATACCTCGGTTCATGCTAAATCTTAAGGTCGTAGGTCAACTGCAACGCACCTAATGAGGCCAATAATTGTATTTTTGATAACTAAAGCATGACTTGAACTCGTCCTTGCGTGTCGACTGCATAAACTTAGAAGCTTGTATTTCGTACAGAGTGGTGCGACTGCACACCTCAGCGGGCGACATTAATTGCCTGACGATAAATGTAAATGTTTCCGAGAGAAAAGCGGCCAATGTGACGGACTGTAATTACGCCATTATGAAAACAAATGACAAAACGCTATGTTTACTTCGGTATTTACTACACAGTAACACTACTCGCATTTTCTCCTTTATTGTGGCCGCCATACATCGGTTCATGCTAAATCTTAAGGTCGTAGGTCAACTGCAACGCACCTAATGAGGCCAATAATTGTATTTTTGATAACTAAAACATGACTTGTACTCGTCCTTGCTTGTCGACTGCATAAACTTAGAAGCTTGTATTTCGTACAGAGTGGTGCAACTGCTTACCACAGCGGGCGACATTAATTGCCTGACGATAAATGTAAATGTTTCCGAGAGAAAAGCGGCCAATGTGACGAACTGTCATTACGCCGTTATGAAAACAAATGACAAAACGCTATGTTTACTTCGGTATTTACTACACAGTAACACTACTCGCATTTTCTCCTTTATTGTGGCCACAATACCTCGGTTCATGCTAAATCTTAAGGTCGTAGGTCAAGTGCAACGCACCTAATGAGGCCAATAATTGTATTTTTGATAACTAAAACATGACTTGTACTCGTCCTTGCGTGTCGACTGCATAAACTTAGAAGCTTGTATTTCGTACAGAGTGGTGCGACTGCATACCTCAGCGGGAGACATTAATTGCCTGACGATAATTGTAAATGTTTCCGAGAGAAAAGCGGCCAATGTGACGAACTGTCATTACGCCATAATGAAAACAAATGACAAACCGCTATGTTTACTTCGGTATTTACTACAAAGTAACACTACTCGCATTTTCTCCTTTATTGTGGCCGCCGTACCTCGGTTCGTGCTAAATCTTAAGGTCGTAGGTCAACTGCAACGCACCTAATGAGGCCAATAATTGTATTTTTGATAACTAAAACATGACTTGTACTCGTCCTTGCTTGTCGACTGCATAAACTTAGAAGCTTGTATTTCGTACAGAGTGGTGCGACTGCATACCTCAGCGGGCGACATTAATTGCCTGACGATAAATGTAAATGTTTCCGAGAGATAAGCGGCCAATGTGACGAACTGTAATTACGCCATTATGAAAACAAATGACAAAACGCTATGTTTACTTCGGTATTTACTACACAGTAACACTACTCGCATATTCTCCTTTATTGTGGCCGCCATACCTCGGTTCATGCCAAATCTTAAGGTCGTAGGTCAACTGCAACGCACCTAATGAGGCCAATAATTGTATTTTTGATAACTAAAACATGACTTGTACTCGTCCTTGCTTGTCGACTGCATAAACTTAGAAGCTTGTATTTCGTACAGAATGGTGCGACTGCATACCTCAGCGGGTGACATTAATTGCCTGACGATAAATGTAAATGTTTCCGAGAGAAAAGCGGCCAATGTGACCAACTGTCATTACGCCATTATGAAAACAAATGACAAAACGTTATGTTTACTTCGGTATTTACTACACAGTAACACTACTCGCATTTTCTCCTTTATTGTGGCCGCCATACCTCGGTTCATGCTAAATCTTAAGGTCGTAGGTCAACTACAACGCACCTAATGAGGCCAATAATTGTATTTTTGATAACTAAAACATGACTTGTACTCGTCCTTGCTTGTCGACTGCATAAACTTAGAAGCTTGTATTTCGTACAGAGTGGTGCAACTGCATACCTCAGCGGGCGACATTAATTGCCTGACGATAAATGTAAATGTTTCCGAGAGAAAAGCGGCCAATGTGAAGAACTGTCATTAACGCCATTATGAAAACAAATGACAAAACGCTATGTTTACTTCGGTATTTACTACACAGTAACACTACTCGTATTTTCTCCTTTATTGTGGCCGACATACCCCGGTTCATGCTAAATCTTAAGGTCGTAGGTCAACTGCAACGCTCCTAATGAGGCCAATAATTGTATTTTTGATAACTAAAACATGACTTGTACTCGTCCTTGCTTGTCGACTGCATAAACTTAGAAGCTTGTATTTCGTACAGAGTGGTGCGACTGCATACCACAGCGGGCGACATTAATTGCCTGACGATACTTGTAAATGTTTCCGAGAGAAAAGCGGCCAATGTGACGAACTGTCATTACGCCATTATGAAAACAAATGACAAAACGCTATGTTTACTTCGGTATTTACTACACAGTAACACTACTCGCATTTTCTCCTTTATTGTGGCCGCCATACCTCGGTTCATGCAAAATCTTAAGGTCGTAGGTCAACTGTAACGCACCTAATGAGGCCAATAATTGTATTTTTGATAACTAAAACATGACTTGTACTTGTCCTTGCTTGTCGACTGCATAAACTTAGAAGCTTGTATTTCGTACTGAGTGGTGCGACTGCATACCACAGCGGGCGACATTAATTGCTGACGATAAATGTAAATGTTTCCGAGAGAAAAGCGGCCAATGTGACGAACTGTCATTACGCCATTATGAAATCAAATAACAAAACGCTATGTTTACTTCGGTATTTACTACACAGTAACACTACTCGCATTTTCTCCTTTATTGTGGCCACAATACCTCGGTTCATGCTAAATCTTAAGGTCGTAGGTCAAGTGCAACGCACCTAATGAGGCCAATAATTGTATTTTTGATAAGTAAAACATGACTTGTACTCGTCCTTGCGTGTCGACTGCATAAACTTAGAAGCTTGTATTTCGTACAGAGTGGTGCGACCGCATACCTCAGCGGGAGACATTAATTGCCTGACGATAATTGTAAATGTTTCCGAGAGAAAAGCGGCCAATGTGACGAACTGTCATTACGCCATTATGAAAACAAATGACAAAACGCTATGTTTACTTCGGTATTTACTACACAGTAACACTACTCGCATTTTCTCCTTTATTGTGGCCGCCATACCTCGGTTCATGCTAAATCTTAAGGTCGTAGGTCAACTGCAACGCACCTAATGAGGCCAGTAACTGTATTTTTGATAACTAAAACATGACTTGTACTCGTCCTTGCTTGTCGACTGCATAAACTTGGAAGCTTGTATTTCGTACAGAGTGGTGCGACTGCTTACCACAGTGGGTGACATTAATTGCCTGACGATAAATGTAAATGTTTCCGAGAGAAAAGCGGCCAATTTGACGAACTGTCATTACGCCATTATGAAAACAAATGACAAAACGCTATGTTTACTTCGGTATTTACTACACAGTAACATTACTCGCTTTTTCTCCTTTATTGTGGCCGCCATACCTCGGTTCATGCTAAATCTTAAGGTCGTAGGTCAACTGCAACGCACCTAATGAGGCCAATAATTGTATTTTTGATAACTAAAACATGACTTGTACTTGTCCTTGCTTGTCGTCTGCATAAACTTAGAAGCTTGTATTTCGTACAGAGTGGTGCGACTGCATACCTCAGCGGGTGACATTAATTGCCTGACGATAAATGTAAATGTTTCCGAGAGAAAAGCGGCCAATGTGACGAACTGTCATTACGCCATTATGAAAGCAAATGACAAAACGCTATGTTTACTTCGGTATTTACTACACAGTAACACTACTCGCATTTTCTCCTTTATTGTGGCCGCCATACCTCGGTTCATGATAATCTTAAGGTCGTAGGTCAACTGCAACGCACCTAATGATTCCGATAATTGTATTTTTGATAACTAAAACATGACTTGTACTCGTCCTTGCTTGTCGACTGCATAAACTTAGAAGCTTGTATTTCGTACAGAGTGGTGCGACTGCATACCACAGCGGGCAACTTTAATTGCCTGATGATAAATGTAAATGTTTCCGAGAGAAAAGCGGCCAATGTGACGAACTGTCATTACGCCATTAATTAAACAAATGACAAGACGCTATGTTTACTTCGGTATTTACTACACAGTAACACTACTCGCATTTTCTCCTTTATTGTGGCCGCCATACCTTGGTTCATTCTAAATCTTAAGGTCGTAGGTCAACTGCAACGCACCTAATGAGGCCAATAATTGTATTTTTGATAACTAAAACATGACTTATACTCGTCCATGCTTGTCGACTGCATAAACTTAGAAGCTTGTATTTCGTACAGAGTGGTGCGACTGCATACCTCAGCGGGCGACATTAATTGCCTGACGATAAATGTAAATGTTTCCGAGAGAAAAGCGGCCAATGTGACGAGATGTCATTACGCCATTATGAAAACAAATGACAAAACGCTATGTTTACTTCGGTATTTACTACACAGTAACACTACTCCCATTTTCTCCTTTATTGTGGCCGCCATACCTCGGTTCATGCTAAATCTTAAGGTCGTAGGTCAACTGCAACGCACCTAATGAGTCCAATAATTGAATTTTTGATAATTACAACATGACTTGTACTCGTCCTTGCTTGTCGACTACATAAACTTAGAAGCTTGTATTTCGTACAGAGTGGTGCGACTGCATACCTCAGCGGGCGACATTAATTGCCTGACGATAAATGTAAATGTTTCCGAGAGAAAAGCGGCCAATGTGACGAACTGTCATTAGGCCATTATGAAAACAAATGACAAAACGCTATGTTTACTTCGGTATTTACTATACAGTGACACTACTCGCATTTTCTCCTTTATTGTGGCCGCCATACCTCGGTTCATGCTAAATCTTAAGGTTGTAGGTCAACTGCAACGCACCTAATGAGGCCAATAATTGTATTTTTGATAACTACAACATGACTTGTACTCGTCCTTGCTTGTCGACTGCATAAACTTAGAAGCTTGTATTTCATACAGAGTGGTGCGACTGCTTACCTCAGCGGGCGACATTAAATGCCTGACGATAAATGTAAATGTTTCCGAGAGAAAAGCGGCCGATGTGACGAACTGTCATTACGCCATATGAAAACAAATGACAAAACGCTATGTTTACTTTTTTATTTACTACACAGTAACACTACTCGCATTTTCTCCTTTATTGTGGCCGCCATACCTCGGTTCATGCTAAATCTTAAGGTCGTACGTCAACTGCAACGCACCTAATGAGGCCAATAATTGTATTTTTGATAACTAAAACATGACTTGTACTCGTCCTTGCTTGTCGACTGCATAAACTTAGAAGCTTGTATTTCGTACAGAGTGGTGCGACTGCTTACCACAGCGGGCGACATTAATTGCCTGACGATAAATGTAAATGTTTCCGAGAGAAAAGCGGCCAATGTGACGAACAGTCATTACGCCATTATGAAAACAAATGACAAAACGCTATGTTTACTTTGGTATTTACTACACAGTAACACTACTCGCATTTTCTCCTTTATTGTGGCCGCCATACCTCGGTTCATGCTAAATCTTAAGGTTGTAGGTCAACTGCAACACACCTAATGAGGCCAATAATTGTATTTTTGATAACTAAAACATGACTTGTACTCGTCCTTGCTTGTCGACTGCATAAACTTAGAAGCTTGTATTTCGTACAGAGTGGTGCGACTGCTTACCATAGCGGGCGACATTAAATGCTTGACGATAAATGTAAATGTTTCCGAGAGAAAAGCGGCCAATGTGACGAACTGTCATTACACCATTATGAAAACAAATGACAAAACGCTATGTTTACTTCGGTATTTACCACACAGTAACACTACTCGCATTTTCTCCTTTATTGCGGCCGCCATACCTCGGTTCATGCTAAATCTTAAGGTCGTAGGTCAACTGCAACGCACCAAATGAGGCCAATAATTGTATTTTTGATAACTAAAACATGACTTGACTCGGCCTTGCTTGTCGACTGCATAAACTTAGACGCTTGTATTTCGTACAGAGTGGTGCGACTGCATACCTCAGCAGGCGACATTAATTGCCTGACGATAAATGTAAATGTTTCCGAGAGAAAAGCGGCCAATGTGACGAACTGTCATTACGCCATTATGAAAACAAATGACAAAACGCTATGTTTACTTCGGTATTAGCTACACAGTAACACTACTCGCATTTTCTCCTTTATTGTGGCCGCCATACCTCGGTTCATGCTGAATCTTAAGGTCGTAGGTCAACTACAACGCACCTAATGAGGCCAATAATTGTATTTTTGATAACTAAAACATGACTTGTACTCGTCCTTGCTTGTCGACTGCATAAACTTAGAAGCTTGTATTTCGTACAGAGTGGTGCGACTGCTTTTCACAGCGGGCGACATTAATTGCCTGACGATAAATGTAAATGTTTCAGAGAGAAAAGCGGCCAATGTGACGAACTGTCATTACGCCATTATGAAAACAAATGACAAAACGCTACGTTTACTTCGGTATTTACTACACAGTAACACTACTCGCATTTTCTCCTTTATTGTGGCCGCCACACCTCGGCTCATGCTAAATCTTAAGGTCGTAGGTCAACTGCAACGCACCAAATGAGGCCAATAATTGTATTTTTGATAACTATAACATGACTTGTACTCGTACTTGCTTGTCGACTGCATAAACTTAGAAGCTTGTATTTCGTACAGAGTGGTGCGACTGCATACCTCAGCTGGCGACATTAATTGCCTGACGATAAATGTAAATGTTTCCGAGAGAAAAGCGGCCAATGTGACGAACTGTCATTACGCCATTATGAAAACAAATGACAAAACGCTATGTTTACTTCGGTATTTACTACACAGTAACACTACTCGCATTTTCTCCTTTATTGTGGCCGCCATACCTCGGTTCATGCTAAATCTTAAGGTCGTAGGTCAACTGCAACGCACCTAATGAGGCCAATAATTGTATTTTTGATAACTAAAACATGACTTGTACTCGTCCTTGCTTGTCAACTGCATAAACTAAGAAGCTTGTATTTCGAACAGAGTGGTGCGACTGCATACCTCAGTGGGCGACATTAATTGCCTGACGATAAATGTAAATGTTTCCGAGAAAAAAGCGGCCAATGTGACGAACTGTCATTACGCCATTATGAAAACAAATGACAAAACGCTAAGTTTACTTCGGTATTTACTACACAGTAACACTACTCGCATTTTCTCCTTTATTGTGGCCGCCATACCTCGGTTCATGCTAAATCTTAAGGTCGTAGGTCAACTGCAACGCACCAAATGAGGCCAATAATTGTATTTTTGATAACTATAACATGACTTGTACTCGTCCTTGCTTGTCGACTGCATAAACCTAGAAGCTTGTATTTCGTACAGATGGTGCGACTGCTTACCACAGCGGGCGACATTAATAGCCTGACGATAAATGTATATGTTTCCGAGAGAAAAGCGGCCAATGTGACGAACTGTCATTACGCCATTATGAAAACAAATGACAAAACGCTATGTTTACTTCGGTATTTACTACACGGTAACACTACTCGCATTTTCTCCTTTATTGTGGCCGCCATACCTCGGTTCATGCTAAATCTTAAGGTCGTAGGTCAACTGCAACGCACCTAATGACTCCAATAATTGTAATTTTGATAACTAAAACATCACTTGTACTCGTCCTTGCTTGTCGACTGCATAAACTTAGAAGCTTGTATTTCGAACAGAGTGGTGCGACTGCATACCTCAGAGGGCGACATTAATTGCCTGACGATAAATGTAAATGTTTCCGAGAGAAAAGCGGCCAATGTGACGAACTGTCATTACGCCATTATGAAAACAAATGACAAAACGCTATGTTTACTTCAGTATTTAATACACAGTAACACTACTCGCATTTTCTCCTTTATTGTGGCCGCCATACCTCGGTTCGTGCTAAATCTTAAGGTCGTAGGTCAACTGCAACGCACCAAATGAGGCCAATAATTGTATTTTTGATAACTATAACATGACTTGTACTCGTCCTTGCTTGTCGACTGCATAAACTTAGAAGCTTGTATTTCGTACAGATGGTGCGACTGCTTACCACAGCGGGCGACATTAATAGCCTGGCGATAAATGTAAATGTTTCCGAGAGAAAAGCGGCCAATGTGACGAACTGTCATTACGCCATTATGAAAACAAATGACAAAACGCTATGTTTACTTCGGTATTTACTACACAGTAACACTACTCGCATTTTCTCCTTTATTGTGGCCGCCATACCTCGGTTCATGATAAATCTTAAGGTCGTAGGTCAACTGCAACGCACCAAATGAGGCCAATAATTGTATTTTTGATAACTAAAACATGACTTGTACTCGTCCTTGCTTGTCGACTGCATAAACTTAGAAGCTTGTATTTCGTACAGAGTGGTGCGACTGCATACCTCAGCGGGCGACATTAATTGCCTGACGATAAATGTAAATGTTTCCGAGAGAAAAGCGGCCAATGTGACGAACTGTCATTAGGCCATTATGAAAACAAATGACAAAACGCTATGTTTACTTCGGTATTTACTATACAGTGACACTACTCGCATTTTCTCCTTTATTGTGGCCGCCATACCTCGGTTCATGCTAAATCTTAAGGTTGTAGGTCAACTGCAACGCACCTAATGAGGCCAATAATTGTATTTTTGATAACTACAACATGACTTGTACTTGTCCTTGCTTGTCGACTGCATAAACTTAGACGCTTGTATTTCGTACAGAGTGGTGCGACTGCATACCTCAGCGGGCGACATTAATTGCCTGATGATAAATGTAAATGTTTCCGAGAGAAAAGCGGCCAATGTGACGAACTGTCATTACGCCATTATGAAAACAAATGACAAAACGCTATGTTTACTTCGGTATTAGCTACACAGTAACACTACTCGCATTTTCTCCTTTATTGTGGCTGCCATACCTCGGTTCATGCTAAATCTTAAGGTCGTAGGTCAACTACAACGCACCTAATGAGGCCAATAATTGTATTTTTGATAACTAAAACATCACTTGTACTCGTCCTTGCTTGTCGACTGCATAAACTTAGAAGCTTGTATTTCGTACAGAGTGGTGCGACTGCATACCTCAGCGGGCGACATTAATTGCCTGACGATAAATGTAAATGTTTCCGAGAGAAAAGCGGCCAATGTGACGAACTGTCATTACGCCATTATGAAAACAAATGACAAAACGCTATGTTTACTTCGGTATTTACTACACAGTAACACTACTCGCATTTTGTCCTTTATTGTGGCCGCCGTACCCCGGTTCATGCTAAATCTTAAGGTCGTAGGTCAACTGCAACGCACCAAATGAGTCCAATAATTGTATTTTTGATAACTAAAACATGACTTGTACTCGTCCTTGCTTGTCGACTGAATAAACTTAGAAGCTTGTATTTCGTACAGAGTAATGCGACTGCATACCTCAGTGGGCGACATTAATTGCCTGACGATAAATGTAAATGTTTCCAAGAGAAAAGCGGCCAATGTGACGAACTGTCATTACGTCTTTATGAAAACAAATGACAAAACGCTATGTTTACTTCGGTATTTACTACACAGTAACACTACTCGCATTTTCTCCTTTATTGTGGCCGCCATACCTCGGTTCATGCTAAATCTTAAGGTTGTAGGTCAACTGCAACACACCTAATGAGGCCAATAATTGTATTTTTGATAACTAAAACATGACTTGTACTCGTCCTTGCTTGTCGACTGCATAAACTTAGAAGCTTTTATTTCGTACAGAGTGGTGCGACTGCTTACCACAGCGGGCGACATTAAATGCCTGACGATAAATGTAAATGTTTCCGAGAGAAAAGCGGCCAGTGTGACGAACTGTCATTACGCCATTATGAAAACAAATGACAAAACGCTATGTTTACTTCGGTATTTACCACACAGTAACACTACTCGCATTTTCTCCTTTATTGCGGCCGCCATACCTCGGTTCATGCTAAATCTTAAGGTCGTAGGTCAACTGCAACGCACCAAATGAGGCCAATAATTGTATTTTTGATAACTAAAATATGACTTGACTCGGCCTTGCTTGTCGACTGCATAAACTTAGACGCTTGTATTTCGTACAGAGTGGTGCGACTGCATACCTCAGCGGGCGACATTAATTGCCTGACGATAAATGTAAATGTTTCCGAGAGAAAAGCGGCCAATGTGACGAACTGTCATTACGCCATATGAAAACAAATGACAAAACGCTATGTTTACTTTTGTATTTACTACACAGTAACACTACTCGCATTTTCTCCTTTATTGTGGCCGGCATACCTCGGTTCATGCTAAATCTTAAGGTCGTACGTCAACTGCAACGCACCTAATGAGGCCAATAATTGTATTTTTGATAACTAAAACATGACTTGTACTCGTCCTTGCTTGTCGACTGCATAAACTTAGAAGCTTGTATTTCGTACAGAGTGGTGCGACTGCTTACCACAGCGGGCGACATTAATTGCCTGACGATAAATGTAAATGTTTCCGAGAGAAAAGCGGCCAATGTGACGAACAGTCATTACGCCATTATGAAAACAAATGACAAAACGCTATGTTTACTTTGGTATTTACTACACAGTAACACTACTCGCATTTTCTCCTTTATTGTGGCCGCCATACCTCGGTTCATGCTAAATCTTAAGGTTGTAGGTCAACTGCAACACACCTAATGAGGCCAATAATTGTATTTTTGATAACTAAAACATGACTTGTACTCGTCCTTGCTTGTCGACTGCATAAACTTAAAAGCTTTTATTTCGTACAGAGTGGTGCGACTGCTTACCACAGCGGGCGACATTAAATGCCTGACGATAAATGTAAATGTTTCCGAGAGAAAAGCGGCCAATGTGACGAACTGTCATTACGCCATTATGAAAACAAATGACAAAACGCTATGTTTACTTCGGTATTTACCACACAGTAACACTACTCGCATTTTCTCCTTTATTTCGGCCGCCATACCTTGGTTCATGCTAAATCTTAAGGTCGTAGGTCAACTGCAACGCACCAAACGAGGCCAATAATTGTATTTTTGATAACTAAAATATGACTTGACTCGGCCTTGCTTGTCGACTGCATAAACTTAGACGCTTGTATTTCGTACAGAGTGGTGCGACTGCATACCTCAGCGGGCGACATTAATTGCCTGACGATAAATGTAAATGTTTCCGAGAGAAAAGCGGCCAATGTGACGAACTGTCATTACGCCATTATGAAAACAAATGACAAAACGCTATGTTTACTTCGGTATTAGCTACACAGTAACACTACTCGCATTTTCTCCTTTATTGTGGCCGCCATACCTCGGTTCATGCTAAATCTTAAGGTCGTAGGTCAACTACAACGCACCTAATGAGGCCAATAATTGTATTTTTGATAACTATAACATGACTTGTACTCGTCCTTGCTTGTCGACTGCATAAACTTAGAAGCTTGTATTTCGTACAGAGTGGTGCGACTGCATACCTCAGCGGGCGACATTAATTGCCTGATGATAAATGTAAATGTTTCCGAGAGAAAAGCGGCCAGTGTGACGAACTGTCATTACGCCATTATGAAAACAAATGACAAAACGCTATGTTTACTTCGGTATTTACTACACAGTAACACTACTCGCATTTTGTCCTTTATTGTGGCCGCCGTACCTCGGTTCATGCTAAATCTTAAGGTCGTAGGTCAACTGCAACGCACCAAATGAGTCCAATAATTGTATTTTTGATAACTAAAACATGACTTGTACTCGTCCTTGCTTGTCGACTGAATAAACTTAGAAGCTTGTATTTCGTACAGAGTAATGCGACTGCATACCTCAGTGGGCGACATTAATTGCCTGACGATAAATGTAAATGTTTCCGAGAGAAAAGCGGCCAATGTGACGAACTGTCATTACGTCTTTATGAAAACAAATGACAAAACGCTATGTTTACTTCGGTATTTACTACACAGTAACACTACTCGCATTTTCTCCTTTATTGTGGCCGCCATACCTCGGTTCATGCTAAATCTTAAGGTCGTAGGTCAACTGCAACGCACCTAATGAGGCCAATAATTGTATTTTTGATAACTATAACTTGACTTGTACTCGTCCTTGCTTGTCGACTGCATAAACTTAGAAGCTTGTATTTCGTACAGAGTGGTGCGACTGCTTTTCACAGCGGGCGACATTAATTGCCTGACGATAAATGTAAATGTTTCAGAGAGAAAAGCGGCCAATGTGACGAACTGTCATTACGCCATTATGAAAACAAATGACAAAACGCTATGTTTACTTCGGTATTTACTACACAGTAACACTACTCGCATTTTCTCCTTTATTGTGGCCGCCATACCTCGGCTCATGCTAAATCTTAAGGTCGTAGGTCAACTGCAACGCACCAAATGAGGCCAATAATTGTATTTTTGATAACTATAACATGACTTGTACTCGTACTTGCTTGTCGACTGCATAAACTTAGAAGCTTGTATTTCGTACAGAGTGGTGCGACTGCATACCTCAGCTGGCGACATTAATTGCCTGACGATAAATGTAAATGTTTCCGAGAGAAAAGCGGCCAATGTGACGAACTGTCATTACGCCATTATGAAAACAAATGACAAAACGCTATGTTTACTTCGGTATTTACTACACAGTAACACTACTCGCATTTTCTCCTTTATTGTGGCCGCCATACCTCGGTTCATGCTAAATCTTAACTTCGTAGGTCAACTGCAACGCACCTAATGAGGCCAATAATTGTATTTTTGATAACTAAAACATGACTTGTACTCGTCCTTGCTTGTCGACTGCATAAACTAAGAAGCTTGTATTTCGAACAGAGTGGTGCGACTGCATACCTCAGTGTGCGACATTAATTGCCTGACGATAAATGTAAATGTTTCCGAGAAAAAAGCGGCCAATGTGACGAACTGTCATTACGCCATTATGAAAACAAATGACAAAACGCTAAGTTTACTTCGGTATTTACTACACAGTAACACTACTCGCATTTTCTCCTTTATTGTGGCCGCCATACCTCGGTTCATGCTAAATCTTAAGGTCGTAGGTCAACTGCAACGCACCAAATGAGGCCAATAATTGTATTTTTGATAACCATAACATGACTTGTACTCGTCCTTGCTTGTCGACTGCATAAACCTAGAAGCTTGTATTTCGTACAGATGGTGCGACTGCTTACCACAGCGGGCGACATTAATAGCCTGACGATAAATGTATATGTTTCCGAGAGAAAAGCGGCCAATGTGACGAACTGTCATTACGCCATTATGAAAACAAATGACAAAACGCTATGTTTACTTCGGTATTTACTACACGGTAACACTACTCGCATTTTCTCCTTTATTGTGGCCGCCATACCTCGGTTCATGCTAAATCTTAAGGTCGTAGGTCAACTGCAACGCACCAAATGAGGCCAATAATTGTATTTTTGATAACTATAACATGACTTGTACTCGTCCTTGCTTGTCGACTGCATAAACCTAGAAGCTTGCATTTCGTACAGATGGTGCGACTGCTTACCACAGCGGGCGACATTAATAGCCTGACGATAAATGTATATGTTTCCGAGAGAAAAGCGGCCAATGTGACGAACTGTCATTACGCCATTATGAAAACAAATGACAAAACGCTATGTTTACTTCGGTATTTACTACACGGTAACACTACTCGCATTTTCTCCTTTATTGTGGCCGCCATACCTCGGTTCATGCTAAATCTTAAGGTCGTAGGTCAACTGCAACGCACCTAATGAGTCCAATAATTGTAATTTTGATAACTAAAACATCACTTGTACTCGTCCTTGCTTGTCGACTGCATAAACTTAGAAGCTTGTATTTCGAACAGAGTGGTGCGACTGCATACCTCAGGGGGCGACATTAATTGCCTGACGATAAATGTAAATGTTTCCGAGAGAAAAGCGGCCAATGTGACGAACTGTCATTACGCCATTATGAAAACAAATGACAAAACGCTATGTTTACTTCGGTATTTACTACACAGTAACACTACTCGCATTTTCTCCTTTATTGTGGCCGCCATACCTCGGTTCGTGCTAAATCTTAAGGTCGTAGGTCAACTGCAACGCACCAAATGAGGCCAATAATTGTATTTTTGATAACTATAACATGACTTGTACTCGTCCTTGCTTGTCGACTGCATAAACTTAGAAGCTTGTATTTCGTACAGATGGTGCGACTGCTTACCACAGCGGGCGACATTAATAGCCTGGCGATAAATGTAAATGTTTCCGAGAGAAAAGCGGCCAATGTGACGAACTGTCATTACGCCATTATGAAAACAAATGACAAAACGCTATGTTTACTTCGGTATTTACTACACAGTAACACTACTCGCATTTTCTCCTTTATTGTGGCCGCCATACCTCGGTTCATGCTAAATCTTAAGGTCGTAGGTCAACTGCAACGCACCAAATGAGGCCAATAATTGTATTTTTGATAACTAAAACATGACTTGTACTCGTCCTTGCTTGTCGACTGCATAAACTTAGAAGCTTGTATTTCGTACAGAGTGGTGCGACTGCATACCTCAGTGGGCGACATTAATTGCCTGACGATAAATGTAAATGTTTCCGAGAGTAAAGCGGCCAATGTGACGAACTGTCATTACGTCTTTATGAAAACAAATGACAAAACGCTATGTTTACATCGGTATTTACTACACAGTAACACTACTCGCATTTTCTCCTTTATTGTGGCCGCCATACCTCGGTTCATGCTAAATCTTAAGGTCGTAGGTCAACTGCAACGCACCTAATGAGGCCAATAATTGTAATTTTGATAACTAAAACATGACTTGTACTCGTCCTTGCTTGTCGACTGCATAAACTTAGAAGCTTGTATTTCGTACAGAGTGGTGCGACTGTTTACCACAGCGGGCGACATTAATTGCCTGACGATAAATGTAAATGTTTCCGAGAGAAAAGCGGCCAATGTGACGAACTGTCATTACGCCATTATGAAAACAAATGACAAAACGCTATGTTTACTTCGGTATTTACTACACAGTTACACTACTCGCATTTTCTCCTTTATTGTGGCCGCCATACCTCGGTTCATGCTAAATCTTAAGGTCGTAGGTCAACTGCAACGCACCTAATGAGGCCAATAATTGTATTTTTGATAACTAAAACATGACTTATACTCGTCCTTGCTTGTCGACTGCATAA
Organism: Schistocerca piceifrons; assembly: GCF_021461385.2. NCBI lineage: Eukaryota > Metazoa > Arthropoda > Insecta > Orthoptera > Acrididae > Schistocerca > Schistocerca piceifrons. Next base: position 98,532,100 of record NC_060147.1, on the reverse strand, counting down.
ACTTAGAAGCTTGTATTTCGTACAGAGTGGTGCGACTGCTTACCACAGTGGGCGACATTAATTGCCTGACGATAAATGTAAATGTTTCCGAGAGAAAAGCGGCCATGTGACGAACTGTCATTACGCCATTATGAAAACAAATGACAAAACGCTATGTTTACTTCGGTATTTACTACACAGTAACACTACTCGCATTATCTCCTTTATTGTGGCCGCCATACCTCGGTTCATGCTAAATCTTAAGGTCGTAGGTCAACTGCAACGCACCTAATGAGGCCAATAATTGTATTTTTGATAACTAAAACATGACTTGTACTCGTCCTTGCTTGTCGACTGCATAAACTAAGAAGCTTGTATTTCGAACAGAGTGGTGCGACTGCATACCTCAGTGGGCGACATTAATTGCCTGACGATAAATGTAAATGTTTCCGAGAAAAAAGCGGCCAATGTGACGAACTGTCATTACGCCATTATGAAAACAAATGACAAAACGCTATGTTTACTTCGGTATTTACTACACAGTAACACTACTCGCATTTTCTCCTTTATTGTGGCCGCCATACCTTGGTTCATGCTAAATCTTAAGGTCGTAGGTCAACTGCAACGCACCTAATGAGGCCAATAATTGTAATTTTGATAACTAAAACGTGACTTGTACTCGTCCTTGCTTGTCGACTGCATAAACTTAGAAGCTTGTATTTCGTACAGAGTGGTGCGACTGCATACCTCAGCGGGCGACATTAATTGCCTGACGATAAATGTAAATGTTTCCGAGAGAAAAGCGGCCAATGTGACGAACTGTCATTACGCCATTATGAAAACAAATGACAAAACGCTATGTTTACTTCGGTTTTTACTACACAGTAACACTACTGGCATTTTCTCCTTTATTGTGGCCGCCATACCTCGGTTCATGCTAAATCTTAAGGTCGTAGGTCAACTGCAACGCACCTAATGAGGCCAATAATTGTATTTTTGATAACTAAAACATGACTTGTACTCGTCCTTGCTTGTCGACTGCATAAACTAAGAAGCTTGTATTTCGAACAGAGTGGTGCGACTGCATACCTCAGTGGGCGACATTAATTGCCTGACGATAAATGTAAATGTTTCCGAGGAAAAAGCGGCCAATGTGACGAACTGTCATTACGCCATTATGAAAACAAATGACAAAACGCTATGTTTACTTCGGTATTTACTACACAGTAACACTACTTGCATTTTCTCCTTTATTGTGGCCGCCATACCTCGGTTCATGCTAAATCTTAAGGTCGTAGGTCAACTGCAACGCACCTAATGAGGCCAATAATTGTAATTTTGATAACTAAAACATGACTTGTACTCGTCCTTGCTTGTCGACTGCATAAACTTAGAAGCTTGTATTTCATACAGAGTGGTGCGACTGCTTACCTCAGCGGGCGACATTAATTGCCTGACGATAAATGTAAATGTTTCCGAGAGAAAAGTGGCCACTGTGACGAACTGTCATTACGCCAGTATGAAAACAAATGACAAAACGCTATGTTTACTTTGGTACTTACTACACAGTAACACAACTCGCATTTTCTCCTTTATTGTGGCCGCCATACCTCGGTTCATGCTAAATCTTAAGGTCGTAGGTCAACTGCAACGCACCAAATGAGGCCAATAATTGTATTTTTGATAACTATAACATGACTGGTACTCGTCCTTGCTTGTCGACTGCATAAACTTAGAAACTTGTATTTCGTACAGAGTGGTGCGACTGCTTACCACAGCGGGCGACATTAATTGCCTGACGATAAATGTAAATGTTTCCGAGAGAAAAGCGGCCAATGTGACGAACTGTCATTACGCCATTATGAAAACAAATGACAAAACGCTATGTTTACTTCGGTATTTACTACACAGTAACACTACTCGCATTTTCTCCTTTATTGTGGCCGCCATACCTCGGTTCATGCTAAATCTTAAGGTCGTAGGTCAACTGCAACCCACCTAATGAGGCCAATAATTGTGATTTTGATAACCAAAACATGACTTGTACTCGTCCTTGCTTGTCGACTGCATAAACTTAGAAGCTTGTATTTCGTACAGAGTGGTGCGACTGCATACCTCAGCGGGCGACATTAATTGCCTGACGATAAATGTAAATGTTTCCGAGAGAAAATCGGCCAATGTGACGAACTGTCATTACGCCATTATGAAAACAAATGACAAAACGCTATGTTTACTTCGGTATTTACTACACAGTAACAATACTCGCATTTTCTCCTTCATTGTGGCCGCCATACCTCGGTTCATGCTAAATCTTAAGGTCGTAGGTCAACTGCAACGCACCTAATGAGGCCAGTAATTGTATTTTTGATAACTAAAACATGACTTGTACTCGTCCTTGCTTGTCGACTGCATAAACTTAGAAGCTTGTATTTCGTACAGAGTGGTGCGACTGCATACCTCAGCGGGCGACATTAATTGCCTGACGATAAATGTAAATGTTTCCGAGAGAAAAGCGGCCAATGTGACGAACTGTCATTACGTCTTTATGAAAACAAATGACAAAACGCTATGTTTACTTCGGTATTTACTACACAGTAACACTACTCGCATTTTCTTTTTTATTGTGGCCGCCATACCTCGGTTCATGCTAAATCTTAAGGTCGTAGGTCAACTGCAACGCACCTAATGAGGCCAATAATTGTATTTTTGATAACTAAAACATGACTTGTACTCATCCTTGCTTGTCGACTGCATAAACTTAGAAGCTTGTATTTCGTACAGAGTGGTGCGACTGCTTACCACAGCGGGCGACATTAATTGCCTTACGATAAATGTAAATGTTTCCGAGAGAAAAGCGGCCAATGTGACGAACTGTCATTACGCCATTATGAAAACAAATGACAAAACGCTATGTTTACTTCGGTATTTACTACACAGTAACACTACTCGCATTTTCTCCTTTATTGTGACCGCCATACCTCGGTTCATGCTAAATCGTAAGGTCGTAGGTCAACTGCAACGCACCAAATGAGGCCAATAATTGTATTTTTGATAACTATAACATGACTTGTACTCGTCCTTGCTTGTCGACTGCATAAACTTAGAAGCATGTATTTCGTACAGAGTGGTGCGACTGCATACCTCAGTGGGCGACATTAATTGCCTGACGATAAATGTAAATGTTTCCGAGAGAAAAGCGGCCAATGTGACGAACTGTCATTACGTCTTTATGAAAACAAATGACAAAACGCTATGTTTACTTCGGTATTTACTACACAGTAACACTACTCGCATTTTCTCCTTTATTGTGGCCGCCATACCTCGGTTCATGCTAAATCTTAAGGTCGTAGGTCAACTGCAACGCACCTAATGAGACCAATAATTGTATTTTTGATAACTAAAACATGAATTGTACTCGTCCTTGCTTGTCGACTGCATAAACTTAGAAGCTTGTATTTCGTACAGAGTGGTGCGACTGCTTACCACAGCGGGCGACATTAATTGCCTGACGATAAATGTAAATGTTTCCGAGAGAAAAGCGGCCAATGTGACGAAATGTCATTACGCCATTATGAAAACAAATGACAAAACGCTATGTTTACTTCGGTATTTACTACACAGTAACACTACTCGCATTTTCTCCTTTATTGTGGCCGCACATACCTCGGTTCATGCTAAATCTTAAGGTCGTAGGTCAACTGCAACGCACCAAATGAGGCCATTAACTGTATATTTGATAACTATAACATGACTTGTACTCGTACTTGCTTGTCGACTGCATAAACTTAGAAGCTTGTATTTCGTACAGAGTGGTGCGACTGCATACCTCAGCTGGCGACATTAATTGCCTGACGATAAATGTAAATGTTTCCGAGAGAAAAGCGGCCATTGTGACGAACTGTCATTACGCCATTATGAAAACAAATGACAAAACGCTATGTTTACTTCGGTATTTACTACACAGTAACACTACTTGCATTTTCTCCTTTATTGTGGCCGCCATACCTCGGTTCATGCTAAATCTTAAGGTCGTAGGTCAACTGCAACGCACCTAATGAGGCCAATAATTGTAATTTTGATAACTAAAACATGACTTGTACTCGTCCTTGCTTGTCGACTGCATAAACTTAGAAGCTTGTATTTCATACAGAGTGGTGCGACTGCATACCTCAGCGGGCGACATTAATTGCCTGACGATAAATGTAAATGTTTCCGAGAGAAAAGCGGACAATGTGACGAACTGTCATTACGCCATTATGAAAACAAATGACAAAACGCTATGTTTACTTCGGTATTTACTACTCAGTAACACTACTCGCATTTTCTCCTTTATTGTGGCCGCCATACCTCGGTTCATGCTAAATCTTAAGGTCGTAGGTCAACTGCAACGCACCTAATGAGGCCAATAATTGTAATTTTGATAACTAAAACATGACTTGTACTCGTCCTTGCTTGTCGACTGCATAAACTTAGAAGCTTGTATTTCGTACAGAGTGGTGCGACTGCATACCTCAGCGGGCGACATTAATTGCCTGACGATAAATGTAAATGTTTCCGAGAGAAAAGCGGCCAATGTGACGAACTGTCATTACGCCATTATGAAAACAAATGACAAAACGCTATGTTTGCTTCGGTATTTACTACACAGTAACACTACTTGCATTTTCTCCTTTATTGTGGCCGCCATACCTCGGTTCATGCTAAATCTTAAGGTCGTAGGTCAACTGCAACGCACCTAATGAGGCCAATAATTGTAATTTTGATAACTAAAACATGACTTGTACTCGTCCTTGCTTGTCGACTGCATAAACTTAGAAGCTTGTATTTCGTACAGAGTGGTGCGACTGCATACCTCAGCGGGCGACATTAATTGCCTGACGATAAATGTAAATGTTTCCGAGAGAAAAGTGGCCAATGTGACGAACTGTCATTACGCCATTATGAAAACAAATGACAAAACGCTATGTTTACTTTGGTATTTACTACACAGTAACACTACTCGCATTTTCTCCTTTATTGTGGCCGCCATACCTCGGTTCATGCTAAATCTTAAGGTCGTAGGTCAACTGCAACGCACCAAATGAGGCCAATAATTGTATTTTTGATAACTATAACATGACTGGTACTCGTCCTTGCTTGTCGACTACATAAACTTAGAAACTTGTATTTCGTACAGAGTGGTGCGACTGCTTAACACAGCGGGCGACATTAATTGCCTGACGATAAATGTAAATGTTTCCGAGAGAAAAGCGGTCAATGTGACGAACTGTCATTACGCCATTATGAAAACAAATGACAAAACGCTATGTTTACTTCGGTATTTACTACACAGTAACACTACTCGCATTTTCTTTTTTATTGTGGCCGCCATACCTCGGTTCATGCTAAATCTTAAGGTCGTAGGTCAACTGCAACGCACCTAATGAGGCCAATAATTGTATTTTTGATAACTAAAACATGACTTGTACTCATCCTTGCTTGTCGACTGCATAAACTTAGAAGCTTGTATTTCGTACAGAGTGGTGCGACTGCTTACCACGGCGGGCGACATTAATTGCCTGACGATAAATGTAAATGTTTCCGAGAGAAAAGCGGCCAATGTGACGAACTGTCATTACGCCATTATGAAAACAAATGACAAAACGCTATGTTTACTTCGGTATTTACTACACAGTAACACTACTCGCATTTTCTCCTTTATTGTGACCGCCATACCTCGGTTCATGCTAAATCGTAAGGTCGTAGGTCAACTGCAACGCACCAAATGAGGCCAATAATTGTATTTTTGATAACTATAACATGACTTGTACTCGTCCTTGCTTGTCGACTGCATAAACTTAGAAGCTTGTATTTCGTACAGAGTGGTGCGACTGCATACCTCAGTGGGTGACATTAATTGCCTGATGATAAATGTAAATGTTTCCGAGAGAAAAGCGGTCAATGTGACGAACTGTCATTACGTCTTTATGAAAACAAATGACAAAACGCTATGTTTACTTCGGTATTTACTACACAGTAACACTACTCGCATTTTCTCCTTTATTGTGGCCGCCATACCTCGATTCATGCTAAATCTTAAGGTCGTAGGTCAACTGCAACGCACCTAATGAGGCCAATAATTGTATTTTTGATAACTAAAACATGAATTGTACTCGTCCTTGCTTGTCGACTGCATAAACTTAGAAGCTTGTATTTCGTACAGAGTGGTGCGACTGCTTACCACAGCAGGCGACATTAATTGCCTGACGATAAATGTAAATGTTTCCGAGAGAAAAGCGGCCAATGTGACGAACTGTCATTACGCCATTATGAAAACAAATGACAAAACGCTATGTTTACTTCGGTATTTACTACACAGTAACACTACTCGCATTTTCTTTTTTATTGTGGCCGCCATACCTCGGTTCATGCTAAATCTTAAGGTCGTAGGTCAACTGCAACGCACCTAATGAGGCCAATAATTGTATTTTTGATAACTAAAAATGACTTGTACTCATCCTTGCTTGTCGACTGCATGAACTTAGAAGCTTGTATTTCGTACAGAGTGGTGCGACTGCTTACCACAGCGGGCGACATTAATTGCCTGACGATAAATGTAAATGTTTCCGAGAGAAAAGCGGCCAATGTGACGAACTGTCATTACGCCATTATGAAAACAAATGACAAAACGCTATGTTTACTTCGGTATTTACTACACAGTAACACTACTCGCATTTTCTCCTTTATTGTGACCGCCATACCTCGGTTCATGCTAAATCGTAAGGTCGTAGGTCAACTGCAACGCACCAAATGAGGCCAATAATTGTATTTTTGATAACTATAACATGACTTGTACTCGTCCTTGCTTGTCGACTGCATAAACTTAGAAGCTTGTATTTCGTACAGAGTGGTGCGACTGCATACCTCAGTGGGCGACATTAATTGCCTGACGATAAATGTAAATGTTTCCGAGAGAAAAGCGGCCAATGTGACGAACTGTCATTACGTCTTTATGAAAACAAATGACAAAACGCTATGTTTACTTCGGTATTTACTACACAGTAACACTACTCGCATTTTCTCCTTTATTGTGGCCGCCATACCTCGGTTCATGCTAAATCTTAAGGTCGTAGGTCAACTGCAACGCACCTAATGAGGCCAATAATTGTATTTTTGATAACTAAAACATGAATTGTACTCGTCCTTGCTTGTCGACTGCATAAACTTAGAAGCTTGTATTTCGTACAGAGTGGTGCGACTGCTTACCACAGCGGGCGACATTAATTGCCTGACGATAAATGTAAATGTTTCCGAGAGAAAAGCGGCCAATGTGACGAACTGTCATTACGCCATTATGAAAACAAATGACAAAACGCTATGTTTACTTCGGTATTTACTACACAGTAACACTACTCGCATTTTCTCCTTTATTGTGGCCGCACATACCTCGGTTCATGCTAAATCTTAAGGTCGTAGGTCAACTGCAACGCACCAAATGAGGCCATTAACTGTATATTTGATAACTATAACATGACTTGTACTCGTACTTGCTTGTCGACTGCATAAACTTAGAAGCTTGTATTTCGTACAGAGTGGTGCGACTGCATACCTCAGCTAGCGACATTAATTGCCTGACGATAAATGTAAATGTTTCCGAGAGAAAAGCGGCCAATGTGACGAACTGTCATTACGCCATTATGAAAACAAATGACAAAACACTATGTTTACTTCGGTATTTACTACACAGTAACACTACTCGGATTTTCTCCTTTATTGTGGCCGCCATACCTCGGTTCATGCTACATCTTAAGGTCGTAGGTCAATTGCAACGCCCCTAATGAGGCCAATAATTGTATTTTTGATAACTAAAACATGACTTGTACTCGTCCTTGCTTGTCGACTGCATAAACTTAGAAGCTTGTATTTCGTACAGAGTGGTGCGACTGCTTACCACAGTGGGCGACATTAATTGCCTGACGATAAATGTAAATGTTTCCGAGAGAAAAGCAGCCATGTGACGAACTGTCATTACGCCATTATGAAAACAAATGACAAAACGCTATGTTTACTTCGGTATTTACTACACAGTAACACTACTCGCATTTTCTCCTTTATTGTGGCCGCCATACCTCGGTTCATGCTAATTCTTAAGGTCGTAAGTCAACTGCAACGCACCTAATGAGGCCAATAATTGTATTTTTGATAACTAAAACATGACTTGTACTCGTCCTTGCCTGTCAACTGCATAAACTAAGAAGCTTGTATTTCGAACAGTGTGGTGCGACTGCATACCTCAGTGGGCGACATTAATTGCCTGACGATAAATGTAAATGTTTCCGAGAAAAAAGCGGCCAATATGACGAACTGTCATTACGCCATTATGAAAACAAATGACAAAACGCTATGTTTACTTCGGTATTTACTACACAGTAACACTACTCGCATTTTCTCCTTTATTGTGGCCGCCATACCTCGGTTCACGCTAAATCTTAAGGTCGTAGGTCAACTGCAACGCACCTAATGAGGCCAATAATTGTAATTTTGATAACTAAAACATGACTTGTACTCGTCCTTGCTTGTCGACTGCATAAACTTAGAAGCTTGTATTTCGTACAGAGTGGTGCGACTGCATACCTCAGCGGGCGACATTAATTGCCTGACGATAAATGTAAATGTTTCCGAGAGAAAAGCGGCCAATGTGACGAACTGTCATTACGCCATTATGAAAACAAATGACAAAACGCTATGTTTACTTCGGTTTTTACTACACAGTAACACTACTCGCATTTTCTCCTTTATTGTGGCCGCCATACCTCGGTTCATGCTAAATCTTAAGGTCGTAGGTCAACTGCAACGCACCTAATGAGGCCAATAATTGTATTTTTGATAACTAAAACATGACTTGTACTCGTCCTTGCTTGTCGACTGCATAAACTAAGAAGCTTGTATTTCGAACAGAGTGGTGCGACTGCATACCTCAGTGGGCGACATTAATTCCCTGACGATAAATTTAAATGTTTCCGAGGAAAAAGCGGCCAATGTGACGAACTGTCATTACGCCATTATGAAAACAAATGACAAAACGCTATGTTTACTTCGGTACTTACTACACAGTAACACTACTCGCATTTTCTCCTTTATTGTGGCCGCCATACCTCGGTTCATGCTAAGTCTTAAGGTCGTAGGTGAACTGCAACGCACCTAATGAGGCCAATAATTGTAATTTTGATAACTAAAACATGACTTGTACTCGTCCTCGCTTGTCGACTGCATAAACTTAGAAGCTTGTATTTCGTACAGAGTGGTGCGACTGCATACCTCAGCGGGCGACATTAATTGCCTGACGATAAATGTAAATGTTTCCGAGAGAAAATCGGCCAATGTGACGAACTGTCATTACGCCATTATGAAAACAAATGACAAAACGCTATGTTTACTTCGGTATTTACTACACAGTAACAATACTCGCATTTTCTCCTTCATTGTGGCCGCCATACCTCGGTTCATGCTAAATCTTAAGGTCGTAGGTCAACTGCAACGCACCTAATGAGGCCAATAATTGTATTTTTGATAACTAAAACATGACTTGTACTCGTCCTTGCTTGTCGACTGCATAAACTTAGAAGCTTGTATTTCGTACAGAGTGGTGCGACTGCATACCTCAGCGGGCGACATTAATTGCCTGACGATAAATGTAAATGTTTCCGAGAGAAAAGCGGCCAATGTGACGAACTGTCATTACGTCTTTATGAAAACAAATGACAAAACGCTATGTTTACTTCGGTATTTACTACACAGTAACACTACTCGCATTTTCTTTTTTATTGTGGCCGCCATACCTCGGTTCATGCTAAATCTTAAGGTCGTAGGTCAACTGCAACGCACCTAATGAGGCCAATAATTGTATTTTTGATAACTAAAACATGACTTGTACTCATCCTTGCTTGTCGACTGCATAAACTTAGAAGCTTGTATTTCGTACAGAGTGGTGCGACTGCTTACCACAGCGGGCGACATTAATTGCCTTACGATAAATGTAAATGTTTCCGAGAGAAAAGCGGCCAATGTGACGAACTGTCATTACGCCATTATGAAAACAAATGACAAAACGCTATGTTTACTTCGGTATTTACTACACAGTAACACTACTCGCATTTTCTCCTTTATTGTGACCGCCATACCTCGGTTCATGCTAAATCGTAAGGTCGTAGGTCAACTGCAACGCACCAAATGAGGCCAATAATTGTATTTTTGATAACTATAACATGACTTGTACTCGTCCTTGCTTGTCGACTGCATAAACTTAGAAGCATGTATTTCGTACAGAGTGGTGCGACTGCATACCTCAGTGGGCGACATTAATTGCCTGACGATAAATGTAAATGTTTCCGAGAGAAAAGCGGCCAATGTGACGAACTGTCATTACGTCTTTATGAAAACAAATGACAAAACGCTATGTTTACTTCGGTATTTACTACACAGTAACACTACTCGCATTTTCTCCTTTATTGTGGCCGCCATACCTCGGTTCATGCTAAATCTTAAGGTCGTAGGTCAACTGCAACGCACCTAATGAGACCAATAATTGTATTTTTGATAACTAAAACATGAATTGTACTCGTCCTTGCTTGTCGACTGCATAAACTTAGAAGCTTGTATTTCGTACAGAGTGGTGCGACTGCTTACCACAGCGGGCGACATTAATTGCCTGACGATAAATGTAAATGTTTCCGAGAGAAAAGCGGCCAATGTGACGAAATGTCATTACGCCATTATGAAAACAAATGACAAAACGCTATGTTTACTTCGGTATTTACTACACAGTAACACTACTCGCATTTTCTCCTTTATTGTGGCCGCACATACCTCGGTTCATGCTAAATCTTAAGGTCGTAGGTCAACTGCAACGCACCAAATGAGGCCATTAACTGTATATTTGATAACTATAACATGACTTGTACTCGTACTTGCTTGTCGACTGCATAAACTTAGAAGCTTGTATTTCGTACAGAGTGGTGCGACTGCATACCTCAGCTGGCGACATTAATTGCCTGACGATAAATGTAAATGTTTCCGAGAGAAAAGCGGCCATTGTGACGAACTGTCATTACGCCATTATGAAAACAAATGACAAAACGCTATGTTTACTTCGGTATTTACTACACAGTAACACTACTTGCATTTTCTCCTTTATTGTGGCCGCCATACCTCGGTTCATGCTAAATCTTAAGGTCGTAGGTCAACTGCAACGCACCTAATGAGGCCAATAATTGTAATTTTGATAACTAAAACATGACTTGTACTCGTCCTTGCTTGTCGACTGCATAAACTTAGAAGCTTGTATTTCATACAGAGTGGTGCGACTGCATACCTCAGCGGGCGACATTAATTGCCTGACGATAAATGTAAATGTTTCCGAGAGAAAAGCGGACAATGTGACGAACTGTCATTACGCCATTATGAAAACAAATGACAAAACGCTATGTTTACTTCGGTATTTACTACTCAGTAACACTACTCGCATTTTCTCCTTTATTGTGGCCGCCATACCTCGGTTCATGCTAAATCTTAAGGTCGTAGGTCAACTGCAACGCACCTAATGAGGCCAATAATTGTAATTTTGATAACTAAAACATGACTTGTACTCGTCCTTGCTTGTCGACTGCATAAACTTAGAAGCTTGTATTTCGTACAGAGTGGTGCGACTGCATACCTCAGCGGGCGACATTAATTGCCTGACGATAAATGTAAATGTTTCCGAGAGAAAAGCGGCCAATGTGACGAACTGTCATTACGCCATTATGAAAACAAATGACAAAACGCTATGTTTGCTTCGGTATTTACTACACAGTAACACTACTTGCATTTTCTCCTTTATTGTGGCCGCCATACCTCGGTTCATGCTAAATCTTAAGGTCGTAGGTCAACTGCAACGCACCTAATGAGGCCAATAATTGTAATTTTGATAACTAAAACATGACTTGTACTCGTCCTTGCTTGTCGACTGCATAAACTTAGAAGCTTGTATTTCGTACAGAGTGGTGCGACTGCATACCTCAGCGGGCGACATTAATTGCCTGACGATAAATGTAAATGTTTCCGAGAGAAAAGTGGCCAATGTGACGAACTGTCATTACGCCATTATGAAAACAAATGACAAAACGCTATGTTTACTTTGGTATTTACTACACAGTAACACTACTCGCATTTTCTCCTTTATTGTGGCCGCCATACCTCGGTTCATGCTAAATCTTAAGGTCGTAGGTCAACTGCAACGCACCAAATGAGGCCAATAATTGTATTTTTGATAACTATAACATGACTGGTACTCGTCCTTGCTTGTCGACTACATAAACTTAGAAACTTGTATTTCGTACAGAGTGGTGCGACTGCTTAACACAGCGGGCGACATTAATTGCCTGACGATAAATGTAAATGTTTCCGAGAGAAAAGCGGTCAATGTGACGAACTGTCATTACGCCATTATGAAAACAAATGACAAAACGCTATGTTTACTTCGGTATTTACTACACAGTAACACTACTCGCATTTTCTTTTTTATTGTGGCCGCCATACCTCGGTTCATGCTAAATCTTAAGGTCGTAGGTCAACTGCAACGCACCTAATGAGGCCAATAATTGTATTTTTGATAACTAAAACATGACTTGTACTCATCCTTGCTTGTCGACTGCATAAACTTAGAAGCTTGTATTTCGTACAGAGTGGTGCGACTGCTTACCACGGCGGGCGACATTAATTGCCTGACGATAAATGTAAATGTTTCCGAGAGAAAAGCGGCCAATGTGACGAACTGTCATTACGCCATTATGAAAACAAATGACAAAACGCTATGTTTACTTCGGTATTTACTACACAGTAACACTACTCGCATTTTCTCCTTTATTGTGACCGCCATACCTCGGTTCATGCTAAATCGTAAGGTCGTAGGTCAACTGCAACGCACCAAATGAGGCCAATAATTGTATTTTTGATAACTATAACATGACTTGTACTCGTCCTTGCTTGTCGACTGCATAAACTTAGAAGCTTGTATTTCGTACAGAGTGGTGCGACTGCATACCTCAGTGGGTGACATTAATTGCCTGATGATAAATGTAAATGTTTCCGAGAGAAAAGCGGTCAATGTGACGAACTGTCATTACGTCTTTATGAAAACAAATGACAAAACGCTATGTTTACTTCGGTATTTACTACACAGTAACACTACTCGCATTTTCTCCTTTATTGTGGCCGCCATACCTCGATTCATGCTAAATCTTAAGGTCGTAGGTCAACTGCAACGCACCTAATGAGGCCAATAATTGTATTTTTGATAACTAAAACATGAATTGTACTCGTCCTTGCTTGTCGACTGCATAAACTTAGAAGCTTGTATTTCGTACAGAGTGGTGCGACTGCTTACCACAGCAGGCGACATTAATTGCCTGACGATAAATGTAAATGTTTCCGAGAGAAAAGCGGCCAATGTGACGAACTGTCATTACGCCATTATGAAAACAAATGACAAAACGCTATGTTTACTTCGGTATTTACTACACAGTAACACTACTCGCATTTTCTTTTTTATTGTGGCCGCCATACCTCGGTTCATGCTAAATCTTAAGGTCGTAGGTCAACTGCAACGCACCTAATGAGGCCAATAATTGTATTTTTGATAACTAAAAATGACTTGTACTCATCCTTGCTTGTCGACTGCATGAACTTAGAAGCTTGTATTTCGTACAGAGTGGTGCGACTGCTTACCACAGCGGGCGACATTAATTGCCTGACGATAAATGTAAATGTTTCCGAGAGAAAAGCGGCCAATGTGACGAACTGTCATTACGCCATTATGAAAACAAATGACAAAACGCTATGTTTACTTCGGTATTTACTACACAGTAACACTACTCGCATTTTCTCCTTTATTGTGACCGCCATACCTCGGTTCATGCTAAATCGTAAGGTCGTAGGTCAACTGCAACGCACCAAATGAGGCCAATAATTGTATTTTTGATAACTATAACATGACTTGTACTCGTCCTTGCTTGTCGACTGCATAAACTTAGAAGCTTGTATTTCGTACAGAGTGGTGCGACTGCATACCTCAGTGGGCGACATTAATTGCCTGACGATAAATGTAAATGTTTCCGAGAGAAAAGCGGCCAATGTGACGAACTGTCATTACGTCTTTATGAAAACAAATGACAAAACGCTATGTTTACTTCGGTATTTACTACACAGTAACACTACTCGCATTTTCTCCTTTATTGTGGCCGCCATACCTCGGTTCATGCTAAATCTTAAGGTCGTAGGTCAACTGCAACGCACCTAATGAGGCCAATAATTGTATTTTTGATAACTAAAACATGAATTGTACTCGTCCTTGCTTGTCGACTGCATAAACTTAGAAGCTTGTATTTCGTACAGAGTGGTGCGACTGCTTACCACAGCGGGCGACATTAATTGCCTGACGATAAATGTAAATGTTTCCGAGAGAAAAGCGGCCAATGTGACGAACTGTCATTACGCCATTATGAAAACAAATGACAAAACGCTATGTTTACTTCGGTATTTACTACACAGTAACACTACTCGCATTTTCTCCTTTATTGTGGCCGCACATACCTCGGTTCATGCTAAATCTTAAGGTCGTAGGTCAACTGCAACGCACCAAATGAGGCCATTAACTGTATATTTGATAACTATAACATGACTTGTACTCGTACTTGCTTGTCGACTGCATAAACTTAGAAGCTTGTATTTCGTACAGAGTGGTGCGACTGCATACCTCAGCTAGCGACATTAATTGCCTGACGATAAATGTAAATGTTTCCGAGAGAAAAGCGGCCAATGTGACGAACTGTCATTACGCCATTATGAAAACAAATGACAAAACACTATGTTTACTTCGGTATTTACTACACAGTAACACTACTCGGATTTTCTCCTTTATTGTGGCCGCCATACCTCGGTTCATGCTACATCTTAAGGTCGTAGGTCAATTGCAACGCCCCTAATGAGGCCAATAATTGTATTTTTGATAACTAAAACATGACTTGTACTCGTCCTTGCTTGTCGACTGCATAAACTTAGAAGCTTGTATTTCGTACAGAGTGGTGCGACTGCTTACCACAGTGGGCGACATTAATTGCCTGACGATAAATGTAAATGTTTCCGAGAGAAAAGCAGCCATGTGACGAACTGTCATTACGCCATTATGAAAACAAATGACAAAACGCTATGTTTACTTCGGTATTTACTACACAGTAACACTACTCGCATTTTCTCCTTTATTGTGGCCGCCATACCTCGGTTCATGCTAATTCTTAAGGTCGTAAGTCAACTGCAACGCACCTAATGAGGCCAATAATTGTATTTTTGATAACTAAAACATGACTTGTACTCGTCCTTGCCTGTCAACTGCATAAACTAAGAAGCTTGTATTTCGAACAGTGTGGTGCGACTGCATACCTCAGTGGGCGACATTAATTGCCTGACGATAAATGTAAATGTTTCCGAGAAAAAAGCGGCCAATATGACGAACTGTCATTACGCCATTATGAAAACAAATGACAAAACGCTATGTTTACTTCGGTATTTACTACACAGTAACACTACTCGCATTTTCTCCTTTATTGTGGCCGCCATACCTCGGTTCACGCTAAATCTTAAGGTCGTAGGTCAACTGCAACGCACCTAATGAGGCCAATAATTGTAATTTTGATAACTAAAACATGACTTGTACTCGTCCTTGCTTGTCGACTGCATAAACTTAGAAGCTTGTATTTCGTACAGAGTGGTGCGACTGCATACCTCAGCGGGCGACATTAATTGCCTGACGATAAATGTAAATGTTTCCGAGAGAAAAGCGGCCAATGTGACGAACTGTCATTACGCCATTATGAAAACAAATGACAAAACGCTATGTTTACTTCGGTTTTTACTACACAGTAACACTACTCGCATTTTCTCCTTTATTGTGGCCGCCATACCTCGGTTCATGCTAAATCTTAAGGTCGTAGGTCAACTGCAACGCACCTAATGAGGCCAATAATTGTATTTTTGATAACTAAAACATGACTTGTACTCGTCCTTGCTTGTCGACTGCATAAACTAAGAAGCTTGTATTTCGAACAGAGTGGTGCGACTGCATACCTCAGTGGGCGACATTAATTCCCTGACGATAAATTTAAATGTTTCCGAGGAAAAAGCGGCCAATGTGACGAACTGTCATTACGCCATTATGAAAACAAATGACAAAACGCTATGTTTACTTCGGTACTTACTACACAGTAACACTACTCGCATTTTCTCCTTTATTGTGGCCGCCATACCTCGGTTCATGCTAAGTCTTAAGGTCGTAGGTGAACTGCAACGCACCTAATGAGGCCAATAATTGTAATTTTGATAACTAAAACATGACTTGTACTCGTCCTCGCTTGTCGACTGCATAAACTTAGAAGCTTGTATTTCGTACAGAGTGGTGCGACTGCATACCTCAACGGGCGACATTAATTGCCTGACGATAAATGTAAATGTTTCCGAGAGAAAAGCGGCCAATGTGACGAACTGTCATTACGCCATTATGAAAACTAATGACAAAACGCTATGTTTACTTCGGTATTTACTACACAGTGACACTACTCGCATTTTCTCCTTTTTTGTGGCCGCCATACCTCGGTTCATGCTAAATCTTAAGGTCGTAGGTCAACTGCAACGCACCTAATGAGGCCAATAATTGTAATTTTGATAACTAAAACATGACTTGTACTCGTCCTTGCTTGTCGACTGCATAAACTTAGAAGCTTGTATTTCGTACAGAGTGGTGCGACTGCATACCTCAGCGGGCGACATTAATTGCCTGACGATAAATGTAAATGTTTCCGAGAGAAAAGCGGCCAATGCGACGAACTGTCATTACGCCATTATGAAAACAAATGACAAAACGCTATGTTTACTTCGGTATTTACTACACAGTAACAATACTCGCATTTTCTCCTTTATTGCGGCCGCCATACCTCGGTTCATGCTAAATCTTAAGGTCGTAGGTCAACTGCAACGCACCTACTGAGGCCAATAATTGTATTTTTGATAACTAAAACATGACTTGTACTCGTCCTTGCTTGTCGACTGCATAAACTTAGAAGCTTGTATTTCGTACAGAGTGGTGCGACGGCATACCTCAGTGTGCGACATTAATTGCCTGACGATAAATGTAAATGTTTCCGAGAGAAAAGCGGCCAATGTGACGAACTGTCATTACGCCATTATGAAAACAAATGACAAAACGCTATGTTTACTTCGGTATTTACTACACAGTAACACTACTTGCATTTTCTCCTTTATTGTGGCCGCCATACCTCGGTTCATGCTAAATCTTAAGGTCGTAGGTCAACTGCAACGCACCTAATGAGGCCAATAATTGTAATTTTGATAACTAAAACATGACTTGTACTCGTCCTTGCTTGTCGACTGCATAAACTTAGAAGCTTGTATTTCATACAGAGTGGTGCGACTGCTTACCTCAGCGGGCGACATTAATTGCCTGACGATAAATGTAAATGTTTCCGAGAGAAAAGCGGACAATGTGACGAACTGTCATTACGCCATTATGAAAACAAATGACAAAACGCTATGTTTACTTCGGTATTTACTACACAGTAACACTACTCGCATTTTCTCCTTTGTTGTGGCCGCCATACCTCGGTTCATGCTAAATCTTAAGGTCGTAGGTCAACTGCAACGCACCTAATGAGGCCAATAATTGTAATTTTTATAACTAAAACATGACTTGTACTCGTCCTTGCTTGTCGACTGCATAAACTTAGAAGCTTGTATTTCGTACAGAGTGGTGCTACTGCATACCTCAGCGGGCGACATTAATTGCCTGACGATAAATGTAAATGTTTCCGAGAGAAAAGCGGCCAATGTGACGAACTGTCATTACGCCATTTTGAAAACAAATGACAAAACGCTATGTTTGCTTCGGTATTTACTACACAGTAACACTACTTGCATTTTCTCCTTTATTGTGGCCGCCATACCTCGGTTCATGCTAAATCTTAAGGTCGTAGGTCAACTGCAACGCACCTAATGAGGCCAATAATTGTAATTTTGATAACTAAAACATGACTTGTACTCGTCCTTGCTTGTCGACTGCATAAACTTAGAAGCTTGTATTTCGTACAGAGTGGTGCGACTGCATACCTCAGCGGGCGACATTAATTGCCTGACGATAAATGTAAATGTTTCCGAGAGAAAAGTGGCCACTGTGACGATCTGTCATTACGCCATTATGAAAACAAATGACAAAACGCTATGTTTACTTTGGTATTTACTACACAGTAAACTACTCGCATTTTCTCCTTTATTGTGGCCGCCATACCTCGGTTCATGCTAAATCTTAAGGTCGTAGGTCAACTGCAACGCACCAAATGAGGCCAATAATTGTATTATTGATAACTATAACATGACTGGTACTCGTCCTTGCTTGTCGACTGCATAAACTTAGAAACTTGTATTTCGTACAGAGTGGTGCGACTGCTTACCACAGCGGGCGACATTAATTGCCTGACGATAAATGTAAATGTTTCCGAGAGAAAAGCGGCCAATGTGACGAACTGTCATTACGCCATTATGAAAACAAATGACAAAACGCTATGTTTACTTCAGTATTTACTACATAGTAACACTACTCGCATTTTCTTCTTTATTGTGGCCGCCATACCTCGGTTCATGCTAAATCTTAAGGTCGTAGGTCAACTGCAACGCACCTAATGAGGCCAATAATTGTATTTTTGATAACTAAAACATGACTTGTACTCGTCCTTGCTTGTCGACTGCATAAACTTAGAAGCTTGTATTTCGTACAGAGTGGTGCGACGGCATACCTCAGTGTGCGACATTAATTGCCTGACGATAAATGTAAATGTTTCCGAGAGAAAAGCGGCCAATGTGACGAACTGTCATTACGCCATTATGGAAACAAATGACAAAACGCTATGTTTACTTCGGTATTTACTACACAGTAACACTACTTGCATTTTCTCCTTTATTGTGGCCGCCATACCTCGGTTCATGCTAAATCTTAAGGTCGTAGGTCAACTGCAACGCACCTAATGAGGCCAATAATTGTAATTTTGATAACTAAAACATGACTTGTACTCGTCCTTGCTTGTCGACTGCATAAACTTAGAAGCTTGTATTTCATACAGAGTGGTGCGACTGCTTACCTCAGCGGGCGACATTAATTGCCTGACGATAAATGTAAATGTTTCCGAGAGAAAAGCGGACAATGTGACGAACTGTCATTACGCCATTATGAAAACAAATGACAAAACGCTATGTTTACTTCGGTATTTACTACACAGTAACACTACTCGCATTTTCTCCTTTGTTGTGGCCGCCATACCTCGGTTCATGCTAAATCTTAAGGTCGTAGGTCAACTGCAACGCACCTAATGAGGCCAATAATTGTAATTTTGATAACTAAAACATGACTTGTACTCGTCCTTGCTTGTCGACTGCATAAACTTAGAAGCTTGTATTTCATACAGAGTGGTGCGACTGCATACCTCAGCGGGCGACATTAATTGCCTGACGATAAATGTAAATGTTTCCGAGAGAAAAGCGGACAATGTGACGAACTGTCATTACGCCATTATGAAAACAAATGACAAAACGCTATGTTTACTTCGGTATTTACTACACAGTAACACTACTCGCATTTTCTCCTTTATTGTGGCCGCCATACCTCGGTTCATGCTAAATCTTAAGGTCGTAGGTCAACTGCAACGCACGTAATGAGGCCAATAATTGTAATTTTGATAACTAAAACATGACTTGTACTCGTCCTTGCTTGTCGACTGCATAAACTTAGAAGCTCCTATTTCGTACAGAGTGGTGCGACTGCATACCTCAGCAGGCGACATTAATTGCCTGACGATAAATGTAAATGTTTCCGAGAGAAAAGCGGCCAATGTGACGAACTGTCATAACGCCATTATGAAAACAAATGACAAAACGCTATGTTTACTTCGGTATTTACTACACAGTAACACCACTCGCATTTTCCCCTTTATTGTGGCCGCCATACCTCGGTTCATGCTAAATCTTAAGGTCGTAGGTCAACTGCAACCCACCTAATGAGGCCAATTATTGTATTTTTGATAACTAAAACATGACTTGTACTCGTCCTTGCTTGTCGACTGCATAAACTTAGAAGCTTGTATTTCATACAGAGTGGTGCGACTGCATACCTCAGCAGGCGACATTAATTGCCTGACGATAAATGTAAATGTTTCCGAGAGAAAAGCGGCCAATGTGACGAACTGTCATTACGCCATTAAGAAAACAAATGACAAAACGCTATGTTTACTTCAGTATTTACTACACAGTAACACTACTCGCATTTTCTCCTTTATTGTGGCCGCCATACCTCGGTTCATGCTAAATCTTAAGGTCGTAGGTCAACTGCAACGCACCTAATGATTCCAATAATTGTATTTTTGATAACTAAAACATGACTTGTACTCGTCCTTGCTTGTCGACTGCATAAACTTAGAAGCTTGTATTTCATACAGAGTGGTGCGACTGCATACCTCAGCAGGCGACATTAATTGCCTGACAATAATGTAAATGTTTCCGAGAGAAAAGCGGCCAATGTGACGAACTGTCATTACGCCATTATGAAAACAAATGACAAAACGCTATGTTTACTTCGGTATTTACAACACAGTAACACTACTCGCATTTTCTACTTTATTGTGGCCGCCATACCTCTGTTCATGCTAAATCTTAAGGTTGTAGGTCAACTGCAACGCACCTAATGAGGCCAATAATTGTATTTTTGATAACTAAAACATGACTTGTACTCGTCCTTGCTTGTCGACTGCATAAACTTAGAAGCTTGTATTTCGTACAGAGTGGTGCGACTGCTTAGCTCAGCGGGCGACATTAGTTGCCTGACGATAAATGTAAATGTTTCCGAGAGAAAAGCGGCCAATGTGACGAACTGTCATTACGCCATTATGAAAACAAATGACAAAACGCTATGTTTACTTCGGTATTTACTACACAGTAACACTACTCGCATTTTCTCCTTTATTGTGGCCGCCATACCTCGGTTCATGCTAAATCTTAAGGTCGTAGGTCAACTGCAACGCTCCTAATGAGGCCAATAATTGTATTTTTGATAACTAAAACATGACTTGTACTCGTCCTTGCTTGTCGACAGCATAAACTTAGAAGCTTGTATTTCGTACAGAGTGGTGCGACTGCATACCTCAGCGGGCGACATTAATTGCCTGAGGATAAATGTAAATGATTCCGAGAGAAAAGCGGCCAATGTGACGAACTGTCATAACGCCATTATGAAAACAAATGACAAAACGCTATGTTTACTTCGGTATTTACTACACAGTAACACTACTCGCATTTTCTCCTTTATTGTGGCCGCCATACCTCTGTTCATGCTAAATCTTAAGGTCGTAGGTCAACTGCAACGCACCTAATGAGGCCAATAATTGTATTTTTGATAACTAAAACATGACTTGTACTTGTCCTTGCTTGTCGACTGCATAAACTTAGAAGCTTGTATTTCGTACAGAGTGGTGCGACTGCATACCTCAGCAGGCGACATTAATTGCCTGACGATAAATGTAAATGTTTCCGAGAGAAAAGCGGCCAATGTGACGAACTGTCATTACGCCATTATGAAAACAAATGACAAAACGCTATGTTTACTTCGGCATTTACTGCACAGTAACACTACTCGCATTTTCTCCTTTATTGTGGCCGCCATACCTCGGTTCATGCTAAATCTTAAGGTCGTAGGTCAACTGCAACGCACCTAATGAGGCCAATAATTGTATTTTTGATAACTAAAACATGACTTGTACTCGTCCTTGCTTGTCGACTGCATAAACTTAGAAGCTTGTATTTCGTACAGAGTGGTGCGACTGCATACCTCAGCAGGCGACATTAATTGCCTGACGATAAATGTAAATGTTTCCGAGAGAAAAGCGGCCAATGTGACGAACTGTCATTACGCCATTATGAAAACAAATGACAAAACGCTATGTTTACTTCGGTATTTACTACACAGTAACACTACTCGCATTTTCTCCTTTATTGTGGCCGCCATACCTCGGTTCATGCTAAATCTTAAGGTCGTAGGTCAACTGCAACGCACCTAATGAGGCCAATAATTGTATTTTTGATAACTAAAACATGACTTGTACTCGTCCTTGCTTGTCGACTGCATAAACTTAGAAGCTTGTATTTCGTACAGAGTGGTGCGACTGCAAACCTCAGCGGGCGACATTAATTGCCTGAGGATAAATGTAAATGTTTCCGAGAGAAAAGCGGCCAATGTGACGAACTGTCATTACGCCATTATGAAAACAACTGACAAAACGCTATGTTTACTTCGGTATTTACTACACAGTAACACTACTCGCATTTTCCCCTTTATTGTGGCCGCCATACCTCGGTTCATGCTAAATCTTAAGGTCGTAGGTCAACTGCAACGCACCTAATGAGGCCAATAATTGTGTTTTTGATAACTAAAACATGACTTCTACTCATCCTTGCTTGGCGACTGCATAAACTTAGAAGCTTGTATTTCGTACAGAGTGGTGCGACTGCTTACCACAGCGGGCGACATTAATTGCCTGACGATAAATGTAAATGTTTCCGAGAGAAAAGCGGCCAATGTGACGAACTGTCATTACGCCATTATGAAAACAAATGACAAAACGCTATGTTTACTTCGGTATTTACTACATAGTAACACTACTCGCATTTTCTTCTTTATTGTGGCCGCCATACCTCGGTTCATGCTAAATCTTAAGGTCGTAGGTCAACTGCAACGCACCTAATGAGGCCAATAATTGTATTTTTGATAACTAAAACATGACTTCTACTCATCCTTGCTTGGCGACTGCATAAACTTAGAAGCTTGTATTTCGTACAGAGTGGTGCGACTGCTTACCACAGCGGGCGACATTAATTGCCTGATGATAAATGTAAATGTTTCCGAGAGAAAAGCGGCCAATGTGACGACCTGTCATTACGTCTTTATGAAAACAAATGACAAAACGCTATGTTTACATCGGTATTTACAACACAGTAACACTACTCGCATTTTCTCCTTTATTGTGGCCGCCATACCTCGGTTCATGCTAAATCTTAAGGTGGTAGGTCAACTGCAACGCACCTAATGAGGCCAATAATTGTAATTTTGATAACTAAAACATGACTTGTACTCGTCCTCGCTTGTCGACTGCATAAACTTAGAAGCTTGTATTTCGTACAGAGTGGTGCGACTGCATACCTCAGCGGGCGACATTAATTGCCTGACGATAAATGTAAATGTTTCCGAGAGAAAAGCGGCCAATGTGACGAACTGTCATTACGCCATTATGAAAACAAATGACAAAACGCTATGTTTACTTCGGTATTTACTACACAGTAACACTACTCGCATTTTCTCCTTTATTGTGGCCGCCATACCTCGGTTCATGCTAAATCTTAAGGTCGTAGGTCAACTGCAACGCACCTAATGAGGCCAATAATTGTAATTTTGATAACCAAAACATGACTTGTACTCGTCCTTGCTTGTCGACTGCATAAACTTAGAAGCTTGTATTTCGTACAGAGTGGTGCGACTGCATACCTCAGCGGGCGACATTAATTGCCTGACGATAAATGTAAATGTTTCCGAGAGAAAAGCGGCCAATGTGACGAACTGTCATTACGCCATTATGAAAACAAATGACAAAACGCTATGTTTACTTCGGTATTTACTACACAGTAACAATACTCGCATTTTCTCCTTCATTGTGGCCGCCATACCTCGGTTCATGCTAAATCTTAAGGTCGTAGGTCAACTGCAACGCACCTAATGAGGCCAATAATTGTAATTTTGATAACTAAAACATGACTTGTACTCGTCCTTGCTTGTCGACTGCATAAACTTAGAAGCTTGTATTTCATACAGAGTGGTGCGACTGCATACCTCAGCGGGCGACATTAATTGCCTGACGATAAATGTAAATGTTTCCGAGAGAAAAGCGGACAATGTGACGAACTGTCATTACGCCATTATGAAAACAAATGACAAAACGCTATGTTTACTTCGGTATTTACTACACAGTAACACTACTCGCATTTTCTCCTTTATTGTGGCCGCCATACCTCGGTTCATGCTAAATCTTAAGGTCGTAGGTCAACTGCAACGCACCTAATGAGGCCAATAATTGTAATTTTGATAACTAAAACATGACTTGTACTCGTCCTTGCTTGTCGACTGCATAAACTTAGAAGCTCCTATTTCGTACAGAGTGGTGCGACTGCATACCTCAGCAGGCGACATTAATTGCCTGACGATAAATGTAAATGTTTCCGAGAGAAAAGCGGCCAATGTGACGAACTGTCATAACGCCATTATGAAAACAAATGACAAAACGCTATGTTTACTTCGGTATTTACTACACAGTAACACTACTCGCATTTTCCCCTTTATTGTGGCCGCCATACCTCGGTTCATGCTAAATCTTAAGGTCGTAGGTCAACTGCAACCCACCTAATGAGGCCAATAATTGTATTTTTGATAACTAAAACATGACTTGTACTCGTCCTTGCTTGTCGACTGCATAAACTTAGAAGCTTGTATTTCATACAGAGTGGTGCGACTGCATACCTCAGCAGGCGACATTAATTGCCTGACGATAAATGTAAATGTTTCCGAGAGAAAAGCAGCCAATGTGACGAACTGTCATTACGCCATTATGAAAACAAATGACAAAACGCTATGTTTACTTCGGTATTTACAACACAGTAACACTACTCGCATTTTCTACTTTATTGTGGCCGCCATACCTCTGTTCATGCTAAATCTTAAGGTCGTAGGTCAACTGCAACGCACCTAATGAGGCCAATAATTGTATTTTTGATAACTAAAACATGACTTGTACTCGTCCTTGCTTGTCGACTGCATAAACTTAGAAGCTCCTATTTCGTACAGAGTGGTGCGACTGCATATCTCAGCAGGCGACATTAATTGCCTGACGATAAATGTAAATGTTTCCGAGAGAAAAGCGGCCAATGTGACGAACTGTCATTACGCCATTATGAAAACAAATGACAAAACGCTATGTTTACTTCGGTATTTACTACACAGTAACACTACTCGCATTTTCTCCTTTATTGTGGCCGCCATACCTCGGTTCATGCTAAATCTTAAGGTCGTAGGTCAACTGCAACGCTCCTAATGAGGCCAATAATTGTATTTTTGATAACTAAAACATGACTTGTACTCGTCCTTGCTTGTCGACAGCATAAACTTAGAAGCTTGTATTTCGTACAGAGTGGTGCGACTGCATATCTCAGCGGGCGACATTAATTGCCTGAGGATAAATGTATATGTTTCCGAGAGAAAAGCGGCCAATGTGACGAACTGTCATAACGCCATTATGAAAACAAATGACAAAACGCTATGTTTACTTCGGTATTTACTACACAGTAACACTACTCGCATTTTCTCCTTTATTGTGG
The DNA here is from genome assembly GCF_021461385.2 of Schistocerca piceifrons. NCBI lineage: Eukaryota > Metazoa > Arthropoda > Insecta > Orthoptera > Acrididae > Schistocerca > Schistocerca piceifrons. The sequence continues at coordinate 98,506,582 of NC_060147.1, read as the reverse complement.
CCGCCATACCTCTGTTCATGCTAAATCTTAAGGTCGTAGGTCAACTGCAACGCACCTAATGAGGCCAATAATTGTATTTTTGATAACTAAAACATGACTTGTACTCGTCCTTGCTTGTCGACTGCATAAACTTAGAAGCTTGTATTTCGTACAGAGTGGTGCGACTGCATACCTCAGCGGGCGACATTAATTGCCTGAGGATAAATGTAAATGTTTCCGAGAGAAAAGCGGCCAATGTGACGAACTGTCATTACGCCATTATGAAAACAACTGACAAAACGCTATGTTTACTTCGGTATTTACTACACAGTAACACTACTCGCATTTTCCCCTTTATTGTGGCCGCGATACCTCGGTTCATGCTAAATCTTAAGGTCGTAGGTCAACTGCAACGCACCTAATGAGGCCAATAATTGTATTTTTGATAACTAAAACATGACTTGTACACGTCCTTGCTTATCGACTGCATAAACTTAGAAGCTTGTATTTCGTACAGAGTGGTGCGACTGCATACCTCAGCAGGCGACATTAATTGCCTGACGATAAATATAAATGTTTCCGAGAGAAAAGCGGCCAATGTGACGAACTGTCATTACGCCATTATGAAAACAAATGACAAAACGCTATGTTTACTTCGGTATTTACAACACAGTAACACTACTCGCATTTTCCACTTTATTGTGGCCGCCATACCTCTGTTCATGCTAAATCTTAAGGTCGTAGGTCAACTGCAATGCACCTAATGAGGCCAATAATTGTATTTTTGATAACTAAAACAAGACTTGTACTCGTCCTTGCTTGTCAACTGCATAAACTTAGAAGCTTGTATTTCGTGCAGAGTGGTGCGACTGCATACCTCAGCGGGCGACATTAATTGCCTGAGGATAAATGTAAATGTTTCCGAGAGAAAAGCGGCCAATGTGACGAACTGTCATTACGCCATTATGAAAACAACTGACAAAACGCTATGTTTACGTCGGTATTTACTACACAGTAACACTACTCGCATTTTCTCCTTTATTGTGGCCGCCATACCTCGGTTCATGCTAAGTCTTAAGGTCGTAGGTCAACTGCAACGCACCTAATGAGGCCAATAATTGTGTTTTTGATAACTAAAACATGACTTGTACTCCTCCTTGCTTGTCGACTGCATAAACTGAGAAGCTTGTATTTCGTACAGAGTGGTGCGACTGCATACCTCAGCAGGCGACATTAATTGCCTGACGATATATGTAAATGTTTCCGAGAGAAAAGCGGCCAATGTGAGGAACTGTCATTACGCCATTATGAAAACAAATGACAAAACGCTATGTTTACTTCGGTATTTACAACACAGTAACACTACTCGCATTTTCTACTTTATTGTGGCCGCCATACCTCGGTTCATGCTAAATCTTAAGGTCGTAGGTCAACTGCAACGCACCTAATGAGGCCAATAATTGTATTTTTCATAACTAAAACATGACTTGTACTCGTCCTTGCTTGTCGACTGCATAAACTTAGAAGCTTGTATTTCGTACAGAGTGGTGCGACTGCATACCTCAGCAGGCGACATTAATTGCCTGACGATAAATGTAAATGTTTCCGAGAGAAAAGCGGCCAATGTGACGAACTGTCATTACGCCATTATGAAAACAAATGACAAAACGCTATGTTTACTTCGGTATTTACTACACAGTAACACTACTCGCATTTTCTCCTTTATTGTGGCCGCCATACCTCGGTTCATGCTAAATCTTAAGGTTGTAGGTCAACTGCAACACACCTAATGAGGCCAATTGTTGTATTTTTGATAACTAAAACATGACTTGTACTCGTCCTTGCCTGTCGACTGCATAAACTTAGAGGCTTGTATTTCGTACAGAGTGGTGCGACTGCATACATCAGCGGGCGACATTAATTGCCTGAGGATAAATGTAAATGTTTACGAGAGAAAAGCGGCCAATGTGACGAACTGTCATTACGCCATTATGAAAACAAATGACAAAACGCTATGTTTACTTCGGTATTTACTACACAGTAACACTACTCGCATTTTCTCCTTTATTGTGGCAGCCATACCTCTGTTCATGCTAAATCTTAAGGTCGTAGGTAAACTGCAACGCACCTAATGAGGCCAATAATTGTATTTTTGATAACTAAAACATGACTTGTACTCGTCCTTGCTTGCCGACTGCATAAACTTAGAAGCTTGTATTTCGTACAGAGTGGTGCGACTGCATACCTCAGCGGGCGACATTAATTGCCTGACGATAAATGTAAATGTTTCCGAGAGAAAAGCGGCCATGTGACGATCTGTCATTACGTCTTTATGAAAACAAATGACAAAACGCTCTGTTTACTCCGGTTTTTACTACACAGTAACACTACTCGCATTTTCTCCTTTATTGTGGCCGCCATACCTCTGTTCATGCTAAATCTTAAGGTCGTAGGCCAACTGCAACGCACCTAATGAGGCCAATAATTGTATTTTTGATAACTAAAACATGACTTGTACTCGTCCTTGCTTGTCGACTGCATAAACGTAGAAGCTTGTATTTCGTACAGAGTGGTGCGACTGCATACCTCAGCAGGCGACATTAATTGCCTGACGATAAATGTAAATGTTTCCGAGAGAAAAGCGGCCATGTGACGATCTGTCATTACGTCTTTATGAAAACAAATGACAAAACGCTATGCTTACATCGCTATTTACTACACAGTAACACTACTCGCATTTTCTCCTTTATTGTGGCCGCCATACCTCGGTTCATGCTAAATCTTAAGGTCGTAGGTCAACTGCAAAACACCTAATGAGGCCAATAATTGTATTTTTGATAACTAAAACATGACTTGTACTCGTCCTTGCCTGTCGACTGCATAAACTTAGAGGCTTGTATTTCGTACAGAGTGGTGCGACTGCATACCTCAGCAGGCGACATTAATTGCCTGACGATAAATGTAAATGTTTCCGAGAGAAAAGCGGCCAATGTGACGAACTGTCATTACGCCATTATGAAAACAAATGACAAAACGCTATGTTTACTTCGGTATTTAGTACACGGTAACACTACTCGCATTTTCTCCTTTATTGTGGCCGCCATACCTCTGTTCATGCTAAATCTTAAGGTCGTAGGTCAACTGCAACGCACCTAATGAGGCCAATAATTGTATTTTTGATAACTAAAACATGCCTTGTACTCGTCCTTGCTTGTCGACTGCATAAACTTAGAAGCTTGTATTTCGTACAGAGTGGTGCGACTGCATACCTCAGCAGGCGACATTAATTGCCTGACGATAAATGTAAATGTTTCCGAGAGAAAAGCGGCCAATGTGACGACTGTCATTACGCCATTATGAAAACAAATGACAAAACGCTATGTTTACTTCGGTATTTAGTACACAGTAACACTACTCGCATTTTCTCCTTTATTGTGGCCGCCATACCTCAGTTCATGCTAAATCTTAAGGTCGTATGTCAACTGCAACGCACCTAATGAGGCCAATAATTGTATTTTTGATAACTAAAACATGACTTGTACTCGTCCTTGTCTGTCGACTGCATAAACTTAGAGGCTTGTATTTCGTACAGAGTGGTGCGACTGCATACCTCAGCGGGCGACATTAATTGCCTGATGATAAATGTAAATGTTTCCAAGAGAAAAGCGGCCAATGTGACGAACTATCATTACGCCATAATGAAAACAAATGACAAAACGCTATGTTTAATTCGGTATTTACTACACAGTAACACTATTCGCATTTTCTCCTTTATTGTGGCCGCCATACCTCTGTTCATGCTATATCTTAAGGTCGTAGGTCAACTGCATCGCACCTAATGAGGCCAATAATTGTATTTTTGATAACTAAAACGTGACTTGTACTCGTCCTTGCTTGCCGACTGCATAAACTTAGAAGCTTGTATTTCGTACAGAGTGGTGCGACTGCATACCTCAGCGGGCGACATTAATTGCCTGACGATAAATGTAAATGTTTCCGAGAGAAAAGCGGCCATGTGACGATCTGTCATTACGTCTTTATGAAAACAAATGACAAAACGCTCTGTTTACTCCGGTTTTTACTACACAGTAACACTACTCGCATTTTCTCCTTTATTGTGGCCGCCATACCTCTGTTCATGCTAAATCTTAAGGTCGTAGGTCAACTGCAACGCACCTAATGAGGCCAATAATTGTATTTTTGATAACTAAAACATGACTTGTACTCGTCCTTGCTTGTCGACTGCATAAACTTAGAAGCTTGTATTTCGTACAGAGTGGTGCGACTGCATACCTCAGTGGGCGACATTAAATGCCTGACGATAAATGTAAATGTTTCCGAGAGAAAAGCGGCCATGTGACGATCTGTCATTACGTCTTTATGAAAACAAATGACAAAACGCTATGTTTACTCCGGTTTTTACTACACAGTAACACTTCTCGCATTTTCTCCTTTATTGTGGCCGCCATAACTCTGTTCATGCTAAATCTTAAGGTCGTAGGTCAACTGCAACGCACCTAATGAGGCCAATAATTGTATTTTTGATAACTATAACATGACTTGTACTCGTCCTTGCTTGTCGACTGCATAAACTTAGAAGCTTGTATTTCGTACAGAGTGGAGCGACTGCATACCTCAGCAGGCGACATTAATTGCCTGACGATAAATGTAAATGTTTCCGAGAGAAAAGCGGCCATGTGACGATCTGTCATTACGTCATTATGAAAACAAATGACAAAACGCTATGTTTACATCGCTATTTACTGCACAGTAACACTACTCGCATTTTCTCCTTTATTGTGGCCGCCATACCTCGGTTCATGCTAAATCATAAGGTCGTAGGTCAACTGCAACGCACCTAATGAGGCCAATAATTGTATTTTTGGTAACTAAAACATGACTTGTACTCGTCCTTGCTTGTCGACTGCATAAACGTAGAGGCTTGTATTTCGTACAGAGTGGTGCGACTGCATACCTCAGAGGGCGACATTAATTGCCTGACGATAAATGTAAATGTTTCCGAGAGAAAAGCGGCCATGTGACGATCTGTCATTACGTCTTTATGAAAACAAATGACAAAACGCTATGTTTACTCCGGTTTTTACTACACAGTAACACTACTCGCATTTTCTCCTTTATTGTGGCCGCCATACCTCTGTTCATGCTAAATCTTAAGGTCGTAGTTCAACTGCAACGCACCTAATGAGGCCAATAATTGTATTTTTGATAACTAAAACATGACTTGTACTCGTCCTTGCTTGTCGACTGCATAAACTTAGAAGCTTGTATTTCGTACAGAGTGGTGCGACTGCATACCTCAGCGGGCGACATTAATTGCCTGACGATAAATGTAAATGTTTCCGAGAGAAAAGCGGCCATGTGACGATCTGTCATTACGTCTTTTTGAAAACAAATGACAAATCGCTATGTTTACATCGCTATTTACTACACAGTAACACTGCTCGCATTTTCTCCTTTATTGTGGCCGCCATACCTCTGTTCATGCTAAATATTAAGGTCGTAGGTCAACTGCAACGCACCTAATGAGGCCAATAATTGTATTTTTGATAACTAAAACATGACTTGTACTCGTCCTTGCTTGACGACTGCATAAACTTAGAAGCTTGTATTTCGTACAGAGTGGTGCGACTGCATACCTCAGCGGGCGACATTAATTGCCTGACGATAAATGTAAATGTTTCCGAGAGGAAAGCGGACATGTGACGATCTGTCATTACGTCTTTATGAAAACAAATGACTAAACGCTATGTTTACTTCGCTATTTACTACACAGTAACACTACTCGCATTTTCTCCTTTATTGTGGCCGCCATACCTCGGTTCATGCTAAATCATAAGGTCGTAGGTCAACTGCAACGCACCTAATGAGGCCAATAATTGTATTTTTGATAACTAAAACATGACTTGTACTCGTCCTTGCCTGTGGACTGCATAAACGTAGAGGCTTGTATTTCGTACAGAGTGGTGCGACTGCATACTTCAGCGGGCGACATTAATTGCCTGACGATAAATGTAAATGTTTCCGAGAGAAAAGCGGCCAATGTGACGAACTGTCATTACGCCATTATGAAAACAAATGGCAAAACGCTATGTTTACTTCGGTATTTACTACACAGTAACACTACTCGCATTTTCTCCTTTATTGTGGCCGCCATACCTCGGTTCATGCTAAATCTTAAGGTCGTAGGTCAAGTGCAACGCACCTAATGAGGCCAATAATTGTATTTTTGATAACTAAAACATGACTTGTACTCGTCCTTGCTTGTCGACTGCATAAACTTAGAAGCTTGTATTTCGTACAGAGTGGTGCGACTGCATACCTCAGCGGGCGACATTAATTGCCTGACGATAAATGTAAATGTTTCCGAGAGAAAAGCGGCCATGTGACGATCTGTCATTACGTCTTTATGAAAACAAATGACAAAACGCTATGTTTACATCGCTATTTACTACACAGTAACACTACTCGCATTTTCTCCTTTATTGTGGCCGCCATACCTCTGTTCATGCTAAATCTTAAGGTCGTAGGACAACTGCAACGCACCTAATGAGGACAATAACTGTATTTTTGATAACTAAAGCATGACTTGTACTCGTCCTTGCTTGTCGACTGCATAAACTTAGAAGCTTGTATTTCGTACAGAGTGGTGCGACTGCATACCTCAGCGGGCGACATTAATTGCCTGACGATAAATGTAAATGTTTCCGAGAGGAAAGCGGACATGTGACGATCTGTCATTACGTCTTTATGAAAACAAATGACTAAACGCTATGTTTACTTCGCTATTTACTACACAGTAACACTACTCGCATTTTCTCCTTTATTGTGGCCGCCATACCTCGGTTCATGCTAAATCATAAGGTCGTAGGTCAACTGCAACGCACCTAATGAGGCCAATAATTGTATTTTTGATAACTAAAACATGACTTGTACTCGTCCTTGCCTGTGGACTGCATAAACGTAGAGGCTTGTATTTCGTACAGAGTGGTGCGACTGCATACTTCAGCGGGCGACATTAATTGCCTGACGATAAATGTAAATGTTTCCGAGAGAAAAGCGGCCAATGTGACGAACTGTCATTACGCCATTATGAAAACAAATGACAAAACGCTATGTTTACTTCGGTTTTTACTACACAGTAACACTACTCGCATTTTCTCCTTTATTGTGGCCGCCATACCTCTGTTCATGCTAAATCTTAAGGTCGTAGGTCAACTGCAACCCACCTAATGAGGCCAATAACTGTATTTTTGATAACTAAAACATGACTTGTACTCGTCCTTGCTTGTCGACTGCATAAACTTAGATGCTTGTATTTCGTACAGAGTGGTGCGACTGCATACCTCAGCAGGCGACATTAATTGCCTGACGAAAATGTAAATGTTTCCGAGAGAAAAGCGGCCAATGTGACGAACTGTCATTACGTCTTTATGAAAACAAATAACAAAACGCTATGTTCACTTCGCTGTTTACTACACAGTAACACTACTCGCATTTTCACCTTTATTGTGGCCGCCATACCTCGGTTCATGCTAAATCATAAGGTCGTAGGTCAACTGCAACGCACCTAATGAGTCCAATAATTGTATTTTTGACAACTAAAACATGACTTGTACTCGTTCTTGCCTGTCGACTACATAAACTTAGAGGCTTGTATTTCGTACAGAGTGGTGCGACTGCATACCTCAGCGGGCGACATTAATTGCCTGACGATAAATGTAAATGTTTCCGAGAGAAAAGCGGCCAATGTGACGAACTGTCATTACGCCATTATGAAAACAAATGGCAAAACGCTATGTTTACTTCGGTATTTACTACACAGTAACACTACTCGCATTTTCTCCTTTATTGTGGCCGCCATACCTCGGTTCATGCTAAATCTTAAGGTCGTAGGTCAACTGCAACGCACCTAATGAGGCCAATAATTGTATTTTTGATAACTAAAACATGACTTGTACTCGTCCTTGCTTGTCGACTGCATAAACTTAGAAGCTTGTATTTCGTACAGAGTGGTGCGACTGCATACCTCAGCGGGCAACATTAATTGCCTGACGATAAATGTAAATGTTTCCGAGAGAAAAGCGGCCATGTGACGATCTGTCATTACGTCTTTATGAAAACAAATGACAAAACGCTATGTTTACATCGCTATTTACTACACAGTAACACTACTCGCATTTTCTCCTTTATTGTGGCCGCCATACCTCGGTTCATGCTAAATCTTAAGGTCGTAGGTCAACTGCAACGCACCTAATGAGGCCAATAATTGTATTTTTGATAACTAAAACATGACTTGTACTCGTCCTTGCCTGTCGACTGTATAAAAGTAGAGGCTTGTATTTCGTACAGAGTGGTGCAACTGCATACCTCAGCGGGCGACATTAATTGCCTGACGATAAATGTAAATGTTTCCGTGAGAAAAGCGGCCAATGTGACGAACTGTCATTACGCCATTATGAAAACAAATGACAAAACGCTATGTTTACTTCGGTATTTACTACACAGTAACATTACTCGCATTTTCTCCTTTATTGCCTCCCCCATACCTCGGTTCATGCTAAATCTTAAGGTCGTAGGTCAACTGTAACGCACCTAATGAGGCCAATAATTGTATTTTTGATAACTAAAACATGTCTTGTACTCGTCCTTGCTTGTCGACTGCATAAACTTAGAAGCTTGTATTTCGTACAGAGTGGTGCGACTGCATACCTCAGCGGGCGACATTAATTGCCTGACGATAAATGTAAATGTTTCCGAGAGGAAAGCGGCCAATGTGACGAACTGTCATTACGCCATTATGAAAACAAATGACAAAACGCTATGTTTACTTCGGTATTTACAACACAGTAACACTATTCGCATTCTCTCCTTTAATGTGGCCGCCATACCTCGGTTCATGCTAAACCTTAAGGTCGTAGGTCAACTGCAACGCACCTAATGAGGCCTATAATTGTATTTTTGATAACTAAAACATATCTTGTACTCGTCCTTGCTTGTCGACTGCATAAACTTAGAAGCTTGTATTTCGTACAGAGTGGTGCGACTGCATACCTCAGCGGGCGACATTAATTGCCTGACGATAAATGTAAATGTTTCCGAGAGAAAAGCGGCCAATGTGACGAACTGTCATTACGCTATTATGAAAACAAATGACAAAACGCTATGTTTACTTCGGTATTTACAACACAGTAACACTACTCGCTTTTTCTCCTTTATTGTGGCCGCCATACCTCGGTTCATGCTAAATCTTAAGGTCGTAGGTCAACTGCAACGCACCTAATGAGGCCAATAATTGTATTTTTGATAACTAAAACATGACTTGTACTCGTCCTTGCTTGTCGACTGCATAAACTTAGAAGCTTGTATTTCGTACAGAGTGGTGCGACTGCATACCTCAGTGGGCGACATTAATTGCCTGACGAAAAATGTAAATGTTTCCGAGAGAAAAGCGGCCAATGTAACGAACTGTCATTACGCCATTATGAAAACAAATGACAAAACGCTATGTTTACTACGGTATTTACTACACAGTAACACTACTCACACTTTCTCCTTTATTGTGGCCGCCATACCTCGGTTCATGCTGAATCTTAAGGTCGTAGGTCAATTGCAACGCACCTAATGAGGCCAATAATTGTATTTTTGATAACTAAAACGTGACTTGTACTCGTCCTTGCTTGTCGACTGCATAAACTTAGAAGCTTGTATTTCGTACAGAGTGGTGCGACTGCATACCTCAGCGGGCGACATTAATTGCCTGACGATAAATGTAAATGATTCCGAGAGAAAAGCGGCCAATGTGACGAACTGTCATTACGCCATTATGAAAACAAATGACAAAACGCTATGTTTACTTCGGTATTTACTACACAGTAACACTACTCGCATTTTCTCCTTTATTTTGGCCGCCATACCTCGGTTCATGCTAAATCTTAAGGTCGTAGGTCAACTGCAACGCACCTAATGAGGCCAATAATTGTATTTTTGATAACTAAAACATGACTTGTACTCGTCCTTGCTTCTCGACTGCATAAACTTAGAAGCTTGTATTTCGTACAGAATGGTGCGACTGCATACCTCAGCGGGCGACATTAATTGCCTGACGATAAATGTAAATGTTTCCGAGAGAAAAGCGGCCAATGTGACGAACTGTCATTACGCCATTATGAAAACAAATGACAAAACGCTATGTTTACTTCGGTATTTACTACACAGTAACACTACTCGCATTTTCTCCTTTATTGTGGCCGCCATACCTCGGTTCATGCTAAATCTTAATGTCGTAGGTCAACTGCAACGCACCTAATGAGGCCAATAATTGTATTTTTGATAACTAAAACATGACTTGTACTCGTCCTTGCTTGTCGACTGCATAAACTTAGAAGATTGTATTTCGTACAGAGTGGTGCGACTGCGTACCTCAGCGGGCGACATTAATTGCCTGACGATAAATGTAAATGTTTCCGAGAGAAAAGCGGCCAATGTGACGAACTGTCATTACGCCATTATGAAAACAAATGACAAAACGCTATGTTTACTTCGGTATTTACTACACAGTAACACTACTCGCATTTTCTCCTTTATTGTGGCCGCCATACCTCGGTTCATGCTAAATCTTAAGGTCGTAGGTCAACTGCAACGCACCTAATGAGGCCAATAATTGTATTTTTGATAACTAAAACATGACTTGTACTCGTCCTTGCTTGTCGAATGCATAAACTTAGAAGCTTGTATTTCGTACAGAGTGGTGCGACTGCATACCTCAGCGGGCGACATTAATTGCCTGACGATAAATGTAAATGTTTCCGAGAGAAAAGCGGCCAATGTGACGAACTGTCATTACGCCATTATGAAAACAAATGACAAAAAGCTATGTTTACTTCGGTATATACAACACAGTAACACCACTCGCTTTTTCTCCTTTATTGTGGCCGCCATACCTCGGTTCATGCTAAATCTTAAGGTCGTAGGTCAACTGCAACGCACCTAATGAGGCCAATAATTGTATTTTTGATAAATAAAACATGACTTGTACTCGTCCTTGCTTGTCGACTGCATAAACTTAGAAGCTTGTATTTCGTACAGAGTGGTGCGACTGCATGCCTCAGCGGGCGACATTATTTGCCTGACGATAAATGTAAATGTTTCCAAGAGAAAAGCGGCCAATGTGACGAACTGTTATTACGCCATTATGAAAACAAACGACAAAACGCTATGTTTACTTCGGTATTTACTACACAGTAACACTACTCGCATTTTCTCCTTTATTGTGGCCGCCATACCTCGGTTCATGCTAAATCTTAAGGTCGTAGGTCAACTGCAACGCACCTAATGAGGCCAATAATTGTATTTTTGATAACTAAAACATGACTTGTACTCGTCCTTGCTTGTCGACTGCATAAACTTAGAAGCTTGTATTTCGTACAGAGTGGTGCGACTGCATACCTCAGTGGGCGACATTAAATGCCTGACGATAAATGTAAATGTTTCCGAGAGAAAAGCGGCCATGTGACGATCTGTCATTACGTCTTTATGAAAACAAATGACAAAACGCTATGTTTACTCCGGTTTTTACTACACAGTAACACTTCTCGCATTTTCTCCTTTATTGTGGCCGCCATAACTCTGTTCATGCTAAATCTTAAGGTCGTAGGTCAACTGCAACGCACCTAATGAGGCCAATAATTGTATTTTTGATAACTATAACATGACTTGTACTCGTCCTTGCTTGTCGACTGCATAAACTTAGAAGCTTGTATTTCGTACAGAGTGGTGCGACTGCATACCTCAGCGGGCGACATTAATTGCCTGACGATAAATGTAAATGTTTCCGAGAGAAAAGCGGCCATGTGACGACCTGTCATTACGTCTTTATGAAAACAAATGACAAAACGCTCTGTTTACTCCGGTTTTTACTACACAGTAACACTACTCGCATTTTCTCCTTTATTGTGGCCGCCATACCTCTGTTCATGCTAAATCTTAAGGTTGTAGGCCAACTGCAACGCACCTAATGGGGCCAATAATTGTATTTTTGATAACTAAAACATGACTTGTACTCGTCCTTGCTTGTCGACTGCATAAACTTAGAAGCTTGTATTTCGTACAGAGTGGAGCGACTGCATACCTCAGCAGGCGACATTAATTGCCTGACGATAAATGTAAATGTTTCCGAGAGAAAAGCGGCCATGTGACGATCTGTCATTACGTCATTATGAAAACAAATGACAAAACGCTATGTTTACATCGCTATTTACTGCACAGTAACACTACTCGCATTTTCTCCTTTATTGTGGCCGCCATACCTCGGTTCATGCTAAATATTAAGGTCGTAGGTCAACTGCAACGCACCTAATGAGGCCAATAATTGTATTTTTGATAACTAAAACATGACTTGTACTCGTCCTTGCCTGTGGACTGCATAAACGTAGAGGCTTGTATTTCGTACAGAGTGGTGCGACTGCATACTTCAGCGGGCGACATTAATTGCCTGACGATAAATGTAAATGTTTCCGAGAGAAAAGCGGCCAATGTGACGAACTGTCATTACGCCATTATGAAAACAAATGGCAAAACGCTATGTTTACTTCGGTATTTACTACACAGTAACACTACTCGCATTTTCTCCTTTATTGTGGCCGCCATACCTCGGTTCATGCTAAATCTTAAGGTCGTAGGTCAACTGCAACGCACCTAATGAGGCCAATAATTGTATTTTTGATAACTAAAACATGACTTGTACTCGTCCTTGCTTGTCGACTGCATAAACTTAGAAGCTTGTATTTCGTACAGAGTGGTGCGACTGCATACCTCAGCGGGCGACATTAATTGCCTGACGATAAATGTAAATGTTTCCGAGAGAAAAGCGGCCATGTGACGATCTGTCATTACGTCTTTATGAAGACAAATGACAAAACGCTATGTTTACATCGCTATTTACTACACAGTAACACTACTCGCATTTTCTCCTTTATTGTGGCCGCCATACCTCTGTTCATGCTAAATCTTAAGGTCGTAGGACAACTGCAACGCACCTAATGAGGACAATAACTGTATTTTTGATAACTAAAGCATGACTTGTACTCGTCCTTGCTTGTCGACTGCATAAACTTAGAAGCTTGTATTTCGTACAGAGTGGTGCGACTGCATACCTCAGCGGGCGACATTAATTGCCTGACGATAAATGTAAATGTTTCCGAGAGGAAAGCGGACATGTGACGATCTGTCATTACGTCTTTATGAAAACAAATGACTAAACGCTATGTTTACTTCGCTATTTACTACACAGTAACACTACTCGCATTTTCTCCTTTATTGTGGCCGCCATACCTCGGTTCATGCTAAATCATAAGGTCGTAGGTCAACTGCAACGCACCTAATGAGGCCAATAATTGTATTTTTGATAACTAAAACATGACTTGTACTAGTCCTTGCCTGTGGACTGCATAAACGTAGAGGCTTGTATTTCGTACAGAGTGGTGCGACTGCATACTTCAGCGGGCGACATTAATTGCCTGACGATAAATGTAAATGTTTCCGAGAGAAAAGCGGCCAATGTGACGAACTGTCATTACGCCATTATGAAAACAAATGACAAAACGCTATGTTTACTTCGGTTTTTACTACACAGTAACACTACTCGCATTTTCTCCTTTATTGTGGCCGCCATACCTCTGTTCATGCTAAATCTTAAGGTCGTAGGTCAACTGCAACCCACCTAATGAGGCCAATAACTGTATTTTTGATAACTAAAACATGACTTGTACTCGTCCTTGCTTGTCGACTGCATAAACTTAGATGCTTGTATTTCGTACAGAGTGGTGCGACTGCATACCTCAGCAGGCGACATTAATTGCCTGACGAAAATGTAAATGTTTCCGAGAGAAAAGCGGCCAATCTGACGAACTGTCATTACGACTTTATGAAAACAAATAACAAAACGCTATGTTCACTTCGCTGTTTACTACACAGTAACACTACTCGCATTTTCACCTTTATTGTGGCCGCCATACCTCGGTTCATGCTAAATCATAAGGTCGTAGGTCAACTGCAACGCACCTAATGAGTCCAATAATTGTATTTTTGACAACTAAAACATGACTTGTACTCGTTCTTGCCTGTCGACTACATAAACTTAGAGGCTTGTATTTCGTACAGAGTGGTGCGACTGCATACCTCAGCGGGCGACATTAATTGCCTGACGATAAATGTAAATGTTTCCGAGAGAAAAGCGGCCAATGTGACGAACTGTCATTACGCCATTATGAAAACAAATGGCAAAACGCTATGTTTACTTCGGTATTTACTACACAGTAACACTACTCGCATTTTCTCCTTTATTGTGGCCGCCATACCTCGGTTCATGCTAAATCTTAAGGTCGTAGGTCAACTGCAACGCACCTAATGAGGCCAATAATTGTATTTTTGATAACTAAAACATGACTTGTACTCGTCCTTGCTTGTCGACTGCATAAACTTAGAAGCTTGTATTTCGTACAGAGTGGTGCGACTGCATACCTCAGCGGGCGACATTAATTGCCTGACGATAAATGTAAATGTTTCCGAGAGAAAAGCGGCCATGTGACGATCTGTCATTACGTCTTTATGAAAACAAATGACAAAACGCTATGTTTACATCGCTATTTACTACACAGTAACACTACTCGCATTTTCTCCTTTATTGTGGCCGCCATACCTCTGTTCATGCTAAATCTTAAGGTCGTAGGACAACTGCAACGCACCTAATGAGGACAATAACTGTATTTTTGATAACTAAAACATGACTTGTACTCGTCCTTGCTTGTGGACTGCATAAACTTAGAAGCTTGTATTTCGTACAGAGTGGTGCGTCTGCATACCTCAGCGGGCGACATTAATTGCCTGACGATAAATGTAAATGTTTCCGAGAGAAAAGCGGCCATGTGACGATCTGTCATTACGTCTTTATGAAAACAAATGACAAAACGCTATGCTTACTTGGCTATTTACTACACAGTAACACTACTCGCATTTTCTCCTTTATTGTGGCCGCCATACCTCTGTTCATGCTAAATCATAAGGTCGTAGGTCAACTGCAACGCACCTAATGAGGCCAATAATTGTATTTTTGATAACTAAAACATGACTTGTACTCGTCCTTGCCTGTCGACTGTATAAAAGTAGAGGCTTGTATTTCGTACAGAGTGGTGCAACTGCATACCTCAGCGGGCGACATTAATTGCCTGACGATAAATGTAAATGTTTCCGTGAGAAAAGCGGCCAATGTGACGAACTGTCATTACGCCATTATGAAAACAAGTGACAAAACGCTATGTTTACTTCGGTATTTACTACACAGTAACATTACTCGCATTTTCTCCTTTATTGCCTCCCCCATACCTCGGTTCATGCTAAATCTTAAGGTCGTAGGTCAACTGTAACGCACCTAATGAGGCCAATAATTGTATTTTTGATAACTAAAACATGTCTTGTACTCGTCCTTGCTTGTCGACTGCATAAACTTAGAAGCTTGTATTTCGTACAGAGTGGTGCGACTGCATACCTCAGCGGGCGACATTAATTGCCTGACGATAAATGTAAATGTTTCCGAGAGGAAAGCGGCCAATGTGACGAACTGTCATTACGCCATTATGAAAACAAATGACAAAACGCTATGTTTACTTCGGTATTTACAACACAGTAACACTATTCGCATTCTTTTCTTTAATGTGGCCGCCATACCTCGGTTCATGCTAAACCTTAAGGTCGTAGGTCAACTGCAACGCACCTAATGAGGCCTATAATTGTATTTTTGATAACTAAAACATATCTTGTACTCGTCCTTGCTTGTCGACTGCATAAACTTAGAAGCTTGTATTTCGTACAGAGTGGTGCGACTGCATACCTCAGCGGGCGACATTAATTGCCTGACGATAGATGTAAATGTTTCCGAGAGAAAAGCGGCCAATGTGACGAACTGTCATTACGCTATTATGAAAACAAATGACAAAACGCTATGTTTACTTCGGTATTTACAACACAGTAACACTACTCGCTTTTTCTCCTTTATTGTGGCCGCCATACCTCGGTTCATGCTAAATCTTAAGGTCGTAGGTCAACTGCAACGCACCTAATGAGGCCAATAATTGTATTTTTGATAACTAAAACATGACTTGTACTCGTCCTTGCTTGTCGACTGCATAAACTTAGAAGCTTGTATTTCGTACAGAGTGGTGCGACTGCATACCTCAGTGGGCGACATTAATTGCCTGACGAAAAATGTAAATGTTTCCGAGAGAAAAGCGGCCAATGTAACGAACTGTCATTACGCCATTATGAAAACAAATGACAAAACGCTATGTTTACTACGGTATTTACTACACAGTAACACTACTCACACTTTCTCCTTTATTGTGGCCGCCATACCTCGGTTCATGCTGAATCTTAAGGTCGTAGGTCAATTGCAACGCACCTAATGAGGCCAATAATTGTATTTTTGATAACTAAAACGTGACTTGTACTCGTCCTTGCTTGTCGACTGCATAAACTTAGAAGCTTGTATTTCGTACAGAGTGGTGCGACTGCATACCTCAGCGGGCGACATTAATTGCCTGACGATAAATGTAAATGATTCCGAGAGAAAAGCGGCCAATGTGACGAACTGTCATTACGCCATTATGAAAACAAATGACAAAACGCTATGTTTACTTCGGTATTTACTACACAGTAACACTACTCGCATTTTCTCCTTTATTTTGGCCGCCATACCTCGGTTCATGCTAAATCTTAAGGTCGTAGGTCAACTGCAACGCTCCTAATGAGGCCAATAATTGTATTTTTGATAACTAAAACATGACTTGTACTCGTCCTTGCTTCTCGACTGCATAAACTTAGAAGCTTGTATTTCGTACAGAGTGGTGCGACTGCATACCTCAGCGGGCGACATTAATTGCCTGACGATAAATGTAAATGTTTCCGAGAGAAAAGCGGCCAATGTGACGAACTGTCATTACGCCATTATGAAAACAAATGACAAAACGCTATGTTTACTTCGGTATTTACTACACAGTAACACTACTCGCATTTTCTCCTTTATTGTGGCCGCCATACCTCGGTTCATGCTAAATCTTAATGTCGTAGGTCAACTGCAACGCACCTAATGAGGCCAATAATTGTATTTTTGATAACTAAAACATGACTTGTACTCGTCCTTGCTTGTCGACTGCATAAACTTAGAAGATTGTATTTCGTACAGAGTGGTGCGACTGCGTACCTCAGCGGGCGACATTAATTGCCTGACGATAAATGTAAATGTTTCCGAGAGAAAAGCGGCCAATGTGACGAACTGTCATTACGCCATTATGAAAACAAATGACAAAACGCTATGTTTACTTCGGTATTTGCTACACAGTAACACTACTCGCATTTTCTCCTTTATTGTGGCCGCCATACCTCGGTTCATGCTAAATCTTAAGGTCGTAGGTCAACTGCAACGCACCTAATGAGGCCAATAATTGTATTTTTGATAACTAAAACATGACTTGTACTCGTCCTTGCTTGTCGAATGCATAAACTTAGAAGCTTGTATTTCGTACAGAGTGGTGCGACTGCATACCTCAGCGGGCGACATTAATTGCCTGACGATAAATGTAAATGTTTCCGAGAGAAAAGCGGCCAATGTGACGAACTGTCATTACGCCATTATGAAAACAAATGACAAAAAGCTATGTTTACTTCGGTATATACAACACAGTAACACCACTCGCTTTTTCTCCTTTATTGTGGCCGCCATACCTCGGTTCATGCTAAATCTTAAGGTCGTAGGTCAACTGCAACGCACCTAATGAGGCCAATAATTGTATTTTTGATAAATAAAACATGACTTGTACTCGTCCTTGCTTGTCGACTGCATAAACTTAGAAGCTTGTATTTCGTACAGAGTGGTGCGACTGCATGCCTCAGCGGGCGACATTATTTGCCTGACGATAAATGTAAATGTTTCCAAGAGAAAAGCGGCCAATGTGACGAACTGTCATTACGCCATTATGAAAACAAACGACAAAACGCTATGTTTACTTCGGTATTTACTACACAGTAACACTACTCGCATTTTCTCCTTTATTGTGGCCGCCATACCTCGGTTCATGCTAAATCTTAAGGTCGTAGGTCAACTGCAACGCACCTAATGAGGCCAATAATTGTATTTTTGATAACTAAAACATGACTTGTACTCGTCCTTGCTTGTCGACTGCATAAACATAGAAGCTTGTATTTCGTACAGAGTGGTGCGAATGCATACCTCAGCAGGCGACATTAATTGCCTGACGATAAATGTAAATGTTTCCGAGAGAAAAGCGGCCAATGTGACGAACTGTCATTACGCCATTATGAAAACAAATGACAAAACGTTATGTTTACTTCGGTATTTACTACACAGTAACACTACTCGCATTTTCTCCTTTATTGTGGCCGCCATACCTCGGTTCATGCTAAATCTTAAGGTCATAGGTCAACTGCAACGCACCTAATAAGGCCAATAATTGTATTTTTGATAACTAATACATGACTTGTACTCTTCCTTGCTTGTCGCCTGCATAAACTTAGAAGCTTGTATTTCGTACAGAGTGGTGCGACTGCATACCTCAGCGGGCGACATTAATTGCCTGACGATAAATGTAAATGTTTCCGAGAGAAAAGCGTCCAATGTGACGAACTGTCATTACGCCATTATGAAAACAAATGACAAAACGCTATGTTTACTTCGGTATTTACTACACAGTAACACTACTCGCATTTTCTCCTTTATTGTGGCCGCCATACCTCAGTTCATGCTAAATCTTAAGGTCGTAGGTCAACTGCAACGCACCTAATGAGGCCAATAATTGTATTTTTGATAACTAAAACATGACTTGTACTCGTCCTTGCTTGTCGACTGCATAAACTTAGAAGCTTGTATTTCGTACAGAGTGGTGCGACTGCATACCTCAGTGGGCGACATTAATTGCCTGACGATAAATGTACATGTTTCCGAGAGAAAAGCGGCCAATGTGACGAACTGTCATTACGCCATTATGAAAACAAATGACAAAACGCTATGTTTACATCGGTATTTACTACACAGTAACACTACTCGCATTTTCTCCTTTATTGTGGCGGCCATACCTCGGTTCATGCTAAATCTTAAGGTCACAGGTTAACTGCAACGCTCCTAATGAGGCCAATAATTGTATTTTTGATAACTAAAACATGACTTGTACTCGTCCTTGCTTGTCGACTACACAAACTTAGAAGCTTGTATTTGGTACAGAGTGGTGCGACTGCATACCACAGCGGGCGACATTAATTGCCTGACGATAAATGTAAATGTTTCCGAGAGAAAAGCGGCCAATGTGACGAACTGTCATAACGCCATTATGAAAACAAATGACAAAACGCTATGTTTACTTCGGTATTTACTACACAGTAACACTACTCGCAATTTCTCCTTTATTGTGGCCGCCATACCACGGTTCTTGCTAAATCTGAAGGTCGTACGTCAACTGCAACGCACCTAATGAGGCCAATAATTGTATTTTTGATAACTAAAACATGACTTGTACTCGTCCTTGCTTGTCGACTGCATAAACTTAGAAGCTTGTATTTCGTACAGAGTGGTGCGACTGCATACCTCAGCAGGCGACGTTAATTGCCTGACGATAAATGTAAATGTTTCCGAGAGAAAAGCGGCCAATGTGACAAACTGTCATTACGCCATTATGAAAACAAATGCCAAAACGCTATGTTTACTTCGGTATTTACTACACAGTAACACTACTCGAATTTTCTCCTTTATTGTGGCCGCCATACCTCAGTTCTTGCTAAATCTTAAAGTCGTAGGTCAACTGCAACGCAGCTAATGAGGCCAATAATTGTATTTTTGATAACTAAAACATGACTTGTACTCGTCCTTGCTTGTCGACAGCATAAACTTAGAAGCTTGTATTTCGTACCGAGTGGTGCGACTGCATACCTCAGCGGGCGACATTAATTGCCTGACGATAAAAGTAAATGTTTCCGAGAGAAAAGCGGCCAATGTGACGAACAGTCATTACGCCATTATGAAAACAAATGACAAAACGCTATGTTCACTTCGGTATTTACTACACAGTAACACTACTCGCATTTTCTCCTTTATTGTGGCCGCCATACCGCGGTTCATGCTAAATCTTAAGGTCGTAGGTCAACTGAAACGCACCTAATGAGGCCAATAATTGTATTTTTGATAACTAAAACATGACTTGTACTCTTCCTTGCTTGTCGCCTGCATAAACTTAGAAGCTTGTATTTCGTACAGAGTGGTGCGACTGCATACCTCAGCGGGCGACATTAATTGCCTGACGATAAATGTAAATGTTTCCGAGAGAAAAGCGTCCAATGTGACGAACTGTCATTACGCCATTATGAAAACAAATGACAAAACGCTATGTTTACTTCGGTATTTACTACACAGTAACACTACTCGCATTTTCTCCTTTATTGTGGCCGCCATACCTCAGTTCATGCTAAATCTTAAGGTCGTAGGTCAACTGCAACGCACCTAATGAGGCCAATAATTGTATTTTTGATAACTAAAACATGACTTGTACTCGTCCTTGCTTGTCGACTGCATAAACTTAGAAGCTTGTATTTCGTACAGAGTGGTGCGACTGCATACCTCAGTGGGCGACATTAATTGCCTGACGATAAATGTAAATGTTTCCGAGAGAAAAGCGGCCAATGTGACGAACTGTCATTACGCCATTATGAAAACAAATGACAAAACGCTATGTTTACATCGGTATTTACTACACAGTAACACTACTCGCATTTTCTCCTTTATTGTGGCGGCCATACCTCGGTTCATGCTAAATCTTAAGGTCACAGGTTAACTGCAACGCTCCTAATGAGGCCAATAATTGTATTTTTGATAACTAAAATATGACTTGTACTCGTCCTTGCTTGTCGACTACACAAACTTAGAAGCTTGTATTTGGTACAGAGTGGTGCGACTGCATACCACAGCGGGCGACATTAATTGCCTGACGATAAATGTAAATGTTTCCGAGAGAAAAGCGGCCAATGTGACGAACTGTCATAACGCCATTATGAAAACAAATGACAAAACGCTATGTTTACTTCGGTATTTACTACACAGTAACTTTACTCGCAATTTCTCCTTTATTGTGGCCGCCATACCACGGTTCTTGCTAAATCTGAAGGTCGTACGTCAACTGCAACGCACCTAATGAGGCCAATAATTGTATTTTTGATAACTAAAACATGACTTGTACTCGTCCTTGCTTGTCGACTGCATAAGCTTAGAAGCTTGTATTTCGTACAGAGTGGTGCGACTGCATACCTCAGCAGGCGACGTTAATTGCCTGACGATAAATGTAAATGTTTCCGAGAGAAAAGCGGCCAATGTGACAAACTGTCATTACGCCATTATGAAAACAAATGCCAAAACGCTATGTTTACTTCGGTATTTACTACACAGTAACACTACTCGAATTTTCTCCTTTATTGTGGCCGCCATACCTCAGTTCTTGCTAAATCTTAAAGTCGTAGGTCAACTGCAACGCAGCTAATGAGGCCAATAATTGTATTTTTGATAACTAAAACATGACTTGTACTCGTCCTTGCTTGTCGACAGCATAAACTTAGAAGCTTGTATTTCGTACCGAGTGGTGCGACTGCATACCTCAGCGGGCGACATTAATTGCCTGACGATAAAAGTAAATGTTTCCGAGAGAAAAGCGGCCAATGTGACGAACAGTCATTACGCCATTATGAAAACAAATGACAAAACGCTATGTTCACTTCGGTATTTACTACACAGTAACACTACTCGCATTTTCTCCTTTATTGTGGCCGCCATACCGCGGTTCATGCTAAATCTTAAGGTCGTAGGTCAACTGAAACGCACCTAATGAGGCCAATAATTGTATTTTTGATAACTAAAACATGACTTGTAGTCGTCCTTGCTTGACGACTGTATAAACTTAGAAGCTTGTATTTTGTACACACTGGTGCGACTGCATACCTCAGCGGGCGACATTAATTGCCTGACGATAAATGTAAATGTTTCCGAGAGAAAAGCGGCCAATGTGACGAACTGTCATAACGCCATTATGAAAACAAATGACAAAACGCTATGTTCACTTCGGTATTTACTACACAGTAACACTACTCACATTTTTCCTTTATTGTTTCCGCCATACCGCGGTTCATGCTAAATCTTAAGGTCGTAGGTCAACTGCAACGCACCTAATGAGGCCAATAATTGTATTTTTGATAACTAAAACATGACTTGTACTCGTCCTTGCTTGACGACTGTATAAACTTAGAAGCTTGTATTTCGTACACACTGGTGCGACTGCATACCTCAGCGGGCGACATTATTTGCCTGACGATAAATGTAAATGTTTCCGAGAGAAAAGCGGCCAATGTGACGAACAGTCATTACGCCATTATGAAAACAAATGACAAAACGCTATGTTCACTTCGGTATTTACTACACAGTAACACTACTCGCATTTTCTCCTTTATTGTGGCCGCCATACCGCGGTTCATGCTAAAACTTAAGGTCGTAGGTCAACTGCTACGCACCTAATGAGGCCAATAATTGTATTTTTGATAACTAAAACATGACTTGTACTCGTCCTTGCTTGTCGACTGCATAAACTTAAAAGTTTGTATATCGTACACAGTCTTGCGACTACTACCTCAGCAGGCGACATTAATTGCCTGACGATAAATGTAAATGTTTCCGAGAGAAAAGCGGCCAATGTGACGAACTGTCATTACGCCATTATGAAAACAAATGACAAAACGCTATGTTTACTTCGGTATTTACTACACAGTAACACTACTCGCATTTTCTCCTTTATTGTGGCCGCCATACCTCGGTTCATGCTAAATCTTAAGGTCGTAGATCAACTGCAACGCACCTAATGAGGCCAATAATTGTATTTTTGATAACTAAAACATGACTTGTACTCGTCCTTGCTTGTCGACTGCATAAACTTAGAAGCTTGTATTTCGTACAGAGTGGTGCGACTGCTTAGCTCAGCGGGCGACATTAATTGCCTGACGATAAATGTAAATGTTTCCGAGAGAAAAGCGGCCAATGTGACGAACTGTCATTACGCCATTATGAAAACAAATGACAAAACGCTATGTTTACTTCGGTATTTACTACACAGTAACACTACTCGCATTTTCTCCTTTATTGTGGCCACCATACCTCGGTTCATGCTAAATCTTAAGGTCGTAGATCAACTGCAACGCACCTAATGAGGCCAATAATTGTATTTTTGATAACTAAAACATGACTTGTACTCTTCCTTGCTTGTCGACTGCATAAACTTAGAAGCTTGTATTTCGTACAGAGTGGTGCGACTGCATACCTCAGCGGGCGACATTAATTGCCTGACGATAAATGTAAATGTTTCCGAGAGAAAAGCGGCCAATGTGACGAACAGTCATTACGCCATTATGAAAACAAATGACAAAACGCTATGTTTACTTCGGTATTTACTACACAGTAACACTACTCGCTTTTTCTCCTTTATTGTGGCCGCCATACCTCGGTTCATGCTAAATCTTAAGGTCGTAGGTCAACTGCAACGCACCTAATGAGGCCAATAATTGTATTTTTGGTAACTAAAACATGACTTGTACTCGTCCTTGCTTGTCGACTGCACAAACTTAGAAGCTTGTATTTGGTACAGAGTGGTGCGACTGCATACCACAGCGGGCGACATTAATTGCCTGATGATAAATGTAAATGTTTCCGAGAGAAAAGCGGCCAATGTGACGAACTGCCATTACGCCATTATGAAAACAAATGACAAAACGCTATGTTTACTTCGGGATTTACAACACAGTAACACTACTCGCATTTTCTCCTTTATTGTGGCCGCCATACCTCGGTTCATGCTAAATCTTAAGGTCGTAGGTCAACTGCAACGCACCTAATGAGGCCAATAATTGTATTTTTGATAACTAAAACATGTCTTGTACTCGTCCTTGCTTGCGACTGCATAAACTTAGAAGCTTGTATTTCGTACAGAGTGGTGCGACTGCATACCTCAGCGGGCGACATTAATTGCCTGACGATAAATGTAAATGTTTCCGAGAGAAAAGCGGTCAATGTGACAAACTGTCATTACGCCATTATGAAAACAAATGACAAAACGCTATGTTTACTGCGGTATTTACTACACAGTAACACTACTCGCATTTTCTCCTTTATTGTGGCCGCCATACCTCGGTTCATGCTAAATCTTAAGGTCGTAGGTCAACTGCAACGCACCTAATGATACCAATAATTGTATTTTTGATAACTAAAACATGACTTGTACTCGTCCTTGCTTGTCGACTGCATAAACTTAGAAGCTTGTATTTCGTACAGAGTGGTGCGACTGCATACCTCAGCGGGAGACATTAATTGCCTGACGATAAATGTAAATGTTTCCGAGAGAAAAGCGGCCAATGTGACGAACTGTCATTACGCCATTATGAAAACAAATGACAAAACGCTATGTTTACTGCGGTATTTACTACACAGTAACACTACTCGCATTTTCTCCTTTATTGTGGCCGCCATACCTCGGTTCATGCTAAATCTTAAGGTCGTAGGTCAACTGCAACGCACCTAATGAGGCCAATAATTGTATTTTTGATAACTAAAACATGACTTGTACTCGACCTTGCTTGTCGACTGCATAAACTTAGAAACTTGTATTTCGTACAGAGTGGTGCGACTGCATACCTCTGCGGGCGACATTAATTGCCTGACGATAAATGTAAATGTTTCCGAGAGAAAAGCGGCCAATGTGACGAACTGTCATAACGCCATTATGAAAACAAATGACAAAACGCTATGTTTACTTCGGTATTTACTACACAGTAACACTACTCGCACTTTCTCCTTTATTGTGGCCGCCATACCACGGTTCTTGCTAAATCTGAAGGTCGTACGTCAACTGCAACGCACCTAATGAGGCCAATAATTGTATTTTTGATAACTAAAACATGACTTGTACTCGTCCTTGCTTGTCGACTGCATAAACTTAGAAGCTTGTATTTCGTACAGAGTGGTGCGACTGCATACCTCAGCAGGCGACGTTAATTGCCTGACGATAAATGTAAATGTTTCCGAGAGAAAAGCGGCCAATGTGACAAACTGTCATTACGCCATTATGAAAACAAATGCCAAAACGCTATGTTTACTTCGGTATTTACTACACAGTAACACTACTCGCATTTTCTCCTTTATTGTGGCCGCCATACCTCAGTTCTTGCTAAATCTTAAAGTCGTAGGTCAACTGCAACGCACCTAATGAGGCCAATAATTGTATTTTTGATAACTAAAACATGACTTGTACTCGTCCTTGCTTGTCGACAGCATAAACTTAGAAGCTTGTATTTCGTACCGAGTGGTGCGACTGCATACCTCAGCGGGCGACATTAATTGCCTGACGATAAAAGTAAATGTTTCCGAGAGAAAAGCGGCCAATGTGACGAACAGTCATTACGCCATTATGAAAACAAATGACAAAACGCTATGTTCACTTCGGTATTTACTACACAGTAACACTACTCGCATTTTCTCCTTTATTGTGGACGCCATACCGAGGTTCATGCTAAATCTTAAGGTCGTAGGTCAACTGAAATGCACCTAATGAGGCCAATAATTGTATTTTTGATAACTAAAACATGACTTGTACTCGTACTTGCTTGACGACTGTATAAACTTAGAAGCTTGTATTTCGTACACACTGGTGCGACTGCATACCTCAGCGGGCGACATTAATTGCCTGACGATAAATGTAAATGTTTCCGAGAGAAAAGCGGCCAATGTGACGAACTGTCATAACGCCATAATGAAAACAAGTGACAAAACGCTATGTTCACTTCGGTATTTGCTACACAGTAACACTACTCGCTTTTTCTCCTTTATTGTGGAAGCCATACCTCGGTTCATGCTAAATCTTAAGGTCGTAGCTCAACTGCAACGCACCTAATGAGGCCAATAATTGTATTTTTGGTAACTAAAACATGACTTGTACTCGTCCTTGCTTGTCGACTGCACAAACTTAGAAGCTTGTATTTGGTACAGAGTGGTGCGACTGCATACCACAGCGGGCGACATTAATTGCCTGTCGATAAATGTAAATGTTTCCGAGAGAAAAGCGGCCAATGTGACGAATTGCCATTACGCCATTATGAGAACAAATGACAAAACGCTATGTTTACTTCGGGATTTACAACACAGTAACACTACTCGCATTTTCTCCTTTATTGTGGCCGCCATACCTCGGTTCATGCTAAGTCTTAAGGTCGTAGGTCAACTGCAACGCACCTAATGAGGCCAATAATTGTATTTTTGATAACTAAAACATGACTTGTAGTCGTCCTTGCTTGACGACTGTATAAACTTAGAAGCTTGTATTTCGTACACACTGGTGCGACTGCATACCTCAGCGGGCGACATTAATTGCCTGACGATAAATGTAAATGTTTCCGAGAGAAAAGCGGCCAATGTGACGAACTGTCATAACGCCATTATGAAAACAAATGACAAAACGCTATGTTCACTTCGGTATTTACTACACAGTAACACTACTCACATTTTTCCTTTATTG
The DNA here is from genome assembly GCF_021461385.2 of Schistocerca piceifrons. Classification (NCBI taxonomy): domain Eukaryota; kingdom Metazoa; phylum Arthropoda; class Insecta; order Orthoptera; family Acrididae; genus Schistocerca; species Schistocerca piceifrons. Next base: position 98,479,934 of record NC_060147.1, on the reverse strand, counting down.
TTTCCGCCATACCGCGGTTCATGCTAAATCTTAAGGTCGTAGGTCAACTGCAACGCACCTAATGAGGCCAATAATTGTATTTTTGATAACTAAAACATGACTTGTACTCGTCCTTGCTTGACGACTGTATAAACTTAGAAGCTTGTATTTCGTACACACTGGTGCGACTGCATACCTCAGCGGGCGACATTATTTGCCTGACGATAAATGTAAATGTTTCCGAGAGAAAAGCGGCCAATGTGACGAACAGTCATTACGCCATTATGAAAACAAATGACAAAACGCTATGTTCACTTCGGTATTTACTACACAGTAACACTACTCGCATTTTCTCCTTTATTGTGGCCGCCATACCGCGGTTCATGCTAAATCTTAAGGTCGTAGGTCAACTGCTACGCACCTAATGAGGCCAATAATTGTATTTTTGATAACTAAAACATGACTTGTACTCGTCCTTGCTTGTCGACTGCATAAACTTAGAAGCTTGTATTTCGTACAGAGTGGTGCGACTGCATACCTCAGCGGGCGACATTAATTGCCTGACGATAAATGTAAATGTTTCCGAGAGAAAAGCGGCCAATGTGACGAATGACAAAACGCTATGTTTACTTCGGTATTTACTACACAGTAACACTACTCGCTTTTTCTCCTTTATTGTGGCCGCCATACCTCGGTTCATGCTAAATCTTAAGGTCGTAGGTCAACTGCAACGCACCTAATGAGGCCAATAATTGTATTTTTGGTAACTAAAACATGACTTGTACTCGTCCTTGCTTGTCGACTGCACAAACTTAGAAGCTTGTATTTGGTACAGAGTGGTGCGACTGCATACCACAGCGGGCGACATTAATTGCCTGATGATAAATGTAAATGTTTCCGAGAGAAAAGCGGCCAATGTGACGAACTGCCATTACGCCATTATGAAAACAAATGACAAAACGCTATGTTTACTTCGGGATTTACAACACAGTAACACTACTCGCATTTTCTTCTTTATTGTGGCCGCCATACCTCGGTTCATGCTAAATCTTAAGGTCGTAGGTCAACTGCAACGCACCTAATGAGGCCAATAATTGTATTTTTGATAACTAAAACATGACTTGTACTCGTCCTTGCTTGTCGACTGCATAAACTTAGAAGCTTGTATTTCGTACAGAGTGGTGCGACTGCATACCTCAGCGGGCGACATTAATTGCCTGACGATAAATGTAAATGTTTCCGAGAGAAAAGCGGCCAATGTGACGAACAGTCATTACGCCATTATGAAAACAAATGACAAAACGCTATGTTTACTTCGGTATTTACTACACAGTAACACTACTCGCTTTTTCTCCTTTATTGTGGCCGCCATACCTCGGTTCATGCTAAATCTTAAGGTCGTAGGTCAACTGCAACGCACCTAATGAGGCCAATAATTGTATTTTTGGTAACTAAAACATGACTTGTACTCGTCCTTGCTTGTCGACTGCACAAACTTAGAAGCTTGTATTTGGTACAGAGTGGTGCGACTGCATACCACAGCGGGCGACATTAATTGCCTGACGATAAATGTAAATGTTTCCGAGAGAAAAGCGGCCAATGTGACGAACTGCCATTACGCCATTATGAGAACAAATGACAAAACGCTATGTTTACTTCGGGATTTACAACACAGTAACACTACTCGCATTTTCTCCTTTATTGTGGCCGCCATACCTCGGTTCATGCTAAGTCTTAAGGTCGTAGGTCAACTGCAACGCACCTAATGAGGCCAATAATTGTATTTTTGATAACTAAAACATGACTTGTAGTCGTCCTTGCTTGACGACTGTATAAACTTAGAAGCTTGTATTTCGTACACACTGGTGCGACTGCATACCTCAGCGGGCGACATTAATTGCCTGACGATAAATGTAAATGTTTCCGAGAGAAAAGCGGCCAATGTGACGAACTGTCATAACGCCATTATGAAAACAAATGACAAAACGCTATGTTCACTTCGGTATTTACTACACAGTAACACTACTCACATTTTTCCTTTATTGTTTCCGCCATACCGCGGTTCATGCTAAATCTTAAGGTCGTAGGTCAACTGCAACGCACCTAATGAGGCCAATAATTGTATTTTTGATAACTAAAACATGACTTGTACTCGTCCTTGCTTGACGACTGTATAAACTTAGAAGCTTGTATTTCGTACACACTGGTGCGACTGCATACCTCAGCGGGCGACATTATTTGCCTGACGATAAATGTAAATGTTTCCGAGAGAAAAGCGGCCAATGTGACGAACAGTCATTACGCCATTATGAAAACAAATGACAAAACGCTATGTTCACTTCGGTATTTACTACACAGTAACACTACTCGCATTTTCTCCTTTATTGTGGCCGCCATACCGCGGTTCATGCTAAATCTTAAGGTCGTAGGTCAACTGCTACGCACCTAATGAGGCCAATAATTGTATTTTTGATAACTAAAACATGACTTGTACTCGTCCTTGCTTGTCGACTGCATAAACTTAAAAGTTTGTATATCGTACACAGTGGTGCGACTACTACCTCAGCAGGCGACATTAATTGCCTGACGATAAATGTAAATGTTTCCGAGAGAAAAGCGGCCAATGTGACGAACTGTCATTACGCCATTATGAAAACAAATGACAAAACGCTATGTTTACTTCGGTATTTACTACACAGTAACACTACTCGCATTTTCTCCTTTATTGTGGCCGCCATACCTCGGTTCATGCTAAATCTTAAGGTCGTAGATCAACTGCAACGCACCTAATGAGGCCAATAATTGTATTTTTGATAACTAAAACATGACTTGTACTCGTCCTTGCTTGTCGACTGCATAAACTTAGAAGCTTGTATTTCGTACAGAGTGGTGCGACTGCTTAGCTCAGCGGGCGACATTAATTGCCTGACGATAAATGTAAATGTTTCCGAGAGAAAAGCGGCCAATGTGACGAACTGTCATTACGCCATTATGAAAACAAATGACAAAACGCTATGTTTACTTCGGTATTTACTACACAGTAACACTACTCGCATTTTCTCCTTTATTGTGGCCACCATACCTCGGTTCATGCTAAATCTTAAGGTCGTAGATCAACTGCAACGCACCTAATGAGGCCCATAATTGTATTTTTGATAACTAAAACATGACTTGTACTCGTCCTTGCTTGTCGACTGCATAAACTTAGAAGCTTGTATTTCGTACAGAGTGGTGCGACTGCATACCTCAGCGGGCGACATTAATTGCCTGACGATAAATGTAAATGTTTCCGAGAGAAAAGCGGCCAATGTGACGAACAGTCATTACGCCATTATGAAAACAAATGACAAAACGCTATGTTTACTTCGGTATTTACTACACAGTAACACTACTCGCTTTTTCTCCTTTATTGTGGCCGCCATACCTCGGTTCATGCTAAATCTTAAGGTCGTAGGTCAACTGCAACGCACCTAATGAGGCCAATAATTGTATTTTTGGTAACTAAAACATGACTTGTACTCGTCCTTGCTTGTCGACTGCACAAACTTAGAAGCTTGTATTTGGTACAGAGTGGTGCGACTGCATACCACAGCGGGCGACATTAATTGCCTGATGATAAATGTAAATGTTTCCGAGAGAAAAGCGGCCAATGTGACGAACTGCCATTACGCCATTATGAAAACAAATGACAAAACGCTATGTTTACTTCGGGATTTACAACACAGTAACACTACTCGCATTTTCTTCTTTATTGTGGCCGCCATACCTCGGTTCATGCTAAATCTTAAGGTCGTAGGTCAACTGCAACGCACCTAATGAGGCCAATAATTGTATTTTTGATAACTAAAACATGACTTGTACTCGTCCTTGCTTGCGACTGCATAAACTTAGAAGCTTGTATTTCGTACAGAGTGGTGCGACTGCATACCTCAGCGGGCGAAATTAATTGCCTGACGATAAATGTAAATGTTTCCGAGAGAAAAGCGGTCAATGTGACAAACTGTCATTACGCCATTATGAAAACAAATGACAAAACGCTATGTTTACTGCGGTATTTACTACACAGTAACACTACTCGCATTTTCTCCTTTATTGTGGCCGCCATACCTCGGTTCATGCTAAATCTTAAGGTCGTAGGTCAACTGCAACGCACCTAATGATACCAATAATTGTATTTTTGATAACTAAAACATGACTTGTACTCGTCCTTGCTTGTCAACTGCATAAACTTAGAAGCTTGTATTTCGTACAGAGTGGTGCGACTGCATACCTCAGCGGGAGACATTAATTGCCTGACGATAAATGTAAATGTTTCCGAGAGAAAAGCGGCCAATGTGACGAACTGTCATTACGCCATTATTAAAACAAATGACAAAACGCTATGTTTACTGCGGTATTTACTACACAGTAACACTACTCGCATTTTCTCCTTTATTGTGGCCGCCATACCTCGGTTCATGCTAAGTCTTAAGGTCGTAGGTCAACTGCAACGCACCTAATGAGGCCAATAATTGTATTTTTGATAACTAAAACATGACTTGTAGTCGTCCTTGCTTGACGACTGTATAAACTTAGAAGCTTGTATTTCGTACACACTGGTGCGACTGCATACCTCAGCGGGCGACATTAATTGCCTGACGATAAATGTAAATGTTTCCGAGAGAAAAGCGGCCAATGTGACGAACTGTCATAACGCCATTATGAAAACAAATGACAAAACGCTATGTTCACTTCGGTATTTACTACACAGTAACACTACTCACATTTTTCCTTTATTGTTTCCGCCATACCGCGGTTCATGCTAAATCTTAAGGTCGTAGGTCAACTGCAACGCACCTAATGAGGCCAATAATTGTATTTTTGATAACTAAAACATGACTTGTACTCGTCCTTGCTTGACGACTGTATAAACTTAGAAGCTTGTATTTCGTACACACTGGTGCGACTGCATACCTCAGCGGGCGACATTATTTGCCTGACGATAAATCTAAATGTTTCCGAGGGAAAAACGGCCAATGTGACGAACAGTCATTACGCCATTATGAAAACAAATGACAAAACGCTATGTTTACTTCGGTATTTACTACACAGTAACACTACTCGCTTTTTCTCCTTTATTGTGGCCGCCATACCTCGGTTCATGCTAAATCTTAAGGTCGTAGGTCAACTGCAACGCACCTAATGATACCAATAATTGTATTTTTGATAACTAAAACATGACTTGTACTCGTCCTTGCTTGTCGACTGCATAAACTTAGAAGCTTGTATTTCGTACAGAGTGGTGCGACTGCATACCTCAGCGGGAGACATTAATTGCCTGACGATAAATGTAAATGTTTCCGAGAGAAAAGCGGTCAATGTGACAAACTGTCATTACGCCATTATGAAAACAAATGACAAAACGCTATGTTTACTGCGGTATTTACTACACAGTAACACTACTCGCATTTTCTCCCTTATTGTGGCCGCCATACCTCGGTTCATGCTAAATCTTAAGGTCGTAGGTCAACTGCAACGCACCTAATGATACCAATAATTGTATTTTTGATAACTAAAACATGACTTGTACTCGTCCTTGCTTGTCGACTGCATAAACTTAGAAGCTTGTATTTCGTACAGAGTGGTGCGACTGCATACCTCAGCGGGAGACATTAATTGCCTGACGATAAATGTAAATGTTTCCGAGAGAAAAGCGGCCAATGTGACGAACTGTCATTACGCCATTATGAAAACAAATGACAAAACGCTATGTTTACTGCGGTATTTACTACACAGTAACACTACTCGCATTTTCTCCTTTGTTGTGGCCGCCATACCTCGGTTCATGCTAAGTCTTAAGGTCGTAGGTCAACTGCAACGCACCTAATGAGGCCAATAATTGTATTTTTGATAACTAAAACATGACTTGTAGTCGTCCTTGCTTGACGACTGTATAAACTTAGAAGCTTGTATTTCGTACACACTGGTGCGACTGCATACCTCAGCGGGCGACATTAATTGCCTGACGATAAATGTAAATGTTTCCGAGAGAAAAGCGGCGAATGTGACGAACTGTCATAACGCCATTATGAAAACAAATGACAAAACGCTATGTTCACTTCGGTATTTACTACACAGTAACACTACTCACATTTTTCCTTTATTGTTTCCGCCATACCGCGGTTCATGCTAAATCTTAAGGTCGTAGGTCAACTGCAACGCACCTAATGAGGCCAATAATTGTATTTTTGATAACTAAAACATGACTTGTACTCGTCCTTGCTTGACGACTGTATAAACTTAGAAGCTTGTATTTCGTACACACTGGTGCGACTGCATACCTCAGCGGGCGACATTATTTGCCTGACGATAAATGTAAATGTTTCCGAGAGAAAAGCGGCCAATGTGACGAACAGTCATTACGCCATTATGAAAACAAATGACAAAACGCTATGTTCACTTCGGTATTTACTACACAGTAACACTACTCGCATTTTCTCCTTTATTGTGACCGCCATACCGCGGTTCATGCTAAATCTTAAGGTCGTAGGTCAACTGCTACGCACCTAATGAGGCCAATAATTGTATTTTTGATAACTAAAACATGACTTGTACTCGTCCTTGCTTGTCGACTGCATAAACTTAAAAGTTTGTATATCGTACACAGTGGTGCGACTACTACCTCAGCAGGCGACATTAATTGCCTGACGATAAATGTAAATGTTTCCGAGAGAAAAGCGGCCAATGTGACGAACTGTCATTACGCCATTATGAAAACAAATGACAAAACGCTATGTTTACTTCGGTATTTACTACACAGTAACACTACTCGCATTTTCTCCTTTATTGTGGCCGCCATACCTCGGTTCATGCTAAATCTTAAGGTCGTAGATCAACTGCAACGCACCTAATGAGGCCAATAATTGTATTTTTGATAACTAAAACATGACTTGTACTCGTCCTTGCTTGTCGACTGCATAAACGTAGAAGCTTGTATTTCGTACAGAGTGGTGCGACTGCTTAGCTCAGCGGGCGACATTAATTGCCTGACGATAAATGTAAATGTTTCCGAGAGAAAAGCGGCCAATGTGACGAACTGTCATTACGCCATTATGAAAACAAATGACAAAACGCTATGTTTACTTCGGTATTTACTACACAGTAACACTACTCGCATTTTCTCCTTTATTGTGGCCACCATACCTCGGTTCATGCTAAATCTTAAGGTCGTAGATCAACTGCAACGCACCTAATGAGGCCAATAATTGTATTTTTGATAACTAAAACATGACTTGTACTCGTCCTTGCTTGTCGACTGCATAAACTTAGAAGCTTGTATTTCGTACAGAGTGGTGCGACTGCATACCTCAGCGGGCGACATTAATTGCCTGACGATAAATGTAAATGTTTCCGAGAGAAAAGCGGCCAATGTGACGAACAGTCATTACGCCATTATGAAAACAAATGACAAAACGCTATGTTTACTTCGGTATTTACTACACAGTAACACTACTCGCTTTTTCTCCTTTATTGTGGCCGCCATACCTCGGTTCATGCTAAATCTTAAGGTCGTAGGTCAACTGCAACGCACCTAATGAGGCCAATAATTGTATTTTTGGTAACTAAAACATGACTTGTACTCGTCCTTGCTTGTCGACTGCACAAACTTAGAAGCTTGTATTTGGTACAGAGTGGTGCGACTGCATACCACAGCGGGCGACATTAATTGCCTGATGATAAATGTAAATGTTTCCGAGAGAAAAGCGGCCAATGTGACGAACTGCCATTACGCCCTTATGAAAACAAATGACAAAACGCTATGTTTACTTCGGGATTTTCAACACAGTAACACTACTCGCATTTTCTCCTTTATTGTGGCCGCCATACCTCGGTTCATGCTAAATCTTAAGGTCGTAGGTCAACTGCAACGCACCTAATGAGGCCAATAATTGTATTTTTGATAACTAAAACATGACTTGTACTCGTCCTTGCCTGCGACTGCATAAACTTAGAAGCTTGTATTTCGTACAGAGTGGTGCGACTGCATACCTCAGCGGGCGACATTAATTGCCTGACGATAAATGTAAATGTTTCCGAGAGAAAAGCGGTCAATGTGACAAACTGTCATTACGCCATTATGAAAACAAATGACAAAACGCTATGTTTACTGCGGTATTTACTACACAGTAACACTACTCGCATTTTCTCCTTTATTGTGGCCGCCATACCTCGGTTCATGCTAAATCTTAAGGTCGTAGGTCAACTGCAACGCACCTAATGATACCAATAATTGTATTTTTGATAACTAAAACATGACTTGTACTCGTCCTTGCTTGTCGACTGCATAAACTTAGAAGCTTGTATTTCGTACAGAGTGGTGCGACTGCATACCTCAGCGGGAGACATTAATTGCCTGACGATAAATGTAAATGTTTCCGAGAGAAAAGCGGCCAATGTGACGAACTGTCATTACGCCATTATGAAAACAAATGACAAAACGCTATGTTTACTGCGGTATTTACTACACAGTAACACTACTCGCATTTTCTCCTTTATTGTGGCCGCCATACCTCGGTTCATGCTAAATCTTAAGGTCGTAGGTCAACTGCAACGCACCTAATGAGGCCAATAATTGTATTTTTGATAACTAAAACATGACTTGTACTCGACCTTGCTTGTCGACTGCATAAACTTAGAAGCTTGTATTTCGTACAGAGTGGTGCGACTGCATACCTCTGCGGGCGACATTAATTGCCTGACGATAAATGTAAATGATTCCGAGAGCAAAGCGGCCAATGTGACGAACTGTCATAACGCCATTATGAAAACAAATGACAAAACGCTATGTTTACTTCGGTATTTACTACACAGTAACACTACTCGCACTTTCTCCTTTATTGTGGCCGCCATACCACGGTTCTTGCTAAATCTGAAGGTCGTACGTCAACTGCAACGCACCTAATGAGGCCAATAATTGTATTTTTGATAACTAAAACATGACTTGTACTCGTCCTTGCTTGTCGACTGCATAAACTTAGAAGCTTGTATTTCGTACAGAGTGGTGCGACTGCATACCTCAGCAGGCGACGTTAATTGCCTGACGATAAATGTAAATGTTTCCGAGAGAAAAGCGGCCAATGTGACAAACTGTCATTACGCCATTATGAAAACAAATGCCAAAACGCTATGTTTACTTCGGTATTTACTACACAGTAACACTACTCGCATTTTCTCCTTTATTGTGGCCGCCATACCTCAGTTCTTGCTAAATCTTAAAGTCGTAGGTCAACTGCAACGCACCTAATGAGGCCAATAATTGTATTTTTGATAACTAAAACATGACTTGTACTCGTCCTTGCTTGTCGACAGCATAAACTTAGAAGCTTGTATTTCGTACCGAGTGGTGCGACTGCATACCTCAGCGGGCGACATTAATTGCCTGACGATAAAAGTAAATGTTTCCGAGAGAAAAGCGGCCAATGTGACGAACAGTCATTACGCCATTATGAAAACAAATGACAAAACGCTATGTTCACTTCGGTATTTACTACACAGTAACACTACTCGCATTTTCTCCTTTATTGTGGACGCCATACCGCGGTTCATGCTAAATCTTAAGGTCGTAGGTCAACTGAAACGCACCTAATGAGGCCAATAATTGTATTTTTGATAACTAAAACATGACTTGTACTCGTCCTTGCTTGACGACTGTATAAACTTAGAAGCTTGTATTTCGTACACACTGGTGCGACTGCATACCTCAGCGGGCGACATTAATTGCCTGACGATAAATGTAAATGTTTCCGAGAGAAAAGCGACCAATGTGACGAACTGTCATAACGCCATAATGAAAACAAGTGACAAAACGCTATGTTCACTTCGGTATTTACTACACAGTAACACTACTCGCTTTTTCTCCTTTATTGCGGAAGCCATACCTCGGTTCATGCTAAATCTTAAGGTCGTAGCTCAACTGCAACGCACCTAATGAGGCCAATAATTGTATTTTTGATAACTAAAACATGACTTGTACTCGTCCTTGCTTGTCGACTGCACAAACTTAGAAGCTTGTATTTGGTACAGAGTGGTGCGACTGCATACCACAGCGGGCGACATTAATTGCCTGACGATAAATGTAAATGTTTCCGAGAGAAAAGCGGCCAATGTGACGAACTGCCATTACGCCATTATGAAAACAAATGACAAAACGCTATGTTTACTTCGGGATTTACAACACAGTAACACTACTCGCATTTTCTCCTTTATTGTGGCCGCCATACCTCGGTTCATGCTAAGTCTTAAGGTCGTAGGTCAACTGCAACGCACCTAATGAGGCCAATAATTGTATTTTTGATAACTAAAACATGACTTGTACTCGTCCCTGCTTGTCGACTGCATAAACTTAGAGGCTTGTATTTCGTACAGAGTGGTGCGACTGCTTAGCTCAGCGGGCGACATTAATTGCCTGACGATAAATGTAAATGTTGCCGAGAGAAAAGCGGCCAATGTGAGAAACTTTCATTACGCCATTATGAAAACAAATGACAAAACGCTATGTTTACTGCGGTATTTACTACACAGTAACACTACTCGCATTTTCTCCTTTATTGTGGCCGCCATACCTCGGATCATGCTAAATCTTAAGGTCGTAGGTCAACTGCAACGCACCTAGTGAGGCCAATAATTGTATTTTTGATAACTAAAACATGACTTGTACTCGTCCTTGCTTGTCGACTGCATAAACTTAGAAGCTTGTATTTCGTACAGAGTGGTGCGACTGCATACCTCAGCGGGCGACATTAATTGCCTGACGATAAATGTAAATGTTTCCGAGAGAAAAGCGGCCAATGTGACGAACTGTCATTACGCCATTATGAAAACAAATGACAAAACGCTATGTTTACTTCGATATCTACTACACAGTAACACTACTCGCATTTTCTCCTTTATTGTGGCCGCCATACCTCGGTTCATGCTAAATCTTAAGGTCGTAGGTCAACTGCAACGCACCTAATGAGGCCAATAATTGTATTTTTGACAACTAAAACGTGACTTGTACTCGTCCTTGCTTGTCGACTGCATAAACTTAGAAGCTTGTATTTCGTACAGAGTGGTGCGACTGCATACCACAGCGGGCGACATTAATTGCCTGACGATAAATGTAAATGTTTCCGAGAGAAAAGCGGCCAATGTGACGAACTGCCATTACGCCATTATGAAAACAAATGACAAAACGCTATGTTTACTTCGGGATTTACAACACAGTAACACTACTCGCATTTTCTCCTTTATTGTGGCCGCCATACCTCGGTTCATGCTAAGTCTTAAGGTCGTAGGTCAACTGCAACGCACCTAATGAGGCCAATAATTGTATTTTTGATAACTAAAACATGACTTGTACTCGTCCTTGCTTGCGACTGCATAAACTTAGAAGCTTGTATTTTGTACACAGTGGTGCGACTGCTTAGCTCAGCGGGCGACATTAATTGCCTGACGATAAATGTAAATGTTTCCGAGAGAAAAGCGGACAATGTGACAAACTGTCATTACGCCATTATGAAAACAAATGACAAAACGCTATGTTTACTGCGGTATTTACTACACAGTAACACTACTCGCATTTTCTCCTTTATTGTGGCCGCCATACCTCGGTTCATGCTAAATCTTAAGGTCGTAGGTCAACTGCAACGCACCTAATGAGGCCAATAATTGTATTTTTGATAACTAAAACATGACTTGTACTCGTCCTTGCTTGTCGACTGCATAAACTTAGAAGCTTGTATTTCGTACAGAGTGGTGCGACTGCTTAGCTCAGCGGGCGACATTAATTGCCTGACGATAAATGTAAATGTTTCCGAGAGAAAAGCGGCCAATGTGACGAACTGTCATTACGCCATTATGAAAACAAATGACAAAACGCTATGTTTACTTCGATATTTACTACACAGTAACACTACTCGCATTTTCTCCTTTATTGTGGCCGCCATACCTCGGTTCATGCTAAATCTGAAGGTCGTACGTCAACTGCAACGCACCTAATGAGGCCAATAATTGTATTTTTGATAACTAAAACATGACTTGTACTCGTCCTTGCTTGTCGACTGCATAAACTTAGAAGCTTGTATTTCGTACAGAGTGGTGCGACTGCTTAGCTCAGCGGGCGACATTAATTGCCTGACGATAAATGTAAATGATTCCGAGAGCAAAGCGGCCAATGTGACGAACTGTCATAACGCCATTATGAAAACAAATGACAAAACGCTATGTTTACTTCGGTATTTACTACACAGTAACACTACTCGCACTTTCTCCTTTATTGTGGCCGCCATACCACGGTTCTTGCTAAATCTGAAGGTCGTACGTCAACTGCAACGCACCTAATGAGGCCAATAATTGTATTTTTGATAACTAAAACATGACTTGTACTCGTCCTTGCTTGTCGACTGCATAAACTTAGAAGCTTGTATTTCGTACAGAGTGGTGCGACTGCATACCTCAGCAGGCGACGTTAATTGCCTGACGATAAATGTAAATGTTTCCGAGAGAAAAGCGGCCAATGTGACAAACTGTCATTACGCCATTATGAAAACAAATGCCAAAACGCTATGTTTACTTCGGTATTTACTACACAGTAACACTACTCGCATTTTCTCCTTTATTGTGGCCGCCATACCTCAGTTCTTGCTAAATCTTAAAGTCGTAGGTCAACTGCAACGCACCTAATGAGGCCAATAATTGTATTTTTGATAACTAAAACATGACTTGTACTCGTCCTTGCTTGTCGACAGCATAAACTTAGAAGCTTGTATTTCGTACCGAGTGGTGCGACTGCATACCTCAGCGGGCGACATTAATTGCCTGACGATAAAAGTAAATGTTTCCGAGAGAAAAGCGGCCAATGTGACGAACAGTCATTACGCCATTATGAAAACAAATGACAAAACGCTATGTTCACTTCGGTATTTACTACACAGTAACACTACTCGCATTTTCTCCTTTATTGTGGACGCCATACCGCGGTTCATGCTAAATCTTAAGGTCGTAGGTCAACTGAAACGCACCTAATGAGGCCAATAATTGTATTTTTGATAACTAAAACATGACTTGTACTCGTCCTTGCTTGACGACTGTATAAACTTAGAAGCTTGTATTTCGTACACACTGGTGCGACTGCATACCTCAGCGGGCGACATTAATTGCCTGACGATAAATGTAAATGTTTCCGAGAGAAAAGCGACCAATGTGACGAACTGTCATAACGCCATAATGAAAACAAGTGACAAAACGCTATGTTCACTTCGGTATTTACTACACAGTAACACTACTCGCTTTTTCTCCTTTATTGCGGAAGCCATACCTCGGTTCATGCTAAATCTTAAGGTCGTAGCTCAACTGCAACGCACCTAATGAGGCCAATAATTGTATTTTTGGTAACTAAAACATGACTTGTACTCGTCCTTGCTTGTCGACTGCACAAACTTAGAAGCTTGTATTTGGTACAGAGTGGTGCGACTGCATACCACAGCGGGCGACATTAATTGCCTGACGATAAATGTAAATGTTTCCGAGAGAAAAGCGGCCAATGTGACGAACTGCCATTACGCCATTATGAAAACAAATGACAAAACGCTATGTTTACTTCGGGATTTACAACACAGTAACACTACTCGCATTTTCTCCTTTATTGTGGCCGCCATACCTCGGTTCATGCTAAGTCTTAAGGTCGTAGGTCAACTGCAACGCACCTAATGAGGCCAATAATTGTATTTTTGATAACTAAAACATGACTTGTACTCGTCCCTGCTTGTCGACTGCATAAACTTAGAGGCTTGTATTTCGTACAGAGTGGTGCGACTGCTTAGCTCAGCGGGCGACATTAATTGCCTGACGATAAATGTAAATGTTGCCGAGAGAAAAGCGGCCAATGTGAGAAACTTTCATTACGCCATTATGAAAACAAATGACAAAACGCTATGTTTACTGCGGTATTTACTACACAGTAACACTACTCGCATTTTCTCCTTTATTGTGGCCGCCATACCTCGGATCATGCTAAATCTTAAGGTCGTAGGTCAACTGCAACGCACCTAATGAGGCCAATAATTGTATTTTTGATAACTAAAACATGACTTGTACTCGTCCTTGCTTGTCGACTGCATAAACTTAGAAGCTTGTATTTCGTACAGAGTGGTGCGACTGCATACCTCAGCGGGCGACATTAATTGCCTGACGATAAATGTAAATGTTTCCGAGAGAAAAGCGGCCAATGTGACGAACTGTCATTACGCCATTATGAAAACAAATGACAAAACGCTATGTTTACTTCGATATCTACTACACAGTAACACTACTCGCATTTTCTCCTTTATTGTGGCCGCCATACCTCGGTTCATGCTAAATCTTAAGGTCGTAGGTCAACTGCAACGCACCTAATGAGGCCAATAATTGTATTTTTGACAACTAAAACGTGACTTGTACTCGTCCTTGCTTGTCGACTGCATAAACTTAGAAGCTTGTATTTCGTACAGAGTGGTGCGACTGCATACCACAGCGGGCGACATTAATTGCCTGACGATAAATGTAAATGTTTCCGAGAGAAAAGCGGCCAATGTGACGAACTGCCATTACGCCATTATGAAAACAAATGACAAAACGCTATGTTTACTTCGGGATTTACAACACAGTAACACTACTCGCATTTTCTCCTTTATTGTGGCCGCCATACCTCGGTTCATGCTAAGTCTTAAGGTCGTAGGTCAACTGCAACGCACCTAATGAGGCCAATAATTGTATTTTTGATAACTAAAACATGACTTGTACTCGTCCTTGCTTGCGACTGCATAAACTTAGAAGCTTGTATTTCGTACACAGTGGTGCGACTGCTTAGCTCAGCGGGCGACATTAATTGCCTGACGATAAATGTAAATGTTTCCGAGAGAAAAGCGGACAATGTGACAAACTGTCATTACGCCATTATGAAAACAAATGACAAAACGCTATGTTTACTGCGGTATTTACTACACAGTAACACTACTCGCATTTTCTCCTTTATTGTGGCCGCCATACCTCGGTTCATGCTAAATCTTAAGGTCGTAGGTCAACTGCAACGCACCTAATGAGGCCAATAATTGTATTTTTGATAACTAAAACATGACTTGTACTCGTCCTTGCTTGTCGACTGCATAAACTTAGAAGCTTGTATTTCGTACAGAGTGGTGCGACTGCTTAGCTCAGCGGGCGACATTAATTGCCTGACGATAAATGTAAATGTTTCCGAGAGAAAAGCGGCCAATGTGACGAACTGTCATTACGCCATTATGAAAACAAATGACAAAACGCTATGTTTACTTCGATATTTACTACACAGTAACACTACTCGCATTTTCTCCTTTATTGTGGCCGCCATACCTCGGTTCATGCTAAATCTTAAGGTCGTAGGTCAACTGCAACGCACCTAATGAGGCCAATAATTGTATTTTTGATAACTAAAACGTGACTTGTACTCGTCCTTGCTTGTCGACTGCATAAACTTAGAAGCTTGTATTTCGTACAGAGTGGTGCGACTGCATACCACAGCGGGCGACATTAATTGCTTGACGATAAATGTAAATGTTTCCGAGAGAAAAGCGGCCAATGTGACCAACTGTCATTACGCCATTATGAAAACAAATGACAAAACGCTATGTTTACTTCGGTATTTAGTACACAGCAACACTACTCGCATTTTCTCCTTTATTGTGGCCGCCATACCTCGGTTCATGCTAAATCTTAATTTCGTAGGTAAACTGCAACGCACCTAATGAGGCCAATAATTGTATTTTTGATAACTAAAACATGACTTGTACTCGTCCTTGCTTGTCGACTGCATAAACTAAGATGCTTGTATTTCGTACAGAGTGGTGCGACTGCATACCTCAGTGGGCGACATTAATTGCCTGACGATAAAGTAAATGTTTCCGAGAGAAAAGCGGCCAATGTGACGAACTGTCATTACGCCATTATGAAAGCAAATGACAAAAAGCTATGTTTACTTCGGTATTTACTACACAGTAACACTACTCGCATTTTCTCCTTTATTGTGGCTGCCATACCTTGGTTGATGCTAAATCTTAAGGTCGTAGGTCAACTGCAACGCACCTAATGAGGCCAATATTTGTATTTTTGATAACTAAAACATGACTTGTGCTCGTCCTTGCCTGTCGACTGCATAAACTAAGCAGCTTGTATTTCGTACAGAGTGGTGCGACTGCATACCACAGCGGGCGACATTAATTGCCTGATGATAAATGTAAATGTTTCCGAGAGAAAAGCGGCTAATCTGACGAACTGTCTTTACGCCATTATGAAAACAAATGACAAAACGCTATGTTTACTTCGGTATTTACTACACAGTAACACCACTCGCGTTTTCTCCTTTATTGTGGCCGCCATACCTCGGTTCATGCTAAAGCTTAAGGTCGTAGGTCAACTGCAACGCACCTAATGAGGCCAATAATTGTATTTTTGATAACTAAAACATGACTTGTACTCGTCCTTGCTTGTCGACTGCATAAACTTAGAAGCTTGTATTTCGTACAGAGTGGTGCGACTGCATACACAGCGGGCGACATTAATTGCCTGACGATAAATGTAAATGTTTCCGAGAGAAAAGCGGCCAATGTGACGAACTGTCATTACGCCATTATGAAAACTAATGACAAAACGCTATGTTTACTTCGGTATTTACTACACAGTAACACTACTCGCATTTTCTCCTTTATTGTGGCCGCCATACCTCGGTTCTTGCTAAATCTTAAGGTCGTAGGTCAACTGCAACGCACCTAATGAGGCCAATAATTGTATTTTTGATAACTAAAACATGACTTGTACTCGTCCTTGCTTGTCGACTGCATAAACTTAGAAGCTTGTATTTCGTACAGAGTGGTGCGACTGCTTAGCTCAGCGGGTGACATTAATTGCCTGACGATAAATGTAAATGTTTCCGAGAGAAAAGCGGCCAATGTGACAAACTGTCATTACGCCATTATGAAAACAAATGACAAAACGCTATGTTTACTTCGGTATTTACTACAAAGTAACACTACTCGCATTTTCTCCTTTATTGTGTCCGCCATACCTCGGTTCATGCTAAATCTTAAGGTCGTAGGTCAACTGCAACGCACCTAATGAGGCCAATAATTGTATTTTTGATAACTAAAACATGACTTGTACTCGTCCTTGCTTGTCGACTGCATAAACTTAGAAGCTTGTATTTCGTACAGAGTGGTGCGACTGCTTAGCTCAGCGGGCGACATTAATTGCCTGACGATAAATGTAAATGTTTCCGAGAGAAAAGCGGCCAATGTGACAAACTGTCATTACGCCATTATGAAAACAAATGACAAAACGCTATGTTTACTGCGGTATTTACTACACAGTAACACTACTCGCATTTTCTCCTTTATTGTGGCCGCCATACCTCGGTTCATGCTAAATCTTAAGGTCGTAGGTCAACTGCAACGCACCTAATGAGGCCAATAATAGTATTTTTGATAGCTAAAACATGACTTGTACTCGTCCTTGCTTGTCGACTGCATAAACTTAGAAGCTTGTATTTCGTACAGAGTGGTGCGACTGCATACCTCAGCGGGCGCCATTAATTGCCTGACGATAAATGTAAATGTTTCCGAGAGAAAAGCGGCCAATGTGACGAACTGCCATTACGCCATTATGAAAACAAATGACAAAACGCTATGTTTACTTCGGTATTAACAACACAGTAACACTACTCGCATTTTCTCCATTATTGTGGCCGCCATACCTCGGTTCATGCTAAATCTTAAGGTCGTAGGTCAACTGCAACGCACCTAATGAGGCCAATAATTGTATTTTTGATAACTAAAACATGACTTGTACTCGTCCTTGCTTGTCGACTGCATAAACTTAGAAGCTTGTATTTCGTACAGAGTGGTGCGACTGCTTAGCTCAGCGGGCGACATTAATTGCCTGACGATAAATGTAAATGTTTCCGAGAGAAAAGCGGCCAATGTGACGAACTGTCATTACGCCAATATGAAAACAAATGACAAAACGCTATGTTTACTGCTGTATTTACTACACTGTAACACTACTCGAATTTTCTCCTTTATTGTGGCCGCTATACCTCGGTTCATGCTAAATCTTAAGGTCGTAGGTCAACTGCAACGCACCTAATGAGGCCAATAATTGTATTTTTGATAACTAAAACATGACTTGTACTCGTCCTTGCTTGTCGACTGCATAAACTTAGAAGCTTGTATTTCGTACAGAGTGGTGCGACTGCATACCTCAGAGGGCGACATTAATTGCCTGATGATAAATGTAAATGTTTCCGAGAGAAAAGCGGCCAATGTGACGAACTGTCATTACGCCATTATGAAAACAAATGACAAAACGCTATGTTTACTTCGATATCTACTACACAGTAACACTACTCGCATTTTCTCCTTTATTGTGGCCGCCATACCTCGGTTCATGCTAAATCTTAAGGTCGTAGGTCAACTGCAACGCACCTAATGAGGCCAATAATTGTATTTTTGACAACTAAAACGTGACTTGTACTCGTCCTTGCTTGTCGACTGCATAAACTTAGAAGCTTGTATTTCGTACAGAGTGGTGCGACTGCATACCACAGCGGGCGACATTAATTGCCTGACGATAAATGTAAATGTTTCCGAGAGAAAAGCGGCCAATGTGACGAACTGCCATTACGCCATTATGAAAACAAATGACAAAACGCTATGTTTACTTCGGGATTTACAACACAGTAACACTACTCGCATTTTCTCCTTTATTGTGGCCGCCATACCTCGGTTCATGCTAAGTCTTAAGGTCGTAGGTCAACTGCAACGCACCTAATGAGGCCAATAATTGTATTTTTGATAACTAAAACATGACTTGTACTCGTCCTTGCTTGCGACTGCATAAACTTAGAAGCTTGTATTTCGTACAGAGTGGTGCGACTGCTTAGCTCAGCGGGCGACATTAATTGCCTGACGATAAATGTAAATGTTTCCGAGAGAAAAGCGGACAATGTGACAAACTGTCATTACGCCATTATGAAAACAAATGACAAAACGCTATGTTTACTGCGGTATTTACTACACAGTAACACTACTCGCATTTTCTCCTTTATTGTGGCCGCCATACCTCGGTTCATGCTAAATCTTAAGGTCGTAGGTCAACTGCAACGCACCTAATGAGGCCAATAATTGTATTTTTGATAACTAAAACATGACTTGTACTCGTCCTTGCTTGTCGACTGCATAAATTTAGAAGCTTGTATTTCGTACAGAGTGGTGCGACTGCTTAGCTCAGCGGGCGACATTAATTGCCTGACGATAAATGTAAATGTTTCCGAGAGAAAAGCGGCCAATGTGACGAACTGTCATTACGCCATTATGAAAACAAATGACAAAACGCTATGTTTACTTCGATATTTACTACACAGTAACACTACTCGCATTTTCTCCTTTATTGTGGCCGCCATACCTCGGTTCATGCTAAATCTTAAGGTCGTAGGTCAACTGCAACGCACCTAATGAGGCCAATAATTGTATTTTTGATAACTAAAACGTGACTTGTACTCGTCCTTGCTTGTCGACTGCATAAACTTAGAAGCTTGTATTTCGTACAGAGTGGTGCGACTGCATACCACAGCGGGCGACATTAATTGCTTGACGATAAATGTAAATGTTTCCGAGAGAAAAGCGGCCAATGTGACGAACTGTCATTACGACATTATGAAAGCAAATGACAAAAAGCTATGTTTACTTCGGTATTTACTACACAGTAACACTACTCGCATTTTCTCCTTTATTGTGGCTGCCATACCTCGGTTGATGCTAAATCTTAAGGTCGTAGGTCAACTGCAACGCACCTAATGAGGCCAATATTTGTATTTTTGATAACTAAAACATGACTTGTGCTCGTCCTTGCCTGTCGACTGCATAAACTAAGAAGCTTGTATTTCGTACAGAGTGGTGCGACTGCATACCACAGCGGGCGACATTAATTGCCTGATGATAAATGTAAATGTTTCCGAGAGAAAAGCGGCTAATCTGACGAACTGTCTTTACGCCATTATGAAAACAAATGACAAAACGCTATGTTTACTTCGGTATTTACTACACAGTAACACTACTCGCATTTTCTCCTTTATTGTGGCCGCCATACCTCGGTTCATGCTAAAGCTTAAGGTCGTAGGTCAACTGCAACGCACCTAATGAGGCCAATAATTGTATTTTTGATAACTAAAACTTGACTTGTACTCGTCCTTGCTTGTCGACTGCATAAACTTAGAAGCTTGTATTTCGTACAGAGTGGTGCGACTGCATACACAGCGGGCGACATTAATTGCCTGACGATAAATGTAAATGTTTCCGAGAGAAAAGCGGCCAATGTGACGAACTGTCATTACGCCATTATGAAAACTAATGACAAAACGCTATGTTTACTTCGGTATTTACTACACAGTAACACTACTCGCATTTTCTCCTTTATTGTGGCCGCCATACCTCGGTTCTTGCTAAATCTTAAGGTCGTAGGTCAACTGCAACGCACCTAATGAGGCCAATAATTGTATTTTTGATACCTAAACATGACTTGTACTCGTCCTTGCTTGTCGACTGCATAAACTTAGAAGCTTGTATTTCGTACAGAGTGGTGCGACTGCTTAGCTCAGCGGGCGACATTAATTGCCTGACGATAAATGTAAATGTTTCCGAGAGAAAAGCGGCCAATGTGACAAACTGTCATTACGCCATTATGAAAACAAATGACAAAACGCTATGTTTACTTCGGTATTTACTACACAGTAACACTACTCGCATTTTCTCCTTTATTGTGTCCGCCATACCTCGGTTCATGCTAAATCTTAAGGTCGTAGGTCAACTGCAACGCACCTAATGAGGCCAATAATTGTATTTTTGATAACTAAAACATGACTTGTACTCGTCCTTGCTTGTCGACTGCATAAACTTAGAAGCTTGTATTTCGTACAGAGTGGTGCGACTGCTTAGCTCAGCGGGCGACATTAATTGCCTGACGATAAATGTAAATGTTTCCGAGAGAAAAGCGGCCAATGTGACAAACTGTCATTACGCCATTATGAAAACAAATGACAAAACGCTATGTTTACTGCGGTATTTACTACACAGTAACACTACTCGCATTTTCTCCTTTATTGTGGCCGCCATACCTCGGTTCATGCTAAATCTTAAGGTCGTAGGTCAACTGCAACGCACCTAATGAGGCCAATAATAGTATTTTTGAATGCTAAAACATGACTTGTACTCGTCCTTGCTTGTCGACTGCATAAACTTAGAAGCTTGTATTTCGTACAGAGTGGTGCGACTGCATACCTCAGCGGGCGCCATTAATTGCCTGACGATAAATGTAAATGTTTCCGAGAGAAAAGCGGCCAATGTGACGAACTGCCATTACGCCATTATGAAAACAAATGACAAAACGCTATGTTTACTTCGGTATTAACAACACAGTAACACTACTCGCATTTTCTCCTTTATTGTGGCCGCCATACCTCGGTTCATGCTAAATCTTAAGGTCGTAGGTCAACTGCAATGCACCTAATGAGGCCAATAATTGTATTTTTGATAACTAAAACATGACATGTACTCGTCCTTGCTTGTCGACTGCATAAACTTAGAAGCTTGTATTTCGTACAGAGTGGTGCGACTGCTTAGCTCAGTGGGCGACATTAATTGCCTGACGATAAATGTAAATGTTTCCGAGAGAAAAGCGGCCAATGTGACGAACTGTCATTACGCCATTATGAAAACTAATGACAATACGCTATGTTTACTTCGGTATTTACAACACAGTAACACTACTCGCATTTTCTCCTTTATTGTGGCCGCCATACCTCGGTTCATGCTAAATCTTAAGGTCGTAGGTCAACTGCAACGCACCTAATGAGGCCACTAATAGTATTTTTGATAACTAAAACATGACTTGTACTCGTCCTTGCTTGTCGACTGCATAAACTTAGAAGCTTGTATTTCGTA
Organism: Schistocerca piceifrons; assembly: GCF_021461385.2. Lineage (NCBI taxonomy): Eukaryota > Metazoa > Arthropoda > Insecta > Orthoptera > Acrididae > Schistocerca > Schistocerca piceifrons. The sequence goes on along the minus strand of NC_060147.1, from coordinate 98,457,933 downwards.
CAGAGTGGTGCGACTGCATACCTCAGCGGGCGCCATTAATTGCCTGACGATAAATGTAAATGTTTCCGAGAGAAAAGCGGCCAATGTGACGAACTGCCATTACGCCATTATGAAAACAAATGACAAAACGCTATGTTTACTTCGGTATTAACAACACAGTAACACTACTCGCATTTTCTCCTTTATTGTGGCCGCCATACCTCGGTTCATGCTAAATCTTAAGGTCGTAGGTCAACTGCAACGCACCTAATGAGGCCAATAATTGTATTTTTGATAACTAAAACATGACATGTACTCGTCCTTGCTTGTCGACTGCATAAACTTAGAAGCTTGTATTTCGTACAGAGTGGTGCGACTGCTTAGCTCAGCGGGCGACATTAATTGCCTGACGATAAATGTAAATGTTTCCGAGAGAAAAGCGGCCAATGTGACGAACTGTCATTACGCCATTATGAAAACTAATGACAAAACGCTATGTTTACTTCGGTATTTACAACACAGTAACACTACTCGCATTTTCTTCTTTATTGTGGCCGCCATACCTCGGTTCATGCTAAATCTTAAGGTCGTAGGTCAACTGCAACGCACCTAATGAGGCCAATAATTGTATTTTTGATAACTAACACATGACTTGTACTCGTCCTTGCTTGTCGACTGCATAAACTTAGAAGCTTGTATTTCGTAGAGAGTGGTGCGACTGCATACCTCAGCGGGCAACATTAATTGCCTGACGATAAATGTAAATGTTTCCGAGAGAAAAGCGGCCAATGTGACGAACTGCCATTACGCCATTATGAAAACAAATGACAAAACGCTATGTTTACTTCGGTATTTACAACACAGTAACACTACTCGCATTTTCTCCTTTATTGTGGCCGCCATACCTCGGTTCATGCTAAATCTTAAGGTCGTAGGTCAACTGCAACGCACCTAATGAGGCCAATAATTGTATTTTTGATAACTGAAACATGACTTGTACTCGTCCTTGCTTGTCGACTGCATAAACTTAGATGCTTGTATTTCGTACAGAGTGGTGCGACTGCTTAGCTCAGCGGGCGACATTAATTGCCTGACGATAAATGTAAATGTTTCCGAGAGAAAAGCGGCCAATGTGACGAACTGTCATTACGCCATTATGAAAACAAATGACAAAACGCTATGTTTACTGCGGTATTTACTACACAGTAACACTACTCGCATTTTCTCCTTTATTGTGGCCGCCATACCTCGGTTCATGCTAAATCTTAAGGTCGTAGGTCAACTGCAACGCACCTAATGAGGCCAATAATTGTATTTTTGATAACTAAAACATGACTTGTACTCGTCCTTGCTTGTCGACTGCATAAACTTAGAATCTTGTATTTCGTACAGAGTGGTGCAACTGCTTAGCTCAGCGGGCGACATTAATTGCCTGACGATAAATGTAAATGTTTCCGAGAGAAAAGCGGCCAATGTGACGAACTGTCATTACGCCATTATGAAAACAAATGACAAAACGCTATGTTTACTGCGGTATTTACTACACAGTAACACTACTCGCATTTTCTCCTTTATTGTGGCCGCCATACCTCGGTTCATGCTAAATCTTAAGATCGTAGGTCAACTGCAACGCACCTAATGAGGCCAATAATTGTATTTTTGATAACTAAAACATGACTTGTACTCGTCCTTGCTTGTCGACTGCATAAACTTAGAAGCTTGTATTTCGTACAGAGTGGTGCGACTGCTTAGCTCAGCGGGCGACATTAATTGCCTGACGATAAATGTAAATGTTTCCGAGAGAAAAGCGGCCAATGTGACGAACTGTCATTACGCCATTATGAAAACAAATGACAAAACGCTATGTTTACTTCGATATTTACTACACAGTAACACTACTCGCATTTTCTCCTTTATTGTGGCCGCCATACCTCGGTTCATGCTAAATCTTAAGGTCGTAGGTCAACTGCAACGCACCTAATGAGGCCAGTAATTGTATTTTTGATAACTAAAACGAGACTTGTACTCGTCCTTGCTTGTCGACTGCATAAACTTAGAAGCTTGTATTTGGTACAGAGTGGTGCGACTGCATACCACAGCGGGCGACATTAATTGCCTGACGATAAATGTAAATGTTTCCGAGAGAAAAGCGGCCAATGTGACGAACTGCCATTACGCCATTATGAAAACAAATGACAAAACGCTATGTTTACTTCGGTATTTACATCACAGTAACACTACTCGCATTTTCTCCTTTATTGTGGCCGCCATACCTCGGTTCATGCTAAATCTTAAGGTCGTAGGTCAACTGCAACGCACCTAATGCGGCCAATAATTGTATTTTTGATAACTAAAACATGACTTGTACTCGTCCTTGCTTGTCGACTGCATAAACTTAGAAGCTTGTATTTCGTACAGAGTGGTGCGACTGCTTAGCTCAGCGGGCGACATTAATTGCCTGACGATTAATGTAAATGTTTCCGAGAGGAAAGCGGCCAATGTGACAAACTGTCATTACGCCATTATGAAAACAAATGACAAAACGCTATGTTTACTTCGGTATTTACTACACAGTAACACTACTCGCATTTTCTCCTTTATTGTGGCCGCCATACCTCGGTTCATGCGAAATCTTAAGGTCGTAGGTCAACTGCAACGCACCTAATGAGGCCAATAATTGTATTTTTGATAACTAAAACATGACTTGTACTCGTCCTTGCTTGTCGACTGCATAAACTTAGAAGCTTGTATTTCGTACAGAGTGGTGCGACTGCTTAGCTCAGCGGGCGACATTAATTGCCTGACGATAAATGTAAATGTTTCCGAGAGAAAAGCGGCCAATGTGACAAACTGTCATTACGCCATTATGAAAACAAATGACAAAACGCTATGTTTACTGCGGTATTTACTCCACAGTAACACTACTCGCATTTTCTCCTTTACTGTTGCCGCCATACCTCGGTTCATGCTAAATCTTAAGGTCGTAGGTCAACTGCAACGCACCTAATGAGGCCAATAATTGTATTTTTGATAGCTAAAACATGACTTGTACTCGTCCTTGCTTGTCGACTGCATAAACTTAGAAGCTTGTATTTCGTACAGAGTGGTGCAACTGCATACCTCAGCGGGCGCCATTAATTGCCTGACGATAAATGTAAATGTTTCCGAGAGAAAAGCGGCCAATGTGACGAACTGCCATTACGCCATTATGAAAACAAATGACAAAACGCTATGTTTACTTCGGTATTAACAACACAGTAACACTACTCGCATATTCTCCTTTATTGTGGCCGCCATACCTCGGTTCATGCTAAATCTTAAGGTCGTAGGTCAACTGCAACGCACCTAATGAGGCCAATAATTGTATTTTTGATAACTAAAACATGACATGTACTCGTCCTTGCTTGTCGACTGCATAAACTTAGAAGCTTGTATCTCGTACAGAGTGGTGCGACTGCTTAGCTCAGCGGGCGACATTAATTGCCTGACGATAAATGTAAATGTTTCCGAGAGAAAAGCGGCCAATGTGACGAACTGTCATTACGCCATTATGAAAACTAATGACAATACGCTATGTTTACTTTGGTATTTACAACACAGTAACACTACTCGCATTTTCTCCTTTATTGTGGCCGCCATACCTCGGTTCATGCTAAATCTTAAGGTCGTAGGTCAACTGCAACGCACCTAATGAGGCCAATAATTGTATTTTTGATAACTAAAACATGACTTGTACTCGTCCTTGCTTGTCGACTGCATAAACTTAGAAGCTTGTATTTCGTACAGAGTGGTGCGACTGCATACCTCAGCGGGCAACATTAATTGCCTGATGATAAATGTAAATGTTTCCGAGAGAAAAGCGGCCAATGTGACGAACTGCCATTACGCCATTATGAAAACAAATGACAAAACGCTATGTTTACTTCGGTATTTACAACACAGTAACACTACTCGCATTTTCTCCTTTATTGTGGCCGCCATACCTCGGTTCATGCTAAATCTTAAGGTCGTAGGTCAACTGCAACGCACCTAATGAGGCCAATAATTGTATTTTTGATAACTGAAACATGACTTGTACTCGTCCTTGCTTGTCGACTGCATAAACTTAGAAGCTTGTATTTCGTACAGAGTGGTGCGACTGCTTAGCTCAGCGGGCGACATTAATTGCCTGACGATAAATGTGAATGTTTCCGAGAGAAAAGCGGCCAATGTGACGAACTGTCATTACGCCATTATGAAAACAAATGACAAAACGCTATGTTTACTGCGGTATTTACTACACAGTAACACTACTCGCATTTTCTCCTTTATTGTGGCCGCCATACCTCGGTTCATGCTAAATCTTAAGGTCGTAGGTCAACTGCAACGCACCTAATGAGGCCAATAATTGTATTTTTGATAGCTAAAACATGACTTGTACTCGTCCTTGCTTGTCGACTGCATAAACTTAGAAGCTTGTATTTCGTACAGAGTGGTGCGACTGCTTAGCTCAGCGGGCGACATTAATTGCCTGACGATAAATGTAAATGTTTCCGAGAGAAAAGCGGCCAATGTGACAAACTGTCATTACGCCATTATGAAAACAAATGACAAAACGCTATGTTTACTGCGGTATTTACTACACAGTAACACTACTCGCATTTTCTCCTTTACTGTTGCCGCCATACCTCGGTTCATGCTAAATCTTAAGGTCGTAGGTCAACTGCAACGCACCTAATGAGGCCAATAATTGTATTTTTGATAGCTAAAACATGACTTGTACTCGTCCTTGCTTGTCGACTGCATAAACTTAGAAGCTTGTATTTCGTACAGAGTGGTGCAACTGCATACCTCAGCGGGCGCCATTAATTGCCTGACGATAAATGTAAATGTTTCCGAGAGAAAAGCGGCCAATGTGACGAACTGCCATTACGCCATTATGAAAACAAATGACAAAACGCTATGTTTACTTCGGTATTAACAACACAGTAACACTACTCGCATTTTCTCCTTTATTGTGGCCGCCATACCTCGGTTCATGCTAAATCTTAAGGTCGTAGGTCAACTGCAACGCACCTAATGAGGCCAATAATTGTATTTTTGATAACTAAAACATGACATGTACTCGTCCTTGCTTGTCGACTGCATAAACTTAGAAGCTTGTATCTCGTACAGAGTGGTGCGACTGCTTAGCTCAGCGGGCGACATTAATTGCCTGACGATAAATGTAAATGTTTCCGAGAGAAAAGCGGCCAATGTGACGAACTGTCATTACGCCATTATGAAAACTAATGACAATACGCTATGTTTACTTCGGTATTTACAACACAGTAACACTACTCGCATTTTCTCCTTTATTGTGGCCGCCATACCTCGGTTCATGCTAAATCTTAAGGTCGTAGGTCAACTGCAACGCACCTAATGAGGCCAATAATTGTATTTTTGATAACTAAAACATGACTTGTACTCGTCCTTGCTTGTCGACTGCATAAACTTAGAAGCTTGTATTTCGTACAGAGTGGTGCGACTGCATACCTCAGCGGGCAACATTAATTGCCTGATGATAAATGTAAATGTTTCCGAGAGAAAAGCGGCCAATGTGACGAACTGCCATTACGCCATTATGAAAACTGTGGTGTCACCGCCAGACACCACACTTGATAGGTGGTAGTTTAAATCGGCCGCGGTCCATGTAGTACTTGTCGGACCCGCGTGTCGCCACTGTGATCGCAGACCTAGCGCCACCACCAAGGCAGGTCTCGTGATACGAGAGTGGACTCGACCCCAGTTGTACGAGGACCTAGCTACCGCCCAGTTGTACGAGAACCAAGCTACCGCCCAGTTGTACGCGAACCTAGCTATCGCCCAGTTGTACGAAGCCTTTCTCTCTCATTAGCCGAGAGACAGAATAGCCATCAGAAGTTAATGGCTACGAACTAGCAAGGAGCCATTTGTATCAGTGCCTATAGCGTACGAGTATTCAAGAGAGATGTATTCCAAGGACTCAATAAAAGTTAAGTAAAAAGCATCTACATACTTTTCTTCTTATTCATTCATAAGTTCTCATGTTCCAGACTTCACGCCCGTCTGCTTATTGCCGTTCGTGCACTATCGGCCACAGCATTAGTCTAGCGTGCCTTTCTTTTGGCTACTACCGTGTGGCGTAACAGTCTTGTTACGTCACTACAGATTGGCGAGGAGTAAAAACTTCTTTCTGATTGCTTACATTTATTTGTGTCGTGGCTTCGCCACGTTCTCCAGATGTACTGTCCGAATTTTATCGCTTGCAGAATCAGCAGACGCAGGCGTTACTGGATGCCCTTGGACAGCTCGTCCAGGGTCAACGTGCGCTGCACACCGATGCGGCCGCCGCCGCTTCTTCGCTACCGCTGCCACTGAACGCTGTTGCACCTCCCTTTCGACCATACGTGGCAGCCGATGAGACCTGGCAAGAGTGGTCTCGTCAGTTCGCCTTTCACATGGCTGCCTACAGAATTCAAGGTAATGAGCGGCAGCCGTTTTTGCTTTCTTGTGTCGGTGTGTCCACATACCGTGTGATAGTGAAATTGTTTCCCCGACGCGACGTAGCAACTTTGTCATACGAGGAAATTTTGTCTGCATTAGATGCCCATTTCAAAGAAACAGTTAATGTGGTTGCAAAACGGTATACGTTTTTTCGTACAAAACGTACGGCCGGTCAAACTAATAGGGAGTGGGTAGCAACATTGCAAGGACTTACTAGGGACTGTGCCTTTGAATGTGACTGTGGTCTTTCTTATTCAGATACAATGGTGCGTGATGCAATTGCACAGAACGTTTCTGATGTTCGTATACGGGAGCAAATTTTGAAACTAGTTAATCCCTCCCTTCAACAAGTGATAGATATATTGGATCGACAGGACACACTTGACTGTGCTCAGGAATCTTTTGAAACTTCGCCAGCCGTGTGTAACATTAACCGGCCCGCTGGACGCGCTGTGCGACCCGGTAACCGGGCCTCGCGCACGGACACACAGCGACCGCCGCGTGCTAAGCCAGGTGTGCCGCGCCGGCCCACAAATGCAGTGAAATCTTGCCCGCGGTGTGCTACTAGACATTCGCGTGAACATTGCCCGTCACGCCAAGCTATTTGCTTTTTCTGCAATAAGAAAGGACATGTTCAAAGTGTTTGCCAGAAAAAGCTCAGATCAGACAATCACAATCATTCCAGGCCCTTTGCTTCGCGCCGGAATCGCACCAAAGACACTCAGGCTCGTGGACCTTCGCCTATGGACATTCATGTCGTTAATTCCACTTCGTCCAGTGACACTTTCTCTAACAGTGACTGTGATCGTCCCACAAAAACTGTGCGTCGACGTCGCCGGAAATCACGTCAATTAGCAAGTGATTCTGTACCAGTGTCTGTTCCAATTGCACAAAACAGTCGCTCTTGTCGTCAGCAGGACAATAAACTTTTTGTGGACTTAGACTTTGAAGGCCAAGTGATACCATTCCAGCTCGATACCGGAGCTGCAGTTTCATTGCTCAATCACGACACGTACAAACAACTGGGCAAACCTCCGTTGCGTGCCGCAAATGTTAAGCTAACTACATATTCCGGACAGAAAATTCCTGTGTTAGGACAGTGCAGCCTTCTTGCAACATTCAAGGGACAAACAAAACTTGTGTCCTTTTACGTTCTTCGTTCTTCTTCTGCAGTGAACTTATTTGGTCTAGATTTATTTAAGTTGTTTAACATGTCTATTGTAAATCAGGTCCTATCAGTGAATCAGACTGTGCCTACAGACAGTGTTTCTCGGCTGTGTGACGAATTTGCAGACATTTTTGCACCGGGCTTAGGTTGCGCTAAAAACTATGAAGTACATTTAGAACTGACGGTAAACGCGCAACCGAAATTTTTCAGGGCGCGCAATGTTCCCCACGCATTGCGTGATGAGGTCGAAAGAACATTGAACACTGTCCAATCACAAGGTGTGAGTGAATGTGCGCAATGTGTGCAAGCTTCTCTCTGGGCCTCACCCTTAGTCATTTTGCCAAAACCTTCCGGAAAATTGAGACTTTGCGTGGACTTCAAGGCCACAGTGAATCCACAGCTAGTGACTGCTACTTTTCCTTTGCCCCGCCCGGAAGATCTTTTTGCTAAACTGTGCCCGGGAAAATATTTTTCAAAGTTGGACCTAGCCGATGCGTACTTGCAAATACCGGTGGATGACGAATCCCAGCGCGTATTGGTGGTTAACACGCATCTTGGATTGTACCGCTTCAAAAGACTGCCTTTCGGGTGTGCATCCGCCCCTGCCTTGTTTCAGCAATATTTACAAACTATTTGTGCGTCGGTCCCTACTGCAGCAAACTATCTGGACGATATAGTGATCTCCGGACAGACGGAAGAAGATCATCTTGCGAATTTACGAACATTATTTCAGGTCTTGCGGCAAAATGGTCTTCGCTTGAGGAAGGACAAATGTGTGTTTTTTTGCTCGTCACTTACCATACCTGGGACATGTCATTAATGCCCAAGGCATACATCCGAGTCCAGAGCACCTCCGTGCCATACAAGAATTGCCTTCCCCTCAAAATGTGAAACAGCTACAGAGTGTGTTGGGTAAAATTAACTATTATCATAAATATGTGCGCAATGCCTCTTCCATTTCAGCTCCGCTTCATCGCTTACGCCGTAAAGGTGTTCCGTTCGTCTGGACGACGGAATGTGAACGCGCCTTTCGCCAGTTGAAATCGGCGTTGCTTTCTAATACTTGCCTTACGCCTTTCGATCCCCAGAAACCCCTTTTGTTGATGGTAGATGCATCGGATTTCGGGATCGGTGCTGTGCTTGCGCACAAAGTTGGCTCACATGATCGCCCTATTGCCTTTGCGTCCAAATTGCTCTCGTCTGCGCAAAGAAATTATTCACAGATAGAGAAAGAAGCTTTGGCTCTCGTGTTTGGTGTTACTACGTTCCATGATTTCTTGTATGGTCGTCACTTTACCATCATCACAGACCACAAACCTTTGACGTCGCTTTTTCATCCGACCAAGCCTGTACCTCCACGTACAGCGCAGAAATTCATTCGCTGGTCTATTTTCCTCTCGCAGTACCGCTACGATATCTTGTATCGGTCCACTGCTAAGCACGGAAACGCCGATGCGTTGTCCCGTTTGCCTGTTGCTGAGGATAAAGCATTCGATTCTTCCGAACTTGCTTGCATGTTCATTGATTCGGAAACCGATGAAGTGGTCGAATCGTTTCCGATTGATTTTCGTCGTGTCGCTACAGCCACAGCTGCTGACCCTGTCCTTGCTACTGTTTTACGTTTTGTTGCTACGCAATGGCCTTTGTCAAAGTCTCGGATCGAGGATCCGTTGGTTCGCCGATTTTTTGCTCACAAGGAGAGACTTTTTGTTCGACGTGGTGTTTTGTTGTTGCGTTCTGATAATGATCTGTCCAGAGTCGTGGTCCCACGTGCGTTACAGTCCTCTGTTTTACGGCTTCTTCACCAAGGACATTGGGGTATAGTGCGAACGAAACAACTTGCTCGTCAGCACTGTACTTGGTTCGGAATCGATGCTGCGATTACGAATATGTGTTCTTCGTGCCCGGCGTGTGCCGAACAACAGTCCGCACCGCCGCGGAAAGTCTTTGCGTGGCCGAAAGCCACTTCCCCTTGGCAACGCTTGCACATTGATTTTGCTGGTCCATTCTGGAATGCTCGATGGTTGGTTCTGGTCGACGCCTTCAGTAATTTTCCTTTTGTTGTCCGGATGTCGTCCACGACGTCCTCCGCCACCATCCAAGCGTTGTCTGCTATCTTTTGCATTGAAGGTCTTCCGCAGACTATTGTTTCCGACAATGGCCCACAATTCATGTCCGCAGAATTCCAGTCTTTCTGCCAGGCCAATGGTATTCAACATCTGACATCCGCGCCGTTTTCGCCTCAGTCCAACGGTGCCGCTGAACGATTGGTCCGGACTTTCAAGTCACAGATGTTGAAATTGAAAGAGTCGCATTCTCGGGAGGACGCATTGTTGCTCTTTTTGTCTTCGTATCGCTCTCAGCCCCGAGATGGTCGCTCGCCGGCTGAGTTGCTCCACGGTCGTCCTCATCGCACCTTGATGTCTTTGTTGCATCCGCCGCATCAGGTTCCTGCGCAGCGGCAGACTCCTGCTTTTGCTCCAGGCGACGTTGTATTTTATCGCAACTATCGAGGTTCACGGCGTTGGCTCGCAGGGCGCATTCTTCGCTGCCTCGGCCGCGCGATGTATTTGGTTTTGGGGGCCTCTGGTGAGGTGCGTCGGCATCTCAATCAGCTGCGCCTCTGTCGTCGCTCGGGTTCTGCCGCTCCCCGTCTGCTTTCAGCGACGGTGCCGTCCGGTCAGCGCCCTGGGGACCCATCTACTGGCTCGCCTCATCCCCAGGTGTTACCGACGATGCCTTCCATTTTGCCCCATGGCGACGCGCCGCCGCCGCCGCAGCAGCAGCAGCAGCAGCAGCAGCAGCCGCCGCCGCCGCCGACCGCATTCGACGCTTCGTTGCAGCCGCCAGGCGCCTCCCAGGGTCACGCGCCGCCGATCGCTTCCCGTGACCAGCTGTCCTCCGCCATGGAACTCCCGACCGCTCCGGACCACATGACGTCATCGCGCGTCGGCTACCCCGACGCAATGGAGGTCGACAATTCGGCCCCTCATGTTTCTTTACGGGCGCATACACCGCATGTTGACGTGCACCCTGGACTAGTTTTGCAGGCGTTTCCTAGCTCCCCTCGGACCGGATGGCCGGGTGCGGGTGGCACAGCCTCGCCTGTTGTTAGGCTCCCCACCTCATCGCATACGTCAACATGTGGTCCTCCCCACGGCGGGCGGAAGCCTTATTACACGACCGTTCGCCGATTTGCGGGGGAGGAATGTGGTGTCACCGCCAGACACCACACTTGATAGGTGGTAGTTTAAATCGGCCGCGGTCCATGTAGTACTTGTCGGACCCGCGTGTCGCCACTGTGATCGCAGACCTAGCGCCACCACCAAGGCAGGTCTCGTGATACGAGAGTGGACTCGACCCCAGTTGTACGAGGACCTAGCTACCGCCCAGTTGTACGAGAACCAAGCTACCGCCCAGTTGTACGCGAACCTAGCTATCGCCCAGTTGTACGAAGCCTTTCTCTCTCATTAGCCGAGAGACAGAATAGCCATCAGAAGTTAATGGCTACGAACTAGCAAGGAGCCATTTGTATCAGTACCTATAGCGTACGAGTATTCAAGAGAGATGTATTCCAAGGACTCAATAAAAGTTAAGTAAAAAGCATCTACATACTTTTCTTCTTATTCATTCATAAGTTCTCATGTTCCAGACTTCACGCCCGTCTGCTTATTGCCGTTCGTGCACTATCGGCCACAGCATTAGTCTAGCGTGCCTTTCTTTTGGCTACTACCGTGTGGCGTAACAGTCTTGTTACGTCACTACAAAAACAAATGACAAAACGCTATGTTTACTTCGGTATTTACAACACAGTAACACTACTCGCATTTTCTCCTTTATTGTGGCCGCCATACCTCGGTTCATGCTAAATCTTAAGGTCGTAGGTCAACTGCAACGCACCTAATGAGGCCAATAATTGTATTTTTGATAACTGAAACATGACTTGTACTCGTCCTTGCTTGTCGACTGCATAAACTTAGAAGCTTGTATTTCGTACAGAGTGGTGCGACTGCTTAGCTCAGCGGGCGACATTAATTGCCTGACGATAAATGTGAATGTTTCCGAGAGAAAAGCGGCCAATGTGACGAACTGTCATTACGCCATTATGAAAACAAATGACAAAACGCTATGTTTACTGCGGTATTTACTACACAGTAACACTACTCGCATTTTCTCCTTTATTGTGGCCGCCATACCTCGGTTCATGCTAAATCTTAAGGTCGTAGGTCAACTGCAACGCACCTAATGAGGCCAATAATTGTATTTTTGATAACTAAAACATGACTTGTACTCGTCCTTGCTTCTCGACTGCATAAACTTAGAAGCTTGTATTTCGTACAGAGTGGTGCGACTGCTTAGCTCAGCGGGCGACATTAATTGCCTGACGATAAATGTAAATGTTTCCGAGAGAAAAGCGGCCAATGTGACGAACTGTCATTACGCCATTATGAAAACAAATGACAAAACGCTATGTTTACTGCGGTATTTACTACACAGTAACACTACTCGCATTTTCTCCTTTATTGTGGCCGCCATACCTCGGTTCATGCTAAATCTTAAGGTCGTAGGTCAACTGCAACGCACCTAATGAGGCCAATAATTGTATTTTTGATAACTAAAACATGACTTGTACTCGTCCTTGCTTGTCGACTGCATAAACTTAGAAGCTTGTATTTCGTACAGAGTGGTGCGACTGCTTAGCTCAGCGGGCGACATTAATTGCCTGACGATAAATGTAAATGTTTCCGAGAGAAAAGCGGCCAATGTGACGAACTGTCATTACGCCATTATGAAAACAAATGACAAAACGCTATGTTTACTTCGATATTTACTACACAGTAACACTACTCGCATTTTCTCCTTTATTGTGGCCGCCATACCTCGGTTCATGCTAAATCTTAAGGTCGTAGGTCAACTGCAACGCACCTAATGAGGCCAATAATTGTATTTTTGATAACTAAAACGAGACTTGTACTCGTCCTTGCTTGTCGACTGCATAAACATAGAAGCTTGTATTTCGTACAGAGTGGTGCGACTGCATACCACAGCGGGCGACATTAATTGCTTGACGATAAATGTAAATGTTTCCGAGAGAAAAGCGGCCAATGTGACGAACTGTCATTACGCCATTATGAAAACAAATGACAAAACCCTATGTTTACTTCGGTATTTACTACACAGTAACACTACTCGCATTTTCTCCTTTATTGTGGCCGCCATACCTCGGTTCTTGCTAAATCTTAAGGTCGTAGGTCAACTGCAACGCACCTAATGAGGCCAATAATTGTACTTTTGATAACTAAAACATGACTTGTACTCGTCCTTGCTTGTCGACTGCATAAACTTAGAAGCTTGTATTTCGTACAGAGTGGTGCGACTGCATACCACAGCGGGCGACATTAATTGCCTGACGATAAATGTAAATGTTTCCGAGAGAAAAGCGGCCACTGTGACGAACTGTCATTACGCCATTATGAAAACAAATGACAAAACGCTATGTTTACTTCGGTATTTACTACACAGTAACACTACTCGCATTTTCTCCTTTATTGTGGCCGCCATACCTCGGTTCTTGCTAAATCTTAAGGTCGTAGGTCAACTGCAGCGCACCTAATGAGGCCAATAATTGTATTTTTGATAACTAAAACATGACTTGTACTCGTCCTTGCTTGTCGACAGCATAAACTTAGAAGCTTGTATTTCGTACAGAGTGGTGCGACTGCATACCTCAGCAGGGGACATTAATTGCCTGACGATAAATGTAAATGTTTCCGAGAGAAAAGCGGCCAATGTGACGAACTGTCATTACGCCATTATGAAAACAAATGACAAAACGCTATGTTTACTTCGGTATTTACTACACAGTAACACTACTCGCATTTTCTCCTTTATTGTGGCTGCCATACCTCGGTTCTTGCTAAATCTTAAGGTCGTACGTCAACTGCAACGCACCTAATGAGGCCAATAATTGTATTTTTGATAACTAAAACATGACTTGTACTCGTCCTTGCCTGTCGACTGCATAAACTTAGAAGCTTTTATTTCGTACAGAGTGGTGCGACTGCATACCACAGCGGGCGACATTAATTGCCTGACGATAAATGTAAATGTTTCCGAGAGAAAAGCGGCCACTGTGACGAACTGTCATTACGCCATTAGGAAAACAAATGACAAAACGCTATGTTTACTTCGGTATTTACTACACAGTAACACTACTCGCATTTTCTCCTTTATTGTGGCCGCCATACCTCGGTTCTTGCTAAATCTTAAGGTCGTAGGTCAACTGCAACGCACCTAATGAGGCCAATAATTGTATTTTTGATAACTAAAACATGACTTGTACTCGTCCTTGCTTGTCGACTGCATAAACTTAGAAGCTTGTATTTCGTACAGAGTGGTGCGACTGCATACCACAGCGGGCGACATTAATTGCCTGACGATAAATGTAAATGTTTCCGAGAGAAAAGCGGCCACTGTGACGAACTGTCATTACGCCATTATGAAAACAAATGACAAAACGCTATGTTTACTTCGGTATTTACTACACAGTAACACTACTCGCATTTTCGCCTTTATTGTGGCCGCCATACCTCGGTTCTTGCTAAATCTTAAGGTCGAAGGTCAACTGCAACGCACCTAATGAGGCCAATAATTGTATTTTTGATAACTAAAGCATGACTTGTACTCGTCCTTGCTTGTCGACTGCATAAACTTAGAAGCTTGTATTTCGTACAGAGTGGTGCGACTGCATACCACAGCGGGCGACATTAATTGCCTGACGATAAATGTAAATGTTTCCGAGAGAAAAGCGGCCACTGTGACGAACTGTCATTACGCCATTATGAAAACAAATGACAAAACGCTATGTTTACTTCGGTATTTACTACACAGTAACACTACTCGCATTTTCTCCTTTATTGTGGCCGCCATACCTCGGTTCTTGCTAAATCTTAAGGTCGTAGGTCAACTGCAACGCACCTAATGAGGCCAATAATTGTATTTTTGATAACTAAAACATGACTTGTACTCGTCCTTGCTTGTCGACAGCATAAACTTAGAAGCTTGTATTTCGTACAGAGTGGTGCGACTGCATACCTCAGCAGGGGACATTAATTGCCTGACGATAAATGTAAATGTTTCCGAGAGAAAAGCGGCCAATGTGACGAACTGTCATTACGCCATTATGAAAACAAATGACAAAACGCTATGTTTACTTCGGTATTTACTACACAGTAACACTACTCGCATTTTCTCCTTTATTGTGGCCGCCATACCTCGGTTCTTGCTAAATCTTAAGGTCGTAGGTCAACTGCAACGCACCTAATGAGGCCAATAATTGTATTTTTGATAACTAAAACATGACTTGTACTCGTCCTTGCTTGTCGACAGCATAAACTTAGAAGCTTGTATTTCGTACAGAGTGGTGCGACTGCAAACCTCAGCAGGGGACATTAATTGCCTGACGATAAATGTAAATGTTTCCGAGAGAAAAGCGGCCAATGTGACGAACTGTCATTACGCCATTATGAAAACAAATGACAAAACGCTATGTTTACTTCGGTATTTACTACACAGTAACACTACTCGCATTTTCTCCTTTATTGTGGCCGCCATACCTCGGTTCATACTAAATCTTAAGGTCGTAGGTCAACTGCAATGCACCTAATGAGGCCAATAATTGTATTTTTGATAACTAAAACATGACTTGTACTCGTCCTTGCTTGTCGACTGCATAAACTTAGAAGCTTGTATTTCGTACAGAGTGGTGCGACTGCATACCTCAGCGGGCGACATTAATTGCCTGATGATAAATGTAAATGTTTCCGAGAGAAAAGCGGCCAATGTGACGAACTGTCATTACGCCATTATGAAAACAAATGACAAAACGCTATGTTTACTTCGATATTTACTACACAGTAACACTACTCGCATTTTCTCCTTTATTGTGGCCGCCATACCTCGGTTCATGCTAAATCTTAAGGTCGTAGGTCAACTGCAACGCACCTAATGAGGCCAATAATTGTATTTTTGATAACTAAAACGAGACTTGTACTCGTCCTTGTTTGTCGACTGCATAAACTTAGAAGCTTGTATTTCGTACAGAGTGGTGCGACTGCATACCACAGTGGGCGACATTAATTGCCTGACGATAAATGTAAATGTTTCCGAGAGAGAAGCGGCCAATATGACCAACTGTCATTACGCCATTATGAAAACAAATGACAAAACGCTATGTTTACTTCGGTATTTAGTACACAGCAACACTACTCGCATTTTCTCCTTTATTGTGGCCGCCATACCTCGGTTCATGCTAAATCTTAATTTCGTAGGTAAACTGCAACGCACCTAATGAGGCCAATAATTGTATTTTTGATAACTGAAACATGACTTGTACTCGTCCTTGCTTGTCGACTGCATAAACTAAGAAGCTTGTATTTCGTACAGAGTGGTGCGACTGCATACCTCAGTGGGCGACATTAATTTCCTGACGATAAATGTAAATGTTTCCGAGAGAAAAGCGGCTAATCTGACGAACTGTCATTACGCAATTATGAAAACAAATGACAAAACGCTATGTTTACTTCGGTATTTACTACACAGTAACACTACTCGCATTTTCTCCTTTATTGTGGCCGCCATACCTCGGTTCTTGCTAAATCTTAAGGTCGTAGGTCAACTGCAACGCACCTAATGAGGCCAATAATTGTATTTCTGATAACTAAAACATGACATGTACTCGTCCTTGCTTGTCGACTGCATAAACTTAGAAGCTTGTATTTCGTACAGAGTGGTGCGACTGCTTAGCTCAGCGGGCGACATTAATTGCCTGACGATAAATGTAAATGTTTCCAAGAGAAAAGCCTCCAATGTGACGAACTGTCATTACGCCATTATGAAAACTAATGACAAAACGCTATGTTTACTTCGGTATTTACAACACAGTAACACTACTCGCATTTTCTCCTTTATTGTGGCCGCCATAACTCGGTTCATGCTAAATCTTAAGGTCGTAGGTCAACTGCAACGCACCTAATGAGGCCAATAATTGTATTTTTGATAACTAAAACATGACTTGTACTCGTCCTTGCTTGTCGACTGCATAAACTTAGAAGCTTGTATTTCGTACAGAGTGGTGCGACTGCATACCTCAGCGGGCAACATTAATTGCCTGACGATAAATGTAAATGTTTCCGAGAGAAAAGCGGCCAATGTGACGAACTGCCATTACGCCATTATGAAAACAAATGACAAAACGCTATGTTTACTTCGGTATTTACAACACAGTAACACTACTCGCATTTTCTCCTTTATTGTGGCCGCCATACCTCGGTTCATGCTAAATCTTAAGGTCGTAGGTCAACTGCAACGCACCTAATGAGGCCAATAATTGTATTTTTGATAACTGAAACATGACTTGTACTCGTCCTTGCTTGTCGACTGCATAAACTTAGAAGCTTGTATTTCGTACAGAGTGGTGCGACTGCTTAGCTCAGCGGGCGACATTAATTGCCTGACGATAAATGTAAATGTTTCCGAGAGAAAAGTGGCCAATGTGACGAACTGTCATTACGCCATTATGAAAACAAATGACAAAACGCTATGTTTACTTCGGTATTTACTACACAGTAACACTACTCGCATTTTCTCCTTTATTGTGGCCGCCATACCTCGGTTCATGCTAAATCTTAAGGTCGTAGGTCAACTGCAACGCACCTAATGAGGCCAATAATTGTATTTTTGATAACTAAAACGAGACTTGTACTCGTCCTTGCTTGTCGACTGCATAAACTTAGAAGCTTGTATTTCGTACAGAGTGGTGCGACTGCATACCACAGCGGGCGACATTAATTGCTTGACGATAAATGTAAATGTTTCCGAGAGAAAAGCGGCCAATATGACCAACTGTCATTACGCCATTATGAAAGCAAATGACAAAACGCTATGTTTACTTCGGTATTTAGTACACAGCAACACTACTCGCATTTTCTCCTTTATTGTGGCCGCCATACCTCGGTTCATGCTAAATCTTAATTTCGTAGGTAAACTGCAACGCACCTAATGAAGCCAATAATTGTATTTTTGATAACTAAAACATGACTTGTACTCGTCCTTGCTTGTCGACTGCATAAACTAAGAAGCTTGTATTTCGTACAGAGTGGTGCGACTGCATACCTCAGTGGGCGACATTAATTGCCTGACGATAAATGTAAATGTTTCCGAGAGAAAAGCGGCTAATCTGACGAACTGTCATTACGCCATTATGAAAACAAATGACAAAACGCTATGTTTACTTCGGTATTTACTACACAGTAACACTACTCGCATTTTCTCCTTTATTGTGGCCGCCATACCTCAGTTCTTGCTAAATCTTAAGGTCGTAGGTCAACTGCAACGCACCTAATGAGGCCAATTATTGTATTTTTGATAACTAAAACATGACTTGTACTCGTCCTTGCTTGTCGACTGCATAAACTTAGAAGCTTGTATTTCGTACAGAGTGGTGCGACTGCATACCAAAGTGGGCGACATTAATTGCCTGACGATAAATGTAAATCTTTCCGAGAGAAAAGCGGCCAATGTGACGAACTGTCATTACGCCATTATGAAAACAAATGACAAAACGCTATGTTTACTTCGGTATTTACTACACAGTAACACTACTCGCATTTTCTCCTTTCTTGTGGCCGCCATACCTCGGTTCTTGCTAAATCTTAAGGTCGTAGGTCAACTGCAACGCACCTAATGAGGCCAATAATTGTATTTTTGATAACTAAAACATGACTTGTACTCGTCCTTGCTTGTCGAAAGCATAAACTTAGAAGCTTGTATTTCGTACAGAGTGGTGCGACTGCATACCTCAGCGGGCGCCATTAATTGCCTGACGATAAATGTAAATGTTTCCGAGAGAAAAGCGGCCACTGTGACGAACTGCCATTACGCCATTATGAAAACAAATGACAAAACGCTATGTTTACTTCGGTATTAACAACACAGTAACACTACTCGCATTTTCTCCTTTATTGTGGCCGCCATACCTCGGTTCATGCTAAATCTTAAGGTCGTAGGTCAACTGCAACGCACCTAATGAGGCCAATAATTGTATTTTTGATAACTAAAACATGACATGTACTCGTCCTTGCTTGTCGACTGCATAAACTTAGAAGCTTGTATTTCGTACAGAGTGGTGCGACTGCTTAGCTCAGCGGGCGACATTAATTGCCTGACGATAAATGTAAATGTTTCCGAATGAAAAGAAGCCAATGTGACGAACTGTCATTACGCCATTATGAAAACTAATGACAAAACGCTATGTTTACTTCGGTATTTACAACACAGTAACACTACTCGCATTTTCTCCTTTATTGTGGCCGCCATACCTCGGTTCATGCTAAATCTTAAGGTCGTAGGTCAACTGCAACGCACCTAATGAGGCCAATAATTGTATTTTTGATAACTAAAACATGACTTGTACTCGTCCTTGCTTGTCGACTCCATAAACTTAGAAGCTTGTATTTCGTACAGAGTGGTGCGACTGCATACCACAACGGGCGACATTAATTGCTTGACGATAAATGTAAATGTTTCCGAGAGAAAAGCGGCCAATATGACCAACTGTCATTACGCCATTATGAAAACAAATGACAAAACGCTATGTTTACTTCGGTATTTAGTACACAGCAACACTACTCGCATGTTCTCCTTTATTGTGGCCGCCATACCTCGGTTCATGCTAAATCTTAATTTCGTAGGTAAACTGCAACGCACCTAATGAAGCCAATAATTGTATTTTTGATAACTAAAACATGACTTGTACTCGTCCATGCTTGTCGACTGCATAAACTAAGAAGCTTGTATTTCGTACAGAGTGGTGCGACTGCATACCTCAGTGGGCGACATTAATTGCCTGACGATAAATGTAAATGTTTCCGAGAGAAAAGCGGCTAATCTGACGAACTGTCATTACGCCATTATGAAAACAAATGACAAAACGCTATGTTTACTTCGGTATTTACTACACAGTAACACTACTCGCATTTTCTCCTTTATTGTGGCCGCCATACCTCAGATCTTGCTAAATCTTAAGGTCGTAGGTCAACTGCAACGCACCTAATGAGGCCAATAATTGTATTTTTGATAACTAAAACATGACTTGTACTCGTTCTTGCTTGTCGACTGCATAAACTTAGGAGCTTGTATTTCGTACAGAGTGGTGCGACTGCATACCAAAGTGGGCGACATTAATTGCCTGACGATAAATGTAAATGTTTCCGAGAGAAAAGCGGCCAATGTGACGAACTGTCATTACGCCATTATGAAAACAAATGACAAAACGCTATGTTTACTTCGGTATTTACTACACAGTAACACTACTCGCATTTTCTCCTTTATTGTGGCCGCCATACCTCGGTTCTTGCTAAATCTTAAGGTCGTAGGTCAACTGCAATGCACCTAATTAGGCCAATAATTGTATTTTTGATAACTAAAACATGACTTGTACTCGTCCTTGCTTGTCGACAGCATAAACTTAGAAGCTTGTATTTCGTACAGAGTGGTGCGACTGCATACCTCAGCGGGCGCCATTAATTGCCTGACGATAAATGTAAATGTTTCCGAGAGAAAAGCGGCCAATGTGACGAACTGCCATTACGCCATTATGAAAACAAATGACAAAACGCTATGTTTACTTCGGTATTAACAACACAGTAACACTACTCGCATTTTCTCCTTTATTGTGGCCGCCATACCTCGGTTCATGCTAAATCTTAAGGTCGTAGGTCAACTGCAACGCACCTAATGAGGCCAATAATTGTATTTTTGATAACTAAAACATGACATGTACTCGTCCTTGCTTGTCGACTGCATAAACTTAGAAGCTTGTATTTCGTACAGAGTGGTGCGACTGCTTAGCTCAGCGGACGACATTAATTGCTGACGATAAATGTAAATGTTTCCGAATGAAAAGAAGCCAATGTGACGAACTGTCATTACGCCATTATGAAAACTAATGACAAAACGCTATGTTTACTTCGGTATTTACAACACAGTAACACTACTCGCATTTTCTCCTTTATTGTGGCTGCCATACCTCGGTTCATGCTAAATCTTAAGGTCGTAGGTCAACTGCAACGCACCTAATGAGGCCAATAATTGTATTTTTGATAACTAAAACATGACTTGTACTCGTCCTTGCTTGTCGACTCCATAAACTTAGAAGCTTGTATTTCGTACAGAGTGGTGCAACTGCATACCTCAGCGGGCAACATTAATTGCCTGACGATAAATGTAAATGTTTCCGAGATAAAAGCGGCCAATGTGACGAACTGCCATTACGCCATTATGAAAACAAATGACAAAACGCTATGTTTACTTCGGTATTTACAACACAGTAACACTACTCGCATTTTCTCTTTTATTGTGGCCGCCATACATCGGTTCATGCTAAATCTTAAGGTCGTAGGTCAACTGCAACGCTCCTAATGAGGCCAATAATTGTATTTCTGATAACTGAAACATGACTTGTACTCGTCCTTGCTTGTCGACTGCATAAACTTAGAAGCTTGTATTTCGTACAGAGTGGTGCGATTGCTTAGCTCAGCGGGCGACATTAATTGCCTGACGATAAATGTAAATGTTTCCGAGAGAAAAGCCGCCAATATGACGAACTGTCATTACGCCATTATGAAAACAAATGACAAAACGCTATGTTTACTGCGGTATTTACTACACAGTAACACTACTCGCTTTTTTTCCTTTATTGTGGCCGCCATACCTCGGTTCTTGCTAAATCTTAAGGTCGTAGGTCAATTGCAACGCACCTAATGAGTCCAATAATTGTATTTTTGATAACTAAAACATGACTTGTACTCGTCCTTGCTTGTCGACAGCATAAACTTAGAAGCTTGTATTTCGTACTGAGTGGTGCGACTGCATACCTCAGCAGGGGACATTAATTGCCTGACGATAAATGTAAATGTTTCTGAGAGAAAAGCGGCCAATGTGACGAACTGTCATTACGCCATTATGAAAACAAATGACAAAACGCTATGTTTACTTCGGTATTTGCTACACAGTAACACTACTCGCATTTTCTCCTTTATTGTGGCCGCCATACCTCGGTTCTTGCTAAATCTTAAGGTCGTAGGTCAACTGCAACGCACCTAATGAGGCCAATAATTGTATTTTTGATAACTAAAACATGACTTGTACTCGTCCTTGCTTGTCGACAGCATAAACTTAGAAGCTTGTATTTCGTACAGAGTGGTGCGACTGCATACCTCAGCAGGGGACATTAATTGCCCGACGATAAATGTAAATGTTTACGAGAGAAAAGCGGCCAATGTGACGAACTG
Organism: Schistocerca piceifrons; assembly: GCF_021461385.2. Taxonomy (NCBI): domain Eukaryota; kingdom Metazoa; phylum Arthropoda; class Insecta; order Orthoptera; family Acrididae; genus Schistocerca; species Schistocerca piceifrons. The sequence continues at coordinate 98,435,931 of NC_060147.1, read as the reverse complement.
TCATTACGCCATTATGAAAACAAATGACAAAACGCTATGTTTACTTCGGTATTTACTACACAGTAACACTACTCGCATTTTCTCCTTTATTGTGGCCGCCATACCTCGGTTCATGCTAAATCTTAAGGTCGTAGGTCAACTGCAACACACCTAATGAGGCCAATAATTGTATTTTTGATAACTAAAACATGACTTGTACTCGTCCTTGCTTGTCGACTGCATAAACTTAGAAGCTTGTATTTCGTACAGAGTGGTGCGACTGCATACCTCAGCGGGCGACATTAATTGCCTGATGATAAATGTAAATGTTTCCGAGAGAAAAGCGGCCAATGTGACGAACTGTCATTACGCCATTATGAAAACAAATGACAAAACGCTATGTTTACTTCGGTATTTACTACACAGTAACACTACTCGCATTTTCTCCTTTATTGTGGCCGCCATACCTCGGTTCATGCTAAATCTTAAGGTCGTAGGTCAACTGCAACGCACCTAATGAGGCCAATAATTGTATTTTTGATACCTTAAACATGACTTGTACTCGTCCTTGCTTGTCGACTGCATAAACTTAGAAGTTTGTATTTCGTACAGAGTGGTGCGACTGCTTAGCTCAGCGGGCGACATTAATTGCCTGACGATAAATGTAAATGTTTCCGAGAGAAAAGCGGCCAATGTGACGAACTGTCATTGCGCCATTATGAAAACAAATGACAAAACGCCATGTTTACTGCGGTATTTACTACACAGTAACACTACTCGCATTTTCTCCTTTATTGTGGCCGCCATACCTCGGTTCATGCTAAATCTTAAGGTCGTAGGTCAACTGCAACGCACCTAATGAGGCCAATAATTGTATTTTTGATAACTAAAACATGACTTGTACTCGTCCTTGCTTGTCGACTGCATAAACTTTGAAGCTTGTATTTCGTACAGAGTGGTGCGACTGCATACCTCAGCGGGCGACATTAATTGCCTGACGATAAATGTAAAAGTTTCTGAGAGAAAAGCGGCCAATGTGACGAACTGTCATTACGCCATTATGAAAACAAATGACAAAACGCTATGTTTACTTCGGTATTTACTACACAATAACACTACTCGCATTTTCTCCTTTATTGTGGCCGCCATACCTCGGTTCTTGCTAAATCTGAGGGTCGTAGGTCAACTGCAACGCACCTAATGATTCCAATAATTGTATTTTTGATAACTAAAACATGACTTGTACTCGTCCTTGCTTGTCGACTGCATAAACTTAGAAGCTTCTATTTCGTACAGAGTGGTGCGACTGCTTACCTCAGCGGGCGACATTAATTGCCTGACGATAAATGTAAATGTTTCCGAGAGAAAAGGAGAGAAAAGCGGCCTATGTGACAAACTGTCATTACGCCATTATGAAAACAAATGACAAAACGCTATGTTTACTTCGGTATTTACTACACAGTAACACTACTCGCATTTTCTCCTTTATTGTGGCCGCCATACCTCGGTTCTTGCTAAATCTTAAGGTCGTAGGTCAACTGCAACGCACCTAATGAGGCCAATAATTGTATTTTTGGTAACTAAAACATGACTTGTACTCGTCCTTGCTTGTCGACTGCATAAACTTAGAAGCTTTTATTTCGTACAGAGTGGTGCGGCTGCATACCTCAGCAGGCGACATTAATTGATTGACGATAAATGTAAATGTTTCCGAGAGAAAAGCGGCCAATGTGACAAACTGTCATTACGCCATTATGAAAACAAATGCCAAAACGCTATGTTTACTTCGGTATTTACTACACAGTAACACTACTTGCATTTTCTCCTTTATTGTGGCCGCCATACCTCGGTTCTTGCTAAATCTTAAGGTCGTAGGTCAACTGCAACGCACCTAATGAGGCCAATAATTGTATTTTTGATAACTAAAACATGACTTGTACTCGTCCTTGCTTGTCGACAGCATAAACTTAGAAGATTGTATTTCGTACAGAGTGGTGCGACTGCATACCTCAGCAGGGGCCATTAATTGCCTGACGATAAATGTAAATGTTTCCGAGAGAAAAGCGGCCAATGTGACGAACTGTCATTACGCCATTATGAAAACAAATGACAAAACGCTATGTTTACTTCGTTATTTGCTACACAGTAACACTACTCGCAGTTTCTCCTTTATTGTGGCCGCCATACCTCGGTTCATGCTAAATCTAAAGGTCGTAGGTCAACTGCAACGCACCTAATGAGGCCAATAATTGTATTTTTGATAACTAAAGCATGACTTGTACTCGTCCTTGCTTGTCGACTGCATAAACTTAGAAGCTTGTATTTCGTACAGAGTGGTGCGACTGCATACCTCGGCGGGCGACATTAATTGCCTAATGATAAATGTAAATGTTTCCGAGAGAAAAGCGGCCAATGTGACGAACTGTCATTACGCCATTATGAAAACAAATGACAAAACGCTATGTTTACTTCGGTATTTACTACACAGTAACACTACTCGCATTTTCTCCTTTATTGTGGCCGCCATACCTCGGTTCATGCTAAATCTTAAGGTCGTAGGTCAACTGCAACGCACCTAATGAGGCCAATAATTGTATTTTTGATAACTAAAACATGACTTGTACTCGTCCTTGCTTGTCGACTGCATAAACTTAGAAGCTTGTATTTCGTACAGAGTGGTGCGACTGCATACCTCAGCGGGCGACATTAATTGCCTAATGATAAATGTAAATGTTTCCGAGAGAAAAGCGGCCAATGTGACGATCTGTCATTACGCCATTATGAAAACAAATGACAAAACGCTATGTTTACCTCGGTATTTACTACACAGTAACACTACTCGCAGTTTCTCATTTATTGTGGCGCCATACTTCGGTTCATGCTAAATCTTAAGGTCGTAGGTCAACTGCAACGCACCTAATGAGGCCAATAATTGTATTTTTGATAACTAAAACATGACTTGTACTCGTCCTTGCTTGTCGACTGCATAAACTTAGAAGCTTGTATTTCGTACAGAGTGGTGCGACTGCATACCTCAGCGGGCGACATTAATTGCCTAATGATAAATGTAAATGTTTCCGAGAGAAAACCGGCCAATGTGACGAACTGTCATTACGCCATTATGAAAACAAATGACAAAACGCTATGTTTACTTCGGTATTTACTACACAGTAACACTACTCGCATATTCTCCTTTATTGTGGCCGCCATACCTCGGTTCATGCTAAATCTTAAGGTCGTAGGTCAACTGCAACGCACCTAATGAGCCCAATAATTGTATTTTTGATAACTAAAACATGACTTGTACTCGTCCTTGCTTGTCGACTGCATAAACTTAGAAGCTTTTATTTCGTACAGAGTGGTGCAACTGCATACCTCAGCAGGCGACATTAATTGTTTGACGATAAATGTAAATGTTTCCGAGAGAAAACCGGCCAATGTGACGAACTGTCATTACGCCATTATGAAAACAAATGACAAAACGCTATGTTTACTTCGGTATTTACTACACAGTAACACTGCTCGCAGTTTCTCCTTTATTGTGGCCGCCATACATCGGTTCATGCTAAAGCTTAAGGTCGTAGGTCAACTGCAACGCACCTAATGAGGAGCCAATAATTGTATTTTTGATAACTAAAACATGACTTGTACTCGTCCTTGCTTGTCGACTGCATAAACTTAGAAGCTTGTATTTCGTACAAAGTGGTGTGACTGCATACCTCAGCGGGCGACATTAATTGCCTAATGATAAATGTAAATGTTTCCGAGAGAAAAGCGGCCAATGTGACGAACTGTCATTACGCCATTATGAAAACAAATGACAAAACGCTATGTTTACTTCGGTATTTACTACACAGTAACACTACTCGCATTTTCTCCTTTATTGTGGCCGCCATACCTCGGTTCATGCTAAATCTTAAGGTCGTAGGTCAACTGCAACGCACCTAATGAGGCCAATAATTGTATTTTTGATAACTAAAACATGACTTGTACTCGTCCTTGCTTGTCGACTGCATAAACTTAGAAGCTTGTATCTCGTACAGAGTGGTGCGACTGCATACCTCAGCGGGTGACATTAATTGCCTAATGATAAATGTTAATGTTTCCGAGAGAAAAGCGGCCAATGTGACGATCTGTCATTACGCCATTATGAAAACAAATGACAAAACGCTATGTTTACTTCGGTATTTACTACACAGTAACACTACTCGCAGTTTCTCCTTTATTGTGGCCGCCATACTTCGGTTCATGCTAAATCTTAAGGTCGTAGGTCAACTGCAACGCACCTAATGAGGCCAATAATTGTATTTTTGATAACTAAAACATGACTTGTACTCGTCCTTGCTTGTCGACTGCATAAACTTAGAAGCTTGTATTTCGTACAGAGTGGTGCGACTGCATACCTCAGCGGGCGACATTAATTGCCTAATGATAAATGTAAATGTTTCCGAGAGAAAAGCGGCCAATGTGACGAACTGTCATTACGCCATTATGAAAACAAATGACAAAACGCTATGTTTACTTCCGTATTTACTACACAGTAACACTACTCGCATTTTCTCCTTTATTGTGGCCGCCATACCTCGGTTCATGCTAAATCTTAAGGTCGTAGGTCAACTGCAACGCACCTAATGAGGCCAATAATTGTATTTTTGATAACTAAAACATGACTTGTACTCGTCCTTGCTTGTCGACTGCATAAACTTAGAAGCTTTTATTTCGTACAGAGTGGTGCGACTGCATACCTCAGCAGGCGACATTAATTGTTTGACGATAAATGTAAATGTTTCCGAGAGAAAAGCGGCCAATGTGACGAACTGTCAATACGCCATTATGAAAACAAATGACAAAACGCTATGTTTACTTCGGTATTTACTACACAGTAACACTACTCGCAGTTTCTCCTTTATTTTGGCCGCCATACCTCGGTTCATGCTAAATCTTAAGGTCGTAGGTCAACTGCAACGCACCTAATGAGGCCAATAATTGTATTTTTGATAACTAAAACATGACTTGTACTCGTCTTTGCTTGTCGACTGCATAAACTTAGAAGTTTGTATTTCGTACAGAGTGGTGCGACTGCATACCTCAGCGGGCGACATTAATTGCCTAATGATAAATGTAAATGTTTCCGAGAGAGAAGCCGCCAATGTGACGAACTGTCATTACGCCATTATGAAAACAAATGACAAAACGCTATGTTTACTTCGGTATTTACTACACAGTAACACTACTCGCATTTTCTCCTTTATTTTGGCCGCCATACCTCGGTTCATGCTAAATCTTAAGGTCGTAGGTCAACTGCAACGCACCTAATGAGGCCAATAATTGTATTTTTGATAACTAAAACATGACTTGTACTCGTCCTTGCTTGTCGACTGCATAAACTTAGAAGCTTGTATTTCGTACAGAGTGGTGCGACTGCATACCTCAGCAGGGGACATTAATTGCCTGACGATAAATGTAAATGATTCCGAGAGAAAAGCGGCCAATGTGACGAACTGTCATTACGCCATTATGAAAACAAATGACAAAACGCTATGTTTACTTCGGTATTTACTACACAGTAACACTACTCGCAGTTCCTCCTTTATTGTGGCCGCCATACCTCGGTTCATGCTAAATCTTAAGGTCGTAGGTCAATTGCAACGCACCTAATGAGGCCAATAATTGTATTTTTGATAACTAAAACATGACTTGTACTCGTCCTTGCTTGTCGACTGCATAAACTTAGAAGCTTGTATTTCGTACAGAGTGGTGCGACTGCATACCTCAGCGGGCGACATTAATTGCCTAATGATAAATGTAAATGTTTCCGAGAGAAAAGCGGCCAATGTGACGAACTGTCATTACGCCATTATGAAAACAAATGACAAAACGCTATGTTTACTTCGGTATTTACTACACAGTAACACTACTCGCATTTTCTCCCTTATTGTGGCCGCCATACCTCGGTTCATGCTAAATCTTAATTTCGTAGGTTAACTGCAACCCACCTAATGAGGCCAATAATTGTATTTTTGATAACTAAAACATGACTTGTACTCGTCCTTGCTTGTCGACTGCATAAACTAAGAAGCTTGTATTTTGTACAGAGTGGTGCGACTGCATACCTCAGTGGGCGACATTAATTGCCTGACGATAAATGTAAATGTTTCCAAGAGAAAAGCGGCCAATGTGACGAACTGTCATTACGCCATTATGAAAGCAAATGACAAAACGCTATGTTTACTTCGGTATTTACTACACAGTAACACTACTCGCATTTTCTCCTTTCTTGTGGCCGCCATACCTCGGTTGATGCTAAATCTTAAGGTCGTAGGTCAACTGCAACGCACCTAATGAGGCCAATATTTGTATTTTTGATAACTAAAACATGACTTGTGGTCGTCCTTGCTTGTCGACTGCATAAACTAAGAAGCTTGTATTTCGTACAGAGTGGTGCGACTGCATACCTCAGCGGGCGACATTAATTGCCTGACGATAAATGTAAATGTATCCGAGAGAAAAGCGGCCAGTGTGGATAACTGTCATTACGCCATTCTGAAAACAAATGACAAAACGCTATGTTTACTTCGGTATTTACTACACAGTAACACTACTCGCATTTTCTCCTTTATTGTGGCCACCATACCTCGGTTCATGCTAAATCTTAAGGTTATAGGTCAACTGCAACGCACCTAATGAGGCCTATAATTGTATTTTTGATAACTATAACATGACTTGTACTCGTCCTTGCTTGTCGACTGCGTAAACTTAGAGGCTTGTATTTCGTACAGAGTGGTGCGACTGCTTACCACAGCGGGCGACATTAATTGCCTAACGATAAATGTAAATGTTTCCGAGAGAAAAGCGGCCAATGTGACGAACTGTCATTACGCCATTATGAAAACAAATGACAAAACGCTATGTTTACTTCGGTATTTACTACACAGTAACACTACTCGCATTTTCTCCTTTATTGTGGCCGCCATACCTCGGTTCATGCTAAATCTTAAGGTCATAGGTCAACTGCAACGCACCTAATGAGGCCAATAATTGTATTTTTGATAACTAAAACATGACTTGTACTCGTCCTTGCTTGTCGACTGCATAAACTTAGAAGCTTGTATTTCGTACAGAGTGGTGCGACTGCATACCTCAGCGGGCGACATTAATTGCCTGACGATAAATGTGAATGTTTCCGAGAGAAAAGCGGCCAATGTGACGAACTGTCATTACGCCATCATGAAAACAAATGACAAAACGCTATGTTTACTTCGGTATTTATTACACAGTAACACTACTCGCATTTTCTCCTTTATTGTGGCCGCCATACCTCGGTTCATGCTAAATCTTAAGGTCGTAGGTCAACTGCAACGCACCTAATGAGGCCAATAATTGTATTTTTGATAACTAAAACATGACTTGTACTCGTCCTTGCTTGTCGACTGCATAAACTTTGAAGCTTGTATTTCGTACAGAGTGGTGCGACTGCTTACCACAGCGGGCGACATTAATTGCCTGACGATAAATGTAAATGTTTCCGAGAGAAAAGCGGCCAATGTGACGAACTGTCATTACGCCATTATGAAAACAAATGACAAAACGCTATGTTTACTTCGGTATTTACTACACAGTAACACTACTCGCATTTTCTCCTTTATTGTGGCCGCCATACATCGGTTCATGCTAAATCTTAAGGTCGTAGGTCAACTGCAACGCACCTAATGAGGCCAATAATTGTATTTTTGATAACTAAAACATGACTTGTACTCGTCCTTGCTTGTCGACTGCATAAACTTAGAAGCTTGTATTTCATACAGAATGGTGCGACTGCATACCTCAACGGGCGACATTAATTGCCTGACGATAAATGTAAATGTTTCCGAGAGAAAAGCGGCCAATGTGACGAACTGTCATTACGCCATTATGAAAACAAATGACAATACGCTATGTTTACTTCGGTATTTACTACACAGTAACACTACTCGCATTTTCTCCTTTATTGTGGCCACCATACCTCGGTTCATGCTAAATCTTAAGGTCGTAGGTCAACTGCAACGCACCTAATGAGGCCAATAATTGTATTTTTGATAACTTAAACATGACTTGTACTCGTCCTTGCTTGTCGACTGCATAAATTTCGAAGCTTGTATTTCGTACAGAGTGGTGCGACTGCATACCTCAGCGGGCGACATTAATTGCCTGATGATAAATGTAAATGTTTCCGAGAGAAAAGCGGCCAATGTGACGAGATGTAATTACGCCATTATGAAAACAAATGACAAAACGCTATGTTTACTTCGGTATTTACTACACAGTAACACAACTCGCATTTTCTCCTTTATTGTGGCCGCCATACCTCGGTTCATGCTAAATCTTAAGGTCGTAGGTCAACTGCAACGCACCTAATGAGGCCAATAATTGTATTTATGATAACTAAAACGTGACTTGTACTCGTCCTTGCTTGTCGACTGCATAAACTTAGAAGCTTGTATTTCGTACAGAGTGGTGCGACTGCATACCACAGCGGGCGACATTAATTGCCTGACGATAAATGTAAATGTTTCCAAGAGAAAAGCGGCCAATGTGACGAACTGTCATTACGCCATTATGAAAACAAATGACAAAACGCTATGTTTACTTCGGTATTTACTACACAGTAACACTACTCGCATTTTCTCCTTTATTGTGGCCGCCATACCTCGGTTCATGCTAAATCTTAAGGTCGTAGGTCAACTGCAACGCACCTAATGAGGCCAATAATTGTATTTTTGATAACTAAAACATGACTTGTACTCGTCCTTGCTTGTCGACTGCATAAACTTAGAAGCTTTTATTTCGTACAGAGTGGTGCGACTGCATACCTCAGCAGGCGACATTAATTGTTTGACGATAAATGTAAATGTTTCCGAGAGAAAAGCGGCCAATGTGACGAACTGTCATTACGCCATTATGAAAACAAATGACAAAACGCTATGTTTACTTCGGTATTTACTACACAGTAACACTACTCGCAGTTTCTCCTTTATTGTGGCCGCCATACCTCGGTTCATGCTAAATCTTAAGGTCGTAGGTCAACTGCAACGCACCTAATGAGGCCAATAATTGTATTTTTGATAACTAAAACATGACTTGTACTCGTCCTTGCTTGTCGACTGCATAAACTTAGAAGCTTGTATTTCGTACAGAGTGGTGCGACTGCATACCTCAGCGGGCGACATTAATTGCCTAATGATAAATGTAAATGTTTCCGAGAGAAAAGCAGCCAATGTGACGAACTGTCATTACGCCATTATGAAAACAAATGACAAAACGCTATGTTTACTTCGGTATTTACTACACAGTAACACTACTCGCATTTTCTCCTTTATTTTGGCCGCCATACCTCGGTTCATGCTAAATCTTAAGGTCGTAGGTCAACTGCAACGCACCTAATGAGGCCAATAATTGTATTTTTGATAACTAAAACATGACTTGTACTCGTCCTTGCTTGTCGACTGCATAAACTTAGAAGCTTGTATTTCGTACAGAGTGGTGCGACTGCATACCTCAGCAGGGGACATTAATTGCCTGACGATAAATGAAAATGATTCCGAGAGAAAAGCGGCCAATGTGACGAACTGTCATTACGCCATTATGAAAACAAATGACAAAACGCTATGTTTACTTCGGTATTTACTACACAGTAACACTACTCGCAGTTTCTCCTTTATTGTGGCCGCCATACCTCGGTTCATGCTAAATCTTAAGGTCGTAGGTCAACTGCAACGCACCTAATGAGGCCAATAATTGTATTTTTGATAACTAAAACATGACTTGTACTCGTCCTTGCTTGTCGACTGCATAAACTTAGAAGCTTGTATTTCGTACAGAGTGGTGCGACTGCATACCTCAGCGGGCGACATTAATTGCCTAATGATAAATGTAAATGTTTCCGAGAGAAAAGCGGCCAATGTGACCAACTGTCATTACGCCATTATGAAAACAAATGACAAAACGCTATGTTTACTTCGGTATTTTGTACACAGTAACACTACTCGCATTTTCTCCCTTATTGTGGCCGCCATACCTCGGTTCATGCTAAATCTTAATTTCGTAGGTTAACTGCAACCCACCTAATGAGGCCAATAATTGTATTTTTGATAACTAAAACATGACTTGTACTCGTCCTTGTTTGTCGACTGCATAAACTTAGAAGCTTGTATTTCGTACAAAGTGGTGCGACTGCTTACCACAACGGGCGACATTAATTGCCTGACGATAAATGTAAATGTTTCCGAGAGAAAAGCGGCTAATGTGACGAACTGTCATTACGCCATTATGAAAACAAATGACAAAACGCTATGTTTACTTCGGTATTTACTACACAGTAACACTACTCGCATTTTCTCCTTTATTGTGGCCGCCATACCTCGGTTCATGCTAAATCTTAAGGTCGTAGGTCAACTGCAACGCACCTAATGAGGCCAATAATTGTATTTTTGATAACAAAAACATGACTTGTACTAGTCCTTGTTTGTCGACTGCATAAACTTAGAAGCTTGTATTTCGTACAAAGTGGTGCGACTGCTTACCACAACGGGCGACATTAATTGCCTGACGATAAATGTAAATGTTTCCGAGAGAAAAGCGGCTAATGTGACGAACTGTCATTACGCCATTATGAAAACAAATGACAAAACGCTATGTTTACTTCGGTATTTACTACACAGTAACACTACTCGCATTTTCTCCTTTATTGTGGCCGCCATACATCGGTTCATGCTAAATCTTAAGGTCGTAGGTCAACTGCAACGCACCTAATGAGGCCAATAATTGTATTTTTGATAACTAAAACATGACTTGTACTCGTCCTTGCTTGTCGACTGCATAAACTTAGAAGCTTGTATTTCATACAGAATGGTGCGACTGCATACCTCAACGGGCGACATTAATTGCCTGACGATAAATGTAAATGTTTCTGAGAGAAAAGCGGCCAATGTGACGAACTGTCATTACGCCATTATGAAAACAAATGACAAAACGCTATGTTTACTTCGGTATTTACTACACAGTAACACTACTCGCATTTTCTCCTTTATTGTGGCCACCATACCTCGGTTCATGCTAAATCTTAAGGTCGTAGGTCAACTGCAACGCACCTAATGAGGCCAATAATTGTATTTTTGATAACTAAAACGTGACTTGTACTCGTCCTTGCTTGTCGACTGCATAAATTTCGAAGCTTGTATTTCGTACAGAGTGGTGCGACTGCATACCTCAGCGGGCGACATTAATTGCCTGATGATAAATGTAAATGTTTCCGAGAGAAAAGCGGCCAATGTGTCGAGATGTAATTACGCCATTATGAAAACAAATGACAAAACGCTATGTTTACTTCGGTATTTACTACACAGTAACACTACTCGCATTTTCTCCTTTATTGTGGCCGCCATACCTCGGTTCATGCTAAATCTTAAGGTCGTAGGTCAACTGCAACGCACCTAATGAGGCCAATAATTGTATTTATGATAACTAAAACGTGACTTGTACTCGTCCTTGCTTGTCGACTGCATAAACTTAGAAGCTTGTATTTCGTACAGAGTGGTGCGACTGCATACCACAGCGGGCGACATTAATTGCCTGACGATAAATGTAAATGTTTCCAAGAGAAAAGCGGCCAATGTGACGAACTGTCATTACGCCATTATGAAAACAAATGACAAAACGCTATGTTTACTTCGGTATTTACTACACAGTAACACTACTCGCATTTTCTCCTTTATTGTGGCCGCCATACCTCGGTTCATGCTAAATCTTAAGGTCGTAAGTCAACTGCAACGCACCTAATGAGGCCAATAATTGTATTTTTGATAACTAAAACATGACTTGTACTCGTCCTTGCTTGTCGACTGCATAAACTTAGAAGCTTTTATTTCGTACAGAGTGGTGCGACTGCATACCTCAGCAGGCGACATTAATTGTTTGACGATAAATGTAAATGTTTCCGAGAGAAAAGCGGCCAATGTGACGAACTGTCATTACGCCATTATGAAAACAAATGACAAAACGCTATGTTTACTTCGGTATTTACTACACAGTAACACTACTCGCAGTTTCTCCTTTATTGTGGCCGCCATACCTCGGTTCATGCTAAATCTTAAGGTCGTAGGTCAACTGCAACGCACCTAATGAGGCCAATAATTGTATTTTTGATAACTAAAACATGACTTGTACTCGTCCTTGCTTGTCGACTGCATAAACTTAGAAGCTTGTATTTCGTACAGAGTGGTGCGAGTGCATACCTCAGCGGGCGACATTAATTGCCTAATGATAAATGTAAATGTTTCCGAGAGAAAAGCGGCCAATGTGACGAACTGTCATTACGCCATTATGAAAACAAATGACAAAACGCTATGTTTACTTCGGTATTTACTACACAGTAACACTACTCGCATTTTCTCCTTTATTTTGGCCGCCATACCTCGGTTCATGCTAAATCTTAAGGTCGTAGGTCAACTGCAACGCACCTAATGAGGCCAATAATTGTATTTTTGATAACTAAAACATGACTTGTACTCGTCATTGCTTGTCGACTGCATAAACTTAGAAGCTTGTATTTCGTACAGAGTGGTGCGACTGCATACCTCAGCGGGCGACATTAATTGCCTGACGATAAATGTGAATGTTTCCGAGAGAAAAGCGGCCAATGTGACGAACTGTCATTACGCCATTATGAAAGCAAATGACAAAACGCTATGTTTACTTCGGTATTTACTACACAGTAACACTACTCGCATTTTCTCCTTTATTTTGGCCGCCATACCTCGGTTCATGCTAAATCTTAAGGTCGTAGGTCAACTGCAACGCACCTAATGAGGCCAATAATTGTATTTTTGATAACTAAAACATGACTTGTACTCGTCCTTGCTTGTCGACTGCATAAACTTTGAAGCTTGTATTTCGTACAGAGTGGTGCGACTGCTTACCACAGCGGGCGACATTAATTGCCTGACGATAAATGTAAATGTTTCCGAGAGAAAAGCGGCCAATGTGACGAACTGTCATTACGCCATTATGAAAACAAATGACAAAACGCTATGTTTACTTCGGTATTTACTACACAGTAACACTACTCGCATTTTCTCCTTTATTGTGGCCGCCATACCTCGGTTCATGCTAAATCTTAAGGTCGTAGGTCAACTGCAACGCACCTAATGAGGCCAATAATTGTATTTATGATAACTAAAACGTGACTTGTACTCGTCCTTGCTTGTCGACTGCATAAACTTAGAAGCTTGTATTTCGTACAGAGTGGTGCGACTGCATACCACAGCGGGCGACATTAATTGCCTGACGATAAATGTAAATGTTTCCAAGAGAAAAGCGGCCAATGTGACGAAATGTCATTACGCCATTATGAAAACAAATGACAAAACGCTATGTTTACTTCGGTATTTACTACACAGTAACAGTACTCGCATTTTCTCCTTTATTGTGGCCGCCATACCTCGGTTCATGCTAAATCTTAAGGTCATAGGTCAACTGTAACGCACCTAATGAGGCCAATAATTGTATTTTTGATAACTAAAACATGACTTGTACTCGTCCTTGCTTGTCGACTGCATAAACTTAGAAGCTTGTATTTCTTACAGAGTGGTGCGACTTCATACCTCAGCGGGCGACATTAATTGCCTGACGATAAATGTAAATGTTTCCGAGAGAAAAGCGGCCAATGTGACGAACTGTAATTACGCCATTATGAAAACAAATGACAAAACGCTATGTTTACTTCGGTATTTACTACACAGTTACACTACTCGCATTTTCTCCTTTATTGTGGCCGCCATACCTCGGTTCATGCTAAATCTTAAGGTTATAGGTCAACTGCAACGCACCTAATGAGGCCAATAATTGTATTTTTGATAACTATAACATGACTTGTACTCGTCCTTGCTTGTCGACTGCATAAACTAAGAATCTTGTATTTCGTACAGAGTGGTGCGACTGCATACCTCAGTGGGCGACATTAATTGCCTGACGATAAATGTAAATGTTTCCGAGAGAAAAGCCGCCAATGTGACGAACTGTCATTACGCCATTATGAAAACAAATGACAAAACGCTATGTTTACTTCGGTATTTACTACACAGTAACACTACTCGCATTTTCTCTTTTATTGTGGCCGCCATACCTTGGTTCATGCTAAATCTTAAGGTCGTAGGTCAACTGCAACGCACCTAATGAGGCCAATAATTGTATTTTTGATAACTAAAACATGACTTGTACTCGTCCTTGCTTGTCGACTGCATAAACTAAGAAGCTTGTATTTCGTACAGAGTGGTGCGACTGCATACCTCAGTGGGCGACATTAATTGCCTGACGATAAATGTAAATGTTTCCGAGAGAAAAGCGGCCAATGTGACGAACTGTCATTACGCCATTATGAAAACAAATGACGAAACGCTATGTTTACTTCGGTATTTACTACACAGTAACACTACTCGCATTTTCTCCTTTATTGTGGCCACCATACCTCGGTTCATGCTAAATCTTAAGGTTATAGGTCAACTGCAACGCACCTAATGAGGCCAATAATTGTATTTTTGATAACTATAACATGACTTGTACTCGTCCTTGCTTGTCGACTGCATAAACTTACAAGCTTGTATTTCGTACAGAGTGGTGCGACTGCTTACCACAGCGGACGACATTAATTGCCTAACGATAAATGTAAATGTTTCCGAGAGAGAAGCGGCCAATGTGACGAACTGTCATTACGCCATTATGAAAACAAATGACAAAACGCTATGTTTACTTCGGTATTTACTACACAGTAACACTACTCGCATTTTCTCCTTTATTGTGGCCACAATACCTCGGTTCATGCTAAATCTTAAGGTCGTAGGTCAACTGCAACGCACCTAATGAGGCCAATAATTGTATTTTTGATAACTAAAACATGACTTGTACTCGTCCTTGCGTGTCGACTGCATAAACTTAGAAGCTTGTATTTCGTACAGAATGGTGCGACTGCATACCTCAGCGAGAGACATTAATTGCCTGACGATAATTGTAAATGTTTCCGAGAGAAAAGCGGCCAATGTGACGAACTGTCATTACGCCATTATGAAAACAAATGACAAAACGCTATGTTTACTTCGGTATTTACTACACAGTAACACTAATCGCATTTTCTCCTTTATTGTGGCCGCCATACCTCGGTTCATGCTAAATCTTAAGGTCGTAGGTCAACTGCAACGCACCTAATGAGGCAAATAATTGTATTTTTGATAACTAAAACATGAATTGTGCTCGTCCTTGCTTGTCGACTGCATAAACTTAGAAGCTTGTATTTCGTACAGAGTGGTGCGACTGCTTACCACAGCGGGCGACATTAATTGCCTGACGATAAATGTAAATGTTTCCGAGAGAAAAGCGGCCAATGTAACGAACTGTCATTACGCCATTATGAAAACAAATGACAAAACGCTATGTTTACTTCGGTATTTACAACACAGTAACACTACTCGCATTTTCTCCTTTATTGTGGCCGCCATACCTCGGTTCATGCTAAATCTTAAGGTCGTAGGTCAACTGCAATGCACCTAATGATACCAATAATTGTATTTTTGATAACTAAAACATGACTTGTACTCGTCCTTGCTTGCCGACTGCATAAATTTCGAAGCTTGTATTTCGTACAGAGTGGTGCGACTGCATACCTCAGCGGGCGACATTAATTGCCTGATGATAAATGTAAATGTTTCCGAGAGAAAAGCGGCCAATGTGACGAGATGTCATTACGCCATTATGAAAACAAATGACAAAACGCTATGTTTACTTCGGTATTTACTACACAGTAACACTACTCGCATTTTCTCCTTTATTGTGCCCACCATACCTCGGTTCATGCTAAATCTTAAGGTCATAGGTCAACTGCAACGCACCTAATGAAGCCAATAATTGTATTTTTGATAACTATAACATGACTTGTACTCGTCCCTGCTTGTCGACTGCATAAACTTAGAAGCTTGTATTTCGTACAGAGTGGTGCGACTGCTTATCACAGCAGGCGACAGAAATTGCCTGACGATAAATGTAAATGTTTCCGAGAGAAAAGCGGCCAATGTGACGAACTGTCATTACGCCATTATGAAAACAAATGACAAAACGCTATGTTTACTGCAATATTTACTACACTGTAACACTACTCGCATTTTCTCCTTTATTGTGGCCCCTATACCTCGGTTCATGCTAAATCTTAAGGTCGTAGGTCAACTGCAACGCACCTAATAAGGCCAATAATTGTATTTTTGATAACTAAAACATGACTTGTACTCGTCCTTGCTTGTCGACTGCATAAACTTTGAAGCTTGTATTTCGTACAGAGTGGTGCGACTGCATACCTCAGCGGGCGACATTAATTGCCTGACGATAAATGTAAATGTTTCCGAGAGAAAAGCGGCCAATGTGACGAACTGTCATTACGCCATTATGAAAACAAATGACAAAACGCTATGTTTACTTCGGTATTTACTACACAGTAACACTACTCGCATTTTCTCCTTTATTGTGGCCGCCATACCTCGGTTCATGCTAAATCTTAAGGTCGTAGGTCAACTACAACGCACCTAATGAGGCCAATAATTGTATTTTTGATAACTAAAACATGACTTGTACTCGTCCTTGCTTGTCGACTGCATAAACTTATAAGCTTGTATTTCGTACAGAGTGGTGCGACTGCTTAGCTCAGCGGGCGACATTAATTGCCTGACGATAAATGTAAATGTTTCCGAGAGAAAAGCGGCCAATGTGACGAACTGTCATTACGCCATTATGAAAACAAATGAAAAAACGCTATGTTTACTTCGGTATTAACTACACAGTAACACTACTCGCATTTTCTCCTTTATTGTGGCCGCCATACCTCGGTTCATGCTAAATCTTAAGGTCGTAGGTCAACTGCAACGCACCTAATGAGGCCAATAGTTGTATTTTTGATAACTAAAACATGACTTGTACTCGTCCTTGCTTGTCGACTGCATAAACTAAGAATCTTGTATTTCGTACAGAGTGGTGCGACTGCATACCTCAGTGGGCGACATTAAATGCCTGACGATAAAAGTAAATGTTTCCGAGAGAAAAGCGACCAATGTGACGAACTGTCATTACGCCATTATGAAAACAAATGACAAAACGCTATGTTTACTGCAATATTTACTACACTGTAACACTACTCGCATTTTCTCCTTTATTGTGGCCCCTATACCTCGGTTCATGCTAAATCTTAAGGTCGTAGGTCAACTGCAACGCACCTAATGAGGCCAATAATTGTATTTTTGATAACTAAAACATGACTTGTACTCGTCCTTGCTTGTCGACTGCATAAACTTTGAAGCTTGTATTTCGTACAGAGTGGTGCGACTGCATACCTCAGCGGGCGACATTAATTGCCTGACGATAAATGTAAATGTTTCCGAGAGAAAAGCGGCCAATGTGACGAACTGTCATTACGCCATTATGAAAACAAATGACAAAACGCTATGTTTACTTCGGTATTTACTACACAGTAACACTACTCGCATTTTCTCCTTTATTGTGGCCGCCATACCTCGGTTCATGCTAAATCTTAAGGTCGTAAGTCAACTGCAACGCACCTAATGAGGCCAATAATTGTATTTTTGATAACTAAAACGTGACTTGTACTCGTCCTTGCTTGTCGACTGCATAAACTTAGAAGCTTGTATTTCGTACAGAGTGGTGCGACTGCATACCACAGCGGGCGACATTAATTGCCTGACGATAAATGTAAATGTTTCCGTGAGAAAAGCGGCCAACGTGACGAACTGTCATTACGCCATTATGAAAACAAATGACAAAACGCTATGTTTACTTCGGTATTTACTACACAGTAACACTACTCGCATTTTCTCCTTTATTGTGGCCGCCATACCTCGGTTCATGCTAAATCTTAAGGTCGTAGGTCAACTGCAACGCACCTAATGAGGCCAATAATTGTATTTTTGATAACTAAAACATGACTTGTACTCGTCCTTGCTTGTCGACTGCATAAACTTAGAAGCTTGTATTTCGTACAGAGTGGTGCGACTGCATACCTCAGTGGGCGACATTAATTGCCTGACGATAAATGTAAATGTTTCCGAGAGAAAAGCGGCCAATGTGACGAACTGTCATTACGCCATTATGAAAACAAATGACAAAACGCTATGTTTACTTCGGTATTTACTACACAGTAACACTACTCGCATTTTCTCCTTTATTGTGGCCGCCATACCTCGGTTCATGCTAAATCTTAAGCTCGTAAGTCAACTGCAACGCACCTAATGAGTCCAATAATTGTATTTTTGATAACTAAAGCATGACTTGTTCTCGTCCTTATTTGTCGACTGCATAAACTTAGAAGCTTGTATTTCGTACAGAGTGGTGCGACTGCATACCTCAGCGGGCGACATTAATTGCCTGACGATAAATGTAAATGTTTCCGAGAGAAAAGCAGCCAAAGTGACGAACTGTCATTACGCCATTAATTAAACAAATGACAAAACGCAATGTTTACTTCGGTATTTACTACACAGTAACACTACTCGCATTTTCTCCTTTATTGTGGCCGCCATACCTCGGTTCATTCTAAATCTTAAGGTCATAGGTCAACTGCAACGAACCTAATGAGGCCAATAATTGTATTTTTGATAACTAAAACATGACTTGTACTCGTCCTTGCTTGTCGACTGCATAAACTTAGAAGCTTGTATTTCGTACAGAGTGGTGCGACTGCATACCTCAGCGGGCGACATTAATTGCCTGACGATAAATGTTAATGTTTCCGAGAGAAAAGCAGCCAGTGTAACGAGATGTCATTACGCCATTATGATAACAAATGACAATACGCTATGTTTACTTCGGTATTTACTACACAGTAACACTACTCCCATTTTCTCCTTTATTGTGGCCGCCATACCTCTGTTCATGCTAAATCTTAAGGTCGTAGGTCAACTGCAACGCACCTAATGAGTCCAATAATTGTATTTTTGATAATTACAACATGACTTGTACCCGTCCTTGCTTGTCGACTGCATAAACTTAGAAGCTTGTATTTCGTACAGAGTGGTGCGACTGTATACCTCAGCGGGCGACATTAATTGCCTGACGATAAATGTAAATGTTTCCGAGAGAAAAGCAGCCAATGTGACGCATTGTCATTACGCTATTATGAAAACAAATGACAAAACGCTATGTTTACTTCGGTATTTACTACACAGTAACACTACTCGCATTTTCTCCTTTATTGTGGCCGCCATACCTCGGTTCATGCTAAATCTTAAGGTCGTGGGTCAACTGCAACGCACCTAATGAGGCCAATAATTGCATTTTTGATAACTAAAACATGACTTGTACTCGTCCTTGCTTGTCGACTGCATAAACTTAGAAGCTTGTATTTCGTACAGAGTGGTGCGACTGCATACCTCAGCAGGCGACATTAATTGCCTGACGATAAATATAAATGTTTCCGAGAGAAAAGCGGCCAATGTGACGAACTGTCATTAGGCCATTATGAAAACAAATGACAAAACGCCATGTTTACTTCGGTATTTACTACACAGTAACACTACTCGCATTTTCTCCTTTATTGTGGCCGCCATACCTCGGTTCATGCTATATCTTAAGGTCGTAGGTCAACTGCAACGCACCTAATGAGGCCAATAATTGTATTTTTGATAACAAAAACATGACTTGTACTCGTCCTTGCTTGTCGACTGCATAAACTTAGAAGCTTGTATTTCGTACAGAGTGGTGCGACTGCATACCTCAGCGGGCGACATTAATTGCCTGACGATAAATGTAAATGTTTCCGAGAGAAAAGCAGCCAATGTGACGAACTGTCATTACGCCATTAATTAAACAAATGACAAAACGCAATGTTTACTTCGGTATTTACTACACAGTAACACTACTCGCATTTTCTCCTTTATTGTGCCCGCCATACCTCGGTTCATTCTAAATCTTAAGGTCATAGGTCAACTGCAACGAACCTAATGAGGCCAATAATTGTATTTTTGATAACTAAAACATGACTTGTACTCGTCCTTGCTTGTCGACTGCATAAACTTAGAAGCTTGTATTTCGTACAGAGTGGTGCGACTGCATACCTCAGCGGGCGACATTAATTGCCTGACGATAAATGTTAATGTTTCCGAGAGAAAAGCAGCCAGTGTAACGAGATGTCATTACGCCATTATGAAAACAAATGACAATAAGCTATGTTTACTTCGGTATTTACTACACAGTAACACTACTCCCATTTTCTCCTTTATTGTGGCCGCCATACCGCGGTTCATGCTAAATCTTAAGGTCGTAGGTCAACTGCAACGCACCTAATGAGTCCAATAATTGTATTTTTGATAATTACAACATGACTTGTACTCGTCCTTGCTTGTCGACTGCATAAACTTAGAAGCTTGTATTTCGTACAGAGTGGTGCGACTGTATACCTCAGCGGGCGACATTAATTGCCTGACGATAAATGTAAATGTTTCCGAGAGAAAAGCAGCCAATGTGACGCACTGTCATTACGCTATTATGAAAACAAATGACAAAACGCTATGTTTACTTCGGTATTTACTACACAGTAACACTACTCGCATTTTCTCCTTTATTGTGGCCGCCATACCTCGGTTCATGCTAAATCTTAAGGTCGTGGGTCAACTGCAACGCACCTAATGAGGCCAATAATTGCATTTTTGATAACTAAAACATGACTTGTACTCGTCCTTGCTTGTCGACTGCATAAACTTAGAAGCTTGTATTTCGTACAGAGTGGTGCGACTGCATACCTCAGCAGGCGACATTAATTGCCTGACGATAAATATAAATGTTTCCGAGAGAAAAGCGGCCAATGTGACGAACTGTCATTAGGCCATTATGAAAACAAATGACAAAACGCCATGTTTACTTCGGTATTTACTACACAGTAACACTACTCGCATTTTCTCCTTTATTGTGGCCGCCATACCTCGGTTCATTCTAAATCTTAAGG
Organism: Schistocerca piceifrons; assembly: GCF_021461385.2. Lineage (NCBI taxonomy): Eukaryota > Metazoa > Arthropoda > Insecta > Orthoptera > Acrididae > Schistocerca > Schistocerca piceifrons. The sequence goes on along the minus strand of NC_060147.1, from coordinate 98,414,930 downwards.
TCATAGGTCAACTGCAACGAACCTAATGAGGCCAATAATTGTATTTTTGATAACTAAAACATGACTTGTACTCGTCCTTGCTTGTCGACTGCATAAACTTAGAAGCTTGTATTTCGTACAGAGTGGTGCGACTGCATACCTCAGCGGGCGACATTAATTGCCTGACGATAAATGTAAATGTTTCCGAGAGAAAAGCAGCCAATGTGACGAACTGTCATTACGCCATTATGAAAACAAATGACAAAACGCTATGTTTACTTCGGTATTTACTGCACAGTAACACTACTCGCATTTTCTCCTTTATTGTGGCCGCCATACCTCGGTTCATTCTAAATCTTAAGGTCATAGGTCAACTGCAACGAACCTAATGAGGCCAATAATTGTATTTTTGATAACTAAAACATGACTTGTACTCGTCCTTGCTTGTCGACTGCATAAACTTAGAAGCTTGTATTTCGTACAGAGTGGTGCGACTGCATACCTCAGCGGGCGACATTAATTGCCTGACGATAAATGTTAATGTTTCCGAGAGAAAAGCAGCCAGTGTAACGAGATGTCATTACGCCATTATGAAAACAAATGACAAAACGCTATGTTTACTTCGGTATTTACTACACAGTAACACTACTCGCATTTTCTCCTTTATTGTGGCCGCCATACCTCGGTTCATTCTAAATCTTAAGGTCATAGGTCAACTGCAACGAACCTAATGAAGCCAATAATTGTATTTTTGATAACTAAAACATGACTTGTACTCGTCCTTGCTTGTCGACTGCATAAACTTAGAAGGTTGTATTTCGTACAGAGTGGTGCGACTGCATACCTCAGCGGGCGACATTAATTGCCTGACGATAAATGTAAATGTTTCCGAGAGAAAAGCGGCCAATGTGACGAACTGTCATTACGCCATTATGAAAACAAATGACAAAACGCTATGTTTACTTCGGTATTAACTACACAGTAACACTACTCGCATTTTCTCCTTTATTGTGGCCGCCATACCTCGGTTCATGCTAAATCTTAAGGTCGTAGGTCAACTGCAACGCACCTAATGAGGCCAATAGTTGTATTTTTGATAACTAAAACATGACTTGTACTCGTCCTTGCTTGTCGACTGCATAAACTAAGAATCTTGTATTTCGTACAGAGTGGTGCGACTGCATAACTCAGTGGGCGACATTAAATGCCTGACGATAATTGTAAATGTTTCCGAGAGAAAAGCGGCCAATGTGACGAACTGTCATTACGCCATTATGAAAACAAATGACAAAACGCTATGTTTACTGCAATATTTACTACACTGTAACACTACTCGCATTTTCTCCTTTATTGTGGCCCCTATACCTCGGTTCATGCTAAATCTTAAGGTCGTAGGTCAACTGCAACGCACCTAATGAGGCCAATAATTGTATTTTTGATAACTAAAACATGACTTGTACTCGTCCTTGCTTGTCGACTGCATAAACTTTGAAGCTTGTATTTCGTACAGAGTGGTGCGACTGCATACCTCAGCGGGCGACATTAATTGCCTGACGATAAATGTAAATGTTTCCGAGAGAAAAGCGGCCAATGTGACGAACTGTCATTACGCCATTATGAAAACAAATGACAAAACGCTATGTTTACTTCGGTATTAACTACACAGTAACACTACTCGCATTTTCTCCTTTATTGTGGCCACCATACCTCGGTTCATGCTAAATCTTAAGGTCGTAGGTCAACTGCAACGCACCTAATGAGGCCAATAGTTGTATTTTTGATAACTAAAACATGACTTGTACTCGTCCTTGCCTGTCGACTGCATAAACTAAGAATCTTGTATTTCGTACAGAGTGGTGCGACTGCTTAGCTCAGCGGGCGACATTAATTGCCTGACGATAAATGTAAATGTTTCCGAGAGAAAAGCGGCCAATGTGACGAACTGTCATTACGCCATTATGAAAACAAATGACAAAACGCTATGTTTACTTCGGTATTTACTACACAGTAACACAACTCGCATTTTCTCCTTTATTGTGGCCGCCATACCTCGGTTCATGCTAAATCTTAAGGTCGTAGGTCAACTGCAACGCACCAAATGAGGCCAATAATTGCATTTTTGATAACTATAACATGACTTGAACTCGTCCTTGCTTGTCGACTGCATAAACTTAGAAGCTTGTATTTCGTACAGAGTGGTGCGACTGCATACCTCAGCGGGCGACATTAATTGCCTGACGATAAATGTAAATGTTTCCGAGAGAAAAGCGGCCAATGTGACGAACTGTCATTACGCCATTATGAAAACAAATGACAAAACGCTATGTTTACTTCGGTATTTACAACACAGTAACACTACTCGCATTTTCTCCTTTATTGTGGCCACCATACCTCGGTTCATGCTAAATCTTAAGGTCATAGGTCAACTGCAACGCACCTAATGAAGCCAATAATTGTATTTTTGATAACTATAACATGACTTGTACTCGTCCCTGCTTGTCGACTGCATAAACTTAGAAGCTTGTATTTCGTACAGAGTGGTGCGACTGCTTATCACAGCAGGCGACAGAAATTGCCTGACGATAAATGTAAATGTTTCCGAGAGAAAAGCGGCCAATGTGACGAACTGTCATTACGCCATTATGAAAACAAATGACAAAACGCTATGTTTACTGCAATATTTACTACACTGTAACACTACTCGCATTTTCTCCTTTATTGTGGCCCCTATACCTCGGTTCATGCTAAATCTTAAGGTCGTAGGTCAACTGCAACGCACCTAATGAGGCCAATAATTGTATTTTTGATAACTAAAACATGACTTGTACTCGTCCTTGCTTGTCGACTGCATAAACTTTGAAGCTTGTATTTCGTACAGAGTGGTGCGACTGCATACCTCAGCGGGCGACATTAATTGCCTGACGATAAATGTAAATGTTTCCGAGAGAAAAGCGGCCAATGTGACGAACTGTCATTACGCCATTATGAAAACAAATGACAAAACGCTATGTTTACTTCGGTATTTACTACACAGTAACACTACTCGCATTTTCTCCTTTATTGTGGCCGCCATACCTCGGTTCATGCTAAATCTTAAGGTCGTAGGTCAACTGCAACGCACCTAATGAGGCCAATAATTGTATTTTTGATAACTAAAACGTGACTTGTACTCGTCCTTGCTTGTCGACTGCATAAACTTAGAAGCTTGTATTTCGTACAGAGTGGTGCGACTGCATACCACAGCGGGCGACATTAATTGCCTGACGATAAATGTAAATGTTTCCGTGAGAAAAGCGGCCAATGTGACGAACTGTCATTACGCCATTATGAAAACAAATGACAAAACGCTATGTTTACTTCGGTATTTACTACACAGTAACACTACTCGCATTTTCTCCTTTATTGTGGCCGCCATACCTCGGTTCATTCTAAATCTTAAGGTCATAGGTCAACTGCAACGAACCTAATGAAGCCAATAATTGTATTTTTGATAACTAAAACATGACTTGTACTCGTCCTTGCTTGTCGACTGCATAAACTTAGAAGGTTGTATTTCGTACAGAGTGGTGCGACTGCATACCTCAGCGGGCGACATTAATTGCCTGACGATAAATGTAAATGTTTCCGAGAGAAAAGCGGCCAATGTGACGAACTGTCATTACGCCATTATGAAAACAAATGACAAAACGCTATGTTTACTTCGGTATTAACTACACAGTAACACTACTCGCATTTTCTCCTTTATTGTGGCCGCCATACCTCGGTTCATGCTAAATCTTAAGGTCGTAGGTCAACTGCAACGCACCTAATGAGGCCAATAGTTGTATTTTTGATAACTAAAACATGACTTGTACTCGTCCTTGCTTGTCGACTGCATAAACTAAGAATCTTGTATTTCGTACAGAGTGGTGCGACTGCATAACTCAGTGGGCGACATTAAATGCCTGACGATAAATGTAAATGTTTCGGAGAGAAAAGCGGCCAATGTGACGAACTGTCATTACGCCATTATGAAAACAAATGACAAAACGCTATGTTTACTGCAATATTTACTACACTGTAACACTACTCGCATTTTCTCCTTTATTGTGGCCCCTATACCTCGGTTCATGCTAAATCTTAAGGTCGTAGGTCAACTGCAATGCACCTAATGAGGCCAATAATTGTATTTTTGATAACTAAAACATGACTTGTACTCGTCCTTGCTTGTCGACTGCATAAACTTTGAAGCTTGTATTTCGTACAGAGTGGTGCGACTGCATACCTCAGCGGGCGACATTAATTGCCTGACGATAAATGTAAATGTTTCCGAGAGAAAAGCGGCCAATGTGACGAACTGTCATTACGCCATTATGAAAACAAATGACAAAACGCTATGTTTACTTCGGTATTAACTACACAGTAACACTACTCGCATTTTCTCCTTTATTGTGGCCGCCATACCTCGGTTCATGCTAAATCTTAAGGTCGTAGGTCAACTGCAACGCACCTAATGAGGCCAATAGTTGTATTTTTGATAACTAAAACATGACTTGTACTCGTCCTTGCTTGTCGACTGCATAAACTAAGAATCTTGTATTTCGTACAGAGTGGTGCGACTGCTTAGCTCAGCGGGCGACATTAATTGCCTGACGATAAATGTAAATGTTTCCGAGAGAAAAGCGGCCAATGTGACGAACTGTCATTACGCCATTATGAAAACAAATGACAAAACGCTATGTTTACTTCGGTATTTACTACACAGTAACACAACTCGCATTTTCTCCTTTATTGTGGCCGCCATACCTCGGTTCATGCTAAATCTTAAGGTCGTAGGTCAACTGCAACGCACCAAATGAGGCCAATAATTGCATTTTTGATAACTATAACATGACTTGAACTCGTCCTTGCTTGTCGACTGCATAAACTTAGAAGCTTGTATTTCGTACAGAGTGGTGCGACTGCATACCTCAGCGGGCGACATTAATTGCCTGACGATAAATGTAAATGTTTCCGAGAGAAAAGCGGCCAATGTGACGAACTGTCATTACGCCATTATGAAAACAAATGACAAAACGCTATGTTTACTTCGGTATTTACAACACAGTAACACTACTCGCATTTTCTCCTTTATTGTGGCCACCATACCTCGGTTCATGCTAAATCTTAAGGTCATAGGTCAACTGCAACGCACCTAATGAAGCCAATAATTGTATTTTTGATAACTATAACATGACTTGTACTCGTCCCTGCTTGTCGACTGCATAAACTTAGAAGCTTGTATTTCGTACAGAGTGGTGCGACTGCTTATCACAGCAGGCGACAGAAATTGCCTGACGATAAATGTAAATGTTTCCGAGAGAAAAGCGGCCAATGTGACGAACTGTCATTACGCCATTATGAAAACAAATGACAAAACGCTATGTTTACTTCGGTATTTACTACACAGTAACACTACTCGCGTTTTCTCCTTTATTGTGCCCACCATACCTCGGTTCATGCTAAATCTTAAGGTCATAGGTCAACTGCAACGCACCTAATGAAGCCAATAATTGTATTTTTGATAACTATAACATGACTTGTACTCGTCCCTGCTTGTCGACTGCATAAACTTAGAAGCTTGTATTTCGTACAGAGTGGTGCGACTGCTTATCACAGCAGGCGACAGAAATTGCCTGACGATAAATGTAAATGTTTCCGAGAGAAAAGCGGCCAATGTGACGAACTGTCATTACGCCATTATGAAAACAAATGACAAAACGCTATGTTTACTGCAATATTTACTACACTGTAACACTACTCGCATTTTCTCCTTTATTGTGGCCCCTATACCTCGGTTCATGCTAAATCTTAAGGTCGTAGGTCAACTGCAACGCACCTAATGAGGCCAATAATTGTATTTTTGATAACTAAAACATGACTTGTACTCGTCCTTGCTTGTCGACTGCATAAACTTTGAAGCTTGTATTTCGTACAGAGTGGTGCGACTGCATACCTCAGCGGGCGACATTAATTGCCTGACGATAAATGTAAATGTTTCCGAGAGAAAAGCGGCCAATGTGACGAACTGTCATTACGCCATTATGAAAACAAATGACAAAACGCTATGTTTACTTCGGTATTTACTACACAGTAACACTACTCGCATTTTCTCCTTTATTGTGGCCGCCATACCTCGGTTCATGCTAAATCTTAAGGTCGTAGGTCAACTGCAACGCACCTAATGAGGCCAATAATTGTATTTTTGATAACTAAAACGTGACTTGTACTCGTCCTTGCTTGTCGACTGCATAAACTTAGAAGCTTGTATTTCGTACAGAGTGGTGCGACTGCATACCACAGCGGGCGACATTAATTGCCTGACGATAAATGTAAATGTTTCCGTGAGAAAAGCGGCCAATGCGACGAACTGTCATTACGCCATTATGAAAACAAATGACAAAACGCTATGTTTACTTCGGTATTTACTACACAGTAACACTACTCGCATTTTCTCCTTTATTGTGGCCGCCATACCTCGGTTCATGCTAAATCTTAAGGTCGTAGGTCAACTGCAACGCACCTAATGAGGCCAATAATTGTATTTTTGATAACTAAAACATGACTTGTACTCGTCCTTGCTTGTCGACTGCATAAACTTAGAAGCTTGTATTTCGTACAGAGTGGTGCGACTGCATACCTCAGTGGGCGACATTAATTGCCTGACGATAAATGTAAATGTTTCCGAGAGAAAAGCAGCCAATGTGACGAACTGTCAATACGCCATTAATTAAACAAATGACAAAACGCAATGTTTACTTCGGTATTTACTACACAGTAACACTACTCGCATTTTCTCCTTTATTGTGGCCGCCATACCTCGGTTCATTCTAAATCTTAAGGTCATAGGTCAACTGCAACGAACCTAATGAGGCCAATAATTGTATTTTTGATAACTAAAACATGACTTGTACTCGTCCTTGCTTGTCGACTGCATAAACTTAGAAGCTTGTATTTCGTACAGAGTGGTGCGACTGCATACCTCAGCGGGCGACATTAATTGCCTGACGATAAATGTTAATGTTTCCGAGAGAAAAGCAGCCAGTGTAACGAGATGTCATTACGCCATTATGAAAACAAATGACAATACGCTATGTTTACTTCGGTATTTACTACACAGTAACACTACTCCCATTTTCTCCTTTATTGTGCCGCCATACCTCTGTTCATGCTAAATCTTAAGGTCGTAGGTCAACTGCAACGCACCTAATGAGTCCAATAATTGTATTTTTGATAATTACAACATGACTTGTACCCGTCCTTGCTTGTCGACTGCATAAACTTAGAAGCTTGTATTTCGTACAGAGTGGTGCGACTGTATACCTCAGCGGGCGACATTAATTGCCTGACGATAAATGTAAATGTTTCCGAGAGAAAAGCAGCCAATGTGACGCACTGTCATTACGCTATTATGAAAACAAATGACAAAACGCTATGTTTACTTCGGTATTTACTACACAGTAACACTACTCGCATTTTCTCCTTTATTGTGGCCGCCATACCTCGGTTCATGCTAAATCTTAAGGTCGTGGGTCAACTGCAACGCACCTAATGAGGCCAATAATTGCATTTTTGATAACTAAAACATGACTTGTACTCGTCCTTGCTTGTCGACTGCATAAACTTAGAAGCTTGTATTTCGTACAGAGTGGTGCGACTGCATACCTCAGCAGGCGACATTAATTGCCTGACGATAAATATAAATGTTTCCGAGAGAAAAGCGGCCAATGTGACGAACTGTCATTAGGCCATTATGAAAACAAATGACAAAACGCCATGTTCACTTCGGTATTTACTACACAGTAACACTACTCGCATTTTCTCCTTTATTGTGGCCGCCATACCTCGGTTCATGCTAAATCTTAAGGTCGTAGGTCAACTGCAACGCACCTAATGAGGCCAATAATTGTATTTTTGATAACAAAAACATGACTTGTACTCGTCCTTGCTTGTCGACTGCATAAACTTAGAAGCTTGTATTTCGTACAGAGTGGTGCGACTGCATACCTCAATGGGCGACATTAATTGCCTGACGATAAATGTAAATGTTTCCGAGAGAAAAGCGGCCAATGTGACGAACTGTCATTACGCCATTATGAAAACAAATGACAAAACGCTATGTTTACTTCGGTATTTACTACACAGTAACACTACTCGCATTTTCTCCTTTATTGTGGCCGCCATACCTCGGTTCATGCTAAATCTTAAGCTCGTAAGTCAACTGCAACGCACCTAATGAGTCCAATAATTGTATTTTTGATAACTAAAGCATGACTTGTACTCGCCCTTATTTGTCGACTGCATAAACTTAGAAGCTTGTATTTCGTACAGAGTGGTGCGACTGCATACCTCAGCGGGCGACATTAATTGCCTGACGATAAATGTAAATGTTTCCAAGAGAAAAGCAGCCAATGTGACGAACTGTCATTACGCCATTAATTAAACAAATTACAAAACGCAATGTTTACTTCGGTATTTACTCCACAGTAACACTACTCGCATTTTCTCCTTTATTGTGGCCGCCATACCTCGGTTCATTCTAAATCTTAAGGTCATAGGTCAACTGCAACGAACCTAATGAGGCCACTAATTGTATTTTTGATAGCTAAAACATGACTTGTACTCGTCCTTGCTTGTCGACTGCATAAACTTAGGAGGTTGTTTTTCGTACAGAGTGGTGCGACTGCATACCTCAGCGGGCGACATTAATTGCCTGACGATAAATGTTAATGTTTCCGAGAGAAAAGCAGCCAGTGTAACGAGATGTCATTACGCCATTATGAAAACAAATGACAATAAGCTATGTTTACTTCGGTATTTACTACACAGTAACACTACTCCCATTTTCTCCTTTATTGTGGCCGCCATACCGCGGTTCATGCTAAATCTTAAGGTCGTAGGTCAACTGCAACGCACCTAATGAGTTCAATAATTGTATTTTTGATAATTACAACATGACTTGTACTCGTACTTGCTTGTCGACTGCATAAACTTAGAAGCTTGTATTTCGTACAGAGTGGTGCGACTGTATACCTCAGCGGGCGACATTAATTGCCTGACGATAAATGTAAATGTTTCCGAGAGAAAAGCAGCCAATGTGACGCACTGTCATTACGCTATTATGAAAACAAATGACAAAACGCTATGTTTACTTCGGTATTTACTACACAGTAACACTACTCGCATTTTCTCCTTTATTGTGGCCGCCATACCTCGGTTCATGCTAAATCTTAAGGTCGTGGGTCAACTGCAACGCACCTAATGAGGCCAATAATTGCATTTTTGATAACTAAAACATGACTTGTACTCGTCCTTGCTTGTCGACTGCATAAACTTAGAAGCTTGTATTTCGTACAGAGTGGTGCGACTGCATACCTCAGCAGGCGACATTAATTGCCTGACGATAAATATAAATGTTTCCGAGAGAAAAGCGGCCAATGTGACGAACTGTCATTAGGCCATTATGAAAACAAATGACAAAACGCCATGTTTACTTCGGTATTTACTACACAGTAACACTACTCGCATTTTCTCCTTTATTGTGGCCGCCATACCTCGGTTCATTCTAAATCTTAAGGTCATAGGTCAACTGCAACGAACCTAATGAGGCCAATAATTGTATTTTTGATAACTAAAACATGACTTGTACTCGTCCTTGCTTGTCGACTGCATAAACTTAGAAGGTTGTATTTCGTACAGAGTGGTGCGACTGCATACCTCAGCGGGCGACATTAATTGCCTGACGATAAATGTAAATGTTTCCGAGAGAAAAGCAGCCAATGTGACGAACTGTCATTACGCCATTAATTAAACAAATGACAAAACGCAATGTTTACTTCGGTATTTACTACACAGTAACACTACTCGCATTTTCTCCTTTATTGTGGCCGCCATACCTCGGTTCATTCTAAATCTTAAGGTCATAGGTCAACTGCAACGAACCTAATGAGGCCAATAATTGTATTTTTGATAACTAAAACATGACTTGTACTCGTCCTTGCTTGTCGACTGCATAAACTTAGAAGCTTGTATTTCGTACAGAGTGGTGCGACTGCATACCTCAGCGGGCGACATTAATTGCCTGACGATAAATGTTAATGTTTCCGAGAGAAAAGCAGCCAGTGTAACGAGATGTCATTACGCCATTATGAAAACAAATGACAATACGCTATGTTTACTTCGGTATTTACTACACAGTAACACTACTCCCATTTTCTCCTTTATTGTGGCCGCCATACCTCGGTTCATGCTAAATCTTAAGGTCGTAGGTCAACTGCAACGCACCTAATGAGTCCAATAATTGTATTTTTGATAATTACAACATGACTTGTACTCGTCCTTGCTTGTCGACTGCATAAACTTAGAAGCTTGTATTTCGTACAGAGTGGTGCGACTGTATACCTCAGCGGGCGACATTAATTGCCTGACGATAAATGTAAATGTTTCCGAGAGAAAAGCAGCCAATGTGACGCACTGTCATTACGCTATTATGGAAACAAATGACAAAACGCTATGTTTACTTCGGTATTTACTACACAGTAACACTACTCGCATTTTCTCCTTTATTGTGGCCGCCATACCTCGGTTCATGCTAAATCTTAAGGTCGTGGGTCAACTGCAACGCACCTAATGAGGCCAATAATTGCATTTTTGATAACTAAAACATGACTTGTACTCGTCCTTGCTTGTCGACTGCATAAACTTAGAAGCTTGTATTTCGTACAGAGTGCTGCGACTGCATACCTCAGCGGGCGACATTAATTGCCTGACGATAAATGTAAATGTTTCCGAGAGAAAAGCAGCCAATGTGACGAACTGTCATTACGCCATTAATTAAACAAATGACAAAACGCTATGTTTACTTCGGTATTTACTACACAGTAACACAACTCGCATTTTCTCCTTTATTGTGGCCGCCATACCTCGGTTCATGCTAAATCTTAAGGTCGTAGGTCAACTGCAACGCACCTAATGAGGCCAATAATTGCATTTTTGATAACTAAAACATGACTTGTACTCGTCCTTGCTTGTCGACTGCATAAACTTAGAAGCTTGTATTTCGTACAGAGTGGTGCGACTGCATACCTCAGCGGGCGACATTAATTGCCTGACGATAAATGTAAATGTTTCCGAGAGAAAAGCGGCCAATGTGACGAACTGTCATTAGGCCATTATGAAAACAAATGACAAAACGCCATGTTTACTTCGGTATTTACTATACAGTGACACTACTCGCATTTTCGCCTTTATTGTGGCCGCCATACCTCGGTTCATGCTAAATCTTAAGGTCGTGGGTCAACTGCAACGCACCTAATGAGGCCAATAATTGTATTTTTGATAACTAAAACATGACTTGTACTCGTCCTTGCTTGTCGACTGCATAAACTTAGAAGCTTGTATTTCGTACAGAGTGGTGCGACTGCATACCTCAGCAGGCGACATTAATTGCCTGACGATAAATATAAATGTTTCCGAGAGAAAAGCGGCCAATGTGACGAACTGTCATTACGCCATTATGAAAACAAATGACAAAACGCTATGTTTACTTCGGTATTTACTACACAGTAACACTACTCGCATTTTCTCCTTTATTGTGGCCGCCATACCTCGGTTCATGCTAAATCTTAAGGTCGTAGGTCAACTGCAACGCAATTAATGAGGCCAATAATTGTATTTTTGATAACTAAAACATGACTTGTACTCGTCCTTGCTTGTCGACTGCATAAACTTAGAAGCTTGTATTTCGTACAGAGTGGTGCGACTGCATACCTCAGCGGGTGACATTAATTGCCTGACGATAAATGTAAATGTTTCCGAGAGAAAAGCGGCCAATGTGACGAACTGTCATTACGCCATTATGAAAACAAATGACAAAACGCTATGTTTACTTCGGTATTTACTACACAGTAACACTACTCGCATTTTCTCCTTTATTGTGGTCGCCATACCTCGGTTCATGCTAAATCTTAAGGTCGTAGGTCTACTGCAACGCACCTAATGAGGCCAATAATTGTATTTTTGATAATTACAACATGATTAGTACTCGTCCTTGCTTGTCGACTGCATAAACTTAGAAGCTTGTATTTCGTACAGAGTGGTGCGACTGCATACCTCAGCAGGCGACATTAATTGCCTGACGATAAATGTAAATGTTTCCGAGAGAAAAGCGGCCAATGTGACGAACTGTCATTACGCCATTATGAAAACAAATGACAAAACGCTATGTTTACTTCGGTATTTACAACACAGTAACCCTACTCGCATTTTCTCCTTTATTGTGGCCACCATACCTCGGTTCATGCTAAATCTTAAGGTCGTAGGTCAACTGCAACGCACCTAATGAGGCCAATAATTGTATTTTTGATAACTAAAACATGACTGGTATTCGTCCTTGCTTGTCGACTGCATAAACTTAGAAGCTTGTATTTCGTACAGAGTAGTGCGAGTGCATACCTCAGCGGGCGACATTAATTGCCTGACGATAAATGTAAATGTTTCCGAGAGAAAAGCGGCCATGTGACGATACGTCATTACGTCTTTATGAAAACAAATGACAAAACGCTATGTTTAGTTCGGTATTTACTACACAGTAACACTACTCGCATTTTCTCCTTTATTGTGGCCGCCATACCTCGGTTCATGCTAAATCTTAAGGTCGTAGGTGAACTGCAACGCACCTAATGAGACCAATAATTGTATTTTTGATAACTAAAACATGACTTGTACCCGTCCTTGCTTGTCGACTGCATAAACTTAGAAGCTTGTATTTCGTACAGAGTGGTGCGACTGCATACCTCAGCGGGCGACATTAATTGCCTGACGACAAATATAAATGTTTCCGAGAGAAAAGCGGCCAAGTGACCATCTGTCATTACGTCTTTATGAAAACAAATGACAAAACGCTATGTTTACTTCGGTATTTACTACACAGTAACACTACTCGCATTTTCTCCTTTATTGTGGCCGCCATACCTCGGTTCATGCTAAATCTTAAGGTCGTAGGTCAACTGCAACGCACCTAATGAGGCCAATAATTGTATTTTTGATAACTAAAACATGACTTGTACTCGTCCTTGCTTGTGGACTGCATAAACTTAGAAGCTTGTATTTCGTACAGAGTGGTGCGACTGCATACCTCAGCGTGTGACATTAATTGCCTGACGATAAATGTAAATGTTTCCGTGAGAAAAGCGGCCAATGTGACGAACTGTCATTACGCCATTATGAAAACAAATGACAAAACGCTATGTTTACTTCGGTATTTACTACACAGTAACACTAATCGCATTTTCTCCTTTATTGTGGCCGCCATACCTCGGTTCATGCTAAATCTTAAGGTTGTAGGTCAACTGCAACGCACCTAATGAGGCCAATAATTGTATTTTTGATAACTACAACATGATTTGTACTCGTCCTTGCTTGTCGACTGCATAAACTTAGAAGCTTGTATTTCGTACAGAGTGGTGCGACTGCATACCTCAGCGGGCGACATTAATTGCCTGACGATAAATGTAAATGTTTCCGAGAGAAAAGCGGCCAATGTGACGAACTGTCATTACGCCATTATGAAAACAAATGACAAAACGCTATGTTTACTTCGGTATTTACTACACAGTAACCCTACTCGCATTTTCTCCTTTATTGTGGCCGCCATACCTCGGTTCATGCTAAATCTTAAGGTCGTAGGTCAACTGCTACGCACCTAATGAGGCCAATAATTGTATTTTTGATAATTAAAACATGACTGGTACTCGTCCTTGCTTGTCGACTGCATAAACTTAGAAGCTTGTATTTCGTACAGAGTGGTGCGACTGCATACCTCAGCGGGCGACATTAATTGCCTGACGATAAATATAAATGTTTCCGAGAGAAAAGCGGCCATGTGACGATCTGTCATTACGTCTTTATGAAATCAAATGACAAAACGCTATGTTTACTTCGGTATTTATTACACAGTAACACTACTCGCATTTTCTCCTTTATTGTGGCCGCCATACATCGGTTCATGCTAAATCTTAAGGTCGTAGGTCAACTGCAACGCACCTAATGAGGCCAATAATTGTATTTTTGATAACTAAAACATGACTTGTACTCGTCCTTGCTTGTCGACTGCATAAACTTAGAAGCTTGTATTTCGTACAGAGTGGTGCGACTGCATACCTCAGCGGGCGACATTAATTGCCTGACGATAAATATAAATGTTTCCGAGAGAAAAGCGGCCATGTGACGATATGTCATTACGTCTTTATGAAAACAAATGACAAAACGCTATGTTTAGTTCGGTATTTACTACACAGTAACACTACTCGCATTTTCTCCTTTATTGTGGCCGCCATACCTCGGTTCATGCTAAATCTTAAGGTCGTAGGTCAACTGCAACGCACCTAATGAGACCAATAATTGTATTTTTGATAACTAAAACATGACTTGTACCCGTCCTTGCTTGTCGACTGCATAAACTTAGAAGCTCCTATTTCGTACAGAGTGGTGCGACTGCATACCTCACCGGGCGACATTAATTGCCTGACGATAAATGTAAATGTTTCCGAGAGAAAAGCGGCCAATGTGACGAACTGTCATTACGCCATTATGAAAACGAATGACAAAACGCTATGTATACTTCGGTATTTACTACACAGTAACACTACTCGCATTTTCTCCTTTATTGTGGCCGCCCTACCTCAGTTCATGCTAAATCTTAAGGTCGTAGGTCAACTGCTACGCACCTAATGAGGCCAATAATTGTATTTTTGATAACTAAAACATGACTTGTGGTCGTCCTTGCTTGTCGACTGCATAAACTTAGAAGCTTGTATTTCGTACAGAGTGGTGCGACTGCATACCTCAGCGGGCGACATTAATTGCCTGACGACAAATATAAATGTTTCCGAGAGAAAAGCGGCCAAGTGACCATCTGTCATTACGTCTTTATGAAAACAAATGACAAAACGCTATGTTTACTTCGGTATTTACTACACAGTAACACTACTCGCATTTTCTCCTTTATTGTGGCCGCCATACCTCGGTTCATGCTAAATCTTAAGGTCGTAGGTCAACTGCAACGCACCTAATGAGACCAATAATTGTATTTTTGATAACTAAAACATGACTTGTACCCGTCCTTGCTTGTCGACTGCATAAACTTAGAAGCTCCTATTTCGTACAGAGTGGTGCGACTGCATACCTCACCGGGCGACATTAATTGCCTGACGATAAATGTAAATGTTTCCGAGAGAAAAGCGGCCAATGTGACGAACTGTCATTACGCCATTATGAAAACGAATGACAAAACGCTATGTATACTTCGGTATTTACTACACAGTAACACTACTCGCATTTTCTCCTTTATTGTGGCCGCCCTACCTCAGTTCATGCTAAATCTTAAGGTCGTAGGTCAACTGCTACGCACCTAATGAGGCCAATAATTGTATTTTTGATAACTAAAACATGACTTGTGGTCGTCCTTGCTTGTCGACTGCATAAACTTAGAAGCTTGTATTTCGTACAGAGTGGTGCGACTGCATACCTCAGCGGGCGACATTAATTGCCTGACGACAAATATAAATGTTTCCGAGAGAAAAGCGGCCAAGTGACCATCTGTCGTTACGTCTTTATGAAAACAAATGACAAAACGCTATGTTTACTTCGGTATTTACTACACAGTAACACTACTCGCATTTTCTCCTTTATTGTGGCCGCCATACCTCGGTTCATGCTAAATCTTAAGGTCGTAGGTCAACTGCAACGCACCTAATGAGGCCAATAATTGTATTTTTGATAACTAAAACATGACTTGTACTCGTCCTTGCTTGTGGACTGCATAAACTTAGAAGCTTGTATTTCGTACAGAGTGGTGCGACTGCATACCTCAGCGTGTGACATTAATTGCCTGACGATAAATGTAAATGTTTCCGTGAGAAAAGCGGCCAATGTGACGAACTGTCATTACGCCATTATGAAAACAAATGACAAAACGCTATGTTTACTTCGGTATTTACTACACAGTAACACTAATCGCATTTTCTCCTTTATTGTGGCCGCCATACATCGGTTCATGCTAAATCTTAAGGTCGTAGGTCAACTGCAACGCACCTAATGAGGCCAATAATTGTATTTTTGATAACTACAACATGATTTGTACTCGTCCTTGCTTGTCGACTGCATAAACTTAGAAGCTTGTATTTCGTACAGAGTGGTGCGACTGCATACCTCAGCGGGCGACATTAATTGCCTGACGATAAATGTAAATGTTTCCGAGAGAAAAGCGGCCAATGTGACGAACTGTCATTACGCCATTATGAAAACAAATGACAAAACGCTATGTTTACTTCGGTATTTACTACACAGTAACCCTACTCGCATTTTCTCCTTTATTGTGGCCGCCATACCTCGGTTCATGCTAAATCTTAAGGTCGTAGGTCAACTGCAACGCACCTAATGAGGCCAATAATTGTATTTTTGATAACTAAAACATGACTGGTATTCGTCCTTGCTTGTCGACTGCATAAACTTAGAAGCTTGTATTTCGTACAGAGTGGTGCGACTGCATACCTCAGCGGGCGACATTAATTGCCTGACGATAAATATAAATGTTTCCGAGAGAAAAGCGGCCATGTGACGATCTGTCATTACGTCTTTATGAAATCAAATGACAAAACGCTATGTTTACTTCGGTATTTACTACACAGTAACACTACTCGCATTTTCTCCTTTATTGTGGCCGCCATACATCGGTTCATGCTAAATCTTAAGGTCGTAGGTCAACTGCAACGCACCTAATGAGGCCAATAATTGTATTTTTGATAACTAAAACATGACTTGTACTCGTCCTTGCTTGTCGACTGCATGAACTTAGAAGCTTGTATTTCGTACAGAGTGGTGCGACTGCATACCTCAGCGGGCGACTTTAATAGCCTGACGATAAATATAAATGTTTCCGAGAGAAAAGCGGCCATGTGACGATATGTCATTACGTCTTTATGAAAACAAATGACAAAACGCTATGTTTAGTTCGGTATTTACTACACAGTAACACTACTCGCATTTTCTCCTTTATTGTGGCCGCCATACCTCGGTTCATGCTAAATCTTAAGGTCGTAGGTGAACTGCAACGCACCTAATGAGACCAATAATTGTATTTTTGATAACTAAAACATGACTTGTACTCGTCCTTGCTTGTCGACTGCATAAACTTAGAAGCTCCTATTTCGTACAGAGTGGTGCGACAGCATACCTCACCGGGCGACATTAATTGCATGACGATAAATGTAAATATTTCCGAGTGAAAAGCGGCCAATGTGACGAACTGTCATTACGCCATTATGAAAACAAATGACAAAACGCTATGTATACTTCGGTATTTACAACACAGTAACACTACTCGCATTTTCTCCTTTATTGTGGCCGCCATACCTCGGTTCATGCTAAATCTTAAGGTCGTAGGTGAACTGCAACGCACCTAATGAGACCAATAATTGTATTTTTGATAACTAAAACATGACTTGTACTCGTCCTTGCTTGTCGACTGCATAAACTTAGAAGCTCCTATTTCGTACAGAGTGGTGCGACTGCATACCTCACCGGGCGACATTAATTGCCAGACGATAAATGTAAATGTTTCCGAGTGAAAAGCGGCCAATGTGACGAACTGTCATTACGCCATTATGAAAACAAATGACAAAACGCTATGTATACTTCGGTATTTACAACACAGTAACACTACTCGCATTTTCTCCTTTATTGTGGCCGCCATACCTCAGTTCATGCTAAATCTTAAGGTCGTAGGTCAACTGCAACGCACCTAATGAGGCCAATAATTGTATTTTTTATAACTAAAACATGACTTATAGTCGTCCTTGCTTGTCGACTGCATAAACTTAGAAGCTTGTATTTCGTACAGAGTGGTGCGACTGCATACCTCAGCAGGCGACATTAATTGCCTGACGACAAATATAAATGTTTCCGAGAGAAAAGCGGCCAAGTGACCATCTGTCATTACGTCTTTATGAAAACAAATGACAAAACGCTATGTTTACTTCGGTATTTACTACACAGTAACACTACTCGCATCTTCTCCTTTATTGTGGCCGCCATACCTCGGTTCATGCTAAATCTTAAGGTCGTAGGTCAACTGCAATGCACCTAATGAGGCCAATAATTGTATTTTTGATAACTAAAACATGACTTGTACTCGTCCGTGCTTGTCGACTGCATAAACTTAGAAGCTTGTATTTCGTACAGAGTGGTGCGACTGCATACCTCAGTGGGCGACATTGATTGCCTGACGATAAATATAAATGTTTCCGAGAGAAAAGCGGCCAAGTGACCATCTGTCATTACGTCTTTATGAAAACATATGACAAAACGCTATGTTTACTTCGGTATTCACTACACAGAAACACTACTCGCATTTTCTCCTTTATTGTGGCCGCCATACCTCGGTTCATGCTAAATCTTAAGGTCGTAGGTTAACTGCAACGCACCTAATGAGGCCATTAATTGTATTTTTGATAACTAAAACATGACTTGTACTCGTCCTTGCTTGTGGACTGCATAAACTTAGAAGCTTGTATTTCGTACAGAGTGGTGCGACTGCATACCTCAGCGTGTGACATTAATTGCCTGACGATAAATGTAAATGTTTCCGAGAGAAAAGCGGCCAATGTGACGAACTGTCATTACGCCATTATGAAAACAAATGACAAAACGCTATGTTTACTTCGGTATTTACTACACAGTAACACTACTCGCATTTTCTCCTTTATTGTCGCCGCCATACCTCGGTTCATGCTAAATCTTAAGGTCGTAGGTCAACTGCAACGCACCTAATGAGGCCAATAATTGTATTTTTGATAGCTAAAGCATGAGTTGTACTCGTCCGTGCTTGTCGACTGCATAAACTTAGAAGCTTGTATTTCGTACAGAGTGGTGCGACTGCATACCTCAGCGGGCGACATTAATTGCCTGACGATAAATGTAAATGTTTCAGAGAGAAAAGCGGCCATGTGACGATCTGTCATTACGTCTTTATGAAAACAAATGACAAAACGCTATGTTTTCTTCGCTATTTACTACACAGTAACACTACTCGCATTTTCTCCTTTATTGTGGCCGCCATACCTCAGTTCATGCTAAATCTTAAGGTCGTAGGTCAACTGCAACGCACCTAATGAGGCCAATAATTGTATTCTTGATAACTAAAACATGACTTATACTCGTCCTTGCTTGTCGACTGCATAAACTTAGAAGCTTGTATTTCGTACAGAGTGGTGCGACTGCATACCTCAGCGGGCGACATTAATTGCCTGACGATAAATGTAAATGTTTCCGAGAGAAAAGCGGCCAATGTGACAAACTGTCATTACGCCATTATGAAAACAAATGACAAAACGCTATGTTTACTTCGGTATTTACTACACAGTAACACTACTTGCAATTTCTCCTTTATTGTGGCCGCCATACCTCGGTTCATGCTAAATCTTAAGGTCGTAGGTCAGCTGCAACGCACTTAATGACGCCAATAATTGTAATTTTGATAACTAAAGCATGACTTGTACTCGCCCTTGCTTGTCGACTGCATAAACTTAGAAGCTTGTATTTCGTACAGAGTGGTGCGACTGCATACCTCAGCGGGCGACATTAATTGCCTGACGATAAATGTAAATGTTTCAGAGAGAAAAGTGGCCATGTGACGATCTGTCATTACGTCTTTATGAAAACAAATGACAAAACGCTATGTTTACTTCGGTATTTACTACACAGTAACACTACTCGCATCTTCTCCTTTATTGTGGCCGCCATACCTCGGTTCATGCTAAATCTTAAGGTCGTAGGTCGACTGCAACGCACCTAATGAGGCCAATAATTGTAATTTTGATAACTAAAACAAGACTTGTACTCGTCCTTGCTTGTCGACTGCATTAACTTAGAAGCTTGTATTTCGTACAGAGTGGTGCGACTGCATACCTCAGCGGGTGACATTAATTGCCTGACGATAAATGTAAATGTTTCCGAGAGAAAAGCGGCCAATGTGACGAACTGTCATTACGCCATTATGAAAACAAATGACAAAACGCTATGTTTACTTCGGTATTTACTACACAGTAACACTACTCGCATTTTCTCCTTTATTGTGGCCGCCATACCTCGGTTCATGCTAAATCTTAAGGTCGTAGGTCAACTGCAACGCAATTAATGAGGCCAATAATTGTAATTTTGATAACTAAAACATGACTTGTACTCGTCCTTGCTTGTCGACTGCATAAACTTAGAAGCTTGTATTTCGTACAGAGTGGTGCGACTGCATACCTCAGCGGGCGACATTAATTGCCTGACGATAAATGTAAATGTTTCCGAGAGAAAAGCGGCCAATGTGACGAACTGTCATTACGCCATTATGAAAACAAATGACAAAACGCTATGTTTACTTCGGTATTTACTACACAGTAACACTACTCGCATTTTCTCCTTTATTGTGGCCGCCATACCTCGGTTCATGCTAAATCTTAAGGTCGTAGGTCAACTGCAACGCAATTAAAGAGGCCAATAATTGTAATTTTGATAACTAAAACATGACTTGTACACGTCCTTGCTTGTCGACTGCATAAACTTAGAAGCTTGTATTTCGTACAGAGTGGTGCGACTGCATACCTCTGCGGGCGACATTAATTGCCTGACGATAAATGTAAATGTTTCCGAGAGAAAAGCGGCCAATGTCACGAACTGTCATTACGCCATTATGATAAACAAATGACAAAACGCTGTGTTTACTTCGGTATTTACTACACAGTAACACTACTCGCATTTTCTCCTTTATTGTGGCCGCCATACATCGGTTCATGCTAAATCTTAAGGTCGTAGGTCAACTGCAACGCACCTAATGAGGCCAATAATTGTAATTTTGATAACTAAAACATGACTTTTACTCGTCCTAGCTTGTCGACTGCATAAACGTAGAAGCTTGTATTTCGTACAGAGTGGTGCGACTGCATACCTCAGCGGGCGATATTAATTGCCTGACGATAAATGTAAATGTTTCCAAGAGAAAAGCGGCCATTGTGACGAACTGTCATTACCCCATTATGAAAACAAATGACAAAACGCTATGTATACTTCGGTATTTACTACACAGTAACACTACTCGCATTTTCTCCTTTATTGTGGCCGCCATACCTCGGTTCATGCTAAATCTTAATGTCGTAGGTCAACTGCAACGCACCTAATGAGGCCAATAATTGTATTTTTGATAACTAAAACATGACTTGTACTCGTCCTTGCTTGTCGACTGCATAAACTTAGAAGCTTGTATTTCGTACAGAGTGGTGCGACTGCATACCTCAGCAGGCGACATTAATTGCCTGACGATAAATGTAAATGTTTCCGAGAGAAAAGCGGCCATGTGACGATCTGTCATTACGTCTTTATGAAAACAAATGACAAAACGCTATGTTTTCTTAGCTATTTACTACACAGTAACACTACTCGCATGTTCTCCTTTATTGTGGCCGCCATACCTCGGTTCATGCTAAATCTTAAGGTCGTAGGTCAACTGCAACGCACCTAATGAGGCCAATAATTGTAATTTTGATAACTAACACATGACTTGTACTCGTCCTTGCTTGTCGACTGCATAAACTTAGAAGCTTGTATTTCGTACAGAGTGGTGCGACTGCATACCTCAGCGGGCGACATTAATTGCCTGACGATAAATGTAAATGTTTCCGAGAGAAAAGCGGCCAATGTGACGAACTGTCATTACGCAATTATGAAAACAAATGAGAAAACGCTGTGTTTACTTCGGTATTTACTACACAGTAACACTACTCGCATTTTCTCCTTTATTCTGGCCGCCATACCTCGGTTCATGCTAAATCTTAAGGTCGTAGGTCAATTGCAACGCAATTAATGAGGCCAATAATTGTATATTTGATAACTAAAACATGACTTGTACTCGTCCTTGCTTGTCGACTGCATAAACTTAGAAGCTTGTATTTCGTACAGAGTGGTGCGACTGCATACCTCAGCGGGCGACATTAATTGCCTGACGATAAATGTAAATGTTTCTGAGAGAAAAGCGGCCAATGTGACGAACTGTCATTACGCCATTATGAAAACAAATGACAAAACGCTATGTTTACTTTGGTATATACTACACAGTAACACTACTCGCATTTTCTCCCTTATTGTGGCCGCCATACCTCGGTTCATGCTAAATCTTAAGGTCGTAGGTCAACTGCAACGCACCTACTGAGTCCAATAATTGTAATTTTGATAACTAAAACATGACTTGTACTCGTCCTTGCTTGTCGACTGCATAAACTCAGAAGCTTGTATTTCGTACAGAGTGGTGCGACTGCATACCTCAGCGGGCGACATTAATTGCCTGACGATAAATGTAAATGTTTCCGAGAGAAAAGCGGCCAATGTGACGAACTGTCATTACGCCATTATGAAAACAAATGACAAAACGCTATGTTTACTTCGGTATTTACTACACAGTAACACTACTCGCATTTTCTCCTTTATTGTGGCCGCCATACCTCGGTTCATGCTAAATCTTAAGGTCGTAGGTCAACTGCAACGCAATTAATGAGGCCAATAATTGTAATTTTGATAACTAAAACATGACTTGTACTCGTCCTTGCTTGTCGACTGCATAAACTTAGAAGCTTGTATTTCGTACAGAGTGGTGCGACTGCATACCTCAGCGGGCGACATTAATTGCCTGACGATAAATGTAAATGTTTCCGAGAGAAAAGCGGCCATGTGACGATCTGTCATTACGCCATTATGAAAACAAATGACAAAACGCTATGTTTACTTCGGTATTTACTACACAGTAACACCACTCGCATTTTCTCCTTTATTGTGGCCGCCATACCTCGGTTCATGCTAAATCTTAAGGTCGTAGGTCAACTGCAACGCACCTAATGAGGCCAATAATTGTATTTTTGATAACTAAAACATGACTTGTACTCGTCCTTGCTTGTCGACTGCATAAACTTAGAAGCTTGTATTTCGTACAGAGTGGTGCGACTGCATACCTCAGCGGGCGACATTAATTGCCTGACGATAAATGTAAATGTTTCCGAGAGAAAAGCGGCCAATGTGACGAACTGTCATTACGCCATTATGATAACAAATGACAAAACGCTATGTTTACTTCGGTATTTACTACATAGTAACACTATTCGCATTTTCTCCTTTATTGTGGCCGCCATACCTCGGTTCATGCTAAATCTTAAGGTCGTAGGTCAACTGCAACGCACGTAATGAGGCCAATAATTCTAATTTTGATAACTAAAACATGACTTGTACTCGTCCTTGCTTGTCGACTGCATAAACTTAGAAGCTTGTATTTCGTACAGAGTGGTGCGACTGCATACCTCAGCGGGCGCCATTAATTGCCTGACGATAAATGTAAATGTTTCCGAGAGAAAAGCGGCCATGTGACGATCTGTCATTACGCCATTATGAAAACAAATGACAAAACGCTATGTTTACTTCGGTATTTACTACACAGTAACACTACTCGCATTTTCTCCTTTATTGTGGCCGCCATACCTCGGTTCATGCTAAATCTTAAGGTCGTAGGTCAACTGCAAAGCACATAATGAGGCCAAGTATTGTATTTTTGATAACTAAAACATGACTTGTACTCGTCCTTGCTTGTCGACTGCATAAACTTAGAAGCTTGTATTTCGTACAGAGTGGTGCGACTGCATACCTCAGCGGGCGACATTAATTGCCTGACGATAAATGTAAATGTTTCCGAGAGAAAAGCGGCCAATGTGACGAACTGTCATTACGCCATTATGAAAACAAATGACAAAACGCTATGTTTACTTCGGTATTTACTACACAGTAACACTACTCGCATTTTCTCCTTTATTGTGGCCGCCATACCTCGGTTCATGCTAAATCTTAAGGTCGTAGGTCAACTGCAACGCAATTAATGAGGCCAATAATTGTAATTTTGATAACTAAAACATGACTTGTACTCGTCCTTGCTTGTCGACTGCATAAACTTAGGAGCTTGTATTTCGTACAGAGCGGTGCGACTGCATAACTCAGCGGGCGACATTAATTGCCTGACGATAAATGTAAATGTTTCCGAGAGAAAAGCGGCCAATGTGACGAACTGTCATTACGCCATTATGAAAACAAATGACAAAACGCTATGTTTACTTCGGTATTTACTACACAGTAACACTACTCGCATTTTCTCCTTCATTGTGGCCGCCATACCTCGGTTCATGCTAAATCTTAAGGTCGTAGGTCAACTGCAACGCACCTAATGAGGCCAATAATTGTATTTTTGAAAACTAAAACATGACTTGTACTCGTCCTTGCTTGTCGACTGCATAAACTTAGAAGCTCCTATTTCGTACAGAGTGGTGCGACTGTATACCTCAGCAGGTGACATTAATTGCCTGACGATAAATGTAAATGTTTCCGAGAGAAAAGCGGCCAATGTGACGAACTGTCATTACGCCATTATGAAAACAAATGACAAAACGCTATGTTTACTTCGGTATTTACTACACAGTAACACTACTCGCATTTTCTCCTTTATTGTGGCCGCCATACCTCGGTTCATGCTAAATCTTAAGGTCGTAGGTCAACTGCAACGCACCTAATGAGGCCAATAATTGTAATTTTGATAACTAAAACATGACTTGTACTCGTCGTTGCTTGTCGACTGCATAAACTTAGAAGTTTGTATTTCGTACAGAGTGGTGCGACTACATACCTCAGCGGGCGACATTAATTGCCTGACGATAAATGTAAATGTTTCCGAGAGAAAAGCGGCCAATGTGACGAACTGTCATTACGGCATTATGAAAACAAATGACAAAACGCTATGTTTACTTCGGTATTTACTACACAGAAACACTACTCGCATTTTCTCCTTTATTGTGGCCGCCATACCTCGGTTCATGTTAAATCTTAAGGTCGTAGGTCAACTGCAACGCACCTAATGAGGCCAATAATTGTATTTTTGAAAACTAAAACATGACTTGTACTCGTCCTTGCTTGTCGACTGCATAAACGTAGAAGATTGTATTTTGTACAAAGTGGTGCGACTGCATACCTCAGCGGGCGACATTAATTGCCTGACGATAAATGTAAATGTTTCCGAGAGAAAAGCGGCCATGTGACGAACTGTCATTACGTCTTTATGAAAACAAATGACAAAACGCTATGTTTACTTCGGTATTTACTACACAGTAACACTACTCGCATTTTCTCCTTTATTGTGGCCGCCATACCTCGGTTCATGTTAAATCTTAAGGTCGTAGGACATCTGCAACGCAATTAATGAGACCAATAACTGTAATTTTGATAACTAAAACATGACTTGTACTCGTCCTTGCTTGTCGACTGCATAAACTTAGAAGCTTGTATTTCGTACAGAGTGGTGCGACTGCATACCTCAGCGGGCGACATTAATTGCCTGACGATAAATGTAAATGTTTCCGAGAGAAAAGCGGCCAATGTGACGAACTGTCATTACGGCATTATGAAAACAAATGACAAAACGCTATGTTTACTTCGGTATTTACTACACAGTAACACTACTCGCATTTTCTCCTTTATTGTGGCCGCCATACCTCGGTTCATGCTAAATCTTAAGGTCGTAGGTCAACTATAACGCACCTAATGAGGCCAATAATTGTATTTTTGATAACTAAAACATGACTTGTACTCGTCCTTGCTTGTCGACTGCATAAACTTAGAAGGTTGTATTTCGTACAGAGTGGTGCGACTGCATACCTCAGCGGGCGACATTAATTGCCTGACGATAAATGTAAATGTTTCCGAGAGAAAAGCGGCCAATGTGACGAACTGTCATTACGCCATTATGAAAACTAATGACAAAACGCTATGTTTACTTCGGTATTTACTACACAGTAACACTACTCGCATTTTCTCCTTTATTGTGGCCACCGTACCTCGGTTCATGCTAAGTCTTAAGGTCGTAGGTCAACTGCAACGCAATTAATGAGGCCAATAATTGTAATTTTGATAACTAAAACATGACTTGTACTCGTCCTTGCTTGTCGACTGCATAAACTTAGAAGCTAGTATTTCGTACAGAATGGTGCGACTGCATACCTCAGCGGGCGACATTAATTGGCTGACGATAAATGTAAATGTTTCCGAGAGAAAAGCGGCCAATGTGACGAACTATCATTACGGCATTATGAAAACAAATGACAAAACGCTATGTTTACTTCGGTATTTACTACACAGTAACACTACTCGCATTTTCTCCTTTATTGTGGCCGCCATACCTCGGTTCATGCTAAGTCTTAAGGTCGTAGGTCAACTGCAACGCAATTAATGAGGCCAATAATTGTAATTTTGATAACTAAAACATGACTTGTACTCGTCCTTGCTTGTCGACTGCATAAACTTAGAAGCTTGTATTTCGTACAGAGTGGTGCGACTGCATACCTCAGCGGTCGACATTAATTACCTGACGATAAATGTAAATGTTTCCGAGAGAAAAGCGGCCAATGTGACGAACTGTCATTACGCCATTATGAAAACAAATGACAAAACGCTATGTTTACTTCTTTATTTACTACACAGTAACACTACTCGCATTTTCTCCTTTATTGTGGCCGCCATACCTCGGTTCATGCTAAATCTTAAGGTCGTAGGTCAACTGCAACGCAATTAATGAGGCCAATAATTGTAATTTTGATAACTAAAACATGACTTGTACTCGTCCTTGCTTGTCGACTGCATAATCTTAGAAGCTTGTATTTCGTACAGAGTGGTGCGACTGCATACCTCAGCGGGCGACATTAATTGCCTGACGATAAATGTAAATGTTTCCGAGAGAAAAGCGGCCATGTGACGATCTGTCAGTACGTCTTTATGAAAACAAATGACAAAACGCTATGTTTACTTCGGTATTTACTACACAGTAACACTACTCGCATTTTCTCCTTTATTGTGGCCGCCATACCTCGGTTCATGCTAAATCTTAAAGTCGTAGGTCAATTGCAACACACCTAATGAGGCCAATAATTGTAATTTTGATAACTAAAACATGACTTGTACTCGTCCTTGCTTGTCGACTGCATAAACCTAGAAGCTTGTATTTCGTACAGAGTGGTGCGACTGCATACCTCAGCGGTAAACATTAATTGCCTGCGATAAATGTAAATGTTTCCGAGAGAAAAGCGGCCAATGTGACGAACTGTCATTACGCCATTATGAAAACAAATGACAAAACGCTATGTTTACTTCGGTATTTACTACACAGTAACACTACTCGCATTTTCTCCTTTATTGTGGCCGCCTTTCCTCTGTTCATGCTAAATCTTAAGGTCGTAGGTCAACTGCAACGCAATTAATGAGGCCAATAATTGTAATTTTGATAACTAAAACATGACTTGTACTCGTCCTTGCTTGTCGACTGCATAAACTTAGAAGCTTGTATTTCGTACAGAGTGGTGCGACTGCATAACTCAGCGGGCGACATTAATTGCCTGACGATAAATGTAAATGTTTCCGAGAGAAAAGCGGCCAATGTGACGAACTGTCATTACGCCATTATGAAAACAAATGACAAAACGCTATGTTTACTTCGGTATTTACTACACAGTAACACTACTCGCATTTTCTCCTTTATTGCGGCCGCCATACCTCGGTTCATGCTAAATCGTAAGGTCGTAGGTCAACTGCAACGCACCTAATGAGGCCAATAATTCTAATTTTGATAACTAAAACATGACTTGTACTCGTCCTTGCTTGTCGACTGCATAAACTTAGAAGCTTGTATTTCGTACAGAGTGGTGCGACTGCATACCTCAGCGGGCGACATTAATTGCCTGACGATAAATGTAAATGTTTCCGAGAGAAAAGCGGCCAATGTGACGAACTGTCATTACGCCATTATGAAAACAAATGACAAAACGCTATGTTTACTTCGGTATTTACTACACAGTAACACTACTCGCATTTTCTCCTTTATTGTGGCCGCCATACCTCGGTTCATGCTAAATCTTAAGGTCGTAGGTCAACTGCAACGCACCTAATGAGGCCAATAATTGTATTTTTGATAACTAAAACATGACTTGTACTCGTCCTTGCTTGTCGACTGCATAAACTTAGAAGGTTGTATTTCGTACAGAGTGGTGCGACTGCATACCTCAGCGGGCGACATTAATTGCCTGACGATAAATGTAAATGTTTCCGAGAGAAAAGCGGCCATTGTGACGAACTGTCATTACGCCATTATGAAAACAAATGACAAAACGCTATGTTTACTTCGGTATTTACTACACAGTAACACTACTCGCATTTTCTCCTTTATTGTGGCCGCCATACCTCGGTTCATGCTAAATCTTAAGGTCGTAGGTCAACTATAACGCACCTAATGAGGCCAATAATTGTATTTTTGATAACTAAAACATGACTTGTACTCGTCCTTGCTTGTCGACTGCATAAACTTAGAAGGTTGTATTTCGTACAGAGTGGTGCGACTGCATACCTCAGCGGGCGACATTAATTGCCTGACGATAAATGTAAATGTTTCCGAGAGAAAAGCGGCCAATGTGACGAACTGTCATTACGCCATTATGAAAACTAATGACAAAACGCTATGTTTACTTCGGTATTTACTACACAGTAACACTACTCGCATTTTCTCCTTTATTGTGGCCACCATACCTCGGTTCATGCTAAGTCTTAAGGTCGTAGGTCAACTGCAACGCAATTAATGAGGCCAGTAATTGTAATTTTGATAACTAAAACATGACTTGTACTCGTCCTTGCTTGTCGACTGCATAAACTTAGAAGCTTGTATTTCGTACAGAGTGGTGCGACTGCATACCTCAGCGGGCGACATTAATTGGCTGACGATAAATGTAAATGTTTCCGAGAGAAAAGCGGCCAATGTGACGAACTGTCATTACGTCTTTATGAAAACAAATGACAAAACGCTATGTTTACTTCGGTATTTACTACACAGTAACACTACTCGCATTTTCTCCTTTATTGTGGCCGCCATACCTCGGTTCATGCTAAGTCTAAAGGTCGTAGGTCAACTGCAACGCAGTTAATGAGGCCAATAATTGTAATTTTGATAACTAAAACATGACTTGTACTCGTCCTTGCTTGTCGACTGCATAAACTTAGAAGCTTGTATTTCGTACAGAGTGGTGCGACTGCATACCTCAGTGGGCGACATTAATTGCCTGACGATAAATGTAAATGTTTCCGAGAGAAAAGCGGCCAATGTGACGAACTGTCATTATGCCATTATGAAAACAAATGACAAAACGCTATGTTTACTTCGGTATTTACTACACAGTAACACTACTCGCATTTTCTCCTTTATTGTGGCCGCCATACCTCGGTTCATGCTAAATCTTAAGGTCGTAGGTCAACTGCAAAGCACATAATGAGGCCAATAATTGTATTTTTGATAACTAAAACATGACTTGTACTCGTCCTTGCTTGTCGACTGCATAAACTTAGAAGCTTGTATTTCGTACAGAGTGGTGCGACTGCATACCTCAGCGGGCGACATTAATTGCCTGACGATAAATGTAAATGTTTCCGAGAGAAAAGCGGCCAATGTGACGAACTGTCATTACGCCATTATGAAAACAAATGACAAAACGCTATGTTTACTTCGGTATTTACTACACAGTAACACTACTCGCATTTTCTCCTTTATTGTGGCCGCCATACCTCGGTTCATGCTAAATCTTAAGGTCGTAGGTCAACTGCAACACAATTAATGAGGCCAATAATTGTAATTTTGATAACTAAAACATGACTTGTACTCGTCCTTGCTTGTCGACTGCATAAACTTAGGAGCTTGTATTTCGTACAGAGCGGTGCGACTGCATAACTCAGCGGGCGACATTAATTGCCTGACGATAAATGTAAATGTTTCCGAGAGAAAAGCGGCCAATGTGACGAACTGTCATTACGCCATTATGAAAACAAATGACAAAACGCTATGTTTACTTCGGTATTTACTACACAGTAACACTACTCGCATTTTCTCCTTCATTGTGGCCGCCATACCTCGGTTCATGCTAAATCTTAAGGTCGTAGGTCAACTGCAACGCACCTAATGAGGCCAATAATTGTATTTTTGAAAACTAAAACATGACTTGTACTCGTCCTTGCTTGTCGACTGCATAAACTTAGAAGCTCCTATTTCGTACAGAGTGGTGCGACTGTATACCTCAGCAGGTGACATTAATTGCCTGACGATAAATGTAAATGTTTCCGAGAGAAAAGCGGCCAATGTGACGAACTGTCATTACGCCATTATGAAAACAAATGACAAAACGCTATGTTTACTTCGGTATTTACTACACAGTAACACTACTCGCATTTTCTCCTTTATTGTGGCCGCCATACCTCGGTTCATGCTAAATCTTAAGGTCGTAGGTCAACTGCAACGCACCTAATGAGGCCAATAATTGTAATTTTGATAACTAAAACATGACTTGTACTCGTCCTTGCTTGTCGACTGCATAAACTTAGAAGTTTGTATTTCGTACAGAGTGGTGCGACTACATACCTCAGCGGGCGACATTAATTGCCTGACGATAAATGTAAATGTTTCCGAGAGAAAAGCGGCCAATGTGACGAACTGTCATTACGGCATAATGAAAACAAATGACAAAACGCTATGTTTACTTCGGTATTTACTACACAGAAACACTACTCGCATTTTCTCCTTTATTGTGGCCGCCATACCTCGGTTCATGTTAAATCTTAAGGTCGTAGGTCAACTGCAACGCACCTAATGAGGCCAATAATTGTATTTTTGAAAACTAAAACATGACTTGTACTCGTCCTTGCTTGTCGACTGCATTAACGTAGAAGCTTGTATTTCGTACAGAGTGGTGCGACTGCATACCTCAGCGGGCGACATTAATTGCCTGACGATAAATGTAAATGTTTCCGAGAGAAAAGCGGCCAATGTGACGAACTGTCATTACGTCTTTATGAAAACAAATGACAAAACGCTATGTTTACTTCGGTATTTACTACACAGTAACACTACTCGCATTTTCTTCTTTATTGTGGCCGCCATACCTCGGTTCATGCTAAATCTTAAGGTCGTAGGTCAACTGCAACGCACCTAATAAGGCCAATAATTGTATTTTTGATAACTAAAACATGACTTGTACTCGTCCTTGCTTGTCGACTGCATAAACTTAGAAGATTGTATTTTGTACAAAGTGGTGCGACTGCATACCTCAGCGGGCGACATTAATTGCCTGACGATAAATGTAAATGTTTCCGAGAGAAAAGCGGCCATGTGACGAACTGTCATTACGTCTTTATGAAAACAAATGACAAAACGCTATGTGTACTTCGGTATTTACTACACAGTAACACTACTCGCATTTTCTCCTTTATTGTGGCCGCCATACCTCGGTTCATGTTAAATCTTAAGGTCGTAGGACATCTGCAACGCAATTAATGAGACCAATAACTGTAATTTTGATAACTAAAACATGACTTGTACTCGTCCTTGCTTGTCGACTGCATAAACTTAGAAGCTTGTATTTCGTACAGAGTGGTGCGACTGCATACCTCAGCGGGCGACATTAATTGCCTGACGATAAATGTAAATGTTTCCGAGAGAAAAGCGGCCAATGTGACGAACTGTCATTACGCCATTATGAAAACAAATGACAAAACGCTATGTTTACTTCGGTATTTACTACACAGTAACACTACTCGCATTTTCTCCTTTATTGTGGCCGCCATACCTAGGTTCATGCTAAATCTCAAGGTCGTAGGTCAACTGCAACGCAATTAATGAGGCCAATAATTGTAATTTTGATAACTAAAACATGACTTGTACTCGTCCTTGCTTGTCGACTGCATAAACTTAGAAGCTTGTATTTCGTACAGAGTGGTGCGACTGCATACATCAGCGGGCGACATTAATTGCCTGACGATAAATGTAAATGTTTCCGAGAGAAAAGCGGCCAATGTGACGAACTGTCATTACGGCATTATGAAAACAAATGACAAAACGCTATGTTTACTTCGGTATTTACTACACAGTAACACTACTCGCATTTTCTCCTTTATTGTGGCCGCCATACCTCGGTTCATGCTAAATCTTAAGGTCGTAGGTCAACTATAACGCACCTAATGAGGCCAATAATTGTATTTTTGATAACTAAAACATCACTTGTACTCGTCCTTGCTTGTCGACTGCATAAACTTAGAAGGTTGTATTTCGTACAGAGTGGTGCGACTGCATACCTCAGCGGGCGACATTAATTGCCTGACGATAAATGTAAATGTTTCCGAGAGAAAAGCGGCCAATGTGACGAACTGTCATTACGCCATTATGAAAACTAATGACAAAACGCTATGTTTACTTCGGTATTTACTACACAGTAACACTACTCGCATTTTCTCCTTTATTGTGGCCACCGTACCTCGGTTCATGCTAAGTCTTAAGGTCGTAGGTCAACTGCAACGCAATTAATGAGGCCAATAATTGTAATTTTGATAACTAAAACATGACTTGTACTCGTCCTTGCTTGTCGACTGCATAAACTTAGAAGCTAGTATTTCGTACAGAATGGTGCGACTGCATACCTCAGCGGGCGACATTAATTGGCTGACGATAAATGTAAATGTTTCCGAGAGAAAAGCGGCCAATGTGACGAACTGTCATTACGGCATTATGAAAACAAATGACAAAACGCTATGTTTACTTCGGTATTTACTACACAGTAACACTACTCGCATTTTCTCCTTTATTGTGGCCGCCATACCTCGGTTCATGCTAAGTCTTAAGGTCGTAGGTCAACTGCAACGCAATTAATGAGGCCAATAATTGTAATTTTGATAACTAAAACATGACTTGTACTCGTCCTTGCTTGTCGACTGCATAAACTTAGAAGCTTGTATTTCGTACAGAGTGGTGCGACTGCATACCTCAGCGGTCGACATTAATTACCTGACGATAAATGTAAATGTTTCCGAGAGAAAAGCGGCCAATGTGACGAACTGTCATTACGCCATTATGAAAACAAATGACAAAACGCTATGTTTACTTCGGTATTTACTACACAGTAACACTACTCGCATTTTCTCCTTTATTGTGGCCGCCATACCTCGGTTCATGCTAAATCTTAAGGTCGTAGGTCAACTGCAACGCAATTAATGAGGCCAATAATTGTAATTTTGATAACTAAAACATGACTTGTACTCGTTCTTGCTTGTCGACTGCATAATCTTAGAAGCTTGTATTTCGTACAGAGTGGTGCGACTGCATACCTCAGCGGGCGACATTAATTGCCTGACGATAAATGTAAATGTTTCCGAGAGAAAAGCGGCCATGTGACGATCTGTCAGTACGTCTTTATGAAAACAAATGACAAAACGCTATGTTTACTTCGGTATTTACTACACAGTAACACTACTCGCATTTTCTCCTTTATTGTGGCCGCCATACCTCGGTTCATGCTAAATCTTAAGGTCGTAGGTCAACTGCAACACACCTAATGAGGCCAATAATTGTAATTTTGATAACTAAAACTTGACTTGTACTCGTCCTTGCTTGTCGACTGCATAAACCTAGAAGCTTGTATTTCGTACAGAGTGGTGCGACTGCATACCTCAGCGGGCAACATTAATTGCCTGCGATAAATGTAAATGTTTCCGAGAGAAAAGCGGCCAATGTGACGAACTGTCATTACGCCATTATGAAAACAAATGACAAAACGCTATGTTTACTTCGGTATTTACTACACAGTAACACTACTCGCATTTTCTCCTTTATTGTGGCCGCCTTTCCTCTGTTCATGCTAAATCTTAAGGTCGTAGGTCAACTGCAACGCAATTAATGAGGCCAATAATTGTAATTTTGATAACTAAAACATGACTTGTACTCGTCCTTGCTTGTCGACTGCATAAACTTAGAAGCTTGTATTTCGTACAGAGTGGTGCGACTGCATAACTCAGCGGGCGACATTAATTGCCTGACGATAAATGTAAATGTTTCCGAGAGAAAAGCGGCCAATGTGACGAACTGTCATTACGCCATTATGAAAACAAATGACAAAACGCTATGTTTACTTCGGTATTTACTACACAGTAACACTACTCGCATTTTCTCCTTTATTGCGGCCGCCATACCTCGGTTCATGCTAAATCGTAAGGTCGTAGGTCAACTGCAACGCACCTAATGAGGCCAATAATTGTATTTTTGATAACTAAAACATGACTTGTACTCGTCCTTGCTTGTCGACTGCATAAACTTAGAAGGTTGTATTTCGTACAGAGTGGTGCGACTGCATACCTCAGCGGGCGACATTAATTGCCTGACGATAAATGTAAATGTTTCCGAGAGAAAAGCGGCCAATGTGACGAACTGTCATTACGCCATTATGAAAACAAATGACAAAACGCTATGTTTACTTCGGTATTTACTACACAGTAACACTACTCGCATTTTCTCCTTTATTGTGGCCGCCATACCTCGGTTCATGCTAAATCTTAAGGTCGTAGGTCAACTATAACGCACCTAATGAGGCCAATAATTGTATTTTTGATAACTAAAACATGACTTGTACTCGTCCTTGCTTGTCGACTGCATAAACTTAGAAGGTTGTATTTCGTACAGAGTGGTGCGACTGCATACCTCAGCGGGCGACATTAATTGCCTGACGATAAATGTAAATGTTTCCGAGAGAAAAGCGGCCAATGTGACGAACTGTCATTACGCCATTATGAAAACTAATGACAAAACGCTATGTTTACTTCGGTATTTACTACACAGTAACACTACTCGCATTTTCTCCTTTATTGTGGCCACCATACCTCGGTTCATGCTAAGTCTTAAGGTCGTAGGTCAACTGCAACGCAATTAATGAGGCCAATAATTGTAATTTTGATAACTAAAACATGACTTGTACTCGTCCTTGCTTGTCGACTGCATAAACTTAGAAGCTTGTATTTCGTACAGAGTGGTGCGACTGCATACCTCAGCGGGCGACATTAAGTGGCTGACGAAAAATGTAAATGTTTCCGAGAGAAAAGCGGCCAATGTGACGAACTGTCATTACGTCTTTATGAAAACAAATGACAAAACGCTATGTTTACTTCGGTATTTACTACACAGTAACACTACTCGCATTTTCTCCTTTATTGTGGCCGCCATACCTCGGTTCATGCTAAGTCTTAAGGTCGTAGGTCAACTGCAACGCAGTTAATGAGGCCAATAATTGTAATTTTGATAACTAAAACATGACTTGTACTCGTCCTTGCTTGTCGACTGCATAAACTTAGAAGCTTGTATTTCGTACAGAGTGGTGCGACTGCATACCTCAGCGGGCGACATTAATTGCCTGACGATAAATGTAAATGTTTCCGAGAGAAAAGCGGCCAATGTGACGAACTGTCATTATGCCATTATGAAAACAAATGACAAAACGCTATGTTTACTTCGGTATTTACTACACAGTAACACTACTCGCATTTTCTCCTTTATTGTGGCCGCCATACCTCGGTTCATGCTAAATCTTAAGGTCGTAGGTCAGCTGCAACGCAATTAATGAGGCCAATAATTGTAATTTTGATAACTAAAACATGACTTGTACTCGTCCTTGCTTGTCGACTGCATAAACTTAGAAGCTTGAATTTCGTACAGAGTGGTGCGACTGCATACCTCAGCGGGCGACATTAATCGCCTGATGATAAATGTAAATGTTTCCGAGAGAAAAGCGGCCATGTGACGATCTGTCAGTACGTCTTTATGAAAACAGATGACAAAACGCTATGTTTACTTCGGTATTTACTACACAGTAACACTACTCGCATTTTCTCCTTTATTGTGGCCGCCATACCTCGGTTCATGCTAAATCTTAAGGTCGTAGGTCAACTGCAACGCACCTAATGAGGCCAATAATTGTAATTTTGATAACTAAAACATGACTTGTACTCGTCCTTGCTTGTCGACTGCATAAACTTAGAAGCTTGTATTTCGTACAGAGTGGTGCGACTGCATACCTCAGCGGGCGACATTAATTGCCTGACGATAAATGTAAATGTTTCCGAGAGAAAAGCGGCCAATGTGACGAACTGTCATTACACCATTATGAAAACAAATGACAAAACGCTATGTTTACTTCGGTATTTACTACACAGTAACACTACTCGCATTTTCTGCTTTATTGTGGCCGCCATTCCTCTGTTCATGCTAAATCTTAAGGTCGTAGGTCAACTGCAACGCAATTAATGAGGCCAAGAATTGTAATTTTGATAACTAAAACATGACTTGTACTCGTCCTTGCTTGTCGACTGCATAAACTTAGAAGCTTGTATTTCGTACAGAGTGGTGCGACTGCATAACTCAGCGGGCGACATTAATTGCCTGACGATAAATGTAAATGTTTCCGAGAGAAAAGCGGCCAATGTGACGAACTGTCATTACGCCATTATGAAAACAAATGACAAAACGCTATGTTTACTTCGGTATTTACTACACAGTAACACTACTCGCATTTTCTCCTTTATTGCGGCCGCCATACCTCGGTTCATGCTAAATCGTAAGGTCGTAGGTCAACTGCAACGCACCTAATGAGGCCAATAATTGTAATTTTGATAACTAAAACATGGCTTGTACTCGTCCTTGCTTGTCGACTGCATAAACTTAGAAGCTTGTATTTCGTACAGAGTGGTGCGACTGCATACCTCAGCGGGCGACATTAATTGCCTGACGATAAATGTAAATGTTTCCGAGAAAAAAGCGGCCAATGTGACGAACTGTCATTACGCCATTATGAAAACAAATGACAAAACGCTATGTTTACTTCGGTATTTACTACACAGTAACACTACTCGCATTTTCTCCTTTATTGTGGCCGCCATTCCTCGGTTCATGCTAAATCTTAAGGTCGTAGGTCAACTGCAACGCACCTAATGAGGCCAATAATTGTATTTTTGATAACTAAAACATGACTTGTACTCGTTCTTGCTTGTCGACTGCATAAACTTAGAAGGTTGTATTTCGTACAGAGTGGTGCGACTGCATACCTCAGCGGGCGACATTAATTGCCTGACGATAAATGTAAATGTTTCCGAGAGAAAAGCGGCCATTGTGACGAACTGTCATTACGCCATTATGAAAACAAATGACAAAACGCTATGTTTACTTCGGTATTTACTACACAGTAACGCTACTCGCATTTTCTCCTTTATTGTGGCAGCCATACCTCGGTTCATGCTAAATCTTACGGTCGTAGGTCAACTGCAACGCAATTTATGAGGCCAATAACTGTAATTTTGATAACTAAAACATGACTTGTACTCGTCCTTGCTTGTCGACTGCATAGACTTAGAAGCTTGTATTTCGTACAGAGTGGTGCGACTGCATACCTCAGCGGGCGACATTAATTGCCTGACGATAAATGTAAATGTTTCCGAGAGAAAAGCGGCCATTGTGACGAACTGTCATTACGGCATTATGAAAAGAAATGACAAAACGCTATGTTTACTTCGGTATGTACTACACGGTAACACTACTCGCATTTTCTCCTTTATTGTGGCCGCCATACCTCGGTTCATGCTAAGTTCTAAGGTCGTAGGTCAACTGCAACGCAATTAATGAGGCCAATAATTGTGATTTTGATAACTAAAACATGACTTCTACTCGTCCTTGCTCGTCGACTGCATAAACTTAGAAGCTTGTATTTCGTACAGAGTGGTGCGACTGCATACCTCAGCGGGCGACATTAATTGCCTGACGATAAATGTAAATGTTTCCGAGAGAAAAGCGGCCAATGTGACGAACTGTCATTACGGCATTATGAAAACAAATGACAAAACGCTATGTTTACTTCGGTATTTACTACACAGTAACACTACTCGCATTTTCTCCTTTATTGTGGCCGCCATACCTCGGTTCATGCAAAGTCTTAAGGTCGTAGGTCAACTGCAACGCAATTAATGAGGCCAATAATTGTAATTTTGATAACTAAAACATGACTTGTACTCGTCCTTGCTTGTCGACTGCATAAACTTAGAAGCTTGTATTTCGTACAGAGTGGTGCGACTGCATACCTCAGCGGGCGACATTAATTGCCTGACGATAAATGTAAATGTTTCCGAGAGAAAAACGGCCAATGTGACGAACTGTCATTACGCCATTATGAAAACAAATGACAAAACGCTATGTTTACTTCGGTATTTACTACACAGTAACACTACTTGCATTTTCTCCTTTATTGTGGCCGCCATACCTCGGTTCATGCTAAATCTTAAGGTCGTAGGTCAACTGCAACGCAATTAATGAGGCCAATAATTGTAATTTTGATAACTAAAACATGACTTGTACTCGTCCTTGCTTGTCGACTGCATAAACTTAGAAGCTTGTATTTCGTACAGAGTGGTGCGACTGCATAACTCAGCGGGCGACATTAATTGCCTGACGATAATTGTAAATGTTTCCGAGAGAAAAGCGGCCAATGTGACGAACTGTCATTACGCCATTATTAAAACAAATGACAATACGCTATGTTTACATCGGTATTTACTACACAGTAACACTACTCGCATTTTCTCCTTTATTGTGGCCGCCATACCTCGGTTCATGCTAAATCTTAAGGTCGTAGGTCAAGTGCAACGCACATAATGAGGCCAATAATTGTAATTTTGATAGCTAAAACATGACTTGTACCCGTCCTTGCTTGTCGACTGCATAAACTTAGAAGCTTGTATTTCGTACAGAG
The DNA here is from genome assembly GCF_021461385.2 of Schistocerca piceifrons. Classification (NCBI taxonomy): domain Eukaryota; kingdom Metazoa; phylum Arthropoda; class Insecta; order Orthoptera; family Acrididae; genus Schistocerca; species Schistocerca piceifrons. The sequence continues at coordinate 98,376,183 of NC_060147.1, read as the reverse complement.
TGGTGCGACTGCATACCTCAGCGGGCGACATTAATTGCCTGACGATAAATGTAAATGTTTCCGAGAGAAAAGCGGCCAATGTGACGAACTGTCATTACGCCATTATGAAAACAAATGACAAAACGCTATGTTTACTTCGGTATTTACTACACAGTATCACTACTCGCATTTTCTCCTTTATTGTGGCCGCCATACCTCGGTTCATGCTAAATCTTAAGGTCGTAGGTCAACTGCAACGCACCTAATGGGGCCAATAATTGTATTTTTGATAACTAAAACATGAGTTGTACTCGCCCTTGCTTGTCGACTGCATAAACTTAGAAGCTTGTATTTCGTACAGAGTGGTGCGACTGCATACCTCAGCGGGCAACATTAATTGCCTGACGATAAATGTAAATGTTTCCGAGAGAAAAGCGGCCAATGTGACGAACTGTCATTACGCCATTATGAAAACAAATGACAAAACGCTATGTTTACTTCGATATTTACTACACAGTAACACTACTTGCATTTTCTCCTTTATTGTGGCCGCCATACCTCGGTTCGTGCTAAATCTTAAGGTCGTAGGTCAACTGCAACGCACCTAATGAGGCCAATAATTGTATTTTTGATAACTAAAACATGACTTGTACTCGTCCTTGCTTGTCGACTGCATAAACTTAGAAGCTTGTATTTCGTACAGAGTGGTGCGACTGCATACCTCAGCGGGCGACATTAATTGCCTGACGATAAATGTAAATGTTTCCGAGAAAAAAGCGGCCAATGTGACGAACTGTCATTACGCCATTATGAAAACAAATGACAAAACGCTATGTTTACTTCGGTATTTACTACACAGTAACACTACTCGCATTTTCTCCTTTATTGTGGCCGCCATTCCTCGGTTCATGCTAAATCTTAAGGTCGTAGGTCAACTGCAACGCACCTAATGAGGCCAATAATTGTATTTTTGATAACTAAAACATGACTTGTACTCGTTCTTGCTTGTCGACTGCATAAACTTAGAAGGTTGTATTTCGTACAGAGTGGTGCGACTGCATACCTCAGCGGGCGACATTAATTGCCTGACGATAAATGTAAATGTTTCCGAGAGAAAAGCGGCCATTGTGACGAACTGTCATTACGCCATTATGAAAACAAATGACAAAACGCTATGTTTACTTCGGTATTTACTACACAGTAACGCTACTCGCATTTTCTCCTTTATTGTGGCAGCCATACCTCGGTTCATGCTAAATCTTACGGTCGTAGGTCAACTGCAACGCAATTTATGAGGCCAATAACTGTAATTTTGATAACTAAAACATGACTTGTACTCGTCCTTGCTTGTCGACTGCATAGACTTAGAAGCTTGTATTTCGTACAGAGTGGTGCGACTGCATACCTCAGCGGGCGACATTAATTGCCTGACGATAAATGTAAATGTTTCCGAGAGAAAAGCGGCCATTGTGACGAACTGTCATTACGGCATTATGAAAAGAAATGACAAAACGCTATGTTTACTTCAGTATGTACTACACGGTAACACTACTCGCATTTTCTCCTTTATTGTGGCCGCCATACCTCGGTTCATGCTAAGTTCTAAGGTCGTAGGTCAACTGCAACGCAATTAATGAGGCCAATAATTGTGATTTTGATAACTAAAACATGACTTCTACTCGTCCTTGCTCGTCGACTGCATAAACTTAGAAGCTTGTATTTCGTACAGAGTGGTGCGACTGCATACCTCAGCGGGCGACATTAATTGCCTGACGATAAATGTAAATGTTTCCGAGAGAAAAGCGGCCAATGTGACGAACTGTCATTACGGCATTATGAAAACAAATGACAAAACGCTATGTTTACTTCGGTATTTACTACACAGTAACACTACTCGCATTTTCTCCTTTATTGTGGCCGCCATACCTCGGTTCATGCAAAGTCTTAAGGTCGTAGGTCAACTGCAACGCAATTAATGAGGCCAATAATTGTAATTTTGATAACTAAAACATGACTTGTACTCGTCCTTGCTTGTCGACTGCATAAACTTAGAAGCTTGTATTTCGTACAGAGTGGTGCGACTGCATACCTCAGCGGGCGACATTAATTGCCTGACGATAAATGTAAATGTTTCCGAGAGAAAAACGGCCAATGTGACGAACTGTCATTACGCCATTATGAAAACAAATGACAAAACGCTATGTTTACTTCGGTATTTACTACACAGTAACACTACTTGCATTTTCTCCTTTATTGTGGCCGCCATACCTCGGTTCATGCTAAATCTTAAGGTCGTAGGTCAACTGCAACGCAATTAATGAGGCCAATAATTGTAATTTTGATAACTAAAACATGACTTGTACTCGTCCTTGCTTGTCGACTGCATAAACTTAGAAGCTTGTATTTCGTACAGAGTGGTGCGACTGCATAACTCAGCGGGCGACATTAATTGCCTGACGATAATTGTAAATGTTTCCGAGAGAAAAGCGGCCAATGTGACGAACTGTCATTACGCCATTATTAAAACAAATGACAATACGCTATGTTTACATCGGTATTTACTACACAGTAACACTACTCGCATTTTCTCCTTTATTGTGGCCGCCATACCTCGGTTCATGCTAAATCTTAAGGTCGTAGGTCAAGTGCAACGCACATAATGAGGCCAATAATTGTAATTTTGATAGCTAAAACATGACTTGTACCCGTCCTTGCTTGTCGACTGCATAAACTTAGAAGCTTGTATTTCGTACAGAGTGGTGCGACTGCATACCTCAGCGGGCGACATTAATTGCCTGACGATAAATGTAAATGTTTCCGAGAGAAAAGCGGCCAATGTGACGAACTGTCATTACGCCATTATGAAAACAAATGACAAAACGCTATGTTTACTTCGGTATTTACTACACAGTATCACTACTCGCATTTTCTCCTTTATTGTGGCCGCCATACCTCGGTTCATGCTAAATCTTAAGGTCGTAGGTCAACTGCAACGCACCTAATGGGGCCAATAATTGTATTTTTGATAACTAAAACATGAGTTGTACTCGCCCTTGCTTGTCGACTGCATAAACTTAGAAGCTTGTATTTCGTACAGAGTGGTGCGACTGCATACCTCAGCGGGCAACATTAAATGCCTGACGATAAATGTAAATGTTTCCGAGAGAAAAGCGGCCAATGTGACGAACTGTCATTACGCCATTATGAAAACAAATGACAAAACGCTATGTTTACTTCGATATTTACTACACAGTAACACTACTTGCATTTTCTCCTTTATTGTGGCCGCCATACCTCGGTTCGTGCTAAATCTTAAGGTCGTAGGTCAACTGCAACGCACCTAATGAGGCCAATAATTGTATTTTTGATAACTAAAACATGACTTGTACTCGTCCTTGCTTGTCGACTGCATAAACTTAGAAGCTTGTATTTCGTACAGAGTGGTGCGACTGCATACCTCAGCGGGCGACATTAATTGCCTGACGATAAATGTAAATGTTTCCGAGAGAAAAGCGGCCAATGTGACGAACTGTCATTACGCCATTATGATAACAAATGACAAAACGCTATGTTTACTTCGGTATTTACTACACAGTAACACTATTCGCATTTTCTCCTTTATTGTGGCCGCCATACCTCGGTTCATGCTAAATCTTAAGGTCGTAGGTCAACTGCAACGCACCTAATGAGGCCAATAATTCTAATTTTGATAACTAAAACATGACTTGTACTCGTCCTTGCTTGTCGACTGCATAAACTTAGAAGCTTGTATTTCGTACAGAGTGGTGCGACTGCATACCTCAGCGGGCGCCATTAATTGCCTGACGATAAATGTAAATGTTTAAACGTCCCCTTTGAACATTTATACAGGACTGTGCTTAACCTGACACACAATATTTTTAGCGCAACGCAATCTGACTTTCAAAATTCCCTACTAAAGAATGGCCCTGACAAACATTAAACTATACCTTTCACAAATCACTTACCTCACAAAAATCTTCGCTGCTCAAGCTACTGCAATACAGCGAGCGCCACTACTGCCAGCTAAATAAAAGATTCAAACTACTGAAGGCACTAACTACTGATAGGGGTAGTTAGCAAATGAAAGATATTAATAGAGAGCAAACAATGTATTTACCTTAATATCATCACAAGTCATAATATATATCAGTTCATAACAAATTACAAAACTCCGCCATCTCTCTCCCCACATCCACCACTGCTGGCGGCTCACCTCCAACTGCGCAACGCTACGCGCTGTTCACAGCCAGCTGCCGCTGCCCAACACTACAATGGCAGACAACAATGCAAACTAGCCACAGACTGCACACAGCACAGCCAGTGATTTTCATATTGAGCGCTACGTAACGTTGCCAATAAGAAAACATAAACAGCCTACTTACATAGCCCCCATGCTCCCCACAAAAAATTTTACAAAATTTTTTTTGGGCAGTGGCCAATAATGATTTGATAAAATTTTTCATAATTACAATAACAAAGAAATCAAATGCACACACTTATTGATACAATGTTGGTCAAAAGCTAAAAATTTCTCACAGTCCATAAAGACAGTCCTGATCATTCATTACGGTAATCACAGGTTTTTTTTCACAAAGTCTCATTAGTAAAAGAAATTGCACACAGAAGTAGTGGATTTCCATGCAGTCTTGAAGAAGTAGTGTTGTCCTTCCAACGGAACGACAGTGCTGACTCTTGACATCCAGACAAGTATTGGGTCACAACAGAGCAAACCCACAGCAGAGTCAGTCGAAATTTTGAAGAGTATTGGTAGGTAGGTCATCACAGAGCAGACCCACTGTAGTCCTGGTAGAGATTACGGTATTGGTGGGCCACCAGAGGTGCAGACCCACTGCAGTCCTTGTAGAAATAATGGTATTGATGGATCATCAAAGATGTAGACCCACTGTAGTCCTTGAAGAGATGGCCAGCAGCCATCTGTTGTGACTGTGCAGGTGCACAATCACCATTGAAGAGTCTTGCGGATAATATAGCAAGTCCATAAACCACCACTTGTGCACTCACAAAGTTTTTGAAATTGTCCTTAGAACCAGCAATGCTGTTATACAGTCCCTTGCTGAGTTATTAACACACGTGCAAACACTAACAGTCCCTACTTCTCACATATTGTCCACATACTATGACCAACAGAAACGTGTGCAGTGAAATGTAACTAACAAGTTAATAATGTCATGAACTGGTGACAATTACAATTTTATAACATAAGAATATAATTACAAAGGTACAAAATACATCATTAAAAACATAGCAATATAGATAACAATTGCAGTAACACAGGCTTTACAAAAGAATAGAAATAGACATATACGTCAGTGTTACAGGAATTATGACATGAGTACATACATAAAAGATCAGAATAACTTGCGAAACATCAACTTCACACATGAGCATTTAAACAGAATGAATAATGTCTAACATCTTTACAAAGTAAATAACATATTATTAATGCCAATTATATTCGAGGATAACAGTATTCCTCATCATAGTGAATGTAGCTTAATATTAAAAGAAGAAAAAATTCTATGAAACTACACAGAGACAGGAAGAAAACAAATACACAAGGGTACACAAACATATAGTGGGATAACACAAAAGGGAAAGGACAGGGTTCGTTTTCAGTGTAACATGTGGTACTGCAGTCCAACCCAAAACTTCATATATCTTTCCTCTTATTTCATCCTTTGTTTCCACCCAAAAAATTCTATCTAAGCATGCTTTCTGTATTTATATGTTCATACATTTCTTACCTCAACATTTATTTCCAAGAAAATCCTACCTAAACCTGTTTTCTCAATGCATTTCTTTACCTATTCTCCATAGTCAGTTTCTTATATAGTCTACCCCCTCTTAAGCTAACTTAAATCTACTGAGCTCAGATGCTAAACTAAGGGACGAGGCAATGCAGCAGCACATAAAACAATTAATATAAGCAGCAATGACAAGAAATACAGATTGGCAAAGCTAGCAGCAGCAAATGTAATAACTTATATCAAAACATGACATAGCTCAAGCAAAAAAGATATTACAGTAAAAACAACAATGCAGATAAGGGAAATGTATATTCACATCTTAATATCTATGTAATTAAAGTGGTGCACTACAAGAAGTTATTCTACCAAAAAGTTACCAATTACTTGAAAAGAAAATTATGAATGCAGTTACTAGTTCCTTCTTATTGTTCTTTCCTGTCCAAGTGCTCCTTTTTTAAAGAATGTGGATCATAAAATAATTATTTAATAGATCTGTTGACAGAAAGTGTTCACATTAGCAAATGCATTTTATTTTATAAAAGCAATGCTGCAACACAGCTGGAAAACAGATGTCAAATGAAATAAGCAACTATGAAAAGCAAAGCATAAAAATATCATTCAGTAGTCATGTGACATTTCATAAGTTAGTAGCTCTCAACTCTCGTAGAAAGACGCTTGTCGTAATCAGGTGTGCAGATGTACGAATATTTCTCATCAATTCATAAGCATTTCAGTAATTAGCACAAAGTGCGAGTAATCATATGTTTTCAAGTTCGACCGTGTCGTTTTTGCGATGCTTTCTCTAAAGGAATGACAATGGCCAGGATAATGGCGTTCCCTTTCTTTTTTTTTCTTCCTGTGCTCTGAAAGGCACGCGCTAATGACTTTTTCTCCAGGCGTCTGACACAGCTGGGTGCCCGCGACGCATTACGTGCAGGTGGTCACTTAACTTTCGTACGGAAATATTTACGACAGCAATTTTCGCTAAAGTGACAGTCTCACATAAAAATACTTCACAGGTCAAGAATTAGCGTTGCAAATCTGTAGAAACAAAATCCTATGAATATAACAGTGTCCAAAAAATGTTCAGTGGCATTGTGATACATTCACACATGATTCACACATGTCATAACTCTTAAAGTACGATTCTTGGTTTCCAACATCCTTTTTTCACAAGTCAAGAGTCCCTACCCACTATTCATTACTCCTTACCTTATTACACATATGCGTATCCATCGACACTCGTCAATATTTCGTCATTATAAATATGAAGCATAATCAAATAACTCATATAGCCTCAGCCTATTAATCATAAACATACCTCAGCAGCATAATATACATCGTCGTCGTAAAAATAACATCATAACACCTCAGTCAAATCTCAAAATCGTCGTAGCTTCCTCCAATAATTAAAAAAATTCTCTGCTCATGTCAAAAGTGTCATCTGCCTCAAACGTACTTTAAAAATCATGATCTCATACCAAATACATCATTCAAAGCTCTCATAGTATCACAATGGTTCCAAAAAAATATGAACAGATCACACAGTACAGACAAAATACAGTTTCATAAGTGTGAAGTTATCCAACCGTGTAATTGCGTAAACATGTGTCACTGATGCAGTAAAATAAATGTTTGTCTCTCTCAGTTAAATAATTAGATAGCTGTGTAATTTGTGTGTTAGAGAAATAAGGTACCGATGTGTAAAGTTGTATAAGCAAATACCATATTAGCTAGGGTTCCTTGTGGTTGCCACACACATGGCACACAAAGTAAGCGTGTACCCCCCTGAGGATAAATGTAATTATACCCTCAGGTGTTACAAATTACAGCAATGGAATGAAATGTATCACGGAAAACTTTCTTTGTAATTAAAAAATCTTTGAAAATAAGTGTTTTAAGTATAAGAGTAATCACTCAAATGCGTGTCCTGTAGCGCTAAATGCGCGTCTTGCTGTAAGATAATTCTGTGGAACTGTCGTAGTTATCGTCCTCTGTAAGCAAAGTTCTGCTAAAGTCAATGTACTTACCTCATGATACACAAAAGTGAAATGCTTTGCTTATAGATATCTTAGTTATTACGCTTATTGCCGTGATGAGGAAAGTACTGTAAAGTAACGTATTGTTATGCCACGAAAAAGGCTGTCTCATTGTTGCTATACCACAAAAGTTACTACTAAAACATGTTTTTCTTCCTAGAAGAATTCAGAAAACTGTGCAGATATAAAACAGATACACTGCAAAAGCAACATTGTAAATTGTCACTCATTAGTAGCGTCGTGATAAAAATCGTGTAGCTGTCACATAAACTAACCTCTGTGTCATCTGGTATCTCTCAGAAAGTACTTTAAATCCGGAATGTATTTGCAAGTAAACCAAAATGTTGCATTAAAATCTCATTAGCAGTACTGGTAAATGTTCTAAGTATGTGAGCCTTATAGTCGTTCCATAATCGTGCAACAAACAAGCAAGAATGTACACACACAATAACACTGTGACGTCTGTTTACTATAACAATGCATTCGTCATTTCTGTTTAAATATGTTCTCTTGGTTCTTGATTGGATATTTAACTTCAAACATTGTTGCATGTTAACAGATTCTAAGTCTGACAAGCATACTAGTAACGTGAAGTGAAACGTTTTATGGCAAAGACAAAGTTAAAAGGCAGATTATCTGTCAATAAATGGTTTTACATGAGAAATGTGGTGTAAACCTTTACTCTTCCTAGTGCACAGAGTTTCAACTTAAATGCAATTGTCAGGCGGTATACGTCGGTAAAGAATACTGGAGTTTTTCTCAAGGTTAGCGTCTATGTTATTTTTCTCTGAGCCACCTGGCGCACGCGGCTGCCTGCTGTGCGAGTCATTGTCTGTCTCTTTGTTGGCGCGCGTCGTTATTGGGATTAGGAGACCTAACTTCTACAAATTCGCCTTGCCGAGAGGGCCCTGCTCTGTTTAAATCCCGCCAGTTCTGATGCAATTGACGTCTGTCGTTATGATCATATCGTCTGTCGTCATTTCGGTAGAATCCGTAGTTTCTTCCTTGTCGGTCACGTGGTGGAGAATTTCTCCCTGAAACGTAACTCCGCGCTGAACTGTTGCGTCTGAAGTTATTCTGTCTCCCCTGGTAATAATTGTTTTGGTTCCCATATTGTCTGTTTCTGTGGTTATCTCTGTCATATTCATTACTACGGAAATGCGATCTTTCTCTGTAACTATTATTACTCTGCCAGTGGTTGTCATATGGGTGGTGTCTGTTTTGGTCACGATTTGCGTTGTAAGAATAGCCTTGTCGTGTCCAGTTATTGTTTCTGTCGTCACGGAATTGTGACGTATGTGACCTGTAGTGATTGTTTTCCTGTTTTCGCATCCGGAGACTGTCAGTGTCAATTTCTAATTCTTGTAAGAGTCCCTGAAATGCTTCAATGTCGTCTTTGCAACGTCCTGCCAAAATAATATGTCGTAAATGTTCAGGCAGTTTGATTAAGCAAATGCGGATGAGTTCTGAGGGGCTGTATGGGTTTGAAAGATACTGATTCTTATGCAACATGTCTTCAAAATATTTCATAAGACTGGAAAATTCAGATTGTTCGAAACGTTTCATCATTATGATGCTATGTTTTACACGGTCTTGCGTGGCTTGAGACCAATATGCTGAGAGGAAGGCATGGTAAAACTCTCCTTCACTGTGGCAATCGTGAATTACCGATCGCATTCTTACAGCTGGTTCATTCTCTAAGTAGCCACACATAAATTCTAATCTGTGTTCCAACGACCAGTTGGGAGGAAAACAATGAGAGAATTGATGGAGCCATGCTTGTGGATGAATGTCGTTGCCAGAATTCTTAAATGTTTTGAATTTACGTGTAGTAATGAACAGCTTATAGTCAAAATCATCATGTCGGCGAGTAGCATATCGGTCATTGTTACGTCGTGTCGGCGGTTCCATATCGAAATTCGGTGCACATTGCCAGTTTCTTTCATAACTTCCGAAATGCCCTGTGTTATTATTTTGCGTCTTTTCCGTATTTCTAAGTCCCTCTTCCCGTATTGGGGCGCGAGTGTCCTCTGAAATACGTAATTCTTGTACTACTTGTGCCAACTGATCTTGCACTTCCCGGATTTCTCTTTTGTACTGTGTATTGATTTGATTTTGATTTTGTTTGAATTTTCTAATTTGTTCATACTCTTCTGTGTCAGTGAAGGCTACGGGTCTTGTGTCATTCAGATCATCATCTACCTTTGTAGATAAGTTAGTGAACTGATCTGAAAGTTCGGCTACTTTATCCGATAGTGAAATCATTTTCTCTGTATGTTTTTCTGAACCAAGTTTCAGAGTGTCCATTTGTGTTGCAATCGTGTCTACTGTGACCTTTAAGTTTTCCTGAGTTTTTGCAAGTTGCGTAACCGAATCGGTAGATGCAACTGAGTCAATTTTAGCTTGCAAGGTGTTGTGATTTTCATGAAAAATAGTTTGCAGTTCTTTTATGGTTGCTTCATGATTCTGTAATGCATTTTCATGCCGCGAAAAAATAGGTTGGAAATGCTCACAAATTTGTGATTTTACGTCATTACAGACTTTTTGACATTTCGATTCAATGTTATGTAACTCACTAGTTAAATCTTCACGTGTTTGTTCAAGTGTGGTGTCTAACTTTTGAAGATTTTGTTCCATTGTGTCTAACTTTTTGAGATTTTGTTCCACTGTGTCTAACTTTTTGAGATTTTGTTCCACTGTGTCTAACTGTTGCTGTGTTTGTCTCTGGTGTTGTTCCATTGTGTCTAACTTTTCAAGCTTTTGCTGTGTTTGTCTCTGATTTTGTTCCATTTGTTGCATTAATTGCAATAATAATGTATTAGTGTCTGGAATCAGTTTCTCTACGCTTTTCGGCAGTGCATTTGCACCGACAACATTCACATGTTGACAAGCAGAAAATGTGTCTTGACTTATTTGAGAAAACGGTGATGACCCAAAACCTGAATCTACAGTATTTGCGAAATTGTGTCCTGTCATTTCGGATTCCTGAGGCGAGCTGTTGCCGACCGATCGATCGATAATGCTTCCCTCTTCACTAATTGTTTCACTGTCCACGCCATTGTTTGCCGCCCGCTCCATTTCCCTATGCACAGTTACCAAATTACTACTTTGAACATCAGTTAATTCATTACTCGGTGGCGCTAACACACTGCTCTCAATTTCACTGTCATTTCTCAGTTTACTTTGGAGCCTAGTATTACGTTTTTCACACGCCATTATTGTCACAGTATTTCACACGACAACACAGAAAAACACAATTTGAAGAGCAAAAATAAGAGAACACATTAACATAACACTGAAAATAATATCTAGTCAATTACAGCTGCGAAATACTTGGTGCAAATCTATATGCATGCCACAACTGTTTTACTGTACAACAATGAAAGGCTACAACTACAAAGGAGATTCTCTCTACAATTACGCGCTAGCAATAAACAAAAGCTACACTAAATACACAAACTACAAGAAAAATCAGAAGATTCCAGTGAGGTATCCTAGGCTAAGGGTCGACATATGAAACGTCCCCTTTGAACAATTCTTACATGACTGTGCTTAACCTGACACACAATATTTTTAGCGCAACGCAATCTGACTTTCAAAATTCCCTACTAAAGAATGGCCCTGACAAACATTAAACTATACCTTTCACAAATCACTTACCTCACAAAAATCTTCGCTGCTCAAGCTACTGCAATACAGCGAGCGCCACTACTGCCAGCTAAATAAAAGATTCAAACTACTGAAGGCACTAACTACTGATAGGGGTAGTTAGCAAATGAAAGATATTAATAGAGAGCAAACAATGTATTTACCTTAATATCATCACAAGTCATAATATATATCAGTTCATAACAAATTACAAAACTCCGCCATCTCTCTCCCCACATCCACCACTGCTGGCGGCTCACCTCCAACTGCGCAACGCTACGCGCTGTTCACAGCCAGCTGCCGCTGCCCAACACTACAATGGCAGACAACAATGCAAACTAGCCACAGACTGCACACAGCACAGCCAGTGATTTTCATATTGAGCGCTACGTAACGTTGCCAATAAGAAAACATAAACAGCCTACTTACAATGTTTCCGAGAGAAAAGCGGCCATGTGACGATCTGTCATTACGCCATTATGAAAACAAATGACAAAACGCTATGTTTACTTCTGTATTTACTACACAGTAACACTACCCGCATTTTCTCCTTTATTGTGGCCGCCATACCTCGGTTCATGCTAAATCTTAAGGTCGTAGGTCAACTGCAACGCACCTAATGAGGCCAATAATTGTATTTTTGATAACTAAAACATGACTTGTACTCGTCCTTGCTTGTCGACTGCATAAACTTAGAAGCTTGTATTTCGTACAGAGTGGTGCGACTGCATAACTCAGCGGGCGACATTAATTGCCTGACGATAAATGTAAATGTTTCCGAGAGAAAAGCGGCCAATGTGACGAACTGTCATTACGCCATTATGAAAACAAATGACAAAACGCTATGTTTACTTCGGTATTTACTACACAGTAACACTACTCGTATTTTCTCCTTTATTGTGGCCACCATACCTCGGTTCATGCTAAATCTTAAGGGCGTAGGTCAACTGCAACGCACCTAATGAGGCCAATAATTGTAATTTTGATAACTAAAACATGACTTGTACTCGTCCTTGCTTGTCGACTGCATAAACTTAGAAGCTTGTATTTCGTACAGAGTGGTGCGACTGCATACCTCAGCGGGCGACATTAATTGCCTGACGATAAATGTAAATGTTTCCGAGAGAAAAGCGGCCAATGTGACGAACTGTCATTACGCCATTATGAAAACAAATGACAAAACGCTATGTTTACTTCGGTATTTACTACACAGTAACACTACTCGCATTTTCTCCTTTATTGTGGCCGCCATACCTCTGTTCATGCTAAATCTTAAGGTCGTAGGTCAACTGCAACGCAATTAATGAGGCCAATAATTGTAATTTTGATAACTAAAACATGACTTGTACTCGTCCTTGCTTGTCGACTGCATAAACTTAGAAGCTTGTATTTCATACAGAGTGGTGCGACTGCATAACTCAGCGGGCGACATTAATTGCCTGACGATAAATGTAAATGTTTCCGAGAGAAAAGCGGCCAATGTGACGAACTGTCATTACGCCATTATGAAAACAAATGACAAAACGCTATGTTTACTTCGGTATTTACTACACAGTAACACTACTCGCATTTTCTCCTTTATTGCGGCCGCCATACCTCGGTTCATGCTAAATCTTAAGGTCGTAGGTCAACTGCAACGCACCCAATGAGGCCAATAATTGTAATTTTGATAACTAAAAGATGACTTGTACTCGTCCTTGCTTGTCGACTGCATAAACTTAGAAGCTTGTATTTCGTACAGAGTGGTGCGACTGCATACCTCAGCGGGCGACATTAATTGCCTGACGATAAATGTAAATGTTTCCGAGAGAAAAGCGGCTAATGTGACGAACTGTCATTACGCCATTATGAAAACAAATGACAAAACTCTATGTTTACTTCGGTATTTACTACACAGTAACACTACTCGCATTTTCTCCTTTATTGCGGCCGCCATACCTCGGTTCATGCTAAATCTTAAGGTCGTAGGTCAACTGCAACGCACCTAATGAGGCCAATAATTGTAATTTTGATAACTAAAACATGACTTGTACTCGTCGTTGCTTGTCGACTGCATAAACTTAGAAGCTTGTATTTCGTACAGAGTGGTGCGACTGCATACCTCAGCGGGCGACATTAATTGCCTGACGATAAATGTAAATGTTTCCGAGAGAAAAGCGGCCAATGTGACGAACTGTCATTACGCCATTATGAAAACAAATGACAAAACGCTATGTTTACTTCGGTATTTACTACACAGTAACACTACTCGCATTTTCTCCTTTATTGTGGCCGCCATACCTCGGTTCATGCTAAATCTTAAGGTCGTAGGTCAACTGCAACGCACCTAATGAGGCCAATAATTGTATTTTTGATAACTAAAACATGACTTGTACTCGTCCTTGCTTGTCGACTGCATAAACTTAGAAGGTTGTATTTCGTACAGAGTGGTGCGACTGCATACTTCAGCGGGCGACATTAATTGCCTGACGATAAATGTAAATGTTTCCGAGAGAAAAGCGGCCATTGTGACGAACTGTCATTACGCCATTATGAAAACAAATGACAAAACGCTATGTTTACTTCGGTATTTACTACACAGTAACACTACTCGCATTTTCTCCTTTATTGTGGCCGCCATACCTCGGTTAATGCTAAGTCTTAAGGTCGTAGGTCAACTGCAACGCAATTAATGAGGCCAATAATTGTAATTTTGATAACTAAAACATGACTTGTACTCGTCCTTGCTTGTCGACTGCTTAAACTTAGAAGCTTGTATTTCGTACAGAGTGGTGCGACTGCATACCTCAGCGGGCGTCATTAATTGCCTGACGATAAATGTAAATGTTTCCGAGAGAAAAGCGGCCAATGTGACGAACTGTCATTACGCCATTATGAAAACAAATGACAAAACGCTATGTTTACTTCGGTATTTACTACACAGTAACACTACTCGCATTTTCTCCTTTATTGTGGCCCCCATACCTCGGTTCATGCTAAATCTTAAGGTCGTAGGTCAACTGCAACGCACCTAATGAGGCCAATAATTGTAATTTTGATAACTAAAACATGACTTGTACTCGTCCTTGCTTGTCGACTGCATAAACTTAGAAGCTTGTATTTCGTACAGAGTGGTGCGACTGCATACCTCAGCGGGCGACATTAATTGCCTGACGATAAATGTAAATGTTTCCGAGAGAAAAGCGGCTAATGTGACGAACTGTCATTACGCCATTATGAAAACAAATGACAATACGCTATGTTTACTTCGGTATTTACTACACAGTAACACTACTCGCATTTTCTCCTTTATTGTGGCCGCCATACCTCGGTTCATGCTAAATCTTAAGGTCGTAGGTCAACTGCAACGCACCTAATGAGGCCAATAATTGTAATTTTGATAACTAAAACATGACTTGTACCCGTCCTTGCTTGTCGACTGCATAAACTTAGAAGCTTGTATTTCGTACAGAGTGGTGCGACTGCATACCTCAGCGGGCGACATTAATTGCCTGACGATAAATGTAAATGTTTCCGAGAGAAAAGCGGCCAATGTGACGAACTGTCATTACGCCATTATGAAAACGAATGACAAAACGCTATGTTTACTTCGGTATTTACTACACAGTATCACTACTCGCATTTTCTCCTTTATTGTGGCCGCCATACCTCGGTTCATGCTAAATCTTAAGGTCGTAGGTCAACTGCAACGCACCTAATGAGGCCAATAATTGTATTTTTGATAACTAAAACATGACTTGTACTCGCCCTTGCTTGTCGACTGCATAAAGTTAGAAGCTTGTATTTCGTACAGAGTGGTGCGACTGCATACCTCAGCGGGCGACATTAATTGCCTGACGATAAATGTAAATGTTACCGAGAGAAATGCGGCCAATGTGACGAACTGTCATTACGCCATTATGATAACAAATGACAAAACGCTATGTTTACTTCGGTATTTACTACACAGTAACACTATTCGCATTTTCTCCTTTATTGTGGCCGCCATACCTCGGTTCATGCTAAATCTTAAGGTCGTAGGTCAACTGCAACGCACCTAATGAGGCCAATAATTGTAATTTTGATAACTAAAACATGACTTGTACTCGTCCTTGCTTGTCGACTGCATAAACTTAGAAGCTTGTATTTCGTACAGAGTGGTGCGACTGCATACCTCAGCGGGCGCCATTAATTGCCTGACGATAAATGTAAATGTTTCCGAGAGAAAAGCGGCCATGTGACGATCTGTCATTACGCCATTATGAAAACAAATGACAAAACGCTATGTTTACTTCGGTATTTACTACACAGTAACACTACTCGCATTTTCTCCTTTATTGTGGCCGCCATACCTCGGTTCATGCTAAATCTTAAGGTCGTAGGTCAACTGCAACGCACCTAATGAGGCCAATAATTGTATTTTTGATAACTAAAACATGACTTGTACTCGTCCTTGCTTGTCGACTGCATAAACTTAGAAGCTTGTATTTCGTACAGAGTGGTGCGACTGCATACCTCAGCGGGCGTCATTAATTGCCTGACGATAAATGTAAATGTTTCCGAGAGAAAAGCGGCCAATGTGACGAACTGTCATTACGCCATTATGAAAACAAATGACAAAACGCTATGTTTACTTCGGTATTTACTACACAGTAACACTACTCGCATTTTCTCCTTTATTGTGGCCCCCATACCTCGGTTCATGCTAAATCTTAAGGTCGTAGGTCATCTGCAACGCAATTAATGAGGCCAATAATTGTAATTTTGATAACTAAAACATGACTTGTACTCGTCCTTGCTTGTCGACTGCATAAACTTAGAAGCTTGCATTTCGTACAGAGTGGTGCGACTGCATACCTCAGCGGGCGACATTAATTGCCTGACGATAAATGTAAATGTTTCCGAGAGAAAAGCGGCCATGTGACGATCTGTCAGTACGTCTTTATGAAAACAAATGACAAAACGCTATGTTTACTTCGGTATTTACTACGCAGTAACACTACTCGCATTTTCTCCTTTATTGTGGCCGCCATACCTCGGTTCATGCTAAATCTTAAGGTCGTAGGTCAACTGCAACGCACCTAATGAGGCCAATAATTGTAATTTTGATAACTAAAACATGACTTGTACTCGTCCTTGCTTGTCGACTGCATAAACTTAGAAGCTTGTATTTCGTACAGAGTGGTGCGACTGCATACCTCAGCGGGCGACATTAATTGCCTGACGATAAATGTAAATGTTTCCGAGAGAAAAGCGGCTAATGTGACGAACTGTCATTACGCCATTATGAAAACAAATGACAATACGCTATGTTTACTTCGGTATTTACTACACAGTAACACTACTCGCATTTTCTCCTTTATTGTGGCCGCCATACCTCGGTTCATGCTAAATCTTAAGGTCGTAGGTCAACTGCAACGCACCTAATGAGGCCAATAATTGTAATTTTGATAACTAAAACATGACTTGTACCCGTCCTTGCTTGTCGACTGCATAAACTTAGAAGCTTGTATTTCGTACAGAGTGGTGCGACTGCATACCTCAGCGGGCGACATTAATTGCCTGACGATAAATGTAAATGTTTCCGAGAGAAAAGCGGCCAATGTGACGAACTGTCATTACGCCATTATGAAAACGAATGACAAAACGCTATGTTTACTTCGGTATTTACTACACAGTATCACTACTCGCATTTTCTCCTTTATTGTGGCCGCCATACCTCGGTTCATGCTAAATCTTAAGGTCGTAGGTCAACTGCAACGCACCTAATGAGGCCAATAATTGTATTTTTGATAACTAAAACATGACTTGTACTCGCCCTTGCTTGTCGACTGCATAAAGTTAGAAGCTTGTATTTCGTACAGAGTGGTGCGACTGCATACCTCAGCGGGCGACATTAATTGCCTGACGATAAATGTAAATGTTACCGAGAGAAATGCGGCCAATGTGACGAACTGTCATTACGCCATTATGATAACAAATGACAAAACGCTATGTTTACTTCGGTATTTACTACACAGTAACACTATTCGCATTTTCTCCTTTATTGTGGCCGCCATACCTCGGTTCATGCTAAATCTTAAGGTCGTAGGTCAACTGCAACGCACCTAATGAGGCCAATAATTGTAATTTTGATAACTAAAACATGACTTGTACTCGTCCTTGCTTGTCGACTGCATAAACTTAGAAGCTTGTATTTCGTACAGAGTGGTGCGACTGCATACCTCAGCGGGCGCCATTAATTGCCTGACGATAAATGTAAATGTTTCCGAGAGAAAAGCGGCCATGTGACGATCTGTCATTACGCCATTATGAAAACAAATGACAAAACGCTATGTTTACTTCGGTATTTACTACACAGTAACACTACTCGCATTTTCTCCTTTATTGTGGCCGCCATACCTCGGTTCATGCTAAATCTTAAGGTCGTAGGTCAACTGCAACGCACTTAATGAGGCCAATAATTGTATTTTTGATAACTAAAACATCACTTGTACTCGTCCTTGCTTGTCGACTGCATAAACTTAGAAGCTTGTATTTCGTACAGAGTGGTGCGACTGCATACCTCAGCGGGCGTCATTAATTGCCTGACGATAAATGTAAATGTTTCCGAGAGAAAAGCGGCCAATGTGACGAACTGTCATTACGCCATTATGAAAACAAATGACAAAACGCTATGTTTACTTCGGTATTTACTACACAGTAACACTACTCGCATTTTCTCCTTTATTGTGGCCCCCATACCTCGGTTCATGCTAAATCTTAAGGTCGTAGGTCATCTGCAACGCAATTAATGAGGCCAATAATTGTAATTTTGATAACTAAAACATGACTTGTACTCGTCCTTGCTTGTCGACTGCATAAACTTAGAAGCTTGCATTTCGTACAGAGTGGTGCGACTGCATACCTCAGCGGGCGACATTAATTGCCTGACGATAAATGTAAATGTTTCCGAGAGAAAAGCGGCTAATTTGACGAACTGTCATTACGCCATTATGAAAACAAATGACAAAACGCTATGTTTACTTCGGTATTTACTACACAGTAACACTACTTGCATTTTCTCCTTTATTGTGGCCGCCATACCTCGGTACATGCTAAATCTTAAGGTCGTAGGTCAACTGCAACGCTATTAATGAGGCCAATAATTGTAATTTTGATAACTAAAACATGACTTGTACTCGTCCTTGCTTGTCGACTGCATAAACTTAGAAGCTTGTATTTCGTACAGAGTGGTGCGACTGCATAACTCAGCAGGCGACATTAATTGCCTGACGATAAATGTAAATGTTTCCGAGAAAAAAGCGGCCAATGTGACGAACTGTCATTACGCCATTATGAAAACAAATGACAATACGCTATGTTTACTTCGGTATTTACTACACAGTAACACTACTCGCATTTTCTCCTTTATTGTGGCCGCCATACCTCGGTTCATGCCAAATCTTAAGGTCGTAGGTCAACTGCAATGCACCTAATGAGGCCAATAATTGTAATTTTGATAACTAAAACATGACTTGTACCCGTCCTTGCTTGTCGACTGCATAAACTTAGAAGCTTGTATTTCGTACAGAGTGGTGCGACTGCATACCTCAGCGGGCGACATTAATTGCCTGACGATAAATGTAAATGTTTCCGAGAGAAAAGCGGCCAATGTGACGAACTGTCATTACGCCATTATGAAAACGAATGACAAAACGCTATGTTTACTTCGGTATTTACTACACAGTATCACTACTCGCATTTTCTCCTTTATTGTGGCCCCCATACCTCGGTTCATGCTAAATCTTAAGGTCGTAGGTCAACTGCAACGCACCTAATGAGGCCAATAATTGTATTTTTGATAACTAAAACATGACTTGTACTCGCCCTTGCTTGTCGACTGCATAAACTTAGAAGCTTGTATTTCGTACAGAGTGGTGCGACTGCATACCTCAGCGGGCGACATTAATTGCCTGACGATAAATGTAAATGTTACCGAGAGAAAAGCGGCCAATGTGACGAACTGTCATTACGCCATTATGATAACAAATGACAAAACGCTATAATTACTTCGGTATTTACTACACAGTAACACTATTCGCATTTTCTCCTTTATTGTGGCCGCCATACCTCGGTTCATGCTAAATCTTAAGGTCGTAGGTCAACTGCAACGCACCTAATGAGGCCAATAATTGTAATTTTGATAACTAAAACATGACTTGTACTCGTCCTTGCTTGTCGACTGCATAAACTTAGAAGCTTGTATTTCGTACAGAGTGGTGCGACTGCATACCTCAGCGGGCGCCATTAATTGCCTGACGATAAATGTAAATGTTTCCGAGGGAAAAGCGGCCATGTGACGATCTGTCATTACGCCATTATGAAAACAAATGACAAAACGCTATGTTTACTTCGGTATTTACTACACAGTAACACTACTCGCATTTTCTCCTTTATTGTGGCCGCCATACCTCGGTTCATGCTAAATCTTAAGGTCGTAGGTCAACTGCAAAGCACCTAATGAGGCCAATAATTGTATTTTTGATAACTAAAACATGACTTGTACTCGTCCTTGCTTGTCGACTGCATAAACTTAGAAGCTTGTATTTCGTACAGAGTGGTGCGACTGCATACCTCAGCGGGCGACATTAATTGCCTGACGATAAATGTAAATGTTTCCGAGAGAAAAGCGGCCAATGTGACGAACTGTCATTACGCCATTATGAAAACAAATGACAAAACGCTATGTTTACTTCGGTATTTACTACACAGTAACACTACTCGCATTTTCTCCTTTATTGTGGCCGCCATACCTCGGTTCATGCTAAATCTTAAGGTCCTAGGTCAACTGCAACGCACCTAATGAGGCCAATAATTCTAATTTTGATAACTAAAACATGACTTGTACTCGTCCTTGCTTGTCGACTGCATAAACTTAGGAGCTTGTATTTCGTACAGAGTGGTGCGACTGCATAACTCAGCGGGCGACATTAATTGCCTGACGATAAATGTAAATGTTTCCGAGAGAAAAGCGGCCAATATGACGAACTGTCATTACGCCATTATGAAAACAAATGACAAAACGCTATGTTTACTTCGGTATTTACTACACAGTATCACTACTCACATTTTCTCCTTTATTGTGGCCGCCATACCTCGGTTCATGCTAAATCTTAAGGTCGTAGGTCAACTGCAACGCACCTAATGAGGCCAATAATTGTATTTTTGATAACTAAAACATGACTTGTACTCGCCCTTGCTTGTCGACTGCATAAACTTAGAAGCTTGTATTTCGTACAGAGTGGTGCGACTGCATACCTCAGCGGGCAACATTAATTGCCTGACGATAAATGTAAATGTTTCCGAGAGAAAAGCGGCCAATGTGACGAACTGTCATTACGCCATTATGAAAACAAATGACAAAACGCTATGTTTACTTCGATATTTACTACACAGTAACACTACTTGCATTTTCTCCATTATTGTGGCCGCCATACCTCGGTTCGTGCTAAATCTTAAGGTCGTAGGTCAACTGCAACGCACCTAATGAGGCCAATAATTGTATTTTTGATAACTAAAACATGACTTGTACTCGTCCTTGCTTGTCGACTGCATAAACTTAGAAGCTTGTATTTCGTACAGAGTGGTGCGACTGCATACCTCAGCGGGCGACATTAATTGCCTGACGATAAATGTAAATGTTTCCGAGAGAAAAGCGGCCAATGTGACGAACTGTCATTACGCCATTATGATAACAAATGACAAAACGCTATGTTTACTTCGGTATTTACTACACAGTAACACTATTCGCATTTTCTCCTTTATTGTGGCCGCCATACCTCGGTTCATGCTAAATCTTAAGGTCGTAGGTCAACTGCAACGCACCTAATGAGGCCAATAATTGTAATTTTGATAACTAAAACATGACTTGTACTCGTCCTTGCTTGTCGACTGCATAAACTTAGAAGCTTGTATTTCGTACAGAGTGGTGCGACTGCATACCTCAGCGGGCGCCATTAATTGCCTGACGATAAATGTAAATGTTTCCGAGAGAAAAGCGGCCATGTGACGATCTGTCATTACGCCATTATGAAAACAAATGACAAAACGCTATGTTTACTTCGGTATTTACTACACAGTAACACTACTCGCATTTTCTCCTTTATTGTGGCCGCCATACCTCGGTTCATGCTAAATCTTAAGGTCGTAGGTCAACTCAACGCACCTAATGAGGCCAATAATTGTATTTTTGATAACTAAAACATGACTTGTACTCGTCCTTGCTTGTCGACTGAATAAACATAGAAGCTTTTATTTCGTACAGAGTGGTGCGACTGCATACCTCAGCGGGCGACATTAATTGCCTGACGATAAATGTAAATGTTTCCGAGAGAAAAGCGGCCAATGTGACGAACTGTCATTACGCCATTATGAAAACAAATGACAAAACGCTATGTTTACTTCGGTATTTACTACACAGTAACACTACTCGCATTTTCTCCTTTATTGTGGCCGCCATACCTCGGTTCATGCTAAATCTTAAAGTCGTAGGTCAACTGCAACGCAATTAATGAGGCCAATAATTGTAATTTTGATAACTAAAACATGACTTGTACTCGTCCTTGCTTGTCGACTGCATAAACTTAGGAGCTTGTATTTCGTACAGGGTGGTGCGACTGCATAACTCAGCGGGCGACATTAATTGCCTGACGATAAATGTAAATGTTTCCGAGAGAAAAGCGGCCAATGTGACGAACTGTCATTACGCCATTATGAAAACAAATGACAAAACGCTATGTTTACTTCGGTATTTACTACACAGTAACACTACTCGTATTTTCTCCTTTATTGTGGCCGCCATACCTCGGTTCATGCTAAATCTTAAGGGCGTAGGTCAACTGCAACGCACCCAATGAGGCCAATAATTGTAATTTTGATAACTAAAACATGACTTGTACTCGTCCTTGCTTGTCGACTGCATAAACTTAGAAGCTTGTATTTCGTACAGAGTGGTGCGACTGCATACCTCAGCGGGCGACATTAATTGCGTGACGATAAAAGTAAAAGTTTCCGAGAGAAAAGCGGCCAATGTGACGAACTGTCATTACGCCATTATGAAAACAAATGACAAAACGCTATGTTTACTTCGGTATTTACTACACAGTAACACTACTCGCATTTTCTCCTTTATTGTGGCCGCCATGCTAAATCTTAAGGTCGTAGGTCAACTGCAACGCACCTAATGAGTCCAATAATTGTATTTTTCATAACTACAACATGACTAGTACTCGTCCTTGCTTGTCGACTGCATAAACTTAGAAGCTTGTATTTCGTACAGAGTGGTGCGACTGCATACCTCAGTTTTGTCATTTGTTTTCATAAAGACGTTATGACAGTTTGTCACATTGGCCGCTTTTCTCTCGGAAACATTTACATTTATCGTCAGGCAATTAATGTCAATGTGACGAACTGTCATTACGTCTTTACGAAAACAAATGACAAAACGCTATGTTTACTTCGGTATTAACTACACAGTAACACTACTCGCATTTTCTTCTTTATTGTGCCGCCATACCTCGGTTCATGCTAAATCTTAAGGTCGTAGGTCAACTGCAACGCAATTAATGAGGCCAATAATTGTAATTTTGATAACTAAAACATGACTTGTACTCGTCCTTGCTTGTCGACTGCATAAACTTAGAAGCTTGTATTTCGCACAGAGTGGTGCGACTGCATACCTCAGCGGGCGACATTAATTGCCTGACGATAAATGTAAATGTTTCCTAGAGAAAAGCGGCCAATGTGACGTACTGTCATTACGCCATTATGAAAACAAATGTCAAAACGCTATGTTTACTTCGGTATTTACTACACAGTAACACTACTCGCATTTTCTCCTTTATTGTTGCCCCCATACCTCCGTTCATGCTAAATCTTAAGGTCGTAGGTAACTTGCAACGCACCTAATGAGGCCAATAATTGTATTTTTGATAACTAAAACATGACTTGTACTCGTCCTTGCTTGTCACCTGCATAAACTTAGAAGCTTGTATTTCGTACAGAGTGGTGCGACTGCATACCTCAGCGGGCGACATTAATTGCGTGACGATAAATGTAAAAGTTTCCGAGAGAAAAGCGGCCAATGTGACGAACTGTCATTACGCCATTACGAAAACAAATGACAAAACGCTATGTTTACTTCGGTATTTACTACACAGTAACACTACTCGCATTTTCTTCTTTAATTTGGCCGCCATACCTCGGTTCAAGCTAAATCTTAAGGTCGTAGGTCAACTGCAACGCACCTAATGAGTCCAATAATTGTATTTTTCATAACTACAACATGACTAGTACTCGTCCTTGCTTGTCGACTGCATAAACTTAGAAGCTTGTATTTCGTACAGAGTGGTGCGACTGCATACCTCAGCGGGCGACATTAATTGCCTGACGATAAATGCAAATGTTTCCGAGAGAAAAGCGGCCAATGTGACGAACTGTCATTACGCCATTATGAAAACAAATGACAAAACGCTATGTTTACTTCGGTATTTACTACACAGTAACACTACTCGCATTTTCTCCTTTATTGTGGCCGCCATACCTCGGTTCATGCTAAATCTTAAGGTCGTAGGTCAACTGCAACGCACCTAATGAGGCCAATAATTGTAATTTTGATAACTAAAACATGACTTGTACTCGTCCTTGCTTGTCGACTGCATAAACTTAGAAGCTTGTATTTCGTACAGAGTGGTGCGACTGCATACCTCAGCAGGCGACATTAATTGCGTGACGATAAATGTAAATGTTTCCGAGAGAAAAGCGGCCAATGTGACGAACTGTCATTATGCCATTATGAAAACAAATGACAAAACGCTATGTTTACTTCGGTATTTACTACACAGTAACACTACTCGCATTTTCTCCTTTATTGTGGCGCCATACCTCGGTTCATGCTAAATCTTAAGGTCGTAGGTCAACTGCAACGCACCTAATGAGGCCAATAATTGTATTTTTGATAACTAAAACATGACTTGTACTCGTCCTTGCTTGTCGACTGCATAAACTTAGAAGCTTGTATTTCGTACAGAGTGGTGCGACTGCATACCTCAGCGGGCGACATTAATTGCCTGACGATAAATGTAAATGTTTCCGAGAGAAAAGCGGCCAATGTGACAAACTGTCACAACGTCTTTATGAAAATAAATGTCAAAACGCTATGTTTACTTCTGTATTTACTACACAGTAACACTACTCGCATTTTCTTCTTTATTGTGGCCGCCATACCTCTGTTCATGCTAAATCTTAAGGTCGCAGGTCAACTGCAACGCACCTAATGAGGCCAATAATTGTATTTTTGATAACTAAAACATGACTTGTACTCGTCCTTGCTTGTCGACTGCATAAACTTAGAAGCTTGTATTTCGTACAGAGTGGTGCGACTGCATACCTCAGCGTGCGACATTAATTGCCTGACGATAAATGTAAATGTTTCCGAGAGAAAAGCGGCCAATGTGACGAACTGTCATTACGCCATTATGGAAACAAATGACAAAACGCTATGTTTACTTCGGTATTTACTACACAGTAACCCTACTCGCATTTTCTCCTTTATTGTGGGCGCCATACCTCGGTTCATGCTAAATCTTAAGGTCGTAGGTCAACTGCAACGCAATTAATGAGGCCAATAATTGTAATTATGATAACTAAAACATGACTTGTACTCGTCCTTGCTTGTCGACTGCATAAACTTAGAAGCTTGTATTTCGTACAGAGTGGTGCGACTGCATACCTCAGCGGGCGACATTAATTGCCTGACGATAAATGTAAATGTTTCCGAGAGAAAAGCGGCCATGTGACGATCTGTCAGTACGTCTTTATGAAAACAAATGACAAAACGCTATGTTTACTTCGGTATTTACTACACAGTAACACTACTCGCATTTTCTCCTTTATTGTGGCCGCCATACCTCGGTTCATGCTAAATCTTAAGGTCGTGGGTCAACTGCAACGCACCTAATGAGGCCAATAATTGTAATTTTTTTGATAACTAAAACATGACTTGTACTCGCCCTTGCTTGTCGACTGCATAAATGTAGATGCTTGTATTTCATACAGAGTGGTGCGACTGCATACCTCAGCGTGCGACATTAATTGCCTGACGATAAATGTAAATGTTTCCGATAGAAAAGCTGCCAATGTGACGAACTGTCATTACGCCATTATGAAAACAAATGACAAAACGCTATGTTTACTTCGGTATTTACTACACAGTAACACTACTCGCATTTTCTCCTTTATTGTGGCCGCCATACCTCGGTTCATGCTAAATCTTAAGTTCGTAGGTCAACTGCAATGCAATTAATGAGGCCAATAATTGTAATTTTGATAAGTAAAACATGACTTGTACTCGTCCTTGCTTGTCGACTGCATAAACTTAGAAGCTCTTATTTCGGTCAGAGTGGTGCGACTGCATACCTCAGCGGGCGACATTAATTGCCTGACGATAAATGTGAATGTTTCCGAGAGAAAAGCGGCCAATGTGACGAACTGTCATTACGCCATTATGAAAACAAATTACAAAACGCTATGGTTACTTCGGTATTTACTACACAGTAACACTACTCGCATTTTCTCCTTTATTGTTGCCGCCATACCTCGGTTCATGATAAATCTTCAGGTCGTAGGGCAACTGCAACGCAATTAATGAGGCCAATAATTGTAATTTTGATAACTAAAACATGACTTGTACTCGTCCTTGCTTGTCGACTGCATAAACTTAGAAGCTTGTATTTCGTACAGAGTGGTGCGACTGCATACCTCAGCGGGCGACATTAATTGCCTGACGATAAATGTAAATGTTTCCCAGAGAAAAGCGGCCAATGTGACGAACTGTCATCACGCCATTATGAAAACAAATGACAAAACGCTATTTTTACTTCGGTATTTACTACACAGTAACACTACTCGCATTTTCTCCTTTATTGTGGCCGCCATACCTCGGTTCATGCTAAATCTTAAGGTCGTAGGTCAACTGTAACGCAATTAATGAGGCCAATAATTGTAATTTTGATAACTAAAACATGACTTGTACTCGTCCTTGCTTGTCGACTGCATAAACTTAGAAGCTTGTATTTCGTACAGAGTGGTGCGACCGCATACCTCAGCGGGCGACATTAATTGCCTGACGATAAATGTAAATGTTTCCGAGAGAAAAGCGGCCAATGTGACGAACTGTCATTACGCCATTATGAAAACAAATGACAAAACGCTATGTTTACTTCGGTATTTACTACACAGTAACACTACTCGCATTTTCTCCTTTATTGTGGCCGCCATACCTCGCTTCATGCTAAATCTTAAGGTCGTAGGTCAACTGCAACGCAATTAATGAGGCCAATAATTGTAATTTTGATAACTAAAACATGACTTGTACTCATCCTTGCTTGTCGACTGCATAAACTTAGAAGCTTGTATTTCGTACAGAGTGGTGCGACTGCATACCTCAGCGTGTGACATTAATTGCCTGACGATAAATGTAAATGTTTCCGAGAGAAAAGCGGCCAATGTGACGAACTGTCATTACGCCATTATGAAAACAAATGACAAAACGCTATGTTTACTTCGGTATTTACTACACAGTAACACTACTCGCATTTTCTCCTTTATTGTGGCCGCCATACCTCGGTTCATGCTAAATCTTAAGGTCGTAGGTCAACTGCAACGTAATTAATGAGGCCAATAATTGTAATTTTGATAACAAAATCATAACTTGTACTCGTCCTTGCTTGTCGACTGCATAAACTTAGAAGCTTGTATTTCGTACAGAGTGGTGCGACTGCATACCTCAGCGGGCGACATTAATTGCCTGACGATAAATGTAAAAGTTTCCGAGAGAAAAGCGGCCAATGTGACGAACTGTCATTACGCCATTATGAAAACAAATGACAAAACGCTATGTTTACTTCGGTATTTACTACACAGTAACACTACTCGCATTTTCTCCTTTATTGTGGCCGCCATACCTCGGTTCATGCTAAATCTTAAGGTCGTAGGTCAACTGCAACGCAATTAATGAGGCCAATAATTGTAATTTTGATAACTAAAACATGACTTGTACTCGTCCTTGCTTGTCGACTGCATAAACTTAGAAGCTTGTATTTCGTACAGAGTGGTGCGACTGCATACCTCAGCGGGCGACATTAATTGCCTGACGATAAATGTAAATGTTTCCGAGAGAAAAGCGGCCAATGTGACGAACTGTCATTACGCCATTATGAAAACAAATGACAAAACGCTATGTTTACTTCGGTATTTACTACACAGTAACACTACTCGCATTTTCTCCTTTATTGTGGCCGCCATACCTCGGTTCATGCTAAATCTTAAGGTCGTAGGTCACTGCAACGCACCTAATGATGTCAATAATTGTATTTTTGATAACTAAAACATGACTTGTACTCGTCCTTGCTTGTCGACTGCATAAACTTAGAAGCTTGTATTTCGTACAGAGTGGTGCGACTGCATACCTCAGTGGGCGCCATTAATTGCCTGACGATAAATGTAAATGTTTCCGAGAGAAAAGCGGCCATGTGACGATCTGTCATTACGCCATTATGAAAACAAATGACAAAACGCTATGTTTACTTCGGTATTTACTACACAGTAACACTACCCGCATTTTTTCCTTTATTGTGGCCGCCATACCTCGGTTCATGCTAAATCTTAAGGTCGTAGGTCAACTGCAACGCACCTAATGAGGCCAATAATTGTATTTTTGATAACTAAAACATGACTTGTACTCGTCCTTGCTTGTCGACTGCATCAACTTAGAAGCTTGTATTTCGTACAGAGTGGTGCGACTGCATACGTCAGCGGGCGACATTAATTGCCTGACGATAAATGTAAATGTTTCCGAGAGAAAAGCGGCCAATGTGACGAACTGTCATTACGCCATTATGAAAACAAATGACAGAACGCTATGTTTACTTCGGTATTTACTACACAGTAATACTACATGCATTTTCTCCTTTATTGTGGCCGCCATACCTCGGTTCATGCTAAATCTTAAGGTCGTAGGTCAACTGCAACGCACCTAATGAGGCCAATAATTGTATTTTTGATAACTAAAACATGACTTGTACTCGTCCTTGCTTGTCGACTGCATAAACTTAGAAGCTTGTATTTCGTACAGAGTGGTGCGACTGCATACCTCAGCGTGCGACATTAATTGCCTGACGATAAATGTAAATGTTTCCGAGAGAAAAGCGGCCAATGTGTCGAACTGTCATTACGCCATTATCAAAACAAATGACAAAACGCTATGTTTACTTCGGTATTTACTACACAGTAACACTACTCGCTTTTTCTCCTTTATTGTGGCTGCCATACCTCTGTTCATGCTAAATCTTAAGGTCGCAGGTCAACTGCAACGCACCTAATGAGGCCAATAATTATATTTTTGATAACTAAAACATGACTTGTACTCGTCCTTGCTTGTCGACTGCATAAACTTAGAAGCTTGTATTTCGTACAGAGTGGTGCGACTGCATACCTCAGCGTGCGACATTAATTGCCTGACGATAAATGTAAATGTTTCCGAGAGAAAAGCGGCCAATGTGACGAACTGTCATTACGCCATTATGGAAACAAATGACAAAACGCTATGTTTACTTCGGTATTTACTACACAGTAACACTACTCGCATTTTCTCCTTTATTGTGGCCGCCATACCTCGGTTCATGCTAAATCTTAAGGTCGTAGGTCAACTGCAACGCAATTAATGAGGCCAATAATTGTAATTATGATAACTAAAACATGACTTGTACTCGTCCTTGCTTGTCGACTGCATAAACTTAGAAGCTTGTATTTCGTACAGAGTGGTGCGACTGCATACCTCAGCGGGCGACATTAATTGCCTGACGATAAATGTAAATGTTTCCGAGAGAAAAGCGGCCATGTGACGATCTGTCAGTACGTCTTTATGAAAACAAATGACAAAACGCTATGTTTACTTCGGTATTTACTACACAGTAACACTACTCGCATTTTCTCCTTTATTGTGGCCGCCATACCTCGGTTCATGCTAAATCTTAAGGTCGTGGGTCAACTGCAACGCACCTAATGAGGCCAATAATTGTAATTTTTCTGATAACTAAAACATGACTTGTACTCGTCCTTGCTTGTCGACTGCATAAATTTAGAAGCTTGTATTTCGTACAGAGTGGTGCGACTGCATACCTCAGCGTGCGACATTAATTGCCTGACGATAAATGTAAATGTTTCCGATAGAAAAGCTGCCAATGTGACGAACTGTCATTACGCCATTATGAAAACAAATGACAAAACGCTATGTTTACTTCGGTATTTACTACACAGTAACACTACTCGCATTTTCTCCTTTATTGTGGCCGCCATACCTCGGTTCATGCTAAATCTTAAGTTCGTAGGTCAACTGCAACGCACATAATGAGGCCAATAATTGTATTTTTGATAACTAAAACATGACTTGTACTCGTCCTTGCTTGTCGACTGCATAAACTTAGAAGCTTGTATTTCGTACAGAGTGGTGCGACTGCATACCTCAGCGGGCGACATTAATTGCCTGACGATAAATTTAAATGTTTCCGAGAGAAAAGCGGCCAATGTGACGAACTGTCATTACGCCATTATGAAAACAAATGACAAAACGCTATGTTTACTTCGGTATTTACTACACAGTAACACTACTCGCATTTTCTCCTTTATTGTGGCCGCCATACCTCGGTTCATGCTAAATCTTAAGGTCGTAGGTCAACTGCAACGCACCTAATGAGGCCAATAATTGTATTTTTGATAACTAAAACATGACTTGTACTCGTCCTTGCTTGTCGACTGCATAAACTTAGAAGCTTGTATTTCGTACAGAGTGGTGCGACTGCATACCTCAGCGGGCGACATTAATTGCCTGACGATAAATGTAAAAGTTTCCGAGAGAAAAGCGGCCAATGTGACGAACTGTCATTACGCCATTATGAAAACAAATGACAAAACGCTATGTTTACTTCGGTATTTACTACACAGTAACACTACTCGCATTTTCTCCTTTATTGTGGCCGCCATACCTCGGTTCATGCTAAATCTTAAGGTCGTAGGTCAACTGCAACGCAATTAATGAGGCCAATAATTGTAATTTTGATAACTAAAACATGACTTGTACTCGTCCTTGCTTGTCGACTGCATAAACTTAGAAGCTTGTATTTCGTACAGAGTGGTGCGACTGCATACCTCAGCGGGCGACATTAATTGCCTGACGATAAATGTAAATGTTTCCGAGAGAAAAGCGGCCAATGTGACGAACTGTCATTACGCCATTATGAAAACAAATGACAAAACGCTTTGTTTACTTCGGTATTTACTACACAGTAACACTACTCGCATTTTCTCCTTTATTGTGGCCGCCATACCTCGGTTCATGCTAAATCTTAAGGTCGTAGGTCACTGCAACGCACCTAATGATGTCAATAATTGTATTTTTGATAACTAAAACATGACTTGTACTCGTCCTTGCTTGTCGACTGCATAAACTTAGAAGCTTGTATTTCGTACAGAGTGGTGCGACTGCATACCTCAGTGGGCGCCATTAATTGCCTGACGATAAATGTAAATGTTTCCGAGAGAAAAGCGGCCATGTGACGATCTGTCATTACGCCATTATGAAAACAAATGACAAAACGCTATGTTTACTTCGGTATTTACTACACAGTAACACTACCCGCAATTTTTCCTTTATTGTGGCCGCCATACCTCGGTTCATGCTAAATCTTAAGGTCGTAGGTCAACTGCAACGCACCTAATGAGGCCAATAATTGTATTTTTGATAACTAAAACATGACTTGTACTCGTCCTTGCTTGTCGACTGCATGAACTTAGAAGCTTTTATTTCGTACAGAGTGGTGCGACTGCATACCTCAGCGGGCGACATTAATTGCCTGACGATAAATGTAAATGTTTCCGAGAGAAAAGCGGCCAATGTGACGAAATGTCATTACGCCATTATGAAAACAAATGACAAAACGCTATGTTTACTTCGGTATTTACTACACAGTAACACTACTCGCATTTTCTCCTTTATTGTGGCCGCCATACCTCGGTTCATGCTAAATCTTAAGGTCGTAGGTCACTGCAACGCACCTAATGATGTCAATAATTGTATTTTTGATAACTAAAACATGACTTGTACTCGTCCTTGCTTGTCGACTGCATAAACTTAGAAGCTTGTATTTCGTACAGAGTGGTGCGACTGCATACCTCAGTGGGCGCCATTAATTGCCTGACGATAAATGTAAATGTTTCCGAGAGAAAAGCGGCCATGTGACGATCTGTCATTACGCCATTATGAAAACAAATGACAAAACGCTATGTTTACTTCGGTATTTACTACACAGTAACACTACCCGCATTTTTTCCTTTATTGTGGCCGCCATACCTCGGTTCATGCTAAATCTTAAGGTCGTAGGTCAACTGCAACGCACCTAATGAGGCCAATAATTGTATTTTTGATAACTAAAACATGACTTGTACTCGTCCTTGCTTGTCGACTGCATCAACTTAGAAGCTTGTATTTCGTACAGAGTGGTGCGACTGCATACGTCAGCGGGCGACATTAATTGCCTGACGATAAATGTAAATGTTTCCGAGAGAAAAGCGGCCAATGTGACGAACTGTCATTACGCCATTATGAAAACAAATGACAGAACGCTATGTTTACTTCGGTATTTACTACACAGTAATACTACATGCATTTTCTCCTTTATTGTGGCCGCCATACCTCGGTTCATGCTAAATCTTAAGGTCGTAGGTCAACTGCAACGCACCTAATGAGGCCAATAATTGTATTTTTGATAACTAAAACATGACTTGTACTCGTCCTTGCTTGTCGACTGCATAAACTTAGAAGCTTGTATTTCGTACAGAGTGGTGCGACTGCATACCTCAGCGTGCGACATTAATTGCCTGACGATAAATGTAAATGTTTCCGAGAGAAAAGCGGCCAATGTGTCGAACTGTCATTACGCCATTATCAAAACAAATGACAAAACGCTATGTTTACTTCGGTATTTACTACACAGTAACACTACTCGCTTTTTCTCCTTTATTGTGGCCGCCATACCTCTGTTCATGCTAAATCTTAAGGTCGCAGGTCAACTGCAACGCACCTAATGAGGCCAATAATTATATTTTTGATAACTAAAACATGACTTGTACTCGTCCTTGCTTGTCGACTGCATAAACTTAGAAGCTTGTATTTCGTACAGAGTGGTGCGACTGCATACCTCAGCGTGCGACATTAATTGCCTGACGATAAATGTAAATGTTTCCGAGAGAAAAGCGGCCAATGTGACGAACTGTCATTACGCCATTATGGAAACAAATGACAAAACGCTATGTTTACTTCGGTATTTACTACACAGTAACACTACTCGCATTTTCTCCTTTATTGTGGCCGCCATACCTCGGTTCATGCTAAATCTTAAGGTCGTAGGTCAACTGCAACGCAATTAATGAGGCCAATAATTGTAATTATGATAACTAAAACATGACTTGTACTCGTCCTTGCTTGTCGACTGCATAAACTTAGAAGCTTGTATTTCGTACAGAGTGGTGCGACTGCATACCTCAGCGGGCGACATTAATTGCCTGACGATAAATGTAAATGTTTCCGAGAGAAAAGCGGCCATGTGACGATCTGTCAGTACGTCTTTATGAAAACAAATGACAAAACGCTATGTTTACTTCGGTATTTACTACACAGTAACACTACTCGCATTTTCTCCTTTATTGTGGCCGCCATACCTCGGTTCATGCTAAATCTTAAGGTCGTGGGTCAACTGCAACGCACCTAATGAGGCCAATAATTGTAATTTTTCTGATAACTAAAACATGACTTGTACTCGTCCTTGCTTGTCGACTGCATAAATTTAGAAGCTTGTATTTCGTACAGAGTGGTGCGACTGCATACCTCAGCGTGCGACATTAATTGCCTGACGATAAATGTAAATGTTTCCGATAGAAAAGCTGCCAATGTGACGAACTGTCATTACGCCATTATGAAAACAAATGACAAAACGCTATGTTTACTTCGGTATTTACTACACAGTAACACTACTCGCATTTTCTCCTTTATTGTGGCCGCCATACCTCGGTTCATGCTAAATCTTAAGTTCTTAGGTCAACTGCAACGCACATAATGAGGCCAATAATTGTATTTTTGATAACTAAAACATGACTTGTACTCGTCCTTGCTTGTCGACTGCATAAACTTAGAAGCTTGTATTTCGTACAGAGTGGTGCGACTGCATACCTCAGCGGGCGACATTAATTGCCTGACGATAAATTTAAATGTTTCCGAGAGAAAAGCGGCCAATGTGACGAACTGTCATTACGCCATTATGAAAACAAATGACAAAACGCTATGTTTACTTCGGTATTTACTACACAGTAACACTACTCGCATTTTCTCCTTTATTGTGGCCGCCATACCTCGGTTCATGCTAAATCTTAAGGTCGTAGGTCAACTGCAACGCACCTAATGAGGCCAATAATTGTATTTTTGATAACTAAAACATGACTTGTACTCGTCCTTGCTTGTCGACTGCATAAACTTAGAAGCTTGTATTTCGTACAGAGTGGTGCGACTGCATACCTCAGCGGGCGCCATTAATTGCCTGACGATAAATGTAAATGTTTCCGAGAGAAAAGCGGCCATGTGACGATCTGTCATTACGCCATTATGAAAACAAATGACAAAACGCTATGTTTACTTCGGTATTTACTACACAGTAACACTACCCGCATTTTCTCCTTTATTGTGGCCGCCATACCTCGGTTCATGCTAAATCTTAAGGTCGTAGGTCAACTGCAACGCACCAAATGAGGCCAATAATTGTATTTTTGATAACTAAAACATGACTTGTACCCGTCCTTGCTTGTCGACTGCATGAACTTAGAAGCTTTTATTTCGTACAGAGTGGTGCGACTGCATACCTCAGCGGGCGACATTAAATGCCCGACGATAAATGTAGATGTTTCCGAGAGAAAAGCGGCCAATGTGACGAACTGTCATTACGCCATTATGAAAACAAATGACAAAACGCTATGTTTACTTCGGTATTTACTACACAGTAACACTACTCGCATTTTCTCCTTTATTGTGGCCGCCATACCTCGGTTCATGCTAAATCTTAAGGTCGTAGGTCAACTGCAACGCACCTAATGAGGCCAATAATTGTATTTTTGATAACTAAAACATGACTTGTACTCGTCCTTGCTTGTCGACTGCATAAACTTAGAAGCTTGTATTTCGTACAGAGTGGTGCGACTGCATACCTCAGCGGGCGACATTAATTGCCTGACGATAAATGTAAAAGTTTCCGAGAGAAAAGCGGCCAATGTGACGAACTGTCATTACGCCATTATGAAAACAAATGACAAAACGCTATGTTTACTTCGGTATTTACTACACAGTAACACTACTCGCATTTTCTCCTTTATTGTGGCCGCCATACCTCGGTTCATGCTAAATCTTAAGGTCGTAGGTCAACTGCAACGCAATTAATGAGGCCAATAATTGTAATTTTGATAACTAAAACATGACTTGTACTCGTCCTTGCTTGTCGACTGCATAAACTTAGAAGCTTGTATTTCGTACAGAGTGGTGCGACTGCATACCTCAGCGGGCGACATTAATTGCCTGACGATAAATGTAAATGTTTCCGAGAGAAAAGCGGCCAATGTGACGAACTGTCATTACGCCATTATGAAAACAAATGACAAAACGCTTTGTTTACTTCGGTATTTACTACACAGTAACACTACTCGCATTTTCTCCTTTATTGTGGCCGCCATACCTCGGTTCATGCTAAATCTTAAGGTCGTAGGTCACTGCAACGCACCTAATGATGTCAATAATTGTATTTTTGATAACTAAAACATGACTTGTACTCGTCCTTGCTTGTCGACTGCATAAACTTAGAAGCTTGTATTTCGTACAGAGTGGTGCGACTGCATACCTCAGTGGGCGCCATTAATTGCCTGACGATAAATGTAAATGTTTCCGAGAGAAAAGCGGCCATGTGACGATCTGTCATTACGCCATTATGAAAACAAATGACAAAACGCTATGTTTACTTCGGTATTTACTACACAGTAACACTACCCGCATTTTTTCCTTTATTGTGGCCGCCATACCTCGGTTCATGCTAAATCTTAAGGTCGTAGGTCAACTGCAACGCACCTAATGAGGCCAATAATTGTATTTTTGATAACTAAAACATGACTTGTACTCGTCCTTGCTTGTCGACTGCATGAACTTAGAAGCTTTTATTTCGTACAGAGTGGTGCGACTGCATACCTCAGCGGGCGACATTAATTGCCTGACGATAAATGTAAATGTTTCCGAGAGAAAAGCGGCCAATGTGATGAACTGTCATTACGCCATTATGTAAACAAATGACAAAACGCTATGTTTACTTCGGTATTTACTACACAGTAACACTATTCGCATTTTCTCCTTTATTGTGGCCGCCATACCTCGGTTAATGCTAAATCTTAAGGTCGTAGGTCAACTGCAACGCACCTAATGAGGCCAATAATTGTAATTTTGATAACTAAAACATGACTTGTACTCGTCCTTGCTTGTCGACTGCATAAACTTAGAAGCTTGTATTTCGTACAGAGTGGTACGACTGCATACCTCAGCGGGCGCCATTAATTGCCTGAAGATAAATGTAAATGTTTCCGAGAGAAAAGCGGCCATGTGACGATCTGTCATTACGCCATTATGAAAACAAATGACAAAACGCTATGTTTACTTCGGTATTTACTACACAGTAACACTACTCGCATTTTCTCCTTTATTGTGGCCGCCATACTTCGGTTCATGCTGAATCTTAAGGTCGTAGGTCAACTGCAACGCACCTAATGAGGCCAATAATTGTATTTTTGATAACTAAAACATGACTTGTACTCGTCCTTGCTTGTCGACTGCATAAACTTAGAAGCTTGTATTTCGCACAGAGTGGTGCGACTGCATACCTCAGTGGGCGCCATTAATTGCCTGACGATAAATGTAAATGTTTCCGAGAGAAAAGCGGCCATGTGACGATGTGTCATTACGCCATTATGAAAACAAATGACAAAACGCTATGTTTACTTCGGTATTTACTACACAGTAACACTACCCGCATTTTTTCCTTTATTGTGGCCGCCATACCTCGGTTCATGCTAAATCTTAAGGTCGTAGGTCAACTGCAACGCACCTAATGAGGCCAATAATTGTATTTTTGATAACTAAAACATGACTTGTACACTTCCTTGCTTGTCGACTGCATGAACTTAGAAGCTTTTATTTCGTACAGAGTGGTGCGACTGCATACCTCAGCGGGCGACATTAATTGCCTGACGATAAATGTAAATGTTTCCGAGAGAAAAGCGGCCAATGTGACGAACTGTCATTACGCCATTATGTAAACAAATGACAAAACGCTATGTTTACTTCGGTATTTACTACACAGTAACACTATTCGCATTTTCTCCTTTATTGTGGCCGCCATACCTCGGTTCATGCTATATCTTAAGGTCGTAGGTCAACTGCAACGCACCTAATGAGGCCAATAATTGTAATTTTGATAACTAAAACATGACTTGTACTCGTCCTTGCTTGTCGACTGCATAAACTTAGAAGCTTGTATTTCGTACAGAGTGGTGCGACTGCATACCTCAGCGGGCGCCATTAATTGCCTGACGATAAATGTAAATGTTTCCGAGAGAAAAGCGGCCATGTGACGATCTGTCATTACGCCATTATGAAAACAAATGACAAAACGCTATGTTTACTTCGGTATTTACTACACAGTAACACTACTCGCATTTTCTCCTTTATTGTGGCCGCCATACCTCGGTTCATGCTAAATCTTAAGGTCGTAGGTCAACTGCAACGCACCTAATGAGGCCAATAATTGTATTTTTGATAACTAAAACATGACTTGTACTCGTCCTTGCTTGTCGACTGCAAAACTTAGAAGCTTGCATTTCATACAGAGTGGTGCGGCTGCATACCTCAGCGGGCAACATTAATTGCCTGACGATAAATGTAAATGTTTCCGAGAGAAAAGCGGCCAATGTGACGAACTGTCATTACGCCATTATGAAAACAAATGACAAAACGCTATGTTTACTTCGGTATTTACTACACAGTAACACTACTCGCATTTTCTCCTTTATTGTGGCCGCCATACCTCAATTCATGCTAAATCTTAAGGTCGTAGGTCAACTGCAACGCACCTAATGAGGCCAATAATTGTATTTTTGATAACTACATCATGACTTGTACTCGTCCTTGCTTGTCGACTGCATAAACTTAGAAGCTTGTATTTCGTACAGAGTGGTGCGACTGCATACCTCAGTGGGCGACATTAATTGCCTGACGATAAATGTAAATGTTTCCGAGAGAAAAGCGGCCAATGTGACAAACTGTCATAACGTCTTTATGAAAAAAATGACAAAACGCTATGTTTACTTCGGTATTTACTACACAGTAACACTACTCGCATTTTCTTCTTTATTGTGGCCGCCATACCTCGGTTCATGCTAAATCTTAAGGTTGTAGGTCAAATGCAACGCACCTAATGAGGCCAATAATTGTATTTTTGATAACTAAAACATGACTTGTACTCGTCCTTGCTTGTCGACTGCATAAACTTAGAAGCTTGTATTTCGTACAGAGTGGTGCGACTGCATACCTCAGCGGGCGACATTAATTGCCTGACGATAAATTTAAATGTTTCCGAGAGAAAAGCGGCCAATGTGACGAACTGTCATTACGCCATTATGAAAACAAATGACAAAACGCTATGTTTACTTCGGTATTTACTACACAGTAACACTACTCGCATTTTC
Organism: Schistocerca piceifrons; assembly: GCF_021461385.2. Taxonomy (NCBI): domain Eukaryota; kingdom Metazoa; phylum Arthropoda; class Insecta; order Orthoptera; family Acrididae; genus Schistocerca; species Schistocerca piceifrons. The sequence continues at coordinate 98,337,833 of NC_060147.1, read as the reverse complement.
TCCTTTATTGTGGCCGCCATACCTCGGTTCATGCTAAATCTTAAGGTCGTAGGTCAACTGCAACGCACCTAATGAGGCCAATAATTGTATTTTTGATAACTAAAACATGACTTGTACTCGTCCTTGCTTGTCGACTGCATAAACTTAGAAGCTTGTATTTCGTACAGAGTGGTGCGACTGCATACCTCAGCGGGCGCCATTAATTGCCTGACGATAAATGTAAATGTTTCCGAGAGAAAAGCGGCCATGTGACGATCTGTCATTACGCCATTATGAAAACAAATGACAAAACGCTATGTTTACTTCGGTATTTACTACACAGTAACACTACCCGCATTTTCTCCTTTATTGTGGCCGCCATACCTCGGTTCATGCTAAATCTTAAGGTCGTAGGTCAACTGCAACGCACCTAATGAGGCCAATAATTGTATTTTTGATAACTAAAACATGACTTGTACTCGTCCTTGCTTGTCGACTGCATGAACTTAGAAGCTTTTATTTCGTACTGAGTGGTGCGACTGCATACCTCAGCGGGCGACATTAATTGCCTGACGATAAATGTAAATGTTTCCGAGAGAAAAGCGGCCAATGTGACGAACTGTCATTACGCCATTATGAAAACAAATGACAAAACGCTATGTTTACTTCGGTATTTGCTACACAGTAACACTACCCGCATTTTCTTCTTTATTGTGGCCGCCATACCTCGGTTCATGCTAAATCTTAAGGTCGTAGGTCAACTGCAACGCACCTAATGAGGCCAATAATTGTAATTTTGATAACTAAAACATGACTTGTACTCGTCCTTGCTTGTCGACTGCATAAACTTAGAGGCTTGTATTTCGTACAGAGTGGTGCGACTGCATAACTCAGCGGGCGCCATTAATTGCCTGACGATAAATGTAAATGTTACCGAGAGAAAAGAGGCCATGTGACGATCTGTCATTACGCCATTATGAAAACAAATGACAAAAGGCTATGTTTACTTCGGTATTTACTACACAGTAACACTACTCGCATTTTCTCCTTTATTGTGGCCGCCATACCTCGGTTCATGCTAAATCTTAAGGTCGTAGGTCAACTGCAACGCACCTAATGAGGCCAATAATTGTATTTTTGATAACTAAAACATGACTTGTACTCGTCCTTGCTTGTCGACTGCATAAACTTAGAAGCTTGTATTTCGTACAGAGTGGTGCGACTGCATACCTCAGTGGGCGACATTAATTGCCTGACGATATATGTAAATGTTTCCGAGAGAAAAGCGGCCAATGTGACAAACTGTCATAACGTCTTTATGAAAACAAATGACAAAACGCTATGTTTACTTCGGTATTTACTACACAGTAACACTACTCGCATTTTCTTCTTTATTGTGGCCGCCATACCTCGGTTCATGCTAAATCTTAAGGTTGTAGGTCAACTGCAACGCACCTAATGAGGACAATAATTGTATTTTTGATAACTAAAACAAGACTTGTACTCGTCCTTGCTTGTCGACTGCATAAACTTAGACGCTTGTATTTTGTACAGAGTGGTGCGACTGCATACCTCAGCGGGCGACATTAATTGCCTAACGATAAATGTAAATGTTTCCGAGAGAAAAGCGGCCAATGTGACGAACTATCATTACGTCTTTATGAAAACAAATGACACAACGCTATGTTTACTTCGGTATTAACTACACAGTAACACTACTCGCATTTTCTTCTTTATTGTGCCGCCATACCTCGGTTCATGCTAAATCTTAAGGTCGTAGGTCAACTGCAACGCAATTAATGAGGCCAATAATTGTAATTTTGATAACTAAAACATGACCTGTACTCGTCCTTGCTTGTCGACTGCATAAACTTAGAAGCTTGTATTTCGTACAGAGTGGTGCGACTGCATACCTCAGCGGGCGACATTAATTGCCTGACGATAAATGTAAATGTTTCCGAGAGAAAAGCGGCCAATGTGACGAACTGTCATTACGCCATTATGAAAACAAATGACAAAACGCTATGTTTACTTCGGTATTTACTACACAGTAACACTACTCGCATTTTCTCCTTTATTGTGGCCGCCATACCTCGGTTCATTCTAAATCTTAAGGTCGTAGGTCAACTGCAACGCACCTAATGAGGCCAATAATTGTATTTTTGATAACTAAAACATGACTTGTACTCGTCCTTGCTTGTCGACTGCATAAACTTAGAAGCTTGTATTTCGTACAGAGTGGTGCGACTGCATACCTCAGCGGGCGCCATTAATTGCCTGACGATAAATGTAAATGTTTCCGAGAGAAAAGCGGCCATGTGACGATCTGTCATTACGCCATTATGAAAACAAATGACAAAACGCTATGTTTACTTCGGTATTTACTACACAGTAACACTACCCGCATTTTCTCCTTTATTCTGGCCGCCATACCTCGGTTCATGCTAAATCTTATGGTCGTAGGTCAACTGCAACGCAATTAATGAGGCCAATAATTGTAATTTTGATAACTAAAACATGACTTGTACTCGTCCTTGCTTGCCGACTGCATAAACTAAGAAGCTTGTATTTCGTACAGAGTGGTGCGACTGCATACCTCAGCAGGCGACATTAATTGCCTGACGATAAATGTAAATGTTTCCGAGAGAAAAGCGGCCAATGTGACGAACTGTCATTACGCCATTATGAAAACAAATGACAAAACGCTATGTTTACTTCGGTATTTACTACACAGTAACACTACTCGCATTTTCTTCTTTATTGTGGCCGCCATACCTCGGTTCATGCTAAATCTTAAGGTCGTAGGTCAACTGCAACGCACCTAATGAGGCCAATAATTGTATTTTTGATAACTAAAACATGACTTGTACTCGTCCTTGCTTGTCGACTGCATAAACTTAGAAGCTTGTATTTCGTACTTAGTGGTGCGACTGCATACCTCAGTGGGCGACATTAATTGCCTGACGATAAATGTAAATGTTTCCGAGAGAAAAGCGGGCATGTGGCCATCTGTCATTACGCCATTATGAAAACAAATGACAAAACGCTATGTTTACTTCGGTATTTACTACACAGTAACACTACCCGCATTTTCTCCTTTATTGTGGCCGCCATACCTCGGTTCATGCTAAATCTTAAGGTCGTAGGTCAACTGCAACGCACCTAATGAGGCCCATAATTGTATTTTTGATAACTAAAACATGACTTGTACTCGTCCTTGCTTGTCGACTGCATGAACTTAGAAGCTTTTATTTCGTACAGAGCGGTGCGACTGCATACCTCAGCGGGCGACATTAATTGCCTGACGATAAATGTAAATGTTTCCGAGAGAAAAGCGGCCAATGTGACGAACTGTCATTACGCCATTATGAAAACAAATGACAAAACGCTATGTTTACTTCGGTATTTACTACACAGTAACACTATTCGCATTTTCTCCTTTATTGTGGCCGCCATACCTCGGTTCATGCTAAATCTTAAGGTCGTAGGTCAACTGCAACGCACCTAATGAGGCCAATAATTGTAATTTTGATAACTAAAACATGACTTGTACTCGTCCTTGCTTGTCGACTGCATAAACTTAGAAGCTTGTATTTCGTACAGAGTGGTGCGACTGCATACCTCAGCGGGCGCCATTAATTGCCTGACGATAAATGTAAATGTTTCCGAGAGAAAAGCGGCCATGTGACGATCTGTCATTACGCCATTATGAAAACAAATGACAAAACGCTATGTTTACTTCGGTATTTACTACACTGTAACACTACTCGCATTTTCTCCTTTATTGTGGCCGCCATACCTCGGTTCATGCTAAATCTTAAGGTCGTAGGTCAACTGCAACGCACCTAATCAGGCCAATAATTGTATTTTTGATAACTAAAACATGACTTGTACTCGTCCTTGCTTGTCGACTGCATAAACTTAGAAGCTTGTATTTCGTACAGAGTGGTGCGACTGCATACCTCAGCGGGCGACATTAATTGCCTGACGATAAATGTAAATGTTTCCGAGAGAAAAGCGGCCAATGTGACGAACTGTCATTACGCCATTATGAAAACAAATGACAAAACGCTATGTTTACTTCGGTATTTACTACACAGTAACACTACTCGCATTTTCTCCTTTATTGTGGCCGCCATACCTCGGTTCATGCTAAATCTTAAGGTCGTAGGTCAACTGCAACGCACCTAATGAGGCCAATAATTGTATTTTTGATAACTACAACATGACTTGTACTCGTCCTTGCTTGTCGACTGCATAAACTTAGAAGCTTGTATTTCGTACAGAGTGGTGCGACTGCATACCTCAGTGGGCGACATTAATTGCCTGACGATAAATGTAAATGTTTCCGAGAGAAAAGCGGCCAATGTGACAAACTGTCATAACGTCTTTATGAAAACAAATGACAAAACGCTATGTTTACTTCGGTATTTACTACACAGTAACACTACTCGCATTTTCTTCTTTATTGTGGCCGCCATACCTCGGTTCATGCTAAATCTTAAGGTCGTAGGTCAACTGCAACGCACCTAATGAGGCCAATAATTGTATTTTTGATAACTAAAACATGACTTGTACTCGTCCCTGCTTGTCGACTGCATAAACTTTGACGCTTGTATTTTGTGCAGAGTGGTGCGACTGCATACCTCAGCGGGCGACATTTATTGCCTAACGATAAATGTAAATGTTTCCGAGAGAAAAGCGGCCAATGTGACGAACTGTCATTACGTCTTTATGAAAACAAATGACAAAACGCTATGTTTACTTCGGTATTAACTACACAGTAACACTACTCGCATTTTCTTCTTTATTGTGCCGCCATACCTCGGTTCATGCTAAATCTTAAGGTCGTAGGTCAACTGCAACGCACCTAATGAGGCCAATAATTGTAATTTTGATAACTAAAACATGACTTGTACTCGTCCTTGCTTGTCGACTGCATAAACTTAGAAGCTTGTATTTCGTACAGAGTGGTGCGACTGCATACCTCAGCGGGTGCCATTAATTGCCTGAAGATAAATGTAAATGTTTCCGAGAGAAAAGCGGCCATGTGACGATCTGTCATTACGCCATTATGAAAACAAATGACAAAACGCTATGTTTACTTCGGTATTTACTACACAGTAACACTACTCGCATTTTCTCCTTTATTGTGGCCGCCATACCTCGGTTCATGCTGAATCTTAAGGTCGTAGGTCAACTGCAACGCACCTAATGAGGCCAATAATTGTATTTTTGATAACTAAAACATGACTTGTACTCGTCCTTGCTTGTCGACTGCATAAACTTAGAAGCTTGTATTTCGTACAGAGTGGTGCGACTGCATACCTCAGTGGGCGCCATTAATTGCCTGACGATAAATGTAAATGTTTCCGAGAGAAAAGCGGCCATGTGACGATCTGTCATTACGCCATTATGAAAACAAATGACAAAACGCTATGTTTACTTCGGTATTTACTACACAGTAACACTACCCGCATTTTTTCCTTTATTGTGGCCGCCATACCTCGGTTCATGCTAAATCATAAGGTCGTAGGTCAACTGCAACGCACCTAATGAGGCCAATAATTGTATTTTTGATAACTAAAACATGACTTGTACTCGTCCTTGCTTGTCGACTGCATGAACTTAGAAGCTTTTATTTCGTACATAGTGGTGCGACTGCATACCTCAGCGGGCGACATTAATTGCCTGACGATAAATGTAAATGTTTCCGAGAGAAAAGCGGCCAATGTGACGAACTGTCATTACGCCATTATGTAAACAAATGACAAAACGCTATGTTTACTTCGGGATTTACTACACAGTAACACTATTCGCATTTTCTCCTTTATTGTGGCCGCCATACCTCGGTTCATGCTAAATCTTAAGGTCGTAGGTCAACTGCAACGCACCTAATGAGGCCAATAATTGTAATTTTGATAACTAAAACATGACTTGTACTCGTCCTTGCTTGTCGACTGCATAAACTTAGAAGCTTGTATTTCGTACAGAGTGGTGCGACTGCATACCTCAGCGGGCGCCATTAATTGCCTGACGATAAATGTAAATGTTTCCGAGAGAAAAGCGGCCATGTGACGATCTGTCATTACGCCATTATGAAAACAAATGACAAAACGCTATGTTTACTTCGGTATTTACTACACAGTAACACTACTCGCATTTTCTCCTTTATTGTGGCCGCCATACCTCGGTTCATGCTAAATATTAAGGTCGTAGGTCAACTGCAACGCACCTAATGAGGCCAATAATTGTATTTTTGATAACTACATCATGACTTGTACTCGTCCTTGCTTGTCGACTGCATAAACTTAGAAGCTTGTATTTCGTACAGAGTGGTGCGACTGCATACCTCAGTGGGCGACATTAATTGCCTAACGATAAATGTAAATGTTTCCGAGAGAAAAGCGGCCAATGTGACGAACTGTCATTACGCCATTATGAAAACAAATGACAAAACGCTATGTTTACTTCGGTATTTACTACACAGTAACACTACTCGCATTTTCTCCTTTATTCTGGCCGCCATACCTCGGTTCATGCTAAATCTTAAGGTCGTAGGTCAACTGCAACGCACCTAATGAGGCCAATAATTGTATTTTTGATAACTAAAACATGACTTGTACTCGTCCTTGCTTGTCGACTGCATAAACTTAGAAGCTTGTATTTCGTACAGAGTGGTGCGACTGCATACCTCAGCGGGCGCCATTAATTGCCTGACGATAAATGTAAATGTTTCCGAGAGAAAAGCGGCCATGTGACGATCTGTCATTACGCCATTATGAAAACAAATGACAAAACGCTATGTTTACTTCGGTATTTACTACACAGTATCACTACCCGCATTTTCTCCTTTATTGTGGCCGCCATACCTCGGTTCATGCTAAATCTTAAGGTCGTAGGTCAACTGCAACGCACCTAATGAGGCCCATAATTGTATTTTTGATAACTAAAACATGACTTGTACTCGTCCTTGCTTGTCGACTGCATGAACTTAGAAGCTTTTATTTCGTACAGAGTGGTGCGACTGTATACCTCAGCGGGCGACATTAATTGCCTGACGATAAATGTAAATGTTTCCGAGAGAAAAGCGGCCAATGTGACGAACTGTCATTACGCCATTATGAAAACAAATGACAAAACGCTATGTTTACTTCGGTATTTGCTACACAGTAACACTACCCGCATTTTCTCCTTTATTGTGGCCGCCATACCTCGGTTCATGCTAAATCTTAAGGTCGTAGGTCAACTGCAACGCACCTAATGAGGCCAATAATTGTAATTTTGATAACTAAAACATGACTTGTACTCGTCCTTGCTTGTCGACTGCATAAACTTAGAAGCTTGTATTTCGTACAGAGTGGTGCGACTGCATACCTCAGCGGGCGCCATTAATTGCCTGACGATAAATGTAAATGTTACCGATAGAAAAGCGGCCATCTGACGACCTGTCATTACGGCATTATGAAAACAAATGACAAAACGCTATGTTTACTTCGGTATTTACTACACAGTAACACTACTCGCATTTTCTCCTTTATTGTGGCCGCCATACCTCGGTTCATGCTAAATCTTAAGGTCGTAGGTCAACTGCAACGCACCTAATGAGGCCAATAATTGTATTTTTGATAACTAAAACATGACTTGTACTCGTCCTTGCTTGACGACTGCATAAACTTAGAAGCTTGTATTTCGTACAGAGTGGTGCGACTGCATACCTCAGCGGGCGACATTAATTGCCTGACGATAAATGTAAATGTTTCCGAGAGAAAAGCGGCCAATGTGGCGAACTGTCATTACGCCATTATGAAAACAAATGACAAAACGCTATGTTTACTTCGGTATTTACTACACAGTAACACTACTCGCATTTTCTCCTTTATTGTGGCCGCCATATCTCGGTTCATGCTAAATCTTAAGGTCGTAGGTCAACTGCAACGCACCTAATGAGGCCAATAATTGTATTTTTGATAACTACAACATGACTTGTACTCGTCCTTGCTTGTCGACTGCATAAACTTAGAAGCTTGTATTTCGTACAGAGTGGTGCGACTGCATACCTCAGTGGGCGACATTAATTGCCTGACGATAAATGTAAATGTTTCCGAGAGAAAAGCGGCCAATGTGACAAACTGTCATAACGTCTTTATGAAAACAAATGACAAAACGCTATGTTTACTTCGGTATTTACTACACAGTAACACTACTCGCATTTTCTTCTTTATTGTGGCCGCCATACCTCGGTTCATGCTAAATCTTAAGGTTGTAGGTCAACTGCAACGCACCTAATGAGGCCAATAATTGTATTTTTGATAACTAAAACATGACTTGTACTCGTCCTTGCTTGTCGACTGCATAAACTTAGACGCTTGTATTTTGTACAGAGTGGTGCGACTGCATACCTCAGCGGGCGACATTATTTGTATAACGATAAATGTAAATGTTTCCGAGAGAAAAGCGGCCAATGTGACGAACTATCATTACGTCTTTATGAAAACAAATGACAAAACGCTATGTTTACTTCGGTATTAACTACACAGTAACACTACTCGCATTTTCTTCTTTATTGTGCCGCCATACCTCGGTTCATGCTAAATCTTAAGGTCGTAGGTCAACTGCAACGCAATTAATGAGGCCAATAATTGTAATTTTGATAACTAAAACATGACTTGTACTCGTCCTTGCTTGTCGACTGCATAAACTTAGAAGCTTGTATTTCGTACAGAGTGGTGCGACTGCATACCTCAGCGGGCGACATTAATTGCCTGACGATAAATGTAAATGTTTCCGAGAGAAAAGCGGCCAATGTGACGAACTGTCATTACGCCATTATGAAAACAAATGACAAAACGCTATGTTTACTTCGGTATTTACTACACAGTAACACTACTCGCATTTTCTCCTTTATTGTGGCCGCCATACCTCGGTTCATTCTAAATCTTAAGGTCGTAGGTCAACTGCAACGCACCTAATGAGGCCAATAATTGTATTTTTGATAACTAAAACATGACTTGTACTCGTCCTTGCTTGTCGACTGCATAAACTTAGAAGCTTGTATTTCGTACAGAGTGGTGCGACTGCATACCTCAGCGGGCGCCATTAATTGCCTGACGATAAATGTAAATGTTTCCGAGAGAAAAGCGGCCATGTGACGATCTGTCATTACGCCATTATGAAAACAAATGACAAAACGCTATGTTTACTTCGGTATTTACTACACAGTAACACTACCCGCATTTTCTCCTTTATTCTGACCGCCATACCTCGGTTCATGCTAAATCTTAAGGTCGTAGGTCAACTGCAACGCACCTAATGAGGCCAATAATTGTATTTTTGATAACAAAAACATGACTTGTACTCGTCCTTGCTTGTCGACTGCATGAACTTAGAAGCTTTTATTTCGTACAGAGCGGTGCGATTGCATACCTCAGCGGGCGACATTAATTGCCTGACGATAAATGTAAATGTTTCCGAGAGAAAAGCGGCCAATGTGACGAACTGTCATTACGCCATTATGAAAACAAATGACAAAACGCTATGTTTACTTCGGTATTTACTACACAGTAACACTATTCGCATTTTCTCCTTTATTGTGGCCGCCATACCTTGGTTCATGCTAAATCTTAAGGTCGTAGGTCAACTGCAACGCACCTAATGAGGCCAATAATTGTAATTTTGATAACTAAAACATGACTTGTACTCGTCCTTGCTTGTCGACTGCATAAACTTAGAAGCTTGTACTTCGTACAGAGTGGTGCGACTGCATACCTCAGCGGGCGCCATTAATTGCCTGACGATAAATGTAAATGTTTCCGAGAGAAAAGCGGCCATGTGACGATCTGTCATTATGCCATTATGAAAACAAATGACAAAACGCTATGTTTACTTCGGTATTTACTACACAGTAACACTACTCGCATTTTCTCCTTTATTGTGGCCGCCATACCTCGGTTCATGCTAAATCTTAAGGTCGTAGGTCAACTGCAACGCACCTAATGAGGCCAATAATTGTATTTTTGATAACTAAAACATGACTTGTACTCGTCCTTGCTTGTCGACTGCATAAACTTAGAAGCTTGTATTTCGTACAGAGTGGTGCGACTGCATACCTCAGCGGGCGACATTAATTCCCTGACGATAAATGTAAATGTTTCCGAGAGAAAAGCGGCCAGTGTGACGAACTGTCATTACGCCATTATGAAAACAAATGACAAAACGCTATGTTTACTTCGGTATTTACTACACAGTAACACTACTCGCATTTTCTCCTTTATTGTGGCCGCCATACCTCGGTTCATGCTAAATCTTAAGGTTGTAGGTCAACTGCAACGCACCTAATGAGGCCAATAATTGTATTTTTGATAACTAAAACATGACTTGTACTCGTCCTTGCTTGTCGACTGCATAAACTTAGACGCTTGTATTTTGTACAGAGTGGTGCGACTGCATACCTCAGTGGGCGACATTAATTGCCTAATGATAAATGTAAATGTTTCCGAGAGAAAAGCGGCCAATGTGACGAACTGTCATTACGCCATTATGAAAACAAATGACAAAACGCTATGTTTACTTCGGTAATAACTACACAGTAACACTACTCGCATTTTCTTCTTTATTGTGCCGCCATACCTCGGTTCATGCTAAATCTTATGGTCGTAGGTCAACTGCAACGCAATTAATGAGGCCAATAATTGTAATTTTGATAACTAAAACATGACTTGTACTCGTCCTTGCTTGCCGACTGCATAAACTAAGAAGCTTGTATTTCGTACAGAGTGGTGCGACTGCATACCTCAGCAGGCGACATTAATTGCCTGACGATAAATGTAAATGTTTCCGAGAGAAAAGCGGCCAATGTGACGAACTGTCATTACGCCATTATGAAAACAAATGACAAAACGCTATGTTTACTTCGGTATTTACTACACAGTAACACTACTCACATTTTCTTCTTTATTGTGGCCGCCATACCTCGGTTCATGCTAAATCTTAAGGTCGTAGGTCAACTGCAACGCACCTAATGAGGCCAATAATTGTATTTTTGATAACTACAACATGACTTGTACTCGTCCTTGCTTGTCGACTGCATAAACTTAGAAGCTTGTATTTCGTACAGAGTGGTGCGACTGCATACCTCAGTGGGCGACATTAATTGCCTGACGATAAATGTAAATGTTTCCGAGAGAAAAGCGGGCATGTGGCGATCTGTCATTACGCCATTATGAAAACAAATGACAAAACGCTATGTTTACTTCGGTATTTACTACACAGTAACACTACCCGCATTTTCTCCTTTATTGTGGCCGCCATACCTCGGTTCATGCTAAATCTTAAGGTCGTAGGTCAACTGCAACGCACCTAATGAGGCCCATAATTGTATTTTTGATAACTAAAACATGACTTGTACTCGTCCTTGCTTGTCGACTGCATGAACTTAGAAGCTTTTATTTCGTACAGAGCGGTGCGACTGCATACCTCAGCGGGCGACATTAATTGCCTGACGATAAATGTAAATGTTTCCGAGAGAAAAGCGGCCAATGTGACGAACTGTCTTTACGCCATTATGAAAACAAATGACAAAACGCTATGTTTACTTCGGTATTTACTACACAGTAACACTATTCGCATTTTCTCCTTTATTGTGGCCGCCATACCTCGGTTCATGCTAAATCTTAAGGTCGTAGGTCAACTGCAACGCACCTAATGAGGCCAATAATTGTAATTTTGATAACTAAAACATGACTTGTACTCGTCCTTGCTTGTCGACTGCATAAATTTAGAAGCTTGTATTTCGTACAGAGTGGTGCGACTGCATACCTCAGCGGGCGCCATTAATTGCCTGACGATAAATGTAAATGTTTCCGAGAGAAAAGCGGCCATGTGACGATCTGTCATTACGCCATTATGAAAACAAATGACAAAACGCTATGTTTACTTCGGTATTTACTACACAGTAACACTACTCGCATTTTCTCCTTTATTGTGGCCGCCATACCTCGGTTCATGCTAAATCTTAAGGTTGTAGGTCAACTGCAACGCACCTAATGAGGCCAATAATTGTATTTTTGATAACTAAAACATGACTTGTACTCGTCCTTGCTTGTCGACTGCATAAACTTAGACGCTTGTATTTTGTACAGAGTGGTGCGACTGCATACCTCAGTGGGCGACATTAATTGCCTAATTATAAATGTAAATGTTTCCGAGAGAAAAGCGGCCAATGTGACGAACTGTCATTACGTCTTTATGAAAACAAATGACAAAACGCTAAGTTTACTTCGGTATTAACTACACAGTAACACTACTCGCATTTTCTTCTTTATTGTGCCGCCATACCTCGGTTCATGCTAAATCTTATGGTCGTAGGTCAACTGCAACGCAATTAATGAGGCCAATAATTGTAATTTTGATAACTAAAACATGACTTGTACTCGTCCTTGCTTGCCGACTGCATAAACTAAGAAGCTTGTATTTCGTACAGAGTGGTGCGACTGCATACCTCAGCAGGCGACATTAATTGCCTGACGATAAATGTAAATGTTTCCGAGAGAAAAGCGGCCAATGTGACGAACTGTCATTACGCCATTATGAAAACAAATGACAAAACGCTATGTTTACTTCGGTATTTACTACACAGTAACACTACTCGCATTTTCTCCTTTATTGTGGCCGCCATACCTCGGTTCATGCTAAATCTTAAGGTCGTAGGTCAACTGCAACGCACCTAATCAGGCCAATAATTGTATTTTTGATAACTAAAACATGACTTGTACTCGTCCTTGCTTGTCGACTGCATAAACTTAGAAGCTTGTATTTCGTACAGAGTGGTGCGACTGCATACCTCAGCGGGCGACATTAATTGCCTGACGATAAATGTAAATGTTTCCGAGAGAAAAGCGGCCAATGTGACGAACTGCCATTACGCCATTATGAAAACAAATGACAAAACGCTATGTTTACTTAGGTATTTACTACACAGTAACACTACTCGCATTTTCTCCTTTATTGTGGCCGCCATACCTCGGTTCATGCTAAATCTTAAGGTCGTAGGTCAACTGCAACGCACCTAATGAGGCCAATAATTGTATTTTTGATAACTACAACATGACTTGTACTCGTCCTTGCTTGTCGACTGCATAAACTTAGAAGCTTGTATTTCGTACAGAGTTGTGCGACTGCATACCTCAGTGGGCGACATTAATTGCCTGACGATAAATTTAATGTTTCCGAGAGAAAAGCGGCCAATGTGACAAACTGTCATAACGTCTTTATGAAAACAAATGACAAAACGCTATGTTTACTTCGGTATTTACTACACAGTAACACTACTCGCATTTCCTTCTTTATTGTGGCCGCCATACCTCGGTTCATGCTAAATCTTAAGGTTCTAGGTCAACTGCAACGCACCTAATGAGGCCAATAATTGTATTTTTGATAACTAAAACATGACTTGTACTCGTCCTTGCTTGTCGACTGCATAAACTTTGACGCTTGTATTTTGTACAGAGTGGTGCGACTGCATACCTCAGCGGGCGACATTTATTGCCTAACGATAAATGTAAATGTTTCCGAGAGAAAAGCGGCCAATGTGACGAACTGTCATTACGTCTTTATGAAAACAAATGACAAAACGCTATGTTTACTTCGGTATTAACTACACAGTAACACTACTCGCATTTTCTTCTTTATTGTGCCGCCATACCTCGGTTCATGCTAAATCTTAAGGTCGTAGGTCAACTGCAACGCACCTAATGAGGCCAATAATTGTAATTTTGATAACTAAAACATGACTTGTACTCGTCCTTGCTTGTCGACTGCATAAACTTAGAAGCTTGTATTTCGTACAGAGTGGTGCGACTGCATACCTCAGCGGGCGCCATTAATTGCCTGAAGATAAATGTAAATGTTTCCGAGAGAAAAGCGGCCATGTGACGATCTGTCATTACGCCATTATGAAAACAAATGACAAAACGCTATGTTTACTTCGGTATTTACTACACAGTAACACTACTCGCATTTTCTCCTTTATTGTGGCCGCCATACCTCGGTTCATGCTGAATCTTAAGGTCGTAGGTCAACTGCAACGCACCTAATGAGGCCAATAATTGTATTTTTGATAACTAAAACATGACTTGTACTCGTCCTTGCTTGTCGACTGCATAAACTTAGAAGCTTGTATTTCGTACAGAGTGGTGCGACTGCATACCTCAGTGGGCGCCATTAATTGCCTGACGATAAATGTAAATGTTTCCGAGAGAAAAGCGGCCATGTGACGATCTGTCATTACGCCATTATGAAAACAAATGACAAAACGCTATGTTTACTTCGGTATTTACTACACAGTAACACTACCTGCATTTTTTCCTTTATTGTGGCCGCCATACCTCGGTTCATGCTAAATCTTAAGGTCGTAGGTCAACTGCAACGCACCTAATGAGGCCAATAATTGTATTTTTGATAACTAAAACATGACTTGTACTCGTCCTTGCTTGTCGACTGCATGAACTTAGAAGCTTTTATTTCGTACATAGTGGTGCGACTGCATACCTCAGCGGGCGACATTAATTGCCTGACGATAAATGTAAATGTTTCCGAGAGAAAAGCGGCCAATGTGACGAACTGTCATTACGCCATTATGTAAACAAATGACAAAACGCTATGTTTACTTCGGTATTTACTACACAGTAACACTATTCGCATTTTCTCCTTTATTGTGGCCGCCATACCTCGGTTCATGCTAAATCTTAAGGTCGTAGGTCAACTGCAACGCACCTAATGAGGCCAATAATTGTAATTTTGATAACTAAAACATGACTTGTACTCGTCCTTGCTTGTCGACTGCATAAACTTAGAAGCTTGTATTTCGTACAGAGTGGTGCGACTGCATACCTCAGCGGGCGCCATTAATTGCCTGACGATAAATGTAAATGTTTCCGAGAGAAAAGCGGCCATGTGACGATCTGTCATTACGCCATTATGAAAACAAATGACAAAACGCTATGTTTACTTCGGTATTTACTACACAGTAACACTACTCGCATTTTCTCCTTTATTGTGGCCGCCATACCTCGGTTCATGCTAAATCTTAAGGTCGTAGGTCAACTGCAACGCACCTAATGAGGCCCATAATTGTATTTTTGATAACTAAAACATGACTTGTACTCGTCCTTGCTTGTCGACTGCATGAACTTAGAAGCTTTTATTTCGTACAGAGTGGTGCAACTGTATACCTCAGCGGGCGACATTAATTGCCTGACGATAAATGTAAATGTTACCGAGAGAAAAGCGGCCATGTGACGATCTGTCATTACGCCATTATGAAAACAAATGACAAAACGCTATGTTTACTTCGGTATTTACTACACAGTAACACTACTCGCATTTTCTCCTTTATTGTGGCCGCCATACCTCGGTTCATGCTAAATCTTAAGGTCGTAGGTAAACTGCAACGCACCTAATGAGGCCAATAATTGTATTTTTGATAACTAAAACATGACTTGTACTCGTCCTTGCTTGACGACTGCATAAACTTAGAAGCTTGTATTTCGTACAGAGTGGTGCGACTGCATACCTCAGCGGGCGACATTAATTGCCTGACGATAAATGTAAATGTTTCCGAGAGAAAAGCGGCCAATGTGACGAACTGTCATTACGCCATTATGAAAACAAATGACAAAACGCTATGTTTACTTCGGTATTTACTACACAGTAACACTACTCGCATTTTCTCCTTTATTGTGGCCGCCATACCTCGGTTCATGCTAAATCTTAAGGTCGTAGGTCAACTGCAACGCACCTAATGAGGCCAATAATTGTATTTTTGATAACTACAACATGACTTGTACTCGTCCTTGCTTGTCGACTGCATAAACTTAGAAGCTTGTATTTCGTACAGAGTGGTGCGACTGCATACCTCAGTGGGCGACATTAATTGCCTGACGATAAATGTAAATGTTTCCGAGAGAAAAGCGGCCAATGTGACAAACTGTCATAACGTCTTTATGAAAACAAATGACAAAACGCTATGTTTACTTCGGTATTTACTACACAGTAACACTACTCGCATTTTCTTCTTTATTGTGGCCGCCATACCTCGGTTCATGCTAAATCTTAAGGTTGTAGGTCAACTGCAACGCACCTGATGAGGCCAATAATTGTATTTTTGATAACTAAAACATGACTTGTACTCGTCCTTGCTTGTCGACTGCATAAACTTAGACGCTTGTATTTTGTACAGAGTGGTGCGACTGCATACCTCAGCGGGCGACAATAATTGCCTAACGATAAATGTAAATGTTTCCGAGAGAAAAGCGGCCAATGTGACGAACTATCATTACGTCTTTATGAAAACAAATGACAAAACGCTATGTTTACTTCGGTATTAACTACACAGTAACACTACTCGCATTTTCTTCTTTATTGTGCCGCCATACCTCGGTTCATGCTAAATCTTAAGGTCGTAGGTCAACTGCAACGCAATTAATGAGGCCAATAATTGTAATTTTGATAACTAAAACATGATTTGTACTCGTCCTTGCTTGTCGACTGCATGAACTTAGAAGCTTGTATTTCGTACAGAGTGGTGCGACTGCATACCTCAGCGGGCGACATTAATTGCCTGACGATAAATGTAAATGTTTCCGAGAGAAAAGCGGCCAATGTGACGAACTGTCATTACGCCATTATGAAAACAAATGACAAAACGCTATGTTTACTTCGGTATTTACTACACAGTAACACTACTCGCATTTTCTCCTTTATTGTGGCCGCCATACCTCGGTTCATTCTAAATCTTAAGGTCGTAGGTCAACTGCAACGCACCTAATGAGGCCAATAATTGTATTTTTGATAACTAAAACATGACTTGTACTCGTCCTTGCTTGTCGACTGCATGAACTTTGAAGCTTTTATTTCGTACAGAGTGGTGCGACTGTATACCTCAGCGGGCGACATTAATTGCCTGACGACAAATGTAAATGTTACCGAGAGAAAAGCGGCCATGTGACGATCTGTCATTACGCCATTATGAAAACAAATGACAAAACGCTATGTTTACTT
Source organism: Schistocerca piceifrons (assembly GCF_021461385.2). Taxonomy (NCBI): domain Eukaryota; kingdom Metazoa; phylum Arthropoda; class Insecta; order Orthoptera; family Acrididae; genus Schistocerca; species Schistocerca piceifrons. The sequence goes on along the minus strand of NC_060147.1, from coordinate 98,320,796 downwards.
CGGTATTTACTACACAGTAACACTACTCGCATTTTCTCCTTTATTGTGGCCGCCATACCTCGGTTCATGCTAAATCTTAAGGTCGTAGGTAAACTGCAACGCACCTAATGAGGCCAATAATTGTATTTTTGATAACTAAAACATGACTTGTACTCGTCCTTGCTTGACGACTGCATAAACTTAGAAGCTTGTATTTCGTACAGAGTGGTGCGACTGCATACCTCAGCGGGCGACATTAATTGCCTGACGATAAATGTAAATGTTTCCGAGAGAAAAGCGGCCAATGTGACGAACTGTCATTACGCCATTATGAAAACAAATGACAAAACGCTATGTTTACTTCGGTATTTACTACACAGTAACACTACTCGCATTTTCTCCTTTATTGTGGCCGCCATACCTCGGTTCATGCTAAATCTTAAGGTCGTAGGTCAACTGCAACGCACCTAATGAGGCCAATAATTGTATTTTTGATAACTACAACATGACTTGTACTCGTCCTTGCTTGTCGACTGCATAAACTTAGAAGCTTGTATTTCGTACAGAGTGGTGCGACTGCATACCTCAGTGGGCGACATTAATTGCCTGACGATAAATGTAAATGTTTCCGAGAGAAAAGCGGCCAATGTGACAAACTGTCATAACGTCTTTATGAAAACAAATGACAAAACGCTATGTTTACTTCGGTATTTACTACACAGTAACACTACTCGCATTTTCTTCTTTATTGTGGCCGCCATACCTCGGTTCATGCTAAATCTTAAGGTTGTAGGTCAACTGCAACGCACCTAATGAGGCCAATAATTGTATTTTTGATAACTAAAACATGACTTGTACTCGTCCTTGCTTGTCGACTGCATAAACTTAGACGCTTGTATTTTGTACAGAGTGGTGCGACTGCATACCTCAGCGGGCGACATTAATTGCCTAACGATAAATGTAAATGTTTCCGAGAGAAAAGCGGCCAATGTGACGAACTATCATTACGTCTTTATGAAAACAAATGACAAAACGCTATGTTTACTTCGGTATTAACTACACAGTAACACTACTCGCATTTTCTTCTTTATTGTGCCGCCATACCTCGGTTCATGCTAAATCTTAAGGTCGTAGGTCAACTGCAACGCAATTAATGAGGCCAATAATTGTAATTTTGATAACTAAAACATGACTTGTACTCGTCCTTGCTTGTCGACTGCATAAACTTAGAAGCTTGTATTTCGTACAGAGTGGTGCGACTGCATACCTCAGCGGGCGACATTAATTGCCTGACGATAAATGTAAATGTTTCCGAGAGAAAAGCGGCCAATGTGACGAACTGTCATTACGCCATTATGAAAACAAATGACAAAACGCTATGTTTACTTCGGTATTTACTACACAGTAACACTACTCGCATTTTCTCCTTTATTGTGGCCGCCATACCTCGGTTCATTCTAAATCTTAAGGTCGTAGGTCAACTGCAACGCACCTAATGAGGCCAATAATTGTATTTTTGATAACTAAAACATGACTTGTACTCGTCCTTGCTTGTCGACTGCATAAACTTAGAAGCTTGTATTTCGTACAGAGTGGTGCGACTGCATACCTCAGCGGGCGCCATTAATTGCCTGACGATAAATGTAAATGTTTCCGAGAGAAAAGCGGCCATGTGACGATCTGTCATTACGCCATTATGAAAACAAATGACAAAACGCTATGTTTACTTCGGTATTTACTAAACAGTAACACTACCCGCATTTTCTCCTTTATTCTGGCCGCCATACCTCGGTTCATGCTAAATCTTAAGGTCGTAGGTCAACTGCAACGCACCTAATGAGGCCAATAATTGTATTTTTGATAACAAAAACATGACTTGTACTCGTCCTTGCTTGTCGACTGCATGAACTTAGAAGCTTTTATTTCGTACAGAGCGGTGCGACTGCATACCTCAGCGGGCGACATTAATTGCCTGACGATAAATGTAAATGTTTCCGAGAGAAAAGCGGCCAATGTGACGAACTGTCATTACGCCATTATGAAAACAAATGACAAAACGCTATGTTTACTTCGGTATTTACTACACAGTAACACTATTCGCATTTTCTCCTTTATTGTGGCCGCCATACCTCGGTTCATGCTAAATCTTAAGGTCGTAGGTCAACTGCAACGCACCTAATGAGGCCAATAATTGTAATTTTGATAACTAAAACATGACTTGTACTCGTCCTTGCTTGTCGACTGCATAAACTTAGAAGCTTGTATTTCGTACAGAGTGGTGCGACTGCATACCTCAGCGGGCGCCATTAATTGCCTGACGATAAATGTAAATGTTTCCGAGAGAAAAGCGGCCATGTGACGATCTGTCATTACGCCATTATGAAAACAAATGACAAAACGCTATGTTTACTTCGGTATTTACTACACAGTAACACTACTCGCATTTTCTCCTTTATTGTGGCCGCCATACCTCGGTTCATGCTAAATCTTAAGGTCATAGGTCAACTGCAACGCACCTAATGAGGCCAATAATTGTATTTTTGATAACTAAAACATGACTTGTACTCGTCCTTGCTTGTCGACTGCATAAACTTAGAAGCTTGTATTTCGTACAGAGTGGTGCGACTGCATACCTCAGCGGGCGACATTAATTGCCTGATGATAAATGTAAATGTTTCCGAGAGAAAAGCGGCCAATGTGACGAACTGTCATTATGCCATTATGAAAACAAATGACAAAACGCTATGTTTACTTCGGTATTTACTACACAGTAACACTACTCGCATTTTCTCCTTTATTGTGGCCGCCATACCTCGGTTCATGCTAAATCTTAAGGTTGTAGGTCAACTGCAACGCACCTAATGAGGCCAATAATTGTATTTTTGATAACTAAAACATGACTTGTACTCGTCCTTGCTTGTCGACTGCATAAACTTAGACGCTTGTATTTTGTACAGAGTGGTGCGACTGCATACCTCAGCGGGCGACATTAATTGCCTAATGATAAATGTAAATGTTTCCGAGAGAAAAGCGGCCAATGTGACGAACTGTCATTACGTCTTTATGAAAACAAATGACAAAACGCTATGTTTACTTCGGTATTAACTACACAGTAACACTACTCGCATTTTCTTCTTTATTGTGCCGCCATACCTCGGTTCATGCTAAATCTTATGGTCGTAGGTCAACTGCAACGCAATTAATGAGGCCAATAATTGTAATTTTGATAACTAAAACATGACTTGTACTCGTCCTTGCTTGTCGACTGCATAAACTGAGAAGCTTGTATTTCGTACAGAGTGGTGCGACTGCATACCTCAGCAGGCGACATTAATTGCCTGACGATAAATGTAAATGTTTCCGAGAGAAAAGCGGCCAATGTGACGAACTGTCATTACGCCATTATGAAAACAAATGACAAAACGCTATGTTTACTTCGGTATTTACTACACAGTAACACTACTCGCATTTTCTTCTTTATTGTGGCGCCATACCTCGGTTCATGCTAAATCTTAAGGTCGTAGGTCAACTGCAACGCACCTAATGAGGCCAATAATTGTATTTTTGATAACTAAAACATGACTTGTACTCGTCCTTGCTTGTCGACTGCATAAACTTAGAAGCTTGTATTTCGTACAGAGTGGTGCGACTGCATACCTCAGTGGGCGACATTAATTGCCTGACGATAAATGTAAATGTTTCCGAGAGAAAAGCGGGCATGTGGCGATCTGTCATTACGCCATTATGAAAACAAATGACAAAACGCTATGTTTACTTCGGTATTTACTACACAGTAACACTACCCGCATTTTCTCCTTTATTGTGGCCGCCATACCTCGGTTCATGCTAAATCTTAAGGTCGTAGGTAAACTGCAACGCACCTAATGAGGCCCATAATTGTATTTTTGATAACTAAAACATGACTTGTACTCGTCCTTGCTTGTGGACTGCATGAACTTAGAAGCTTTTATTTCGTACAGAGCGGTGCGACTGCTTACCTCAGCGGGCGACATTAATTGCCTGACGATAAATGTAAATGTTACCGAGAGAAAAGCGGCCATGTGACGATCTGTCATTACGCCATTATGAAAACAAATGACAAAACGCTATGTTTACTTCGGTATTTACTACACAGTAACACTACTCGCATTTTCTCCTTTATTGTGGCCGCCATACCTCGGTTCATGCTAAATCTTAAGGTCGTAGGTCAACTGCAACGCACCTAATCAGGCCAATAATTGTATTTTTGATAACTAAAACATGACTTGTACTCGTCCTTGCTTGTCGACTGCATAAACTTAGAAGCTTGTATTTCGTACAGAGTGGTGCGACTGCATACCTCAGCGGGCGACATTAATTGCCTGACGATAAATGTAAATGTTTCCGAGAGAAAAGCGGCCATGTGACGAACTGTCATTACGCCATTATGAAAACAAATGACAAAACGCTATGTTTACTTAGGTATTTACTACACAGTAACACTACTCGCATTTTCTCCTTTATTGTGGCCGCCATACCTCGGTTCATGCTAAATCTTAAGGTCGTAGGTCAACTGCAACGCACCTAATGAGGCCAATAATTGTATTTTTGATAACTACAACATGACTTGTACTCGTCCTTGCTTGTCGACTGCATAAACTTAGAAGCTTGTATTTCGTACAGAGTGGTGCGACTGCATACCTCAGTGGGCGACATTAATTGCCTGACGATAAATTTAATGTTTCCGAGAGAAAAGCGGCCAATGTGACAAACTGTCATAACGTCTTTATGAAAACAAATGACAAAACGCTATGTTTACTTCGGTATTTACTACACAGTAACACTACTCGCATTTTCTTCTTTATTGTGGCCGCCATACCTCGGTTCATGCTAAATCTTAAGGTTCTAGGTCAACTGCAACGCACCTAATGAGGCCAATAATTGTAATTTTGATAACTAAAACATGACTTGTACTCGTCCTTGCTTGTCGACTGCATAAACTTAGAAGCTTGTATTTCGTACAGAGTGGTGCGACTGCATACCTCAGCGGGCGCCATTAATTGCCTGAAGATAAATGTAAATGTTTCCGAGAGAAAAGCGGCCATGTGACGATCTGTCATTACGCCATTATGAAAACAAATGACAAAACGCTATGTTTACTTCGGTATTTACTACACAGTAACACTACTCGCATTTTCTCCTTTATTGTGGCCGCCATACCTCGGTTCATGCTGAATCTTAAGGTCGTAAGTCAACTGCAACGCACCTAATGAGGCCAATAATTGTATTTTTGATAACTAAAACATGACTTGTACTCGTCCTTGCTTGTCGACTGCATAAACTTAGAAGCTTGTATTTCGTACAGAGTGGTGCGACTGCATACCTCAGGGGGCGCCATTAATTGCCTGACGATAAATGTAAATGTTTCCGAGAGAAAAGCGGCCATGTGACGATCTGTCATTACGCCATTATGAAAACAAATGACAAAACGCTATGTTTACTTCGGTATTTACTACACAGTAACACTACCCGCATTTTTTCCTTTATTGTGGCCGCCATACCTCGGTTCATGCTAAATCTTAAGGTCGTAGGTCAACTGCAACGCACCTAATGAGGCCAATAATTGTAATTTTGATAACTAAAACATGACTTGTACTCGTCCTTGCTTGTCGACTGCATAAACTTAGAAGCTTGTATTTCGTACAGAGTGGTGCGACTGCATACCTCAGCGGGCGCCATTAATTGCCTGACGATAAATGTAAATGTTTCCGAGAGAAAAGCGGCCATGTGACGATCTGTCATTACGCCATTATGAAAACAAATGACAAAACGCTATGTTTACTTCGGTATTTACTACACAGTAACACTACTCGCATTTTCTCCTTTATTGTGGCCGCCATACCTCGGTTCATGCTAAATCTTAAGGTCATAGGTCAACTGCAACGCACCTAATGAGGCCAATAATTGTATTTTTGATAACTAAAACATGACTTGTACTCGTCCTTGCTTGTCGACTGCATAAACTTAGAAGCTTGTATTTCGTACAGAGTGGTGCGACTGCATACCTCAGCGGGCGACATTAATTGCCTGATGATAAATGTAAATGTTTCCGAGAGAAAAGCGGCCAATGTGACGAACTGTCATTATGCCATTATGAAAACAAATGACAAAACGCTATGTTTACTTCGGTATTTACTACACAGTAACACTACTCGCATTTTCTCCTTTATTGTGGCCGCCATACCTCGGTTCATGCTAAATCTTAAGGTTGTAGGTCAACTGCAACGCACCTAATGAGGCCAATAATTGTATTTTTGATAACTAAAACATGACTTGTACTCGTCCTTGCTTGTCGACTGCATAAACTTAGACGCTTGTATTTTGTACAGAGTGGTGCGACTGCATACCTCAGCGGGCGACATTAATTGCCTAATGATAAATGTAAATGTTTCCGAGAGAAAAGCGGCCAATGTGACGAACTGTCATTACGTCTTTATGAAAACAAATGACAAAACGCTATGTTTACTTCGGTATTAACTACACAGTAACACTACTCGCATTTTCTTCTTTATTGTGCCGCCATACCTCGGTTCATGCTAAATCTTATGGTCGTAGGTCAACTGCAACGCAATTAATGAGGCCAATAATTGTAATTTTGATAACTAAAACATGACTTGTACTCGTCCTTGCTTGTCGACTGCATAAACTGAGAAGCTTGTATTTCGTACAGAGTGGTGCGACTGCATACCTCAGCAGGCGACATTAATTGCCTGACGATAAATGTAAATGTTTCCGAGAGAAAAGCGGCCAATGTGACGAACTGTCATTACGCCATTATGAAAACAAATGACAAAACGCTATGTTTACTTCGGTATTTACTACACAGTAACACTACTCGCATTTTCTTCTTTATTGTGGCGCCATACCTCGGTTCATGCTAAATCTTAAGGTCGTAGGTCAACTGCAACGCACCTAATGAGGCCAATAATTGTATTTTTGATAACTAAAACATGACTTGTACTCGTCCTTGCTTGTCGACTGCATAAACTTAGAAGCTTGTATTTCGTACAGAGTGGTGCGACTGCATACCTCAGTGGGCGACATTAATTGCCTGACGATAAATGTAAATGTTTCCGAGAGAAAAGCGGGCATGTGGCGATCTGTCATTACGCCATTATGAAAACAAATGACAAAACGCTATGTTTACTTCGGTATTTACTACACAGTAACACTACCCGCATTTTCTCCTTTATTGTGGCCGCCATACCTCGGTTCATGCTAAATCTTAAGGTCGTAGGTAAACTGCAACGCACCTAATGAGGCCCATAATTGTATTTTTGATAACTAAAACATGACTTGTACTCGTCCTTGCTTGTGGACTGCATGAACTTAGAAGCTTTTATTTCGTACAGAGCGGTGCGACTGCTTACCTCAGCGGGCGACATTAATTGCCTGACGATAAATGTAAATGTTACCGAGAGAAAAGCGGCCATGTGACGATCTGTCATTACGCCATTATGAAAACAAATGACAAAACGCTATGTTTACTTCGGTATTTACTACACAGTAACACTACTCGCATTTTCTCCTTTATTGTGGCCGCCATACCTCGGTTCATGCTAAATCTTAAGGTCGTAGGTCAACTGCAACGCACCTAATCAGGCCAATAATTGTATTTTTGATAACTAAAACATGACTTGTACTCGTCCTTGCTTGTCGACTGCATAAACTTAGAAGCTTGTATTTCGTACAGAGTGGTGCGACTGCATACCTCAGCGGGCGACATTAATTGCCTGACGATAAATGTAAATGTTTCCGAGAGAAAAGCGGCCATGTGACGAACTGTCATTACGCCATTATGAAAACAAATGACAAAACGCTATGTTTACTTAGGTATTTACTACACAGTAACACTACTCGCATTTTCTCCTTTATTGTGGCCGCCATACCTCGGTTCATGCTAAATCTTAAGGTCGTAGGTCAACTGCAACGCACCTAATGAGGCCAATAATTGTATTTTTGATAACTACAACATGACTTGTACTCGTCCTTGCTTGTCGACTGCATAAACTTAGAAGCTTGTATTTCGTACAGAGTGGTGCGACTGCATACCTCAGTGGGCGACATTAATTGCCTGACGATAAATTTAATGTTTCCGAGAGAAAAGCGGCCAATGTGACAAACTGTCATAACGTCTTTATGAAAACAAATGACAAAACGCTATGTTTACTTCGGTATTTACTACACAGTAACACTACTCGCATTTTCTTCTTTATTGTGGCCGCCATACCTCGGTTCATGCTAAATCTTAAGGTTCTAGGTCAACTGCAACGCACCTAATGAGGCCAATAATTGTATTTTTGATAACTAAAACATGACTTGTACTCGTCCTTGCTTGTCGACTGCATAAACTTTGACGCTTGTATTTTGTACAGAGTGGTGCGACTGCATACCTCAGCGGGCGACATTTATTGCCTAACGATAAATGTAAATGTTTCCGAGAGAAAAGCGGCCAATGTGACGAACTGTCATTACGTCTTTATGAAAACAAATGACAAAACGCTATGTTTACTTCGGTATTAACTACACAGTAACACTACTCGCATTTTCTTCTTTATTGTGCCGCCATACCTCGGTTCATGCTAAATCTTAAGGTCGTAGGTCAACTGCAACGCACCTAATGAGGCCAATAATTGTAATTTTGATAACTAAAACATGACTTGTACTCGTCCTTGCTTGTCGACTGCATAAACTTAGAAGCTTGTATTTCGTACAGAGTGGTGCGACTGCATACCTCAGCGGGCGCCATTAATTGCCTGAAGATAAATGTAAATGTTTCCGAGAGAAAAGCGGCCATGTGACGATCTGTCATTACGCCATTATGAAAACAAATGACAAAACGCTATGTTTACTTCGGTATTTACTACACAGTAACACTACTCGCATTTTCTCCTTTATTGTGGCCGTCATACCTCGGTTCATGCTGAATCTTAAGGTCGTAAGTCAACTGCAACGCACCTAATGAGGCCAATAATTGTATTTTTGATAACTAAAACATGACTTGTACTCGTCCTTGCTTGTCGACTGCATAAACTTAGAAGCTTGTATTTCGTACAGAGTGGTGCGACTGCATACCTCAGGGGGCGCCATTAATTGCCTGACGATAAATGTAAATGTTTCCGAGAGAAAAGCGGCCATGTGACGATCTGTCATTACGCCATTATGAAAACAAATGACAAAACGCTATGTTTACTTCGGTATTTACTACACAGTAACACTACCCGCATTTTTTCCTTTATTGTGGCCGCCATACCTCGGTTCATGCTAAATCTTAAGGTCGTAGGTCAACTGCAACGCACCTAATGAGGCCAATAATTGTATTTTTGATAACTAAAACATGACTTGTACTCGTCCTTGCTTGTCGACTGCATGAACTTAGAAGCTTTTATTTCGTACATAGTGGTGCGACTGCATACCTCAGCAGGCGACATTAATTGCCTGACGATAAATGTAAATGTTTCCGAGAGAAAAGCGGCCAATGTGACGAACTGTCATTACGCCATTATGTAAACAAATGACAAAACGCTATGTTTACTTCGGTATTTACTACACAGTAACACTATTCGCATTTTCTCCTTTATTGTGGCCGCCATACCTCGGTTCATGCTAAATCTTAAGGTCGTAGGTCAACTGCAACGCACCTAATGAGGCCAATAATTGTAATTTTGATAACTAAAACATGACTTGTACTCGTCCTTGCTTGTCGACTGCATAAACTTAGAAGCTTGTATTTCGTACAGAGTGGTGCGACTGCATACCTCAGTGGGCGACATTAATTGCCTGACGATAAATGTAAATGTTTCCGAGAGAAAAGCGGCCAATGTGACAAACTGTCATAACGTCTTTATGAAAACAAATGACAAAACGCTATGTTTACTTCGGTATTTACTACACAGTAACACTACTCGCATTTTCTTCTTTATTGTGGCCGCCATACCTCGGTTCATGCTAAATCTTAAGGTTGTAGGTCAACTGCAATGCACCTAATGAGGCCAATAATTGTATTTTTGATAACTAAAACATGACTTGTACTCGTCCTTGCTTGTCGACTGCATAAACTTAGACGCTTGTATTTTGTACAGAGTGGTGCGACTGCATACCTCAGCGGGCGACATTAATTGCCTAATGATAAATGTAAATGTTTCCGAGAGAAAAGCGGCCAATGTGACGAACTGTCATTACGTCTTTATGAAAACAAATGACAAAACGCTATGTTTACTTCGGTATTAACTACACAGTAACACTACTCGCATTTTCTTCTTTATTGTGCCGCCATACCTCGGTTCATGCTAAATCTTATGGTCGTAGGTCAACTGCAACGCAATTAATGAGGCCAATAATTGTAATTTTGATAACTAAAACATGACTTGTACTCGTCCTTGCTTGTCGACTGCATAAACTGAGAAGCTTGTATTTCGTACAGAGTGGTGCGACTGCATACCTCAGCAGGCGACATTAATTGCCTGACGATAAATGTAAATGTTTCCGAGAGAAAAGCGGCCAATGTGACGAACTGTCATTACGCCATTATGAAAACAAATGACAAAACGCTATGTTTACTTCGGTATTTACTACACAGTAACACTACTCGCATTTTCTTCTTTATTGTGGCGCCATACCTCGGTTCATGCTAAATCTTAAGGTCGTAGGTCAACTGCAACGCACCTAATGAGGCCAATAATTGTATTTTTGATAACTAAAACATGACTTGTACTCGTCCTTGCTTGTCGACTGCATAAACTTAGAAGCTTGTATTTCGTACAGAGTGGTGCGACTGCATACCTCAGTGGGCGACATTAATTGCCTGACGATAAATGTAAATGTTTCCGAGAGAAAAGCGGGCATGTGGCGATCTGTCATTACGCCATTATGAAAACAAATGACAAAACGCTATGTTTACTTCGGTATTTACTACACAGTAACACTACCAGCATTTTCTCCTTTATTGTGGCCGCCATACCTCGGTTCATGCTAAATCTTAAGGTCGTAGGTAAACTGCAACGCACCTAATGAGGCCCATAATTGTATTTTTGATAACTAAAACATGACTTGTACTCGTCCTTGCTTGTGGACTGCATGAACTTAGAAGCTTTTATTTCGTACAGAGCGGTGCGACTGCTTACCTCAGCGGGCGACATTAATTGCCTGACGATAAATGTAAATGTTTCCGAGAGAAAAGCGGCCAATGTGACGAACTGTCATTACGCCATTATGAAAACAAATGACAAAACGCTATGTTTACTTCGGTATTTACTACACAGTAACACTATTCGCATTTTCTCCTTTATTGTGGCTGCCATACCTCGGTTCATGCTAAATCTTAAGGTCGTAGGTCAACTGCAACGCACCTAATGAGGCCAATAATTGTAATTTTGATAACTAAAACATGACTTGTACTCGTCCTTGCTTGTCGACTGCATAAACTTAGAAGCTTGTATTTCGTACAGAGTGGTGCGACTGCATACCTCAGCGGGCGCCATTAATTGCCTGACGATAAATGTAAATGTTACCGAGAGAAAAGCGGCCATGTGACGATCTGTCATTACGCCATTATGAAAACAAATGACAAAACGCTATGTTTACTTCGGTATTTACTACACAGTAACACTACTCGCATTTTCTCCTTTATTGTGGCCGCCATACCTCGGTTCATGCTAAATCTTAAGGTCGTAGGTCAACTGCAACGCACCTAATCAGGCCAATAATTGTATTTTTGATAACTAAAACATGACTTGTACTCGTCCTTGCTTGTCGACTGCATAAACTTAGAAGCTTGTATTTCGTACAGAGTGGTGCGACTGCATACCTCAGCGGGCGACATTAATTGCCTGACGATAAATGTAAATGTTTCCGAGAGAAAAGCGGCCATGTGACGAACTGTCATTACGCCATTATGAAAACAAATGACAAAACGCTATGTTTACTTAGGTATTTACTACACAGTAACACTACTCGCATTTTCTCCTTTATTGTGGCCGCCATACCTCGGTTCATGCTAAATCTTAAGGTCGTAGGTCAACTGCAACGCACCTAATGAGGCCAATAATTGTATTTTTGATAACTACAACATGACTTGTACTCGTCCTTGCTTGTCGACTGCATAAACTTAGAAGCTTGTATTTCGTACAGAGTGGTGCGACTGCATACCTCAGTGGGCGACATTAATTGCCTGACGATAAATTTAATGTTTCCGAGAGAAAAGCGGCCAATGTGACAAACTGTCATAACGTCTTTATGAAAACAAATGACAAAACGCTATGTTTACTTCGGTATTTACTACACAGTAACACTACTCGCATTTTCTTCTTTATTGTGGCCGCCATACCTCGGTTCATGCTAAATCTTAAGGTTCTAGGTCAACTGCAACGCACCTAATGAGGCCAATAATTGTATTTTTGATAACTAAAACATGACTTGTACTCGTCCTTGCTTGTCGACTGCATAAACTTTGACGCTTGTATTTTGTACAGAGTGGTGCGACTGCATACCTCAGCGGGCGACATTTATTGCCTAACGATAAATGTAAATGTTTCCGAGAGAAAAGCGGCCAATGTGACGAACTGTCATTACGTCTTTATGAAAACAAATGACAAAACGCTATGTTTACTTCGGTATTAACTACACAGTAACACTACTCGCATTTTCTTCTTTATTGTGCCGCCATACCTCGGTTCATGCTAAATCTTAAGGTCGTAGGTCAACTGCAACGCACCTAATGAGGCCAATAATTGTAATATTGATAACTAAAACATGACTTGTACTCGTCCTTGCTTGTCGACTGCATAAACTTAGAAGCTTGTATTTCGTACAGAGTGGTGCGACTGCATACCTCAGCGGGCGCCATTAATTGCCTGAAGATAAATGTAAATGTTTCCGAGAGAAAAGCGGCCATGTGACGATCTGTCATTACGCCATTATGAAAACAAATGACAAAACGCTATGTTTACTTCGGTATTTACTACACAGTAACACTACTCGCATTTTCTCCTTTATTGTGGCCGCCATACCTCGGTTCATGCTGAATCTTAAGGTCGTAGGTCAACTGCAACGCACCTAATGAGGCCAATAATTGTATTTTTGATAACTAAAACATGACTTGTACTCGTCCTTGCTTGTCGACTGCATAAACTTAGAAGCTTGTATTTCGTACAGAGTGGTGCGACTGCATACCTCAGGGGGCGCCATTAATTGCCTGACGATAAATGTAAATGTTTCCGAGAGAAAAGCGGCCATGTGACGATCTGTCATTACGCCATTATGAAAACAAATGACAAAACGCTATGTTTACTTCGGTATTTACTACACAGTAACACTACCCGCATTTTTTCCTTTATTGTGGCCGCCATACCTCGGTTCATGCTAAATCTTAAGGTCGTAGGTCAACTGCAACGCACCTAATGAGGCCAATAATTGTATTTTTGATAACTAAAACATGACTTGTACTCGTCCTTGCTTGTCGACTGCATGAACTTAGAAGCTTTTATTTCGTACATAGTGGTGCGACTGCATACCTCAGCAGGCGACATTAATTGCCTGACGATAAATGTAAATGTTTCCGAGAGAAAAGCGGCCAATGTGACGAACTGTCATTACGCCATTATGTAAACAAATGACAAAACGCTATGTTTACTTCGGTATTTACTACACAGTAACACTATTCGCATTTTCTCCTTTATTGTGGCCGCCATACCTCGGTTCATGCTAAATCTTAAGGTCGTAGGTCAACTGCAACGCACCTAATGAGGCCAATAATTGTAATTTTGATAACTAAAACATGACTTGTACTCGTCCTTGCTTGTCGACTGCATAAACTTAGAAGCTTGTATTTCGTACAGAGTGGTGCGACTGCATACCTTAGTGGGCGACATTAATTGCCTGACGATAAATGTAAATGTTTCCGAGAGAAAAGCGGCCAATGTGACAAACTGTCATAACGTCTTTATGAAAACAAATGACAAAACGCTATGTTTACTTCGGTATTTACTACACAGTAACACTACTCGCATTTTCTTCTTTATTGTGGCCGCCATACCTCGGTTCATGCTAAATCTTAAGGTTGTAGGTCAACTGCAATGCACCTAATGAGGCCAATAATTGTATTTTTGATAACTAAAACATGACTTGTACTCGTCCTTGCTTGTCGACTGCATAAACTTAGACGCTTGTATTTTGTACAGAGTGGTGCGACTGCATACCTCAGCGGGCGACATTAATTGCCTAATGATAAATGTAAATGTTTCCGAGAGAAAAGCGGCCAATGTGACGAACTGTCATTACGTCTTTATGAAAACAAATGACAAAACGCTATGTTTACTTCGGTATTAACTACACAGTAACACTACTCGCATTTTCTTCTTTATTGTGCCGCCATACCTCGGTTCATGCTAAATCTTATGGTCGTAGGTCAACTGCAACGCAATTAATGAGGCCAATAATTGTAATTTTGATAACTAAAACATGACTTGTACTCGTCCTTGCTTGTCGACTGCATAAACTGAGAAGCTTGTATTTCGTACAGAGTGGTGCGACTGCATACCTCAGCAGGCGACATTAATTGCCTGACGATAAATGTAAATGTTTCCGAGAGAAAAGCGGCCAATGTGACGAACTGTCATTACGCCATTATGAAAACAAATGACAAAACGCTATGTTTACTTCGGTATTTACTACACAGTAACACTACTCGCATTTTCTTCTTTATTGTGGCGCCATACCTCGGTTCATGCTAAATCTTAAGGTCGTAGGTCAACTGCAACGCACCTAATGAGGCCAATAATTGTATTTTTGATAACTAAAACATGACTTGTACTCGTCCTTGCTTGTCGACTGCATAAACTTAGAAGCTTGTATTTCGTACAGAGTGGTGCGACTGCATACCTCAGTGGGCGACATTAATTGCCTGACGATAAATGTAAATGTTTCCGAGAGAAAAGCGGGCATGTGGCGATCTGTCATTACGCCATTATGAAAACAAATGACAAAACGCTATGTTTACTTCGGTATTTACTACACAGTAACACTACCAGCATTTTCTCCTTTATTGTGGCCGCCATACCTCGGTTCATGCTAAATCTTAAGGTCGCAGGTAAACTGCAACGCACCTAATGAGGCCCATAATTGTATTTTTGATAACTAAAACATGACTTGTACTCGTCCTTGCTTGTGGACTGCATGAACTTAGAAGCTTTTATTTCGTACAGAGCGGTGCGACTGCTTACCTCAGCGGGCGACATTAATTGCCTGACGATAAATGTAAATGTTTCCGAGAGAAAAGCGGCCAATGTGACGAACTGTCATTACGCCATTATGAAAACAAATGACAAAACGCTATGTTTACTTCGGTATTTACTACACAGTAACACTATTCGCATTTTCTCCTTTATTGTGGCTGCCATACCTCGGTTCATGCTAAATCTTAAGGTCGTAGGTCAACTGCAACGCACCTAATGAGGCCAATAATTGTAATTTTGATAACTAAAACATGACTTGTACTCGTCCTTGCTTGTCGACTGCATAAACTTAGAAGCTTGTATTTCGTACAGAGTGGTGCGACTGCATACCTCAGCGGGCGCCATTAATTGCCTGACGATAAATGTAAATGTTACCGAGAGAAAAGCGGCCATGTGACGATCTGTCATTACGCCATTATGAAAACAAATGACAAAACGCTATGTTTACTTCGGTATTTACTACACAGTAACACTACTCGCATTTTCTCCTTTATTGTGGCCGCCATACCTCGGTTCATGCTAAATCTTAAGGTCGTAGGTCAACTGCAACGCACCTAATCAGGCCAATAATTGTATTTTTGATAACTAAAACATGACTTGTACTCGTCCTTGCTTGTCGACTGCATAAACTTAGAAGCTTGTATTTCGTACAGAGTGGTGCGACTGCATACCTCAGCGGGCGACATTAATTGCCTGACGATAAATGTAAATGTTTCCGAGAGAAAAGCGGCCATGTGACGAACTGTCATTACGCCATTATGAAAACAAATGACAAAACGCTATGTTTACTTAGGTATTTACTACACAGTAACACTACTCGCATTTTCTCCTTTATTGTGGCCGCCATACCTCGGTTCATGCTAAATCTTAAGGTCGTAGGTCAACTGCAACGCACCTAATGAGGCCAATAATTGTATTTTTGATAACTACAACATGACTTGTACTCGTCCTTGCTTGTCGACTGCATAAACTTAGAAGCTTGTATTTCGTACAGAGTGGTGCGACTGCATACCTCAGTGGGCGACATTAATTGCCTGACGATAAATTTAATGTTTCCGAGAGAAAAGCGGCCAATGTGACAAACTGTCATAACGTCTTTATGAAAACAAATGACAAAACGCTATGTTTACTTCGGTATTTACTACACAGTAACACTACTCGCATTTTCTTCTTTATTGTGGCCGCCATACCTCGGTTCATGCTAAATCTTAAGGTTCTAGGTCAACTGCAACGCACCTAATGAGGCCAATAATTGTATTTTTGATAACTAAAACATGACTTGTACTCGTCCTTGCTTGTCGACTGCATAAACTTTGACGCTTGTATTTTGTACAGAGTGGTGCGACTGCATACCTCAGCGGGCGACATTTATTGCCTAACGATAAATGTAAATGTTTCCGAGAGAAAAGCGGCCAATGTGACGAACTGTCATTACGTCTTTATGAAAACAAATGACAAAACGCTATGTTTACTTCGGTATTAACTACACAGTAACACTACTCGCATTTTCTTCTTTATTGTGCCGCCATACCTCGGTTCATGCTAAATCTTAAGGTCGTAGGTCAACTGCAACGCACCTAATGAGGCCAATAATTGTAATATTGATAACTAAAACATGACTTGTACTCGTCCTTGCTTGTCGACTGCATAAACTTAGAAGCTTGTATTTCGTACAGAGTGGTGCGACTGCATACCTCAGCGGGCGCCATTAATTGCCTGAAGATAAATGTAAATGTTTCCGAGAGAAAAGCGGCCATGTGACGATCTGTCATTACGCCATTATGAAAACAAATGACAAAACGCTATGTTTACTTCGGTATTTACTACACAGTAACACTACTCGCATTTTCTCCTTTATTGTGGCCGCCATACCTCGGTTCATGCTGAATCTTAAGGTCGTAGGTCAACTGCAACGCACCTAATGAGGCCAATAATTGTATTTTTGATAACTAAAACATGACTTGTACTCGTCCTTGCTTGTCGACTGCATAAACTTAGAAGCTTGTCTTTCGTACAGAGTGGTGCGACTGCATACCTCAGGGGGCGCCATTAATTGCCTGACGATAAATGTAAATGTTTCCGAGAGAAAAGCGGCCATGTGACGATCTGTCATTACGCCATTATGAAAACAAATGACAAAACGCTATGTTTACTTCGGTATTTACTACACAGTAACACTACCCGCATTTTTTCCTTTATTGTGGCCGCCATACCTCGGTTCATGCTAAATCTTAAGGTCGTAGGTCAACTGCAACGCACCTAATGAGGCCAATAATTGTATTTTTGATAACTAAAACATGACTTGTACTCGTCCTTGCTTGTCGACTGCATGAACTTAGAAGCTTTTATTTCGTACATAGTGGTGCGACTGCATACCTCAGCAGGCGACATTAATTGCCTGACGATAAATGTAAATGTTTCCGAGAGAAAAGCGGCCAATGTGACGAACTGTCATTACGCCATTATGTAAACAAATGACAAAACGCTATGTTTACTTCGGTATTTACTACACAGTAACACTATTCGCATTTTCTCCTTTATTGTGGCCGCCATACCTCGGTTCATGCTAAATCTTAAGGTCGTAGGTCAACTGCAACGCACCTAATGAGGCCAATAATTGTAATTTTGATAACTAAAACATGACTTGTACTCGTCCTTGCTTGTCGACTGCATAAACTTAGAAGCTTGTATTTCGTACAGAGTGGTGCGACTGCATACCTCAGTGGGCGACATTAATTGCCTGACGATAAATGTAAATGTTTCCGAGAGAAAAGCGGCCAATGTGACAAACTGTCATAACGTCTTTATGAAAACAAATGACAAAACGCTATGTTTACTTCGGTATTTACTACACAGTAACACTACTCGCATTTTCTTCTTTATTGTGGCCGCCATACCTCGGTTCATGCTAAATCTTAAGGTTGTAGGTCAACTGCAATGCACCTAATGAGGCCAATAATTGTATTTTTGATAACTAAAACATGACTTGTACTCGTCCTTGCTTGTCGACTGCATAAACTTAGACGCTTGTATTTTGTACAGAGTGGTGCGACTGCATACCTCAGCGGGCGACATTAATTGCCTAACGATAAATGTAAATGTTTCCGAGAGAAAAGCGGCCAATGTGACGAACTATCATTACGTCTTTATGAAAACAAATGACAAAACGCTATGTTTACTTCGGTATTTACTACACAGTAACACTACTCGAATTTTCTCCTTTATTGTGGCCGCCATACCTCGGTTCATTCTAAATCTTAAGGTCGTAGGTCAACTGCAACGCACCTAATGAGGCCAATAATTGTATTTTTGATAACTGAAACATGACTTGTACTCGTCCTTGCTTGTCGACTGCATAAACTTAGAAGCTTGTATTTCGTACAGAGTGGTGCGACTGCATACCTCAGCGGGCGCCATTAATTGCCTGACGATAAATGTAAATGTTTCCGAGAGAAAAGCGGCCATGTGACGATCTGTCATTACGCCATTATGAAAACAAATGACAAAACGCTATGTTTACTTCGGTATTTACTACACAGTAACACTACCCGCATTTTCTCCTTTATTCTGGCCGCCATACCTCGGTTCATGCTAAATCTTAAGGTCGTAGGTCAACTGCAACGCACCTAATGAGGCCAATAATTGTATTTTTGATAACAAAAACATGACTTGTACTCGTCCTTGCTTGTCGACTGCATGAACTTAGAAGCTTTTATTTCGTACAGAGCGGTGCAACTGCATACCTCAGCGGGCGACATTAATTGCCTGACGATAAATGTAAATGTTTCCGAGAGAAAAGCGGCCAATGTGACAAACTGTCATAACGTCTTTATGAAAACAAATGACAAAACGCTATGTTTACTTCGGTATTTACTACACAGTAACACTACTCGCATTTTCTTCTTTATTGTGGCCGCCATACCTCGGTCCATGCTAAATCTTAAGGTTGTAGGTCAACTGCAATGCACCTAATGAGGCCAATAATTGTATTTTTGATAACTAAAACATGACTTGTACTCGTCCTTGCTTGTCGACTGCATAAACTTAGACGCTTGTATTTTGTACAGAGTGGTGCGACTGCATACCTCAGCGGGCGACATTAATTGCCTAATGATAAATGTAAATGTTTCCGAGAGAAAAGCGGCCAATGTGACGAACTGTCATTACGTCTTTATGAAAACAAATGACAAAACGCTATGTTTACTTCGGTATTAACTACACAGTAACACTACTCGCATTTTCTTCTTTATTGTGCCGCCATACCTCGGTTCATGCTAAATCTTATGGTCGTAGGTCAACTGCAACGCAATTAATGAGGCCAATAATTGTAATTTTGATAACTAAAACATGACTTGTACTCGTCCTTGCTTGTCGACTGCATAAACTGAGAAGCTTGTATTTCGTACAGAGTGGTGCGACTGCATACCTCAGCAGGCGACATTAATTGCCTGACGATAAATGTAAATGTTTCCGAGAGAAAAGCGGCCAATGTGACGAACTGTCATTACGCCATTATGAAAACAAATGACAAAACGCTATGTTTACTTCGGTATTTACTACACAGTAACACTACTCGCATTTTCTTCTTTATTGTGGCGCCATACCTCGGTTCATGCTAAATCTTAAGGTCGTAGGTCAACTGCAACGCACCTAATGAGGCCAATAATTGTATTTTTGATAACTAAAACATGACTTGTACTCGTCCTTGCTTGTCGACTGCATAAACTTAGAAGCTTGTATTTCGTACAGAGTGGTGCGACTGCATACCTCAGTGGGCGACATTAATTGCCTGACGATAAATGTAAATGTTTCCGAGAGAAAAGCGGGCATGTGGCGATCTGTCATTACGCCATTATGAAAACAAATGACAAAACGCTATGTTTACTTCGGTATTTACTACACAGTAACACTACCAGCATTTTCTCCTTTATTGTGGCCGCCATACCTCGGTTCATGCTAAATCTTAAGGTCGTAGGTAAACTGCAACGCACCTAATGAGGCCCATAATTGTATTTTTGATAACTAAAACATGACTTGTACTCGTCCTTGCTTGTGGACTGCATGAACTTAGAAGCTTTTATTTCGTACAGAGCGGTGCGACTGCTTACCTCAGCGGGCGACATTAATTGCCTGACGATAAATGTAAATGTTTCCGAGAGAAAAGCGGCCAATGTGACGAACTGTCATTACGCCATTATGAAAACAAATGACAAAACGCTATGTTTACTTCGGTATTTACTACACAGTAACACTATTCGCATTTTCTCCTTTATTGTGGCTGCCATACCTCGGTTCATGCTAAATCTTAAGGTCGTAGGTCAACTGCAACGCACCTAATGAGGCCAATAATTGTAATTTTGATAACTAAAACATGACTTGTACTCGTCCTTGCTTGTCGACTGCATAAACTTAGAAGCTTGTATTTCGTACAGAGTGGTGCGACTGCATACCTCAGCGGGCGCCATTAATTGCCTGACGATAAATGTAAATGTTACCGAGAGAAAAGCGGCCATGTGACGATCTGTCATTACGCCATTATGAAAACAAATGACAAAACGCTATGTTTACTTCGGTATTTACTACACAGTAACACTACTCGCATTTTCTCCTTTATTGTGGCCGCCATACCTCGGTTCATGCTAAATCTTAAGGTCGTAGGTCAACTGCAACGCACCTAATCAGGCCAATAATTGTATTTTTGATAACTAAAACATGACTTGTACTCGTCCTTGCTTGTCGACTGCATAAACTTAGAAGCTTGTATTTCGTACAGAGTGGTGCGACTGCATACCTCAGCGGGCGACATTAATTGCCTGACGATAAATGTAAATGTTTCCGAGAGAAAAGCGGCCATGTGACGAACTGTCATTACGCCATTATGAAAACAAATGACAAAACGCTATGTTTACTTAGGTATTTACTACACAGTAACACTACTCGCATTTTCTCCTTTATTGTGGCCGCCATACCTCGGTTCATGCTAAATCTTAAGGTCGTAGGTCAACTGCAACGCACCTAATGAGGCCAATAATTGTATTTTTGATAACTACAACATGACTTGTACTCGTCCTTGCTTGTCGACTGCATAAACTTAGAAGCTTGTATTTCGTACAGAGTGGTGCGACTGCATACCTCAGTGGGCGACATTAATTGCCTGACGATAAATTTAATGTTTCCGAGAGAAAAACGGCCAATGTGACAAACTGTCATAACGTCTTTATGAAAACAAATGACAAAACGCTATGTTTACTTCGGTATTTACTACACAGTAACACTACTCGCATTTTCTTCTTTATTGTGGCCGCCATACCTCGGTTCATGCTAAATCTTAAGGTTCTAGGTCAACTGCAACGCACCTAATGAGGCCAATAATTGTATTTTTGATAACTAAAACATGACTTGTACTCGTCCTTGCTTGTCGACTGCATAAACTTTGACGCTTGTATTTTGTACAGAGTGGTGCGACTGCATACCTCAGCGGGCGACATTTATTGCCTAACGATAAATGTAAATGTTTCCGAGAGAAAAGCGGCCAATGTGACGAACTGTCATTACGTCTTTATGAAAACAAATGACAAAACGCTATGTTTACTTCGGTATTAACTACACAGTAACACTACTCGCATTTTCTTCTTTATTGTGCCGCCATACCTCGGTTCATGCTAAATCTTAAGGTCGTAGGTCAACTGCAACGCACCTAATGAGGCCAATAATTGTAATATTGATAACTAAAACATGACTTGTACTCGTCCTTGCTTGTCGACTGCATAAACTTAGAAGCTTGTATTTCGTACAGAGTGGTGCGACTGCATACCTCAGCGGGCGCCATTAATTGCCTGAAGATAAATGTAAATGTTTCCGAGAGAAAAGCGGCCATGTGACGATCTGTCATTACGCCATTATGAAAACAAATGACAAAACGCTATGTTTACTTCGGTATTTACTACACAGTAACACTACTCGCATTTTCTCCTTTATTGTGGCCGCCATACCTCGGTTCATGCTGAATCTTAAGGTCGTAGGTCAACTGCAACGCACCTAATGAGGCCAATAATTGTATTTTTGATAACTAAAACATGACTTGTACTCGTCCTTGCTTGTCGACTGCATAAACTTAGAAGCTTGTATTTCGTACAGAGTGGTGCGACTGCATACCTCAGGGGGCGCCATTAATTGCCTGACGATAAATGTAAATGTTTCCGAGAGAAAAGCGGCCATGTGACGATCTGTCATTACGCCATTATGAAAACAAATGACAAAACGCTATGTTTACTTCGGTATTTACTACACAGTAACACTACCCGCATTTTTTCCTTTATTGTGGCCGCCATACCTCGGTTCATGCTAAATCTTAAGGTCGTAGGTCAACTGCAACGCACCTAATGAGGCCAATAATTGTATTTTTGATAACTAAAACATGACTTGTACTCGTCCTTGCTTGTCGACTGCATGAACTTAGAAGCTTTTATTTCGTACATAGTGGTGCGACTGCATACCTCAGCAGGCGACATTAATTGCCTGACGATAAATGTAAATGTTTCCGAGAGAAAAGCGGCCAATGTGACGAACTGTCATTACGCCATTATGTAAACAAATGACAAAACGCTATGTTTACTTCGGTATTTACTACACAGTAACACTATTCGCATTTTCTCCTTTATTGTGGCCGCCATACCTCGGTTCATGCTAAATCTTAAGGTCGTAGGTCAACTGCAACGCACCTAATGAGGCCAATAATTGTAATTTTGATAACTAAAACATGACTTGTACTCGTCCTTGCTTGTCGACTGCATAAACTTAGAAGCTTGTATTTCGTACAGAGTGGTGCGACTGCATACCTCAGTGGGCGACATTAATTGCCTGACGATAAATGTAAATGTTTCCGAGAGAAAAGCGGCCAATGTGACAAACTGTCATAACGTCTTTATGAAAACAAATGACAAAACGCTATGTTTACTTCGGTATTTACTACACAGTAACACTACTCGCATTTTCTTCTTTATTGTGGCCGCCATACCTCGGTTCATGCTAAATCTTAAGGTTGTAGGTCAACTGCAATGCACCTAATGAGGCCAATAATTGTATTTTTGATAACTAAAACATGACTTGTACTCGTCCTTGCTTGTCGACTGCATAAACTTAGACGCTTGTATTTTGTACAGAGTGGTGCGACTGCATACCTCAGCGGGCGACATTAATTGCCTAACGATAAATGTAAATGTTTCCGAGAGAAAAGCGGCCAATGTGACGAACTATCATTACGTCTTTATGAAAACAAATGACAAAACGCTATGTTTACTTCGGTATTTACTACACAGTAACACTACTCGCATTTTCTCCTTTATTGTGGCCGCCATACCTCGGTTCATTCTAAATCTTAAGGTCGTAGGTCAACTGCAACGCACCTAATGAGGCCAATAATTGTATTTTTGATAACTGAAACATGACTTGTACTCGTCCTTGCTTGTCGACTGCATAAACTTAGAAGCTTGTATTTCGTACAGAGTGGTGCGACTGCATACCTCAGCGGGCGCCATTAATTGCCTGACGATAAATGTAAATGTTTCCGAGAGAAAAGCGGCCATGTGACGATCTGTCATTACGCCATTATGAAAACAAATGACAAAACGCTATGTTTACTTCGGTATTTACTACACAGTAACACTACCCGCATTTTCTCCTTTATTCTGGCCGCCATACCTCGGTTCATGCTAAATCTTAAGGTCGTAGGTCAACTGCAACGCACCTAATGAGGCCAATAATTGTATTTTTGATAACAAAAACATGACTTGTACTCGTCCTTGCTTGTCGACTGCATGAACTTAGAAGCTTTTATTTCGTACAGAGCGGTGCAACTGCATACCTCAGCGGGCGACATTAATTGCCTGACGATAAATGTAAATGTTTCCGAGAGAAAAGCGGCCAATGTGACGAACTGTCGTTACGCCATTATGAAAACAAATGACAAAACGCTATGTTTACTTCGGTATTTACTACACAGTAACACTATTCGCATTTTCTCCTTTATTGTGGCCGCCATACCTCGGTTCATGCTAAATCTTAAGGTCGTAGGTCAACTGCAACGCACCTAATGAGGCCAATAATTGTAATTTTGATAACTAAAACATGACTTGTACTCGTCCTTGCTTGTCGACTGCATAAACTTAGAAGCTTGTATTTCGTACAGAGTGGTGCGACTGCATACCTCAGCGGGCGCCATTAATTGCCTGACGATAAATGTAAATGTTTCCGAGAGAAAAGCGGCCATGTGACGATCTGTCATTACGCCATTATGAAAACAAATGACAAAACGCTATGTTTACTTCGGTATTTACTACACAGTAACACTACTCGCATTTTCTCCTTTATTGTGGCCGCCATACCTCGGTTCATGCTAAATCTTAAGGTCGTAGGTCAACTGCAACGCACCTAATGAGGCCAATAATTGTATTTTTGATAACTAAAACATGACTTGTACTCGTCCTTGCTTGTCGACTGCATAAACTTAGAAGCTTGTATTTCGTACAGAGTGGTGCGACTGCATACCTCAGCGGGCGACATTAATTGCCTGACGATAAATGTAAATGTTTCCGAGAGAAAAGCGGCCAATGTGACGAACTGTCATTACGCCATTATGAAAACAAATGACAAAACGCTATGTTTACTTCGGTATTTACTACACAGTAACACTACTCGCATTTTCTCCTTTATTGTGGCCGCCATACCTCGGTTCATGCTAAATCTTAAGGTTGTAGGTCAACTGCAACGCACCTAATGAGGCCAATAATTGTATTTTTGATAACTAAAACATGACTTGTACTCGTCCTTGCTTGTCGACTGCATAAACTTAGACGCTTGTATTTTGTACAGAGTGGTGCGACTGCATACCTCAGCGGGCGACATTAATTGCCTAATGATAAATGTAAATGTTTCCGAGAGAAAAGCGGCCAATGTGACGAACTGTCATTACGTCTTTATGAAAACAAATGACAAAACGCTATGTTTACTTCGGTATTAACTACACAGTAACACTACTCGCATTTTCTTCTTTATTGTGCCGCCATACCTCGGTTCATGCTAAATCTTATGGTCGTAGGTCAACTGCAACGCAATTAATGAGGCCAATAATTGTAATTTTGATAACTAAAACATGACTTGTACTCGTCCTTGCTTGTCGACTGCATAAACTGAGAAGCTTGTATTTCGTACAGAGTGGTGCGACTGCATACCTCAGCAGGCGACATTAATTGCCTGACGATAAATGTAAATGTTTCCGAGAGAAAAGCGGCCAATGTGACGAACTGTCATTACGCCATTATGAAAACAAATGACAAAACGCTATGTTTACTTCGGTATTTACTACACAGTAACACTACTCGCATTTTCTTCTTTATTGTGGCGCCATACCTCGGTTCATGCTAAATCTTAAGGTCGTAGGTCAACTGCAACGCACCTAATGAGGCCAATAATTGTATTTTTGATAACTAAAACATGACTTGTACTCGTCCTTGCTTGTCGACTGCATAAACTTAGAAGCTAGTATTTCGTACAGAGTGGTGCGACTGCATACCTCAGTGGGCGACATTAATTGCCTGACGATAAATGTAAATGTTTCCGAGAGAAAAGCGGGCATGTGACGATCTGTCATTACGCCATTATGAAAACAAATGACAAAACGCTATGTTTACTTCGGTATTTACTACACAGTAACACTACCCGCATTTTCTCCTTTATTGTGGCCGCCATACCTCGGTTCATGCTAAATCTTAAGGTCGTAGGTCAACTGCAACGCACCTAATGAGGCCAATAATTGTAATTTTGATAACTAAAACATGACTTGTACTCGTCCTTGCTTGTCGACTGCATAAACTTAGAAGCTTGTATTTCGTACAGAGTGGTGCGACTGCATACCTCAGCGGGCGCCATTAATTGCCTGACGATAAATGTAAATGTTTCCGAGAGAAAAGCGGCCAATGCGACGAACTGTCATTACGCCATTATGAAAACAAATGACAAAACGCTATGTTTACTTCGGTATTTACTACACAGTAACACTATTCGCATTTTCTCCTTTATTGTGGCCGCCATACCTCGGTTCATGCTAAATCTTAAGGTCGTAGGTCAACTGCAACGCACCTAATGAGGCCAATAATTGTAATTTTGATAACTAAAACATGACTTGTACTCGTCCTTGCTTGTCGACTGCATATACTTAGAAGCTTGTATTTCGTACAGAGCGGTGCGACTGCATACCTCAGCGGGCGACATTAATTGCCTGACGATAAATGTAAATGTTTCCGAGAGAAAAGCGGCCAATGTGACGAACTGTCATTACGCCATTATGAAAACAAATGACAAAACGCTATGTTTACTTCGGTATTTACTACACAGTAACACTATTCGCATTTTCTCCTTTATTGTGGCCGCCATACCTCGGTTCATGCTAAATCTTAAGGTCGTAGGTCAACTGCAACGCACCTAATGAGGCCAATAATTGTAATTTTGAGAACTAAAACATGACTTGTACTCGTCCTTGCTTGTCGACTGCATAACCTTAGAAGCTTGTATTTCGTACAGAGTGGTGCGACTGCATACCTCAGCGGGCGCCATTAATTGCCTGACGATAAATGTAAATGTTTCCGAGAGAAAAGCGGCCATGTGACGATCTGTCATTACGCCATTATGAAAACAAATGACAAAACGCTATGTTTACTTCGGTATTTACTACACAGTAACACTACTCGCATTTTCTCCTTTATTGTGGCCGCCATACCTCGGTTCATGCTAAATCTTAAGGTCGTAGGTCAACTGCAACGCACCTAATCAGGCCAATAATTATATTTTTGATAACTAAAACATGACTTTTACTCGTCCTTGCTTGTCGACTGCATAAACTTAGAAGCTTGTATTTCGTACAGAGTGGTGCGACTGCATACCTCAGCGGGCGACATTAATTGCCTGACGATAAATGTAAATGTTTCCGAGAGAAAAGCGGCCAATGTGACGAACTGTCATTACGCCATTATGAAAACAAATGACAAAACGCTATGTTTACTTCGGTATTTACTACACAGTAACACTACTCGCATTTTCTCCTTTATTGTGGCCGCCATACCTCGGTTCATGCTAAATCTTAAGGTCGTAGGTCAACTGCAACGCACCTAATGAGGCCAATAATTGTATTTTTGATAACTACAACATGACATGTACTCGTCCTTGCTTGTCGACTGCATAAACTTAGAAGCTTGTATTTCGTACAGAGTGGTGCGACTGCATACCTCAGTGGGCGACATTAATTGCCTGACGATAAATGTAAATGTTTCCGAGAGAAAAGCGGCCTATGTGACAAACTGTCATAACGTCTTTATGAAAACAAATGACAAAACGCTATGTTTACTTCGGTATTTACTACACAGTAACACTACTCGCATTTTCTTCTTTATTGTGGCCGCCATACCTCGGTTCATGCTAAATCTTAAGGTTCTAGGTCAACTGCAACGCACCTAATGAGGCCAATAATTGTATTTTTGATAACTAAAACATGACTTGTACTCGTCCTTGCCTGTCGACTGCATAAACTTTGACGCTTGTATTTTGTACAGAGTGGTGCGACTGCATACCTCAGCGGGCGACATTTATTGCCTAACGATAAATGTAAATGTTTCCGAGAGAAAAGCGGCCAATGTGACGAACTGTCATTATGTCTTTATGAAAACAAATGACAAAACGCTATGTTTACTTCGGTATTAACTACACAGTAACACTACTCGCATTTTCTTCTTTATTGTGCCGCCATACCTCGGTTCATGCTAAATCTTAAGGTCGTAGGTCAACTGCAACGCAATTAAAGAGGCCAATAATTGTAATTTTGATAACTAAAACATGACTTGTACTCGTCCTTGCTTGTCGACTGCATAAACTTAGAAGCTTGTATTTCGTACAGAGTGGTGCGACTGCATACCTCAGCGGGCGACATTAATTGCCTGACGATAAATGTAAATGTTTCCGAGAGAAAAGCGGCCAATGTGACGAACTGTCATTACGCCATTATGAAAACAAATGACTAAACGCTATGTTTACTTCGGTATTTACTACACAGTAACACTACCCGCATTTTCTCCTTTATTGTGGCCGCCATACCTCGGTTCATGCTAAATCTTAAGGTCGTAGGTCAACTGCAATGCACCTAATGAGGCCAATAATTGTATTTTTGATAACTAAAACATGACTTGTACTCGTCCTTGCTTGTCGACTGCATGAACTTAGAAGCTTTTATTTCGTACAGAGTGGTGCGACTGCATACCTCAGCGGGCGACATTAATTGCCTGACGATAAATGTAAATGTTTCCGAGAGAAAAGCGGCCAATGTGACGAACTGTCATTACGTCTTTATGAAAACAAATGACAAAACGCTATGTTTACTTCGGTATTAACTACACAGTAACACTACTCGCATTTTCTTCTTTATTGTGCCGCCATACCTCGGTAAATGCTAAATCTTAAGGTCGTAGGTCAACTGCAACGCAATTAATGAGGCCAATAATTGTAATTTTGATAACTAAAACATGACTTGTACTCGTCCTTGCTTGTCGACTGCATAAACTTAGAAGCTTGTATTTCGTACAGAGTGGTGCGACTGCATACCTCAGCGGGCGACATTAATTGCCTGACGATAAATGTAAATGTTTCCGAGAGAAAAGCGGCCAATGTGACGAACTGTCATTACGCCATTATGAAAACAAATGACAAAACACTATGTTTACTTCGGTATTTACTACACAGTAACACTACTCGCATTTTCTCCTTTATTGTGGCCGCCATACCTCGGTTCATGCTAAATCTTAAGGTCGTAGGTCAACTGCAACGCACCTAATGAGGCCAATAATTGTATTTTTGATAACTAAAACATGACTTGTACTCGTCCTTGCTTGTCGACTGCATGAACTTAGAAACTTTTATTTCGTACAGAGTGGTGCGACTGCATACCTCAGCAGGCGACATTAATTGCCTGACGATAAATGTAAATGTTTCCGAGAGAAAAGCGGCCAATGTGACGAACTGTCATTACGCCATTACGAAAACAAATGACAAAACGCTATGTTTACTTCGGTATTTACTACACAGTAACACTACTCGCATTTTCTCCTTTATTGTGGCCGCCATTGCTCGGTTCATGGTATATCTTAAGGTCGTAGGTCATCTGCAACGCAATTAATGAGGCCAATAATTGTAATTTTGATAACTAAAACATGACTTGTACTCGTCCTTGCTTGTCGACTGCATAAACTTAGAAGCTTGTATTTCGTACAGAGTGGTGCGACTGCATACCTCAGCGGGCGAAATTAATTGCCTGACGATAAATGTAAATTTTTCCGAGAGAAAAGCGGCCAATGTGACGAACTGTCATTACGCCATTATGAAAACAAATGACAAAACGCTATGTTTACTTCGGTATTTACTACACAGTAACACTACTCGCATTTTCTCCTTTATTGTGGCCGTCATACCTCGGTTAATGCTAAATCTTAATGTCGTAGGTCAACTGCAACGCACCTAATGAGGCCAATAATTGTAATTTTGATAACTAAAACATGACTTGTACTCGTCCTTGCTTGTCGACTGCATAAACTTAGAAGCTTGTATTTCGTACAGAGTGGTGCCACTGCATACCTCAGCGGGCGACATTAATTGCGTGACGATAAATGTAAATGTTTCCGAGAGAAAAGCGGCCAATGTGACGAACAGTCATTACGCCATTATGAAAACAAAAGACAAAACGCTATGTTTACTTCGGTATTTACTACACAATAACACTACTCGCATTTTCTCCTTTATTGTGGCGCCATACCTCGGTTCATGCTAAATCTTAAGGTCGTAGGTCAACTGCAACGCACCTAATGAGGCCAATAATTGTATTTTTGATAACTAAAACATGACTTGTACTCGTCCATGCTTGTCGACTGCATTAACTTAGAAACTTGTATTTCGTACAGAGTGGTGCGACTGCATACCTCAGCGGGCGACATTAATTGCCTGACGATAAATGTAAATGTTTCCAAGAGAAAAGCGGCCACTGTGACAAACTGTCACAACGTCTTTATGAAAACAAATGACAAAACGCTATGTTTACTTCGGTATTTACTACACAGTAACACTACTCGCATTTTCTCCTTTATTGTGGCCGCCATACCTCGGTTCATGCTAAATCTTAAGGTCGTAGGTCAACTGCAACGCACCTAATGAGGCCAATAATTGTATTTTTGATAACTAAAACATGTCTTGTACTCGTCCTTGCTTGTCGACTGCATATATTTAGAAGCTTGTATTTCGGTCAGAGTGGTGCGACTGCATACCTCAGCGGGCGACATTAATTGCCTGACGATAAATGTAAATGTTTCCGAGAGAAAAGCGGCCAATGTGACGAACTGTCATTACGCCATTATGAAAACAATTGACAAAACGCTATGTTTACTTCGGTATTTACTACACAGTAACACTACTCGCATTTTCTCCTTTATTGTGGCCGCCATACCTCGGTTCATGCTAAATCTTAAGGTCGTAGGTCAACTGCAACGCACCTAATGAGGCCAATAATTGTAATTTTGATAACTAAAACATGACTTGTACTCGTCCTTGCTTGTCGACTGCATAAACTTAGAAGCTTGTATTTCGTACAGAGTGGTGCGACTGCATAACTCAGTGGGCGACATTAATTGCCTGACGATAAATGTAAATGTTTCCGAGAGAAAAGCGGCCATGTGACGATCTGTCAGTACGTCTTTATGAAAACAAATGACAAAACGCTATGTTTACTTCGGTATTTACTACACAGTAACACTACTCGCATTTTCTCCTTTATTGTGGTCGCCATACCTCGGTTCATGCTAAATCTTAAGGTCGTAGGTCAACTGCAACGCAATTAATGAGGCCAATAATTGTAATTTTGATAACTAAACCATGACTTGTACTCGTCCTTGCTTGTCGACTGCATAAATTTAGAAGCTTGTATTTCGTACAGAGTGGTGCGACTGCATACCTCAGCGGGCGACATTAATTGCCTGACGATAAATGTAAATGTTTCCGAGAGAAAAGCGGCCAATGTGACGAACTGTCATTACGCCATTATGAAAACAAATGACAAAACGCTATGTTTACTTCGCTATTTACTACACAGTAACACTACTCGCATTTTCTCCTTTATTGTGGCCGCCATACCTCGGTTCATGCTAAATCTTAAGGTTGTAGGTCAACTGCAACGCACCTAATGAGGCCAATAATTGTATTTTTGATAACTAAAACATGACTTGTACTCGTCCTTGCTTGTCGACTGCATAAACTTAGACGCTTGTATTTTGTACAGAGTGGTGCGACTGCATACCTCAGCGGGCGACATTAATTGCCTAATGATAAATGTAAATGTTTCCGAGAGAAAAGCGGCCAATGTGACGAACTGTCATTACGTCTTTATGAAAACAAACGACAAAACGCTATGTTTACTTCGGTATTAACTACACAGTAACACTACTCGCATTTTCTTCTTTATTGTGCCGCTATACCTCGGTTCATGCTAAATCTTATGGTCGTATGTCAACTGCAACGCAATTAATGAGGCCAATAATTGTAATTTTGATAACCAAAACATGACTTGTACTCGTCCTTGCTTGTCGACTGCATAAACTGAGAAGCTTGTATTTCGTACAGAGTGGTGCGACTGCATACCTCAGCAGGCGACATTAATTGCCTGACGATAAATGTAAATGTTTCCGAGAGAAAAGCGGCCAATGTGACGAACTGTCATTACGCCATTATGAAAACAAATGACAAAACGCTATGTTTACTTCGGTATTTACTACACAGTAACACTACTCGCATTTTCTTCTTTATTGTGGCTGCCATACCTCGGTTCATGCTAAATCTTAAGGTCGTAGGTCAACTGCAACGCACCTAATGAGGCCAATAATTGTATTTTTGATAACTAAAACATGACTTGTACTCGTCCTTGCTTGTCGACTGCATAAACTTAGAAGCTTGTATTTCGTACAGAGTGGTGCGACTGCATACCTCAGTGGGCGACATTAATTGCCTGACGATAAATGTAAATGTTTCCGAGAGAAAAGCGGGCATGTGACGATCTGTCATTACGCCATTATGAAAACAAATGACAAAACGCTATGTTTACTTCGGTATTTACTACACAGTAACACTACCCGCATTTTCTCCTTTATTGTGGCCGCCATACCTCGGTTCATGCTAAATCTTAAGGTCGTAGGTCAACTGCAACGCACCTAATGAGGCCCATAATTGTATTTTTGATAACTAAAACATGACTTGTACTCGTCCTTGCTTGTCGACTGCATGAACTTAGAAGCTTTTATTTCGTACAGAGCGGTGCGACTGCATACCTCAGCGGGCGACATTAATTGCCTGACGATAAATGTAAATGTTTCCGAGAGAAAAGCGGCCAATGTGACGAACTGTCATTACGCCATTATGAAAACAAATGACAAAACGCTATGTTTACTTCGGTATTTACTACAAAGTAACACTATTCGCATTTTCTCCTTTATTGTGGCCGCCATACCTCGGTTCATGCTAAATCTTAAGGTCGTAGGTCAACTGCAACGCACCTAATGAGGCCAATAATTGTAATTTTGATAACTAAAACATGACTTGTACTCGTCCTTGCTTGTCGACTGCATAAACTTAGAAGCTTGTATTTCGTACAGAGTGGTGCGACTGCATACCTCAGCGGGCGCCATTAATTGCCTGACGATAAATGTAAATGTTTCCGAGAGAAAAGCGGCCATGTGACGATCTGTCATTACGCCATTATGAAAACAAATGACAAAACGCTATGTTTACTTCGGTATTTACTACACAGTAACACTACTCGCATTTTCTCCTTTATTGTGGCCGCCATACCTCGGTTCATGCTAAATCTTAAGGTCGTAGGTCAAATGCAACGCACCTAATCAGGCCAATAATTGTATTTTTGATAACTAAAACATGACTTGTACTCGTCCTTGCTTGTCGACTGCATAAACTTAGAAGCTTGTATTTCGTACAGAGTGGTGCGACTGCATACCTCAGCGGGCGACATTAATTGCCTGACGATAAATGTAAACGTTTCCGAGAGAAAAGCGGCCAATGTGACGAACTGTCATTACGCCATTATGAAAACAAATGACAAAACGCTATGTTTACTTTGGTATTTACTACACAGTAACACTACTCGCATTTTCTCCTTTATTGTGGCCGCCATACCTCGGTTCATGCTAAATCTTAAGGTCGTAGGTCAACTGCAACGCACCTAATGAGGCCAATAATTGTATTTTTGATAACTACAACATGACTTGTACTCGTCCTTGCTTGTCGACTGCATAAACTTAGAAGCTTGTATTTCGTACAGAGTGGTGCGACTGCATACCTCAGTGGGCGACATTAATTGCCTGACGATAAATGTAAATGTTTCCGAGAGAAAAGCGGCCAATGTGACAAACTGTCATAACGTCTTTATGAAAACGAATGACAAAACGCTATGTTTACTTCGGTATTTACTACACAGTAACACTACTCGCATTTTCTTCTTTATTGTGGCCGCCATACCTCGGTTCATGCTAAATCTTAAGGTTCTAGGTCAACTGCAACGCACCTAATGAGGCCAATAATTGTATTTTTGATAACTAAAACATGACTTGTACTCGTCCTTGCTTGTCGACTGCATAAACTTTGACGTTTGTATTTTGTACAGAGTGGTGCGACTGCATACCTCAGCTGGCGACATTTATTGCCTAACGATAAATGTAAATGTTTCCGAGAGAAAAGCGGCCAATGTGACGAACTGTCATTACGTCTTTATGAAAACAAATGACAAAACGCTATGTTTACTTCGGTATTAACTACACAGTAACACTACTCGCATTTTCTTCTTTATTGTGCCGCCATACCTCGGTTCATGCTAAATCTTAAGGTCGTAGGTCAACTGCAACGCAATTAAAGAGGATAATAATTGTAATTTTGATAACTAAAACATGACTTGTACTCGTCCTTGCTTGTCGACTGCATAAACTTAGAAGCTTGTATTTCGTACAGAGTGGTGCAACTGCATACCTCAGCGGGCGACATTAATTGCCTGACGATAAATGTAAATGTTTCCGAGAGAAAAGCGGCCAATGTGACGAACTGTCATTACGCCATTATAAAAACAAATGACTAAACACTATGTTTACTTCGGTATTTACTACACAGTAACACTACCCGCATTTTCTCCTTTATTGTGGCCGCCATACCTCGGTTCATGCTAAATCTTAAGGTCGTAGGTCAACTGCAACGCACCTAATGAGGCCAATAATTGTATTTTTGATAACTAAAACATGACTTGTACTCGACCTTGCTTGTCGACTGCATGAACTTAGAAGCTTTTATTTCGTACAGAGTGGTGCGACTGCATACCTCAGCGGGCGACATTAATTGCCTGACGATAAATGTAAATGTTTCCGAGAGAAAAGCGGCCAATGTGACGAACTGTCATTACGCCATTATGAAAACAAATGACAAAACGCTATGTTTACTTCGGTATTTACTACACAGTAACACTACTCGCATTTTCTCCTTTATTGTGGCCGCCATACCTCGGTTCATTCTAAATCTTAATGTCGTAGGTCAACTGCAACGCACCTAATGAGGCCAATAATTGTAATTTTGATAACTAAAACATGACTTGTACTCGTCCTTGCTTGTCGACTGCATGAACTTAGAAGCTTTTATTTCGTACAGAGTGGTGCGACTGCATACCTCAGCGGGCGACATTAATTGCCTGACGATAAATGTAAATGTTTCCGAGAGAAAAGCGGCCAATGTGACGAACTGTCATTACGCCATTATGAAAACAAATGACAAAACGCTATGTTTACTTCGGTATTTACTACACAGTAACACTACTCGCATTTTCTCCTTTATTGTGGCCGCCATACCTCGGTTCATGCTAAATCTTAAGGTCGTAGGTCAAATGCAACGCACCTAATCAGGCCAATAATTGTATTTTTGATAACTAAAACATGACTTGTACTCGTCCTTGCTTGTCGACTGCATAAACTTAGAAGCTTGTATTTCGTACAGAGTGGTGCGACTGCATACCTCAGTGGGCGACATTAATTGCCTGATGATAAATGTAAATGTTTCCGAGAGAAAAGCGGCCAATGTGACAAACTGTCATAACGTCTTTATGAAAACAAATGACAAAACGCTATGTTTACTTCGGTATTTACTACACAGTAACACTACTCGCATTTTCTTCTTTATTGTGG
Organism: Schistocerca piceifrons; assembly: GCF_021461385.2. Lineage (NCBI taxonomy): Eukaryota > Metazoa > Arthropoda > Insecta > Orthoptera > Acrididae > Schistocerca > Schistocerca piceifrons. The sequence goes on along the minus strand of NC_060147.1, from coordinate 98,285,242 downwards.
CCGCCATACCTCGGTTCATGCTAAATCTTAAGGTTGTAGGTCAACTGCAACGCACCTAACGAGGCCAATAATTGTATTTTTGATAACTAAAACATGACTTGTACTCGTCCTTGCTTGTCGACTGCATAAACTTAGACGCTTGTATTTTGTACAGAGTGGTGCGACTGCATACCTCAGTGGGCGACATTAATTGCCTAACGATAAATGTAAATGTTTCCGAGAGAAAAGCGGCCAATGTGACGAACTGTCATTACGTCTTTATGAAAACAAATGACAAAACGCTATGTTTACTTCGGTATTAACTACACAGTAACACTACTCGCATTTTCTTCTTTATTGTGCCGCCATACCTCGGTTCATGCTAAATCTTAAGGTCGTAGGTCAACTGCAACGCAATTAAAGAGGATAATAATTGTAATTTTGATAACTAAAACATGACTTGTACTCGTCCTTGCTTGTCGACTGCATAAACTTAGAAGCTTGTATTTCGTACAGAGTGGTGCAACTGCATACCTCAGCGGGCGACATTAATTGCCTGACGATAAATGTAAATGTTTCCGAGAGAAAAGCGGCCAATGTGACGAACTGTCATTACGCCATTATGAAAACAAATGACAAAACGCTATGTTTACTTCGGTATTTACTACACAGTAACACTACTCGCATTTTCTCCTTTATTGTGGCCGCCATACCTCGATTCATGCTAAATCTTAAGGTCGTAGGTCAAATGCAACGCACCTAATCAGGCCAATAATTGTATTTTTGATAACTAAAACATGACTTGTACTCGTCCTTGCTTGTCGACTGCATAAACTTAGAAGCTTGTATTTCGTACAGAGTGGTGCCACTGCATACCTCAGCGGGCGACATTAATTGCGTGACGATAAATGTAAATGTTTCCGAGAGAAAAGCGGCCAATGTGACGAACAGTCATTACGCCATTATGAAAACAAAAGACAAAACGCTATGTTTACTTCGGTATTTACTACACAATAACACTACTCGCATTTTCTCCTTTATTGTGGCGCCATACCTCGGTTCATGCTAAATCTTAAGGTCGTAGGTCAACTGCAACGCACCTAATGAGGCCAATAATTGTATTTTTGATAACTAAAACATGACTTGTACTCGTCCATGCTTGTCGACTGCATTAACTTAGAAACTTGTATTTCGTACAGAGTGGTGCGACTGCATACCTCAGCGGGCGACATTAATTGCCTGACGATAAATGTAAATGTTTCCAAGAGAAAAGCGGCCACTGTGACAAACTGTCACAACGTCTTTATGAAAACAAATGACAAAACGCTATGTTTACTTCGGTATTTACTACACAGTAACACTACTCGCATTTTCTCCTTTATTGTGGCCGCCATACCTCGGTTCATGCTAAATCTTAAGGTCGTAGGTCAACTGCAACGCACCTAATGAGGCCAATAATTGTATTTTTGATAACTAAAACATGACTTGTACTCGTCCTTGCTTGTCGACTGCATATATTTAGAAGCTTGTATTTCGGTCAGAGTGGTGCGACTGCATACCTCAGCGGGCGACATTAATTGCCTGACGATAAATGTAAATGTTTCCGAGAGAAAAGCGGCCAATGTGACGAACTGTCATTACGCCATTATGAAAACAATTGACAAAACGCTATGTTTACTTCGGTATTTACTACACAGTAACACTACTCGCATTTTCTCCTTTATTGTGGCCGCCATACCTCGGTTCATGCTAAATCTTAAGGTCGTAGGTCAACTGCAACGCACCTAATGAGGCCAATAATTGTAATTTTGATAACTAAAACATGACTTGTACTCGTCCTTGCTTGTCGACTGCATAAACTTAGAAGCTTGTATTTCGTACAGAGTGGTGCGACTGCATAACTCAGTGGGCGACATTAATTGCCTGACGATAAATGTAAATGTTTCCGAGAGAAAAGCGGCCATGTGACGATCTGTCAGTACGTCTTTATGAAAACAAATGACAAAACGCTATGTTTACTTCGGTATTTACTACACAGTAACACTACTCGCATTTTCTCCTTTATTGTGGTCGCCATACCTCGGTTCATGCTAAATCTTAAGGTCGTAGGTCAACTGCAACGCAATTAATGAGGCCAATAATTGTAATTTTGATAACTAAACCATGACTTGTACTCGTCCTTGCTTGTCGACTGCATAAATTTAGAAGCTTGTATTTCGTACAGAGTGGTGCGACTGCATACCTCAGTGGGCGACATTAATTGCCTGACGATAAATGTAAATGTTTCCGAGAGAAAAGCGGCCAATGTGACGAACTGTCATTACGCCATTATGAAAACAAATGACAAAACGCTATGTTTACTTCGCTATTTACTACACAGTAACACTACTCGCATTTTCTCCTTTATTGTGGCCGCCATACCTCGGTCCATGCTAAATCTTAAGGTTGTAGGTCAACTGCAACGCACCTAATGAGGCCAATAATTGTATTTTTGATAACTAAAACATGACTTGTACTCGTCCTTGCTTGTCGACTGCATAAACTTAGACGCTTGTATTTTGTACAGAGTGGTGCGACTGCATACCTCAGCGGGCGACATTAATTGCCTAATGATAAATGTAAATGTTTCCGAGAGAAAAGCGGCCAATGTGACGAACTGTCATTACGTCTTTATGAAAACAAACGACAAAACGCTATGTTTACTTCGGTATTAACTACACAGTAACACTACTCGCATTTTCTTCTTTATTGTGCCGCTATACCTCGGTTCATGCTAAATCTTATGGTCGTATGTCAACTGCAACGCAATTAATGAGGCCAATAATTGTAATTTTGATAACCAAAACATGACTTGTACTCGTCCTTGCTTGTCGACTGCATAAACTGAGAAGCTTGTATTTCGTACAGAGTGGTGCGACTGCATACCTCAGCAGGCGACATTAATTGCCTGACGATAAATGTAAATGTTTCCGAGAGAAAAGCGGCCAATGTGACGAACTGTCATTACGCCATTATGAAAACAAATGACAAAACGCTATGTTTACTTCGGTATTTACTACACAGTAACACTACTCGCATTTTCTTCTTTATTGTGGCTGCCATACCTCGGTTCATGCTAAATCTTAAGGTCGTAGGTCAACTGCAACGCACCTAATGAGGCCAATAATTGTATTTTTGATAACTAAAACATGACTTGTACTCGTCCTTGCTTGTCGACTGCATAAACTTAGAAGCTTGTATTTCGTACAGAGTGGTGCGACTGCATACCTCAGTGGGCGACATTAATTGCCTGACGATAAATGTAAATGTTTCCGAGAGAAAAGCGGGCATGTGACGATCTGTCATTACGCCATTATGAAAACAAATGACAAAACGCTATGTTTACTTCGGTATTTACTACACAGTAACACTACCCGCATTTTCTCCTTTATTGTGGCCGCCATACCTCGGTTCATGCTAAATCTTAAGGTCGTAGGTCAACTGCAACGCACCTAATGAGGCCCATAATTGTATTTTTGATAACTAAAACATGACTTGTACTCGTCCTTGCTTGTCGACTGCATGAACTTAGAAGCTTTTATTTCGTACAGAGCGGTGCGACTGCATACCTCAGCGGGCGACATTAATTGCCTGACGATAAATGTAAATGTTTCCGAGAGAAAAGCGGCCAATGTGACGAACTGTCATTACGCCATTATGAAAACAAATGACAAAACGCTATGTTTACTTCGGTATTTACTACACAGTAACACTATTCGCATTTTCTCCTTTATTGTGGCCGCCATACCTCGGTTCATGCTAAATCTTAAGGTCGTAGGTCAACTGCAACGCACCTAATGAGGCCAATAATTGTAATTTTGATAACTAAAACATGACTTGTACTCGTCCTTGCTTGTCGACTGCATAAACTTAGAAGCTTGTATTTCGTACAGAGTGGTGCGACTGCATACCTCAGCGGGCGCCATTAATTGCCTAACGATAAATGTAAATGTTTCCGAGAGAAAAGCGGCCATGTGACGATCTGTCATTACGCCATTATGAAAACAAATGACAAAACGCTATGTTTACTTCGGTATTTACTACACAGTAACACTACTCGCATTTTCTCCTTTATTGTGGCCGCCATACCTCGGTTCATGCTAAATCTTAAGGTCGTAGGTCAAATGCAACGCACCTAATCAGGCCAATAATTGTATTTTTGATAACTAAAACATGACTTGTACTCGTCCTTGCTTGTCGACTGCATAAACTTAGAAGCTTGTATTTCGTACAGAGTGGTGCGACTGCATACCTCAGCGGGCGACATTAATTGCCTGACGATAAATGTAAACGTTTCCGAGAGAAAAGCGGCCAATGTGACGAACTGTCATTACGCCATTATGAAAACAAATGACAAAACGCTATGTTTACTTTGGTATTTACTACACAGTAACACTACTCGCATTTTCTCCTTTATTGTGGCCGCCATACCTCGGTTCATGCTAAATCTTAAGGTCGTAGGTCAACTGCAACGCACCTAATGAGGCCAATAATTGTATTTTTGATAACTACAACATGACTTGTACTCGTCCTTGCTTGTCGACTGCATAAACTTAGAAGCTTGTATTTCGTACAGAGTGGTGCGACTGCATACCTCAGTGGGCGACATTAATTGCCTGACGATAAATGTAAATGTTTCCGAGAGAAAAGCGGCCAATGTGACAAACTGTCATAACGTCTTTATGAAAACGAATGACAAAACGCTATGTTTACTTCGGTATTTACTACACAGTAACACTACTCGCATTTTCTTCTTTATTGTGGCCGCCATACCTCGGTTCATGCTAAATCTTAAGGTTCTAGGTCAACTGCAACGCACCTAATGAGGCCAATAATTGTATTTTTGATAACTAAAACATGACTTGTACTCGTCCTTGCTTGTCGACTGCATAAACTTTGACGTTTGTATTTTGTACAGAGTGGTGCGACTGCATACCTCAGCTGGCGACATTTATTGCCTAACGATAAATGTAAATGTTTCCGAGAGAAAAGCGGCCAATGTGACGAACTGTCATTACGTCTTTATGAAAACAAATGACAAAACGCTATGTTTACTTCGGTATTAACTACACAGTAACACTACTCGCATTTTCTTCTTTATTGTGCCGCCATACCTCGGTTCATGCTAAATCTTAAGGTCGTAGGTCAACTGCAACGCAATTAAAGAGGATAATAATTGTAATTTTGATAACTAAAACATGACTTGTACTCGTCCTTGCTTGTCGACTGCATAAACTTAGAAGCTTGTATTTCGTACAGAGTGGTGCAACTGCATACCTCAGCGGGCGACATTAATTGCCTGACGATAAATGTAAATGTTTCCGAGAGAAAAGCGGCCAATGTGACGAACTGTCATTACGCCATTATAAAAACAAATGACTAAACACTATGTTTACTTCGGTATTTACTACACAGTAACACTACCCGCATTTTCTCCTTTATTGTGGCCGCCATACCTCGGTTCATGCTAAATCTTAAGGTCGTAGGTCAACTGCAACGCACCTAATGAGGCCAATAATTGTATTTTTGATAACTAAAACATGACTTGTACTCGACCTTGCTTGTCGACTGCATGAACTTAGAAGCTTTTATTTCGTACAGAGTGGTGCGACTGCATACCTCAGCGGGCGACATTAATTGCCTGACGATAAATGTAAATGTTTCCGAGAGAAAAGCGGCCAATGTGACGAACTGTCATTACGCCATTATGAAAACAAATGACAAAACGCTATGTTTACTTCGGTATTTACTACACAGTAACACTACTCGCATTTTCTCCTTTATTGTGGCCGCCATACCTCGGTTCATGCTAAATCTTAATGTCGTAGGTCAACTGCAACGCACCTAATGAGGCCAATAATTGTAATTTTGATAACTAAAACATGACTTGTACTCGTCCTTGCTTGTCGACTGCATGAACTTAGAAGCTTTTATTTCGTACAGAGTGGTGCGACTGCATACCTCAGCGGGCGACATTAATTGCCTGACGATAAATGTAAATGTTTCCGAGAGAAAAGCGGCCAATGTGACGAACTGTCATTACGCCATTATGAAAACAAATGACAAAACGCTATGTTTACTTCGGTATTTACTACACAGTAACACTACTCGCATTTTCTCCTTTATTGTGGCCGCCATACCTCGGTTCATGCTAAATCTTAAGGTCGTAGGTCAAATGCAACGCACCTAATCAGGCCAATAATTGTATTTTTGATAACTAAAACATGACTTGTACTCGTCCTTGCTTGTCGACTGCATAAACTTAGAAGCTTGTATTTCGTACAGAGTGGTGCGACTGCATACCTCAGTGGGCGACATTAATTGCCTGATGATAAATGTAAATGTTTCCGAGAGAAAAGCGGCCAATGTGACAAACTGTCATAACGTCTTTATGAAAACAAATGACAAAACGCTATGTTTACTTCGGTATTTACTACACAGTAACACTACTCGCATTTTCTTCTTTATTGTGGCCGCCATACCTCGGTTCATGCTAAATCTTAAGGTTGTAGGTCAACTGCAACGCACCTAATGAGGCCAATAATTGTATTTTTGATAACTAAAACATGACTTGTACTCGTCCTTGCTTGTCGACTGCATAAACTTAGACGCTTGTATTTTGTACAGAGTGGTGCGACTGCATACCTCAGTGGGCGACATTAATTGCCTAACGATAAATGTAAATGTTTCCGAGAGAAAAGCGGCCAATGTGACGAACTGTCATTACGTCTTTATGAAAACAAATGACAAAACGCTATGTTTACTTCGGTATTAACTACAAAGTAACACTACTCGCATTTTCTTCTTTATTGTGCCGCCATACCTCGGTTCATGCTAAATCTTAAGGTCGTAGGTCAACTGCAACGAAATTAATGAGGCCAATAATTGTAATTTTGATAACTAAAACATGACTTGTACTCGTCCTTGCTTGTCGACTGCATAAACTTAGAAGCTTGTATTTCGTACAGAGTGGTGCGACTGCATACCTCAGCGGGCGACATTAATTGCCTGACGATAAATGTAAATGTTTCCGAGAGAAAAGCGGCCAATGTGACGAACTGTCATTACGCCATTATGAAAACAAATGACAAAACACTATGTTTACTTCGGTATTTACTACACAGTAACACTACTCGCATTTTCTCCTTTATTGTGGCCGTCATACCTTGGTTCATGCTAAATCTTAAGGTCGTAGGTCAACTGCAACGCACCTAATGAGGCCAATAATTGTATTTTTGATAACTGAAACATCACTTGTACTCGTCCTTGCTTGTCGACTGCATGAACTTAGAAACTTTTATTTCGTACAGAGTGGTGCGACTGCATACCTCAGCGGGCGACATTAATTGCCTGACGATAAATGTAAATGTTTCCGAGAGAAAAGCGGCCAATGTGACGAACTGTCATTACGCCATTATGAAAACAAATGACAAAACGCTATGTTTACTTCGGTATTTACTACACAGTAACACTACTCGCATTTTCTCCTTTATTGTGGCCGCCATACCTCGGTTCATGCTATATCTTAAGGTCGTAGGTCAACTGCAACGCAATTAATGAGGCCAATAATTGTAATTTTGATAACTAAAACATGACTTGTACTCGTCCTTGCTTGTCGACTGCATAAACTTAGAAGCTTGTATTTCGTACAGAGTGGTGCGACTGCATACCTCAGCGGGCGAAATTAATTGCCTGACGATAAATGTAAATGTTTCCGAGAGAAAAGCGGCCAATGTGACGAACTGTCATTACGCCATTATGAAAACAAATGACAAAACGCTATGTTTACTTCGGTATTTACTACACAGTAACACTACTCGCATTTTCTCCTTTATTGTGGCCGCCATACCTCGGTTCATGCTAAATCTTAAGGTCGTAGGTCAACTGCAACGCACCTAATGAGGCCAATAATTGTATTTTTGATAACTAAAACATGACTTGTACTCGTCCTTGCTTGTCGACTGCATATACTTAGAAGCTTGTATTTCGTACAGAGTGGTGCGACTGCATACCTCAGCGGGCGACATTAATTGCCTGACGATAAATGTAAATGTTTCCGAGAGAAAAGCGGCCAATGTGACGAACTGTCATTACGCCATTATGAAAACAAATGACAAAACGCTATGTTTACTTCGGTATTTACTACACAGTAACACTACTCGCATTTTCAGCTTTGTTGTGGCCGCCATACCTCGGTTCATGCTAAATCTTAAGGTCGTAGGTCAATTGCAACGCACCTAATGAGGCCAATAATTGTATTTTTGATAACTAAAACATGACTTGTACTCGTCCTTGCTTGTCGACTGCATAAACTTAGAAGCTTGTATTTCGGTCAGAGTGGTGCGACTGCATACCTCAGCGGGCGACATTAATTGCCTGACGATAAATGTAAATGTTTCCGAGAGAAAAGCGGCCAATGTGACGAACTGTCATTACGCCATTATGAAAACAAATGACAAAACGCTATGTTTACTTCGGTATTTACTACACAGTAACACTACTCGCATTTTCTCCTTTATTGTGGCCGCCATACCTCGGTTCATGCTAAATCTTAAGGTCGTAGGTCAACTGCAACGCACCTAATGAGGCCAATAATTGTAATTTTGATAACTAAAACTTGACTTGTACTCGTCCTTGCTTGTCGACTGCATAAACTTAGAAGCTTGTATTTCGTACAGAGTGGTGCGATTGCATAACTCAGTGGGCGACATTAATTGCCTGACGATAAATGTAAATGTTTCCGAGAGAAAAGCGGCGAATGTGACGAACTGTCATTACGCCATTATGAAAACAAATGACAAAACGCTATGTTTACTTCGGTATTTACTACACAGTAACACTACTCGCATTTTCTCCTTTATTGTGGCCGCCATACCTCGGTTCATGCTAAATCTTAAGGTCGTAGGTTAATTGCAACGCAATTAATGAGGCCAATAATTGTAATTTTGATAACTAAAACATGACTTGTACTCGTCCTTGCTTGTCGACTGCATAAACTTAGAAGCTTGTATTTCGTACAGAGTGGTGCGACTGCATACCTCAGCGGGCGACATTAATTGCCTGACGATAAATGTAAATGTTTCCGAGAGAAAAGCGGCCAATGTGACGAACTGTCATTACGCCATTGTGAAAACAAATGACAAAACGCTATGTTTACTTCGGTATTTACTACACAGTAACACTACTCGCATTTTCTCCTTTAATGTGGCCACCATACCTTGGTTCATGCTAAATCTTAAGGTCGTAGGTCAACTGCAACGCAATTAATGAGGCCAATAATTGTAATTTTGATAACTAAAACATGACTTGTACTCGTCCTTGCTTGTCGACTGCATAAACTTAGAAGCTTGTATTTCGTACAGAGTGGTGCGACTGCGTACCTCAGCGGGCGACATTAATTGCCTGACGATAAACGTAAATGTTTCCGAGAGAAAAGCGGCCAATGTGACGAACTGTCATTACGCCATTATGAAAACAAATGACAAAACGCTATGTTTACTTTGGTATTTACTACACAGTAACACTACTCGCATTTTCTCCTTTATTGTGGCCGCCATACCTCGGTTCATGCTAAATCTTAAGGTCGTAGGTCAACTGCAACGCAATTAATGAGGCCAATAATTGTAATTTTGATAACTAAAACATGACTTGTACTCATCCTTGCTTGTCGACTGCATAAACTTAGAAGCTTGTATTTCGTACAGAGTGGTGCGACTGCATACCTCAGCGTGTGACATTAATTGCCTGACGATAAATGTAAATGTTTCCGAGAGAAAAGCGGCCAATGTGACGAACTGTCATTACGCCATTATGAAAACAAATGACAAAACGCTATGTTTACTTCGGTATTTACTACACAGTAACACTACTCGCATTTTCTCCTTTATTGTGGCCGCCATACCTCGGTTCATGCTAAATCTTAAGGTCGTAGGTCAACTGCAACGCAATTAATGAGGCCAATAATTATAATTTTGATAACTAAATCATGACTTGTACTCGTCCTTGCTTGTCGACTGCATACATTTAGAAGCTTGTATTTCGTACAGAGTGGTGCGACTTCTGCATATCTCAGCGGGCGACATTAATTGCCTGACGATAAATGTAAATGTTTCCGAGAGAAAAGCGGCCAATGTGACGAACTGTCATTACGCCATTATGAAAACAAATGACAAAACGCTATGTTTTCTTCGGTATTTACTACACAGTAACACTACTCGCATTTTCTCCTTTATTGTGGCCACCATACCTCGGTTCATGCTAAATCTTAAGGTCGTAGGTCAACTGCAACGCACCTAATGAGGCCAATAATTGTATTTTTGATAACTAAAACCTGACTTGTACTCTTCCTTGCTTGTCGACTGCATAAACTTAGAAGCTTGTATTTCGTACAGAGTGATGCGACTGCATACCTCAGTGGGCGACATTAATTGCCTGACGATAAATGTAAATGTTTCCGAGAGAAAAGCGGCCAATGTGACGAACTGTCATTACGCCATTATGAAAACAAATGACAAAACACTATGTTTACTTCTGTATTTACTACACAGTAACACTACTCGCATTTTCTCCTTTATTGTGGCCGCCATACCTCGGTTCATGCTAAATCTTAAGGTCGTAGGTCAACTGCAACGCAATTAATGAGGCAAATAATTGTAATTTTGATAACTAAAACATGACTTGTACTCGTCCTTGCTTGTCGACTGCATAAACTTAGAAGCTTGTATTTCGTACGGAGTGGTGCGACTGCATAACTCAGTGGGCGACATTAATTGCCTGACGATAAATGTAAATGTTTCCGAGAGAAAAGCGGCCAATGTGACGAACTGTCATTACGCCATTATGAAAACAAATGACAAAACGCTATGTTTACTTCGGTATTTACTACACAGTAACACTACTCGCATTTTCTCCTTTATTGTGGCCACCATACCTCGGTTCATACTAAATCTTAAGGTCGTAGGACAACTGCAACGCACCTAATGAGGCCAATAATTGTAATTTTGATAACTAAAACATGACTTGTACTCGACCTTGCTTGTCGACTGCATAAACTCAGAAGCTTGTATTTCGACAAGAGTGGTGCGACTGCATACCTCAGTGGGCGACATTAATTGCCTGACGATAAATGTAAATGTTTCCGAGAGAAAAGCGGCCAATCTGACGAACTGTCATTACGCCATTATGAAAACAAATGACAAAACGCTATGTTTACTTCGGTATTTACTACACAGTAACACTACTCGCATTTTCTCCTTTATTGTGGCCGCCATACCTCGGTTCATGCTAAGCTTAAGGTCGTAGGTCAACTGCAACGCAATTAATGAGGCCAATAATTGTAATTTTGATAACTAAAACATGACTTGTACTCGTCCTTGCTTGTCGACTGCATAACCTTGAAGCCTGTATTTCGTACAGAGTGGTGCGACTGCATACCTCAGCGTGCGACATTAATTGCCTGACGATAAATGTAAATGTTTCCGAGAGAAAAGCGGCCAATGTGGCGTACTGTCATTTCGCCATTTTGAAAACAAATGACAAAACGCTATGTTTACTTCGGTATTTACTACACAGTAACACTACTCGCATTTTCTTCTTTATTGTGGCCGCCATACCCCGGTTCATGCTAAATCTTAAGGTTGTAGGTCAACTGCAACGCAATTAATGAGGCCAATAATTGTAATTTTGATAACTAAAACATGACTTGTACTCGTCCTTGCTTGTCGACTTCATAAACTTAGAAGCTTGTATTTCGTAAAGAGTGGTGCGACTGCATACCTCACCGGGCGACATTAATTGCCTGACGATAAATGTAAATGTTTCCGAGAGAAAAGCGGCCAATGTGACGAACTGTCATTACGCCATTATGAAAACAAATGACAAAACGCTATGTTTACTTCGGTATTTACTACACAGTAACACTACTCGCATTTTCTCCTTTATTGTGGCCGCCATACCTCGGTTCATGCTAAATCTTAAGGTCGTAGGTCAACTGAAACGCACCTAATGAGGCCAATAATTGTAATTTTGATAACTAAAACATGACTTGTACTCGTCCTTGCTTGTCGACTGCATAAACTTAGAAGCTTGTATTTCGTACAGAGTGGTGCGACTGCATACCTCAGCAGGCGACATTAATTGCCTGATGATAAATGTAAATGTTTCCGAGAGAAAAGCGGCCATGTGACGATCTGTCATTACGCCATTATGAAAACAAATGACAAAACGCTATGTTTACTTCGGTATTTACTACACAGTAACACTACTCGCATTTTCATCTTTATTGTGGCGTCATACCTCGTTTCATGCTAAATCTTAAGGTCGTAGGTCAACTGCAACGCACCTAATGAGGCCAATAATTGTATTTTTGATAACTAAAACATGACTTGTACTCGTCCTTGCTAGTCGACTGGATAAACTTAGAAGCTTGTATTTCGTACCGAGTGGTGCGACTGCATACCTCAGCGGGCGACATTAATTGCCTGACGATAAATGTAAATGTTTCTGAGAGAAAAGCGGACAATGTGACAAACTGTCATAACGTCTTTATGAAAACAAATGACAAAACGCTATGTTTACTTCGGTATTTACTACACAGTAACACTACTCGCATTTTCTCCTTTATTGTGGCCGCCATACCTCGGTTCATGCTAAATCTTAAGGTCGTAGGTCAACTGCAACGCAATTAATGAGGCAAATAATTGTAATTTTGATAACTAAAACATGACTTGTACTCATCCTTGCTTGTCGACTGCATAAACTTAGAAGCTTGTATTTCGTACAGAGTGGTGCGACTGCATACCTCAGCGTGTGACATTAATTGCCTGACGATAAATGTAAATGTTTCCGAGAGAAAAGCGGCCAATGTGACGAACTGTCATTACGCCATTATGAAAACAAATGACAAAACGCTATGTTTACTTCGGTATTTACTACACAGTAACACTACTCGCATTTTCTCCTTTATTGTGGCCGCCATACCTCGGATCATGCTAAATCTTAAGGTCGTAGGTCAACTGCAACGCAATTAATGAGGCCAATAATTGTAATTTTGATAACTAAAACATGACTTGTACTCGTCCTTGCTTGTCGACTGCATAAACTTAGAAGCCTGTATTTCGTACAGAGTGGTGCGAGTGCATAACTCAGCGGGCGACATTAATTGCCTGACGATAAATGTAAATGTTTCCGAGAGAAAAGCGGCCAATGTGACGAACTGTCATTACGCCATTATGAAAACAAATGACAAAACGCTATGTTTACTTCGGTATTTACTACACAGTAACACTACTCGTATTTTCTCCTTTATTGTGGCCGCCATACCTCGGTTCATGCTAAATCTTAAGGTCGTAGGTCAACTGCAACGCACCTAATGAGGCCAATAATTGTAATTTTGATAACTAAAACATGACTTGTACTCGTCCTTGCTTGTCGACTGCATAAACTTAGAAGCTTGTATTTCATACAGAGTGGTGCGACTGCATACCTCAGCGGGCGACATTAATCGCGTGACGATAAATGTAAATGTTTCCGAGAGAAAAGCGGCCAATGTGACGAACTGTCATTACGCCATTATGAAAACAAATGACAAAACGCTATGTTTACTTCGGTATTTACTACACAGTAACACTACTCGCATTTTCTCCTTTATTGTGGCCGCCATACCTCGGTTCATGCTAAATCTTAAGGTCGTAGGTCAACTGCAACGCACCTAATGAGGCCAATAATTGTATTTTTGACAGCTAAAACATGACTTGTACTCGTCCTTGCTTGTCGACTGCATAAACTTAGAAGCTTGTATTTCGTGCAGAGTGGTGCGACTGCATACCTCAGCGGGCAACATTAATTGCCTGACGATAAATGTAAATGTTTCCGAGAGAAAAGCGGCCAATGTGACGAACTGTCATTACGCCATTATGAAAACAAATGACAAAACGCTATGTTTACTTCGGTATTTACTACACAGTAACACTACTCGCATTTTCTCCTTTATTGTGGCCGCCATACCTCGGTTCATGCTAAATCTTAAGGTCGTAGGTCAACTGCAACGCAATTAATGAGGCCAGTAATTGTAATTTTGATAACTAAAACATGACTTGTAGTCGTCCTTGCTTGTCGACTGCATAAACTTAGAAGCTTGTATTTCGTACAGAGTGGTGTGACTGCATACCTCAGCGTGCGACATTAATTGCCTGACGATAAATGTAAATGTTTCCGAGAGAAAAGCGGCCAATGTGACGAACTGTCATTACGCCATTATGAAAACAAATGACAAAACGCTACGTTTACTTCGGTATTTACTACACAGTAACACTACTCGCATTTTCTCCGTTATTGTGGCCGCCATACCCTCGGTTCATGCTAAATCTTAAGGTCGTAGGTCATCTGCAACGCAATTAATGAGGCCAACAATTGTAATTTTGATAACTAAAACATGACTTGTACTCGTCCTTGCTTGTCGACTGCATAAACTTAGAAGCTTGTATTTTGTACAGAGTGGTGCGCCTGCATACCTCAGCGGGCGACATTAATTGCCTGACGATAAATGTAAATGTTTCCGAGAGAAAAGCGGCCATGTGACGATCTGTCAGTACGTCTTTATGAAAACAAATGACAAAACGCTATGTTTACTTCGGTATTTACTACACAGTAACACTACTCGCATTTTCTCTTTTATTGTGGCCGCCATACCTCGGTTCATGCTAAATCTTAAGGTCGTAGGTCAACTGCAACGCAATTAATGAGGCCAATAATTGTAATTTTGATAACTAAAACATGACTTGTACTCGTCCTTGCTTGTCGACTGCATAAACTTAGAAGCTTGTATTTTGTACAGAGTGGTGCGCCTGCATACCTCAGCGGGCGACATTAATTGCCTGACGATAAATGTAAATGTTTCCGAGAGAAAAGCGGCCATGTGACGATCTGTCAGTACGTCTTTATGAAAACAAATGACAAAGCGCTATGTTTACTTCGGTATTTACTACACAGTAACACTACTCGCATTTTCTCTTTTATTGTGGCCGCCATACCTCGGTTCATGCTAAATCTTAAGGTCGTAGGTCAACTGCAACGCACCTAATGAGGCCAATAATTGTAATTTTGATAACTAAAACATGACTTGTACTCGTCCTTGCTTGTCGACTGCATAAGCTTAGAAGCTTGTATTTCGTACAGAGTCGTGCGACTGCATACCTCAGCGTGCGACATTAATTGCCTGACGATAAATGTAAATGTTTCCGAGAGAAAAGCGGCCAATGTGACGAACTGTCATTACGCCATTATGAAAACAAATGACAAAACGCTATGTTTACTTCGGTATTTACTACACAGTAACACTACTCGCATTTTCTCCGTTATTGTGGCCGCCATACCCTCGGTTCATGCTAAATCTTAAGGTCGTAGGTCATCTGCAACGCAATTAATGAGGCCAATAATTGTAATTTTGATAACTAAAACATGACTTGTACTCGTCCTTGCTTGTCGACTGCATAAACTTAGAAGCTTGTATTTTGTACAGAGTGGTGCGCCTGCATACCTCAGCGGGCGACATTAATTGCCTGACGATAAATGTAAATGTTTCCGAGAGAAAAGCGGCCATGTGACGATCTGTCAGTACGTCTTTATGAAAACAAATGACAAAACGCTATGTTTACTTCGGTATTTACTACACAGTAACACTACTCGCATTTTCTCTTTTATTGTGGCCGCCATACCTCGGTTCATGCTAAATCTTAAGGTCGTGGGTCAACTGCAACGCAATTAATGAGGCCAATAATTGTAATTTTGATAACTAAAACATGACTTGTACTCGTCCTTGCTTGTCGACTGCATAAACTTAGAAGCTTGTATTTTGTACAGAGTGGTGCGCCTGCATACCTCAGCGGGCGACATTAATTGCCTGACGATAAATGTAAATGTTTCCGAGAGAAAAGCGGCCATGTGACGATCTGTCAGTACGTCTTTATGAAAACAAATGACAAAACGCTATGTTTACTTCGGTATTTACTACACAGTAACACTACTCGCATTTTCTCTTTTATTGTGGCCGCCATACCTCGGTTCATGCTA
Organism: Schistocerca piceifrons; assembly: GCF_021461385.2. Classification (NCBI taxonomy): domain Eukaryota; kingdom Metazoa; phylum Arthropoda; class Insecta; order Orthoptera; family Acrididae; genus Schistocerca; species Schistocerca piceifrons. The sequence continues at coordinate 98,269,156 of NC_060147.1, read as the reverse complement.
AATCTTAAGGTCGTAGGTCAACTGCAACGCAATTAATGAGGCCAATAATTGTAATTTTGATAACTAAAACATGACTTGTACTCGTCCTTGCTTGTCGACTGCATAAACTTAGAAGCTTGTATTTCGTACAGAGTGGTGCGCCTGCATACCTCAGCGGGCGACATTAATTGCCTGACGATAAATGTAAATGTTTCCGAGAGAAAAGCGGCCATGTGACGATCTGTCAGTACGTCTTTATGAAAACAAATGACAAAACGCTATGTTTACTTCGGTATTTACTACACAGTAACACTACTCGCATTTTCTCCGTTATTGTGGCCGCCATACCCTCGGTTCATGCTAAATCTTAAGGTCGTAGGTCATCTGCAACGCAATTAATGAGGCCAATAATTGTAATTTTGATAACTAAAACATGACTTGTACTCGTCCTTGCTTGTCGACTGCATAAACTTAGAAGCTTGTATTTTGTACAGAGTGGTGCGCCTGCATACCTCAGTGGGCGACATTAATTGCCTGACGATAAATGTAAATGTTTCCGAGAGAAAAGCGGCCATGTGACGATCTGTCAGTACGTCTTTATGAAAACAAATGACAAAACGCTATGTTTACTTCGGTATTTACTACACAGTAACACTACTCGCATTTTCTCCGTTATTGTGGCCGCCATACCCTCGGTTCATGCTAAATCTTAAGGTCGTAGGTCAACTGCAACGCACCTAATGAGGCCAATAATTGTAATTTTGATAACTAAAACATGACTTGTACTCGTCCTTGCTTGTCGACTGCATAAGCTTAGAAGCTTGTATTTCGTACAGAGTCGTGCGACTGCATACCTCAGCGTGCGACATTAATTGCCTGACGATAAATGTAAATGTTTCCGAGAGAAAAGCGGCCAATGTGACGAACTGTCATTACGCCATTATGAAAACAAATGACAAAACGCTATGTTTACTTCGGTATTTACTACACAGTAACACTACTCGCATTTTCTCCTTTATTGTGGCCGCCATACCTCGGTTCATGCTAAATCTTAAGGTCGTAGGTCAACTGCAACGCAATTAATGAGGCCAATAATTGTAGTTTTGATAAGTAAAACATGACTTGTACTCGTCCTTGCTTGTCGACTGCATATACTTAGAAGCTTGTATTTCGGTCAGAGTGGTGCGACTGCATACCTCAGCGGGCGACATTAATTGCCTGACGATAAATGTAAATGTTTCCGAGAGAAAAGCGGCCAATGTGACGAACTGTCATTACGCCATTATGAAAACAAATGACAAAACGCTATGTTTACTTCGGTATTTACTACACAGTAACACTACTCGCAATTTCTCCTTTATTGTGGCCGCCATACCTCGGTTCATGCTAAATCTTAAGGTCGTAGGTCAACTGCAACGCAATTAATGAGGCCAATAATTGAAATTTTGATAACTAAAACATGACTTGTACTCGTCCTTGCTTGTCGACTGCATAAACTTAGAAGCTTGTATTTCGTACAGAGTGGTGCGACTGCATACCTCAGCGGGCGACATTAATTGCCTGACGATAAATGTAAATGTTTCCGAGAGAAAAGCGGCCAATGTGACGAACTGTCATTACGCCATTATGAAAACAAATGACAAAACGCTATGTTTACTTCGGTATTTACTACACAGTAACACTACTCGCATTTTCTCCTTTATTGTGGCCGCCATACGTCGGTTCATGCTAAATCTTAAGGTCGTAAGTCAACTGCAACGCAATTAATGAGGCCAATAATTGTAATTTTGATAACTAAAACATGACTTGTACTCGTCCTTGCTTGTCGACTGCATAAACTTAGAAGCTTGTATTTCGTACAGTGTGGTGCGACTGCATACCTCAGTGGGCGACATTAATTGCCTGACGATAAATGTAAATGTTTCCGAGAGAAAAGCGGCCAATGTGACGAACTGTCATTACGCCATTATGAATACAAATGACAAAACGCTATGTTTACTTCGGTATTTACTACACAGTAACACTACTCGCATTTTCTCCTTTATTGTGGCCGCCATACCTCGGTTCATGCTAAATCTTAAGGTCGTAGGTCAACTACAACGCAATTAATGAGGCCAATAATTGTAATTTTGATAACTAAAACATGACTTGTACTCATCCTTGGTTGTCGACTGCATAAACTTAGAAGCTTGTATTTCGTACAGAGTGGTGCGACCGCATACCTCAGCGTGTGACATTAATTGCCTGACGATAAATGTAAATGTTTCCGAGAGAAAAGCGGCCAATGTGACGAACTGTCATTACGCCATTATGAAAACAAATGACAAAACGCTATGTTTACTTCGGTATTTACTACACAGTAACACTACTCGCATTTTCTCCTTTATTGTGGCCGCCATACCTCGGTTCATGCTAAATCTTAAGGTTGTAGGTCAACTGCAACGCAATTAATGAGGCCAATAATTGTAATTTTGATAACTAAATCATGACTTGTACTCGTCCTTGCTTGTCGACTGCATAAACTTAGAGGCTTGTGTTTCGTACAGAGTGGTGCGACTGCATACCTCAGCGGGCGACATTAATTGCCTGACGATAAATGTAAATGTTTCCGAGAGAAAAGCGGCCAATGTGACGAACTGTCATTACGCCATTATGAAAACAAATGACAAAACGCTATGTTTACTTCGGTATTTACTACACAGTAACACTACTCGCATTTTCTCCTTTATTGTGGCCGCCATACCTCGGTTCATGCTAAATCTTAAGGTCGTAGGTCAACTGCAACGCACCTAATGAGGCCAATAATTGTATTTTTGATAACTAAAACATGACTTGTACTCGTCCTTGCTTGTCGACTGCATAAACTTAGAAGCTTGTATTTCGTACAGAGTGGTGCGACTGCATACCTCAGCGGGCGACATTAATTGCCTGACGATAAATGTAAATGTTTCCGAGAGAAAAGCGGCCAATGTGACGAACTGTCATTACGCCATTATGAAAACAAATGACAAAACACTATGTTTACTTCGGTATTTACTACACAGTAACACTACTCGCATTTTCTCCTTTATTGTGGCCGCCATACCTCGGTTCATGCTAAATCTTAAGGTCGTAGGTCAACTGCAACGCAATTAAAGAGGCCAATAATTGTAATTTTGATAACTACAACATGCCTTGTACTCATCCTTGCTTGTCGACTGCATAAACTTAGAAGCTTGTATTTCGTACAGAGTGGTGCGACTGCATAACTCAGCGGGCGACATTATTTGCCTGACGATAAATGTAAATGTTTCCGAGAGAAAAGCGGCCAATGTGACGAACTGTCATTACGCCATTATGAAAACAAATGACAAAACGCTATGTTTACTTCGGTATTTACTACACAGTAACACTACTCGCATTTTCTCCTTTAATGTGGCCGCCATACCTCGGTTCATGCTAAATCTTAAGGTCGTAGGTCAACTGCAACGCACCTAATGAGGCCAATAATTGTAATTTTGATAACTAAAACATGACTTGTACTCGTCCTTGGTTGTCGACTGCATAAACTTAGAAGCTTCTATTTCGTACAGAGTGGTGCGACTGCATACCTCAGCAGGCGACATTAATTGCCTGATGATAAATGTAAATGTTTCCGAGAGAAAAGCGGCTAATGTGACGAACTGTCATTACGCCATTATGAAAACAAATGACAAAACGCTATGTTTACTTCGGTATTTACTACACAGTAACACTACTCGCATTTTCTCCTTTATTGTGGCCGCCATACCTCGGTTCATGCTAAATCTTAAGGTCGTAGGTCAACTGCAACGCACCTAATGAGGCCAATAATTGTAATTTTGATAACTAAAACATGACTTGTACTCGTCCTTGCTTGTCGACTGCATAAACTTAGAAGCTTGTATTTCGTACAGAGTGGTGCAAACTGCATACCTCAGCGGGCGACATTAATTGCCTGAGATAAATGTAAATGTTTCCGAGAGAAAAGCGGCCAATCTGACGAACTGTCATTACGTCTTTATGAAAACAAATGACAAAACGCTATGTTTACTTCGGTATTTACTACACAGTAACACTACTCGCATTTTCTTCTTTATTGTGGCCGCCATACCTCGGTTCATGCTAAATCTTAAGGTCGTAGGTTAACTGCAACGCACCTAATGAGGCCAATAATTGTATTTTTGATAACTGAACCATGACTTGTACTCGTCCTTGCTTGTCGACTGCATAAACTTAGAAGCTTGTATTTCGTACAGAGTGGTGCGACTGCATACCTCAGCGGGCGACATTAATTGCCTGACGATAAATGTAAATGTTTCCGAGAGAAAGGCGGCCAATGTGACGATCTGTCATTACGCCATTATGAAAACAAATGACAAAACGCTATGTTTACTTCGGTATTTACTACACAGTAACACTACTCGCATTTGTTCCTTTATTGTGGCCGCCATATCTCGGTTCATGCTAAATCTTAAGGTCGTAGGTCAACTGCAACGCACCTAATGAGGCCAATAATTGTAATTTTGATAACTAAAACATGACTTGTACTCGTCCTTGCTTGTCGACTGCATAAACTTAGAAGCTTGTATTTCGTACAGAGTGGTGCGACTGCATACCTCAGCGGGCGACATTAATTGCCTGACGATAAATGTAAATGTTTCCGAGAGAAAAGCGGCCAATGTGACGAACTGTCATTACGCCATTATGAAAACAAATGACAAAACGCTATGTTTACTTCGGTATTTACTACACAGTAACACTACTCGCATTTTCTCCTTTATTGTGACTGCCATACCTCGGTTCATGCTAAATCTTAAGGTCGTAGGTCAACTGAAACGCACCTAATGAGGCCAATAATTGTAATTTTGATAACTAAAACATGACTTGTACTCGTCCTTGCTTGTCGACTGCATCAACTTAGAAGCTTGTATTTCGTACAGAGTGGTGCGACTGCATACCTCAGCGGGCGACATTAATTGCCTGACGATAAATGTAAATGTTTCCGAGAGAAAAGCGACCAATGTGACGAACTGTCATTACGCCATTATGAAAACAAATGACAAACCGCTATGTTTACTTCGGTATTTACTACACAGTAACACTACTCGCATTTTCTCCTTAATTGGGGCCGCCATACCTCGGTTCATGCTAAATCTTAAGGTCGTAGGTCATCTGCAACGCAATTAATGTGGCCAATAATTGTAATTTTGATAACTAAAACATGACTTGTACTCGTCCTTGCTTGTCGACTGCATAAACTTAGAAGCTTGTATTTCGTACAGAGTGGTGCGACTGCATACCTCAGCGTGCGACATTAATTGCCTGACGATAAATGTAAATGTTTCCGAGAGAAAAGCGGCCAATGTGATGAACTGTCATTACGCCATTATGAAAACAAATGACAAAACGCTATGTTTACTTCGGTTTTTACTACACAGTAACACTACTCGCATTTTCTCCTTTATTGTGGCCGCCATACCTCAGTTCATGCTAAATCTTAAGGTCGTAGGTCAACTGCAACGCAATTAATGAGGCCAATAATTGTAATTTTGATAACTAAAACATGACTTGTACTCGTCCTTGCTTGTCGACTGCATAAACGTAGAAGCTTGTATTTCGTACAGAGTGGTGCGACTGCATACCTCAGCGGGCGACATTAATTGCCTGACGATAAATGTAAATGTTTCCGAGAGAAAAGCGGCCAATGTGACGAACTGTCATTACGCCATTATGAAAACAAATGGCAAAACGCTATGTTTACTTCGGTATTTACCACACAGTAACACTACTCGCATTTTCTCCTTTATTGTGACCGCCATACCTCAGTTCATGCTAAATCTTAAGGTCGTAGGTCAACTGCAACGCAATTAATGAGGCCAATAATTGTAATTTTGATAACTAAAACATGACTTGTACTCGTCCTTGCTTGTCGAATGCATAAACTTAGAAGCTTGTATTTCGTGCAGAGTGGTGCGACTGCATAACTCAGCGGGCGACATTAACTGCCTGACGATAAATGTAAATGTTTCCGAGAGAAAAGCGGCCAATGTGACGAACTGTCATTACGCAATTATGAAAACAAATGACATAACGCTATGTTTACTTCGGTATTTACTACACAGTAACACTACTCGCATTTTCTCCTTTATTGTGGCCGCCATACCTCGGTTCATGCTAAATCTTAAGGTCGTAGGTCAACTGCAACGCACCTAATGAGGCCAATAATTGTAATTTTGATAACTAAAACATGACTTGTACTCGTCCTTGCTTGTCGACTGCATAAGCTTAGAAGCTTGTATTTCGTACAGAGTGGTGCGACTGCATACCTCAGCATGCGACATTAATTGCCTGACGATAAATGTAAATGTTTCCGAGAGAAAAGCGGCCAATGTGACGAACTGTCATTACGCCATTATGAAAACAAATGACAAAACGCTATGTTTACTTCGGTATTTACTACACAGTAACACTACTCGCATTTTCTCCTTTATTGTGGCCGCCATACCTCGGTTCACTCTAATTCTTAAGGTCGTAGGTCAACTGCAACGCAATTAATGAGGCCAGTAATTGTAATTTTGATAAGTAAAACATGACTTGTACTCGTCCTTGCTTGTCGACTGCATAAACTTAGAAGCTTGTATTTCGGTCAGAGTGGTGCGACTGCATACCTCAGCGGGCGACATTAATTGCCTGACGATAAATGTAAATGTTTCCGAGAGAAAAGCGGCCAATGTGACGAACTGTCATTACGCCATTATGAAAACAAATGACAAAACGCTATGTTTACTTCGGTATTTACTACACAGTAACACTACTCGCATTTTCTCCTTTATTGTGGCCGCCATACCTCGGTTCATGCTAAATCTTAAGGTCGTAGGTCAACTGCAACGCAATTAATGAGGCCAATAATTGTAATTTTGATAACTAAAACATGACTTGTACTCGTCCTTGCTTGTCGACTGCATAAACTTAGAAGCTTGTATTTCGTACAGAGTGGTGCGACTGCATACCTCAGCGGGCGACATTAATTGCCTGACGATAAATGTAAATGTTTCCGAGAGAAAAGCGGCCAATGTGACGAACTGTCATTACGCCATTATGAAAACAAATGACAAAACGCTATGTTTACTTTGGTATTTACTACACAGTAACACTACTCGCATTTTCTCCTTTATTGTGGCCGCCATACCCCGGTTCATGCTAAATCTTAAGGTCGTAGGTCAACTGCAACGCAATTAATGAGGCCAATAATTGTAATTTTGATAACTAAAACATGACTTGTACTCGTCCTTGCTTGTCGACTGCATAAAATTAGAAGCTTGTATTTCGTACAGTGTGGTGCGACTGCATACCTCAGTGGGCGACATTAATTGCCTGACGATAAATGTAAATGTTTCCGAGAGAAAAGCGGCCAATGTGACGAACTGTCATTACGCCATTATGAAAACAAATGACAAAACGCTATGTTTACTTCGGTATTTACTACACAGTAACACTACTCGCATTTTCTCCTTTATTGTGGCCGCCATACCTCGGTTCATGCTAAATCTTAAGGTCGTAGGTCAACTACAACGCAATTAATGAGGCCAATAATTGTAATTTTGATAACTAAAACATGACTTCTACTCATCCTTGCTTGTCGACTGCATAAACTTAGAAGCTTGTATTTCGTACAGAGTGGTGCGACTGCATACCTCAGCGTGTGACATTAATTGCCTGACGATAAATGTAAATGTTTCCGAGAGAAAAGCGGCCAATGTGACGAACTGTCATTACGCCATTATGAAAACAAATGACAAAACGCTATGTTTACTTCGGTATTTACTACACAGTAACACTACTCGCATTTTCTCCTTTATTGTGGCCGCCATACCTCGGTTCATGCTAAATCTTAAGGTTGTAGGTCAACTGCAACGCAATTAATGAGGCCAATAATTGTAATTTTGATTACTAAATCATGACTTGTACTCGTCCTTGCTTGTCGACTGCATAAACTTAGAAGCTTGTATTTCGTACAGAGTGGTGCGACTGCATACCTCAGCGGGCGACATTAATTGCCTGACGATAAATGTAAATGTTTCCGAGAGAAAAGCGGCCAATGTGACGAAATGTCATTACGGCATTATGAAAACAAATGACAAAACGCTATGTTTACTTCGGTATTTACTACACAGTAACACTACTCGCATTTTCTCCTTTATTGTGGCCGCCATACCTCGGTTCATGCTAAATCTTAAGGTCGTAGGTCAACTGCAACGCACCTAATGAGGCCAATAATTGTATTTTTGATAACTAAAACATGTCTTGTACTCGTCCTTGCTTGTCGACTGCATAAACTTAGAAGCTTGTATTTCGTACAGAGTGGTGCGACTGCATACCTCAGCGGGCGACATTAATTGCCTGACGATAAATGTAAATGTTTCCGAGAGAAAAGCGGCCAATGTGACGAACTGTCATTACACCATTATGAAAACAAATGACAAAACACTATGTTTACTTCGGTATTTACTACACAGTAACACTACTCGCATTTTCTCCTTTATTGTGGCCGCCATACCTCGGTTCATGCTAAATCTTAAGGTCGTAGGTCAACTGCAACGCAATTAATGAGGCCAATAATTGTAATTTTGATAACTAAAACATGACTTGTACTCGTCCTTGCTTGTCGACTGCATAAACTTAGAAGCTTGTATTTCGTACAGAGTGGTGCGACTGCATAACTCAGCGGGCGACATTAATTGCCTGACGATAAATGTAAATGTTTCCGAGAGAAAAGCGGCCAATGTGACGAACTGTCATTACGCCATTATGAAAACAAATGACAAAACGCTATGTTTACTTCGGTATTTACTACACAGTAACACTACTCGCATTTTCTCCTTTATTGTGGCCGCCATACCTCGGTTCATGCTAAATCTTAAGGTCGTAGGTCAACTGCAACGCACCTAATGAGGCCAATAATTGTAATTTTGATAACTAAAACATGACTTGTACTCGTCCTTGCTTGTCGACTGCATAAACTTAGAAGCTTGTATTTCGTACAGAGTGGTGCGACTGCATACCTCAGCGGGCGACATTAATTGCCTGACGATAAATGTACATGTTTCCGAGAGAAAAGCGGCCAATGTGACGAACTGTCATTACGCCATTATGAAAACAAATGACAAAACGCTATGTTTACTTCGGTATTTACTACACAGTAACACTACTCGCATTTTCTCCTTTATTGTGGCTGCCATACCTCGGTTCATGCTAAATCTTAAGGTCGTAGGTCAACTGAAACGCACCTAATGAGGCCAATAATTGTAATTTTGATAACTAAAACATGACTTGTACTCGTCCTTGCTTGTCGACTGCATAAACTTAGAAGCTTGTATTTCGTACAGAGTGGTGCGACTGCATACCTCAGCGGGCGACATTAATTGCCTGATGATAAATGTAAATGTTTCCGAGAGATAAGCGGCCATGTGACGATCTGTCATTACGCCATTATGAAAACAAATGACAAAACGCTATGTTTACTTCGGTATTTACTACACAGTAACACTACTCGCATTTTCTCCTTTGTTGTGGCCGAGATACCTCTGTTCATGCTAAATCTTAAGGTCGTAGGTCAACTGCAACGCACCTAATGATGCCAATAATTGTATTTTTGACAACTAAAACATGACTTGTACTCGTCCTTGCTTGTCGACTGCATAAACTTAGAAGCTTGTATTTCGTACAGAGTGGTGCGACTGCATACCTCAGCGGGCGACATTAATTGCCTGACGATAAATGTAAATGTTTCCGAGAGAAAAGCGGCCATGTGACGATCTGTCATTACGCCATTATGAAATCAAATGACAAAACGCTATGTTTACTTCGGTATTTACTACACAGTAACACTACTCGCATTTTCTCCCTTATTGTGGCCGCCATACCTCAGTTCATGCTAAATCTTAAGGTCGTAGGTCAACTGCAACGCAATTAATGAGGCCAATAATTGTAATTTTGATAACTAAAACATGACTTGTACTCGTCCTTGCTTGTCGACTGCATAAACGTAGAAGCTTGTATTTCGTACAGAGTGGTGCGACTGCATACCTCAGCGGGCGACATTAATTGCCTGACGATAAATGTAAATGTTTCCGAGAGAAAAGCGGCCAATGTGACGAACTGTCATTACGCCATTATGAAAACAAATGACAAAACGCTATGTTTACGTCGGTATTTACCACACAGTAACACTACTCGCATTTTCTCCTCTATTGTGACCGCCATACCTCAGTTCATGCTAAATCTTAAGGTCGTAGGTCAACTGCAACGCAATTAATGAGGCCAATAATTGTAATTTTGATAACTAAAACATGACTTGTACTCGTCCTTGCTTGTCGAATGCATAAACTTAGAAGCTTGTATTTCGTGCAGAGTGGTGCGACTGCATAACTCAGCGGGCGACATTAATTGCCTGACGATAAATGTAAATGTTTCCGAGAGAAAAGCGGCCAATGTGACGAACTGTCATTACGCCATTATGAAAACAAATGACATAACGCTATGTTTACTTCGGTATTTACTACACAGTAACACTACTCGCATTTTCTCCTTTATTGTGGCCGCCATACCTCGGTTCATGCTAAATCTTAAGGTCGTAGGTCAACTGCAACGCACCTAATGAGGCCAATAATTGTAATTTTGATAACTAAAACATGACTTGTTCTCGTCCTTGCTTGTCGACTGCATAAACTTAGAAGCTTGTATTTCGGACAGTGTGGTGCGACTGCATACCTCAGCGGGCGACATTAATTGCGTGACGATAAATGTAAATGTTTCCAAGAGAAAAGCGGCCAATGTGACGAACTGTCATTACGCCATTATGAAAACAAATGACAAAACGCTATGTTTACTTCGGTATTTACTACACAGTAACACTACTCGCATTTTCTCCTTTATTGTGGCCGCCATACCTCGGTTCATGCTAAATCTTAAGGTCGTAGGTCAACTGCAACGCACCTAATGAGGCCAATAATTGTAATTTTGAGAACTAAAACATGACTTGTACTCGTCCTTGCTTGTCGACTGCATAAACTTAGAAGCATGTATCTCGTACAGAGTGGTGCGACTGCATACCTCAGCGGGCGACATTAATTGCCTGACGATAAATGTAAATGTTTCCGAGAGAAAAGCGGCCAATGTGACGAACTGTCATTACGTCTTTATGAAAACAAATGACAAAACGCTATGTTTACTTCGGTATTTACTACAAAGTACACTACTCGCATTTTCTTCTTTATTGCGGCCGCCATACCTCGGTTCATGCTAAATCTTAAGGACGTAGGTCAACGGTAACGCACCTAATGAGGCCAATAATTGTATTTTTGATAACTAAAACATGACTTGTACTCGACCTTGCTTGTCGACTGCATAAACTTAGAAGCTTGTATTTCGTACAGAGTGGTGCGACTGCATACCTGAGCGGGCGACATTAATTGCCTGACGATAAATGTAAATGTTTCCGAGAGAAAAGCGGCCAATGTGACGAACTGTCATTACGCCATTATGAAAACAAATGACAAAACGCTATGTTTACTTCGGTATTTACTACACAGTAACACTACTCGCATTTTCTCCTTTATTGTGGCCGCCATACCTCGGTTCATGCTAAATCTTAAGGTCGTAGGTCAACTGCAACGCACCTAATGAGGCCAATAATTGTAATTTTGATAACTAAAACATGGTTTGTACTCGTCCTTGCTTGTCGACTGCATTAACTTAGAAGCTTGTATTTCGTACAGAGTGGTGCGACTGCACACCTCAGCGGGCGACATCAATTGCCTGACGATAAATGTAAATGTTTCCGAGAGAAAAGCGGCCATGCGACGATCTGTCATTACGCCATTATGAAAACAAATGACAAAACGCTATGTTTACTTCGGTATTTACTACACAGTAACACTACTCCCATTTTCTCCTTTATTGTGGCCGCCATACCTCAGTTCATGCTAAATCTTAAGGTCGTAGGTCAACTGCAACGCAATTAATGAGGCCAATAATTGTAATTTTGATAACTAAAACATGACTTGTACTCGTCCTTGCTTGTCGACTACATAAACTTAGAAGCTTGTATTTCGTACAGAGTGGTGCGACTGCATATCTCAGCGTGCGACATTAATTGCGTGACGATAAATGTAAATGTTTCCGAGAGAAAAGCGGCCAATGTGATGAACTGTCATTACGCCATTATGAAAACAAATGAGAAAACGCTATGTTTACTTCGGTATTTACTACACAGAAACACTACTCGCATTTTCTCCTTTATTGTGGCCGCCATACCTCGGTTCATGCTAAATCTTAAGGTCGTAGGTCAACTGCAACGCACCTAATGAGGCCAATAATTGTAATTTTGATAACTAAAACATGACTTGTACTCGTCCTTGCTTGTCGACTACATAAACTTAGAAGCTTGTATTTCGTACAGAGTGGTGCGACTGCATACCTCAGCGTGTGACATTAATTGCCTGACGATAAATGTAAATGTTTCCGAGAGAAAAGCGGCCAATGTGACGAACTGTCATTACGCCATTATGAAAACAAATGACAAAACGCTATGTTTACTTCAGTATTTACTACACAGTAACACTACTCGCATTTTCTCCTTTATTGTGGCCGCCATACCTCGGTTCATGCTAAATATTAAGGTTGTAGGTCAACTGCAACGCAATTAATGAGGCCAATAATTGTAATTTTGATAACTAAATCATGACTTGTACTCGTCCTTGCTTGTCGACTGCATAAACTTAGAAGCTTGTATTTCGTACAGAGTGGTGCGACTGCATACCTCAGTGGGCGACATTAATTGCCTGACGATAAATGTAAATGTTTCCGAGAGAAAAGCGGCCAATGTGACGAACTGTCATTACGGCATTATGAAAACAAATGACAAAACGCTATTTTTACTTCGGTATTTACTACACAGTAACACTACTCGCATTTTCTCCTTTATTGTGGCCGCCATACCTCGGTTCATGCTAAATCTTAAGGTCGTAGGTCAACTGCAACGCACCTAATGAGGCCAATAATTGTATTTTTGATAACTAAAACATGACTTGTACTCGTCCTTGCTTGTCGACTGCATAAACTTAGAAGCTTGTATTTCGTACAGAGTGGTGCGACTGCATACCTCAGCGGGCGACATTAATTGCCTGACGATAAATGTAAATGTTTCCGAGAGAAAAGCGGCCAATGTGACGAACTGTCATTACACCATTATGAAAACAAATGACAAAACACTATGTTTACTTCGGTATTTACTACACAGTAACACTACTCGCATTTTCTCCTTTATTGTGGCCGCCATACCTCGGTTCATGCTAAATCTTAAGGTCGTAGGTCAACTGCAACGCAATTAATGAGGCCAATAATTGTAATTTTGATAACTAAAACATGACTTGTACTCGTCCTTGCTTGTCGACTGCATAAACTTAGAAGCTTGTATTTCGTACAGAGTGGTGCGACTGCATAACTCAGCGTGCGACATTAATTGCCTGACGATAAATGTAAATGTTTCCGAGAGAAAAGCGGCCAATGTGACGAACTGTCATTACGCCATTATGAAAACAAATGACAAAACGCTATGTTTACTTCGGTATTTACTACACAGTAACACTACTCGCATTTTCTCCTTTATTGTGGCCGCCATACCTCGGTTCATGCTAAATCTTAAGGTCGTAGGTCAACTGCAACGCACCTAATGAGGCCAATAATTGTAATTTTGATAACTAAAACATGACTTGTACTCGTCCTTGCTTGTCGACTGCATAAACTTAGAAGCTTGTATTTCGTACAGAGTGGTGCGACTGCATACCTCAGCGGGCGACATTAATTGCCTGATGATAAATGTACATGTTTCCGAGAGAAAAGCGGCCAATGTGACGAACTGTCATTACGCCATTATGAAAACAAATGACAAAACGCTATGTTTACTTCGGTATTTACTACACAGTAACACTACTCGCATTTTCTCCTTTATTGTGGCTGCCATACCTCGGTTCATGCTAAATCTTAAGGTCGTAGGTCAACTGAAACGCACCTAATGAGGCCAATAATTGTAATTTTGATAACTAAAACATGACTTGTACTCGTCCTTGCTTGTCGACTGCATAAACTTAGAAGCTTGTATTTCGTACAGAGTGGTGCGACTGCATACCTCAGCGGGCGACATTAATTGCCTGATGATAAATGTAAATGTTTCCGAGAGAAAAGCGGCCATGTGACGATCTGTCATTACGCCATTATGAAAACAAATGACAAAACGCTATGTTTACTTCGGTATTTACTACACAGTAACACTACTCGCATTTTCTCCTTTGTTGTGGCCGAGATACCTCTGTTCATGCTAAATCTTAAGGTCGTAGGTCAACTGCAACGCACCTAATGATGCCAATAATTGTATTTTTGACAACTAAAACATGACTTGTACTCGTCCTTGCTTGTCGACTGCATAAACTTAGAAGCTTGTATTTCGTACAGAGTGGTGCGACTGCATACCTCAGCGGGCGACATTAATTGCCTGACGATAAATGTAAATGTTTCCGAGAGAAAAGCGGCCATGTGACGATCTGTCATTACGCCATTATGAAATCAAATGACAAAACGCTATGTTTACTTCGGTATTTACTACACAGTAACACTACTCGCATTTTCTCCCTTATTGTGGCCGCCATACCTCAGTTCATGCTAAATCTTAAGGTCGTAGGTCAACTGCAACGCAATTAATGAGGCCAATAATTGTAATTTTGATAACTAAAACATGACTTGTACTCGTCCTTGCTTGTCGACTGCATAAACGTAGAAGCTTGTATTTCGTACAGAGTGGTGCGACTGCATACCTCAGCGGGCGACATTAATTGCCTGACGATAAATGTAAATGTTTCCGAGAGAAAAGCGGCCAATGTGACGAACTGTCATTACGCCATTATGAAAACAAATGACAAAACGCTATGTTTACTTCGGTATTTACCACACAGTAACACTACTCGCATTTTCTCCTCTATTGTGACCGCCATACCTCAGTTCATGCTAAATCTTAAGGTCGTAGGTCAACTGCAACGCAATTAATGAGGCCAATAATTGTAATTTTGATAACTAAAACATGACTTGTACTCGTCCTTGCTTGTCGAATGCATAAACTTAGAAGCTTGTATTTCGTGCAGAGTGGTGCGACTGCATAACTCAGCGGGCGACATTAAATGCCTGACGATAAATGTAAATGTTTCCGAGAGAAAAGCGGCCAATGTGACGAACTGTCATTACGCCATTATGAAAACAAATGACATAACGCTATGTTTACTTCGGTATTTACTACACAGTAACACTACTCGCATTTTCTCCTTTATTGTGGCCGCCATACCTCGGTTCATGCTAAATCTTAAGGTCGTAGGTCAACTGCAACGCACCTAATGAGGCCAATAATTGTAATTTTGATAACTAAAACATGACTTGTTCTCGTCCTTGCTTGTCGACTGCATAAACTTAGAAGCTTGTATTTCGTACATTGTGGTGCGACTGCATACCTCAGCGGGCGACATTAATTGCGTGACGATAAATGTAAATGTTTCCAAGAGAAAAGCGGCCAATGTGACGAACTGTCATTACGCCATTATGAAAACAAATGACAAAACGCTATGTTTACTTCGGTATTTACTACACAGTAACACTACTCGCATTTTCTCCTTTATTGTGGCCGCCATACCTCGGTTCATGCTAAATCTTAAGGTCGTAGGTCAACTGCAACGCACCTAATGAGGCCAATAATTGTAATTTTGAGAACTAAAACATGACTTGTACTCGTCCTTGCTTGTCGACTGCATAAACTTAGAAGCATGTATCTCGTACAGAGTGGTGCGACTGCATACCTCAGCGGGCGACATTAATTGCCTGACGATAAATGTAAATGTTTCCGAGAGAAAAGCGGCAAATGTGACGAACTGTCATTACGTATTTATGAAAACAAATGACAAAACGCTATGTTTACTTCGGTATTTACTACAAAGTACACTACTCGCATTTTCTTCTTTATTGTGGCCGCCATACCTCGGTTCATGCTAAATCTTAAGGACGTAGGTCAACGGTAACGCACCTAATGAGGCCAATAATTGTATTTTTGATAACTAAAACATGACTTGTACTCGTCCTTGCTTGTCGTCTGCATAAACTTAGAAGCTTGTATTTCGTACAGAGTGGTGCGACTGCATACCTGAGCGGGCGACATTAATTGCCTGACGATAAATGTAAATGTTTCCGAGAGAAAAGCGGCCAATGTGACGAACTGTCATTACGCCATTATGAAAACAAATGACAAAACGCTATGTTTACTTCGGTATTTACTACACAGTAACACTACTCGCATTTTCTCCTTTATTGTGGCCGCCATACCTCGGTTCATGCTAAATCTTAAGGTCGTAGGTCAACTGCAACGCACCTAATGAGGCCAATAATTGTAATTTTGATAACTAAAACATGGTTTGTACTCGTCCTTGCTTGTCGACTGCATTAACTTAGAAGCTTGTATTTCGTACAGAGTGGTGCGGCTGCATATCTCAGCGTGCGACATTAATTGCGTGACGATAAATGTAAATGTTTCCGAGAGAAAAGCGGCCAATGTAATGAACTGTCATTACGCCATTATGAAAACAAATGAGAAAACGCTATGTTTACTTCGGTATTTACTACACAGAAACACTACTCGCATTTTCTCCTTTATTGTGGCCGCCATACCTCGGTTCATGCTAAATCTTAAGGTCGTAGGTCAGCTGCAACGCACCTAATGAGGCCAATAATTGTAATTTTGATAACTAAAACATGACTTGTACTCGTCCTTGCTTGTCGACTGCATAAACTTAGAAGTTTGTATTTCGTACAGAGTGGTTCGACTGCATACCTCAGCGGGCGACATCAATTGCCTGACGATAAATGTAAATGTTTCCGAGAGAAAAGCGGCCATGTGACGATCTGTCATTACGCCATTATGAAAACAAATGACAAAACGCTATGTTTACCTCGGTATTTACTACACAGTAACACTACTCGCATTTTCTCCTTTATTGTGGCCGCCATACCTCGGTTCATGCTAAATCTTAAGGTCGTAGGTCAACTGCAACGCACCTAATTAGGCCAATAATTGTATTTTTGATAACTAAAACATGACTTGTACTCGTCCTTGCTTGTCGACTGCATAAACTTAGAAGCTTGTATTTCGTACAGAGTGGTGCGACTGCATACCTCAGCGTGCGACATTAATTGCCTGACGATAAATGTAAATGTTTCCCAGAGAAAAGCGGCCAATGTGACGAACTGTCATTACGCCATTATGAAAACAAATGACAAAACGCTATGTTTACTTCGGTATTTACTACACAGTAACACTACTCGCATTTTCTCCTTTATTGTGGCCGCCATACCTCAGTTCATGCTAAATCTTAAGGTCGTAGGTCAACTGCAACGCAATTAATGAGGCCAATAATTGTAATTTTGATAACTAAAACATGACTTGTACTCGTCCTTGCTTGTCGAATGCATAAACTTAGAAGCTTGTATTTCGTGCAGAGTGGTGCGACTGCATAACTCAGCGGGCGACATTAATTGCCTGACGATAAATGTAAATGATTCCGAGAGAAAAGCGGCCAATGTGACGAACTGTCATTACGCCATTATGAAAACAAATGACAAAACGCTATGTTTACTTCGGTATTTACTACACAGTAACACTACTCGCATTATCTCCTTTATTGTGGCCGCCATACCTCGGTTCATGCTAAATCTTAAGGTCGTAGGTCAACTGCAACGCACCTAATGAGGCCAATAATTGTAATTTTGATAACTAAAACATGACTTGTACTCGTCCTTGCTTGTCGACTGCATAAACTTAGAAGCTTGTATTTCGTACAGAGTGGTGCGACTGCATACCTCAGCGGGCGACATTAATTGCCTGACGATAAATGTAAATGTTTCCGAGAGAAAAGCGGCCAATGTGACGAACTGTCATTACGTCTTTATGAAAACAAGTGACAGAACGCTATGTTTACTTCGGTATTTACTACAAAGTAACACTACTCGCATTTTCTTCTTTATTGTGGCCGCCATACCTCGGTTCATGCTAAATCTTAAGGTCGTAGGTCAACTGCAACGCACCTAATGAGGCCAATAATTGTATTTTTGATAACTAAAACATGACTTGTACTCGTCCTTGCTTGTCGACTGCATAAACTTAGAAGCTTGTATTTCGTACAGAGTGGTGCGACTGCATACCTCAGCGGGCGACATTAATTGCCTGACGATAAATGTAAATGTTTCCCAGAGAAAAGCGGCCAATGTGACGAACTGTCATTACGCCATTATGAAAACAAATGACAAAACGCTATGTTTACTTCGGTATTTACTACACAGTAACACTACTCGCACTTTCTCCTTTATTGTGCCCGCCATACCTCAGTTCATGCTAAATCTTAAGGTCGTAGGTCAACTGCAACGCAATTAATGAGGCCAATAATTGTAATTTTGATAACTAAAACATGACTTGTACTCGTCCTTGCTTGTCGAATGCATAAACTTAGAAGCTTGTATTTCGTGCAGAGTGGTGCGACTGCATAACTCAGCGGGCGACATTAATTGCCTGACGATAAATGTAAATGTTTCCGAGAGAAAAGCGGCCAATGGGACGAACTGTCATTACGCCATTATGAAAACAAGTGACAAAACGCTATGTTTACTTCGGTATTTACTACACAGTAACACTACTCGCATTTTCTCCTTTATTGTGGCCGCCATACCTCGGTTCATGCTAAATCTTAATGTCGTAGGTCAACTGCAACGCACCTAATGAGGCCAATAATTGTATTTTTTATAACTAAAACATGACTTCTACTCGTCCTTGCTTGTCGACGGCATAAACTTAGAAGCTTGTATTTCATACAGAGTGGTGCGACTGCATACCTCAGCGGGCGACATTAATTGCCTGACGATAAATGTAACTGTTTCCGAGAGAAAAGCGGCCATGTGACGATCTGTCATTACGTCTTTATGAAAACAAATGACAAAACGATATGTTTACTTCGGTATTTACTACACAGTAACACTTCTCGCATTTTCTCCTTTATTGTGGCCGCCATACCTCGGTTCATGCTAAATCTTAAGGTCGTAGGTCAACTGCAACGCACCTAATGAGGCCAATAATTGTATTTTTGATAACTAGAACATGACTTGTACTCGTTGTTGCTTGTCGACTGCATAAACTTAGAAGCTCCTATTTCGTACTGAGTGGTGCGACTGCATACCTCACCGGGCGACATTAATTGCCTGACGATAAATGTAAATGTTTCCGAGAGAAAAACGGCCAGTGTGACGAACTGTCATTACGCCATTATGAAAACAAATGACAAAACGCTATGTTTACTTCGGTATTTACTACACAGTAACACTACTCGCATTTTCTCCTTTATTGTGGCCGCCATACCTCTGTTCATGCTAAATCTTAAGGTCGTAGGTCAACTGCAACGCACCTAATGAGGCCAATAATTGTATTTTTGATAACTAGAACATGACTTGTACTCGTTGTTGCTTGTCGACTGCATAAACTTAGAAGCTCCTATTTCGTACAGAGTGGTGCGACTGCATACCTCACCGGGCGACATTAATTGCCTGACGATAAATGTAAATGTTTCCGAGAGAAAAACGGCCAGTGTGACGAACTGTCATTACGCCATTATGAAAACAAATGACAAAACGCTATGTTTACTTCGGTATTTACTACATAGTAACACTACTCGCATTTTCTCCTTTATTGTGGCCGCCATAACACGGTTCATGCTAAATCTTAAGGTCTTATGTCAACTGCAACGCACTTAATGAGGCCAATAATTGTATTTTTGATAACTAAAACATGACTTGTACTCGTCCTTGCTTGTCGACTGCATAAACTTAGAAGCTTGTATTTCGTACAGAGTCGTGTGACTGCACAGCTCAGCGGGCGACATTAATTGCCTGACGATAAATGTAACTGTTTCCGAGAGAAAAGCGGCCATGTGACGAGCTGTCATTACATCTTTATGAAAACAAATGACAAAACGCTATGTTTACCTCGGTATTTACTACACAGTAACACTTCTCGCATTTTCTCCTTTATTTTGGCCGCCATACCTCGGCTCATGCTAAATCTTAAGGTCGTAGGTCAACTGCAACGCACCTAATGAGGCCAATAATTGTATTTTTGATAACTAAAACATGACGTGTACTCGTCCTTGCTTGTCGACTGCATAAACTTAGAAGCTTGTATTTTGTACAGAGTGGTGCGACTGCATACCACAGCAGGCGACATTAATTGCCTGACGATAAATGTAAATGTTTCCGAGAGAAAAGCGGCCAATGTGACGAACTGCCATTACGCCATTATGAAAACAAATGAAAAAACGCAATGTTTAATTCGGTATTTACTACACAGTATCACTTCTCGCATTTTCTCCTTTATTGTGGCCGCCATACCTCGGCTCATGCTAAATCTTAAGGTCGTAGGTCAACTGCAACGCACCTAATGAGGCCAATAATTGTATTTTTGATAACTAAAACATGACTAGTACTCGTCCTTGCTTGTCGACTGCATAAACTTAGAAGCTTGTATTTCGTACAGAGTGGTGCGACTGCATACCACAGCGGGCGACATTAATTGCCTGACGATAAATGTAAATGTTTCCGAGAGAAAAGCGGCCAATGTGACGAACTGCCATTACGCCATTATGAAAACAAATGACAAAACGCTATGTTTACTTCGGTATTTACTACACAGTAACACTTCTCGCATTTTCTCCTTTATTGTGGCCGCCATACCTTGGTTCATGCTAAATCTTAAGGTCGTAGGTCAACTGCAACGCACCTAATGAGGCCAATAATTGTATTTTTGATAACTAAAACATGACTTGTACTCGTCCTTGCTTGTCGACTGCATAAACTTAGAAGCTTGTATTTCGTACAGAGTGGTGTGACTGCTTACCACAGCGGGCGACATTAATTGCCTGACGATAAATGTAAATGTTTCCGAGAGAAACGCGGCCAATGTGACGAACTGTCATTACAACATTATGAAAACAAATGACAAAACGCTATGTTTACTTCGGTATTTACTAAACAGTAACACTACTCGCATTTTCTCCTTTATTGTGGCCGCCATAACTCGGTTCATGCTAAATCTTAATGTCGTAGGTCAACTGCAACGCACCTAATGAGGCCAATAATTGTATTTTTTATAACTAAAACATGACTTCTACTCGTCCTTGCTTGTCGACTGCATAAACTTAGAAGCTTGTATTTCATACAGAGTGGTGCGACTGCATACCTCAGCGGGCGACATTAATTGCCTGACGATAAATGTAACTGTTTCCGAGAGAAAAGCGGCCATGTGACGATCTGTCATTACGTCTTTATGAAAACAAATGACAAAACGATATGTTTACTTCGGTATTTACTACACAGTAACACTTCTCGCATTTTCTCCTTTATTGTGGCCGCCATACCTCGGTTCATGCTAAATCTTAAGGTCGTAGGTCAACTGCAACGCACCTAATGAGGCCAATAATTGTATTTTTGATAACTAAAACATGACTTGTACTCGTCCTTGCTTATCGACTGCATAAACTTAGAAGCTTGTATTTCGTACAGGGTCATGCGACTGCATAGCTCAGTGGGCGACATTAATTGCCTGACGATAAATGTAACTGTTTCCGAGAGAAAAGCGGCCATGTGACGATCTGTCATTACGATTTTATGAAAACAAATGACAAAACGCTATGTTTACTTCGGTATTTACTACACAGTAACACTATTCGCATTTTCTCCTTTATTGTGGCCGCCATACCTCGGTTCATGCTAAATCTTAATGTCGTAGGTCAACTGCAACGCACCTAATGAGGCCAATAATTGTATTTTTGATAACTAAAACGCGACTTGTACTCGTCCTTGCTTGTCGACTGCATGAACTTAGAAGCTTGTATTCCGTACAGAGTGGTGCGACTGCATACCTCAGCGGGCGACATTAATTGCCTGACGATAAATGTAACTGTTTCCGAGAGAAAAGCGGCCATGTGACGATCTGTCATTACGTCTTTATGAAAACAAATGACAAAACGCTATGTTTACTTCAGTATTTACTACACAGTAACACTTCTCGCATTTTCTCCTTTATTGTGGCCGCCATACCTCGGTTCATGCTAAATCTTAAGGTCGTAGGTCAACTGCAACGCACCTAATGAGGCCAATAATTGTATTTTTGATAACTAGAACATGACTTGTACTCGTTGTTGCTTGTCGACTGCATAAACTTAGAAGCTCCTATTTCGTACAGAGTGGTGCGACTGCATACCTCACCGGGCGACATTAATTGCCTGACGATAAATGTAAATGTTTCCGAGAGAAAAACGGCCAGTGTGACGAACTGTCATTACGCCATTATGAAAACAAATGACAAAACGCTATGTTTACTTCGGTATTTACTACACAGTAACACTACTCGCATTTTCTCCTTTATTGTGGCCGCCATACCTCTGTTCATGCTAAATCTTAAGGTCGTAGGTCAACTGCAACGCACCTAATGAGGCCAATAATTGTATTTTTGATAACTAGAACATGACTTGTACTCGTTGTTGCTTGTCGACTGCATAAACTTAGAAGCTCCGATTTCGTACAGAGTGGTGCGACTGCATACCTCACCGGGCGACATTAATTGCCTGACGATAAATGTAAATGTTTCCGAGAGAAAAACGGCCAGTGTGACGAACTGTCATTACGCCATTATGAAAACAAATGACAAAACGCTATGTTTATTTCGGTATTTACTACATAGTAACACTACTCGCATTTTCTCCTTTATTGTGGCCGCCATAACTCGGTTCATGCTAAATCTTAAGGTCTTATGTCAACTGCAACGCACTTAATGAGGCCAATAATTGTATTTTTGATAACTATAACATGACTTGTACTCGTCCTTGCTTGTCGACTGCATAAACTTAGAAGCTTGTATTTAGTACAGAGTGGTGCGACTGCATACCACAGCGGGCGACATTAATTGCCTGACGATAAATGTAAATGTTTCCGAGAGAAAAGTGGCCATTGTGACGAACTGCCATTACGCCATTATGAAAACAAATGACAAAACGCTATGTTTACTTCGGTATTTACTACACAGTAACACTTCTCGCATTTTCTCCTTTATTGTGGCCGCCATACCTCGGCTCATGCTAAATCTTAAGGTCGTAGGTCAACTGCAATGCACCTAATGAGGCCAATAATTGTATTTTTGATAACTAAAACATGACTTGTACTCGTCCTTGCTTGTCGACTGCATAAACTTAGAAGCTTGTATTTCGTACAGAGTGGTGCGACTGCATACCACAGCGGGCGACATTAATTGCCTGACGATAAATGTAAATGTTTCCGAGAGAAAAGCGGCCAATGTGACGAACTGCCATTACGCCATTATGAAAACAAATGACAAAACGCTATGTTTACTTCGGTATTTACTACACAGTAACACTTCTCGCATTTTCTCCTTTATTGTGGCCGCCATACCTCGGCTCATGCTAAATCTTAAGGTCGTAGGTCAACTGCAATGCACCCAATGAGGCCAATAATTGTATTTTTGATAACTAAAACATGACTTGTACTCGTCCTTGCTTGTCGACTGCATAAACTTAGAAGCTTGTATTTCGTACAGAGTGGTGCGACTGCATACCACAGCGGGCGACATTAATTGCCTGACGATAAATGTAAATGTTTCCGAGAGAAAAGCGGCCAATGTGACGAACTGCCATTACGCCATTATGAAAACAAATGACAAAACGCTATGTTTACTTCGGTATTTACTACACGGTAACACTTCTCGCATTTTCTCCTTTATTGTGGTCGCCATACCTCGGCTCATGCTAAATCTTAAGGTCGTAGGTCAACTGCAATGCACCTAATGAGGCCAATAATTGTATTTTTGATAACTAAAACATGACTTGTACTCGTCCTTGCTTGTCGACTGCATAAACTTAGAAGCTTGTATTTCGTACAGAGTGGTGTGACTGCTTACCACAGCAGGCGACATTAATTGCCTGACGATAAATGTAAATGTTTCCGAGAGAAACGCGGCCAATGTGACGAACTGTCATTACGCCATTATGAAAACAACTGACAAAACGCTATTTTTACTTCGGTATTTACTACACAGTAACACTACTCGCATTTTCTCCTTTATTGTGGCCGCCATAACTCGGCTCATGCTAAATCTTAAGGTCGTAGGTCAACTGCAACGCACCTAATGAGGCCAATAATTGTATTTTTGATAACTATAACGTGACTTGTACTCGTCCTTGCTTGTCGACTGCATAAACTTAGAACCTTGTATTTCGTACAGAGTGGTGCGACTGCATACCTCAGTGGGCGACATTAATTGCCTGACGATAAATGTAAATGTTTCCGAGAGAAAAGCGGCCAATGTGACGAACTGTCATTACGCCATTATGAAAACAAATGACAAAACGCTATGTTTACTTCGGTATTTACTACACAGTAACACTACTCGCATTTTCTCCTTTATTGTGGCCGCCATACCTCGGTTCATGCTAAATCTTAAGGTCGTAGGTCAACTGCAAAGCACCTAATGAGGCATATAATTATATTTTTGATAACTAAAACATGACTTGTACTCGTCCTTGCTTGTCGACTGCATTAACTTAGAAGCTTGTATTTCGTACAGAGTGGTGCGACTGCATAACTCAGCGGGTGACATTAATTGCCTGACGATAAATGTAAATGTTTCCGAGAGAAAAACGGCCAATGTGACGAACTGTCATTACGCCATTATGAAAACAAATGACAAAATAGGTATGTTTACTTCGGTATTTACTACACAGTAACACTACTCGCATTATCTCCTTTATTGTGGCCGCTATACCTCGGTTCATGCTAAATCTTAAGGTCGTAGGTCAACTGCAACGCACCTAATGAGGCCAATAATTGTATTTTTGATAACTAAAACATGACTTGTACTCGTCCTTGCTTGTCGACTGCATAAACTTAGAAGCTAGTATTTCGTACAGAGTGGTGCGACTGCATACCACAGCGGGCGACTTTGATTGCCTGACGATAAATATAAATGTTTCCGAGAGAAAAGCGGCCAATGTGACGAACTGTCATTACGCCATTATGAAAACAAATGACAAAACGCTATGTTTACTTCGGTATTTACTACACAGTAACACTTCTCGCATTTTCTCCTTTATTGTGGCCGCCATACCTCGGTTCATGCTAAATCTTAAGGTCGTAGGTCAACTGCAACGCACCTAATGAGGCCAATAATTGTATTTTTGATAACTAGAACATGACTTGTACTCGTTGTTGCTTTGTCGACTGCATAAACTTAGAAGCTCCTATTTCGTACAGAGTGGTGCGACTGCATACCTCACCGGGCGACATTAATTGCCTGACGATAAATGTAAATGTTTCCGAGAGAAAAACGGCCAGTGTGACGAACTGTCAATACGCCATTATGAAAACAAATGACAAAACGCTATGTTTACTTCGGTATTTACTACACAGTAGCACTACTCGCATTTTCTCCTTTATTGTGGCCGCCATACCTCTGTTCATGCTAAATCTTAAGGTCGTAGGTCAACTGCAACGCACCTAATGAGGCCAATAATTGTATTTTTGATAACTAGAACATGACTTGTACTCGTTGTTGCTTGTCGACTGCATAAACTTAGAAGCTTGTATTTCGTACAGAGTGGTGCGACTGCATACCACAGCGGGCGACTTTGATTGCCTGACGATAAATATAAATGTTTCCGAGAGAAAAGCGGCCAATGTGACGAACTGCCATTACGCCATGATGAAAACAAATGACAAAACGCAATGTTTAATTCGGTATTTACTACACAGTATCACTTCTCGCATTTTCTCCTTTATTGTGGCCGCCATACCTCGGCTCATGCTAAATCTTAAGGTCGTAGGTCAACTGCAACGCACCTAATGAGGCCAATAATTGTATTTTTGATAACTAAAACATGACTTGTACTCGTCCTTGCTTGTCGACTGCATAAACTTAGAAGCTTGTATTTCGTACAGAGTGGTGCGACTGCATACCACAGCGGGCGACATTAATTGCCTGACGATAAATGTAAATGTTTCCGAGAGAAAAGCGGCCAATGTGACGAACTGCCATTACGCCATTATGAAAACAAATGACAAAACGCTATGTTTACTTCGGTATTTACTACACAGTAACACTTCTCGCATTTTCTCCTTTATTGTGGCCGCCATACCTCGGCTCATGCTAAATCTTAAGGTCGTAGGTCAACTGCAATGCACCTAATGAGGCCAATAATTGTATTTTTGATAACTAAAACATGACTTGTACTCGTCCTTGCTTGTCGACTGCATAAACTTAGAAGCTTGTATTTCGTACAGAGTGGTGCGACTGCATACCACAGCGGGCGACATTAATTGCCTGACGATAAATGTAAATGTTTCCGAGAGAAAAGCGGCCAATGTGACGAACTGCCATTACGCCATTATGAAAACAAATGACAAAACGCTATGTTTACTTCGGTATTTACTACACAGTAACACTTCTCGCATTTTCTCCTTTATTGTGGCCGCCATACCTTGGTTCATGCTAAATCTTAAGGTCGTAGGTCAACTGCAACGCACCTAATGAGGCCAATAATTGTATTTTTGATAACTAAAACATGACTTGTACTCGTCCTTGCTTGTCGACTGCATAAACTTAGAAGCTTGTATTTCGTACAGAGTGGTGTGACTGCTTACCACAGCAGGCGACATTAATTGCCTGACGATAAATGTAAATGTTTCCGAGAGAAACGCGGCCAATGTGACGAACTGTCATTACGCCATTATGAAAACAAATGACAAAACGCTATGTTTACTGCGGTATTTACTACACAGTAACACTACTCGCATTTTCTCCTTTATTGTGGCCGCCATACCTCGGTTCATGCTAAATCTTAAGGTCGTAGGTCAACTGCAACGCACCTAATGAGGCCAATAATTGTATTTTTGATAACTAAAACATGACTTGTACTCGTCCTTGCTAGTCGACTGCATAAACTTAGAAGCTAGTATTTCGTACAGAGTGGTGCGACTGCATACCACAGCGGGCGACTTTGATTGCCTGACGATAAATATAAATGTTTCCGAGAGAAAAGCGGCCAATGTGACGAACTGTCATTACGCCATTATGAAAACAAATGACAAAACGCTATTTTTACTTCGGTATTTACTACACAGTAACACTACTCGCATTTTCTCCTTTATTGTGGCCGCCATACCTCAGTTCATGCTAAATCTTAAGGTCGTAGGTCAACTGCAAGGCACCTAATGAGGCCAATAATTGTATTTTTGATAACTAGAACATGACTTGTAATCGTTGTTGCTTGTCGACTGCATAAAC
This sequence comes from Schistocerca piceifrons, assembly GCF_021461385.2. Taxonomy (NCBI): domain Eukaryota; kingdom Metazoa; phylum Arthropoda; class Insecta; order Orthoptera; family Acrididae; genus Schistocerca; species Schistocerca piceifrons. The sequence continues at coordinate 98,241,699 of NC_060147.1, read as the reverse complement.
TTAGAAGCTTGTATTTCGTACAGAGTGGTGCGACTGCATACCTCACCGGGCGACATTAATTGCCTGACGATAAATGTAAATGTTTCCGAGAGAAAAACGGCCAGTGTGACGAACTGTCATTACGCCATTATGAAAACAAATGACAAAACGCTATGTTTACTTCGGTATTTACTACATAGTAACACTACTCGCATTTTCTCCTTTATTGTGGCCGCCATAACTCGGTTCATGCTAAATCTTAAGGTCTTATGTCAACTGCAACGCACTTAATGAGGCCAAAAATTGTACTTTTGATAACTATAACATGACTTGTACTCGTCCTTGCTTGTCGACTGCATAAACTTAGAAGCTTGTATTTCGTACAGAGTGGTGCGACTGCTTACCACAGCGGGCGACATTAATTGCCTGACGATAAATATAAATGTTTCCGAGAGAAAAACGGCCAATGTGACGAACTGTCATTACGCCATTATGAAAACAAATGACAAAACGCTATGTTTACTTCGGTATTTACTACACAGTAACACTACTCGCATTTTCTCCTTTATTGTGGCCGCTATACCTCGGTTCATGCTAAATCTTAAGGTCGTAGGTCAACTGCAACGCACCTAATGAGGCCAATAATTGTATTTTTGATAACTAAAACATGACTTGTACTCGTCCTTGCTTGTCGACTGCATAAACTTAGAAGCTTGTATTTCATACAGAGTGGTGCGACTGCATACCTCAGCGGGCAACATTAATTGCCTGACGATAAATGTAACTGTTTCCGAGAGAAAAGCGGCCATGTGACGATCTGTCATTACGTTTTTATGAAAACAAATGACAAAACGCTATGTTTACTTCGGTATTTACTACACAGTAACACTACTCGCATTTTCTCCTTTATTGTGGCCGCCATACCTCGGTTCATGCTAAATCTTAATGTCGTAGGTCAACTGCAGCGCACCTAATGAGGCCAATAATTGTATTTTTGATAACTAAAACATGACTTGTACTCGTCCTTGCTTGTCGACTGCATAAACTTAGAAGCTTGTATTTCGTACAGAGTGGTGCGACTACATACCTCAGTGGGCGACATTAATTGCCTGACGATAAATGTAACTGTTTCCGAGAGAAAAGCGGCCATGTGACGATCTGTCATTACGTGTTTATGAAAACAATTGACAAAACGCTATTTTTACTTCGGTATTTACTACACAGTAACACTTCTCGCATTTTCTCCTTTATTGTGGCCGCCATACCTCGGTTCATGCTAAATCTTAAGGTCGTAGGTCAACTGCAACGCACCTAATGAGGCCAATAATTGTATTTTTGATAACTAAAACATGACTTGTACTCGTCCTTGCTTGTCGACTGCATAAACTTAGAAGCTTTGTATTTCGTACAGAGTCGTGCGACTGCATACCACAGCGGGCGACATTAATTGCCTGACGATAAATGTAAATGTTTCCGAGAGAAAAGCGGCCAATGTGACGAAATGCCATTACGCCATTATGAAAACAAATGACAAAACGCTATGTTTACTTCGGTATTTACTACACATTAACACTTCTCGCATTTTCTCCTTTATTGTGGCCGCCATACCTCGGCTCATGCTAAATCTTAAGGTCGTAGGTCAACTGCAACGCACCTAATGAGGCCAATAATTGTATTTTTGATAACTAAAACATGACTTGTACTCGTCCTTGCTTGTCGACTGCATAAACTTAGAAGCTTGTATTTCGTACAGAGTGGTGTGACTGCTTACCACAGCGGGCGACATTAATTGCCTGACGATAAATGTAAATGTTTCCAAGAGAAAAGCGGCCAATGTGACGAACTGTCATTACGCCATTATGAAAACAAATGACAAAACGCTATGTTTACTTCGGTATTTACTACACAGTAACACTACTCGCATTTTCTCCTTTATTGTGGCCGCCATAACTCGGTTCATGCTAAATCTTAAGGTCGTAGGTCAACTGCAAAGCACCTAATGAGGCCAATAATTATATTTTTGATAACTAAAACATGACTTGTACTCGTCCTTGCTTGTCGACTGCATTAACTTAGAAGCTTGTATTTCGTACAGAGTGGTGCGACTGCATACCTCAGCGGGCGACATTAATTGCCTGACGATAAATGTAAATGTTTCCGAGAGAAAAACGGCCAATGTGACGAACTGTCATTACGCCATTATGAAAACAAATGGCAAAATAGGTATGTTTACTTCGGTATTTACTACACAGTAACACTACTCGCATTATCTCCTTTATTGTGGCCGCTATACCTCGGTTCATGCTAAATCTTAAGGTCGTAGGTCAACTGCAACGCACCTAATGAGGCCAATAATTGTATTTTTGATAACTAAAACATGACTTGTACTCGTCCTTGCTAGTCGACTGCATAAACTTAGAAGCTAGTATTTCGTACAGAGTGGTGCGACTGCATACCACAGCGGGCGACTTTGATTGCCTGACGATAAATATAAATGTTTCCGAGAGAAAAGCGGCCAATGTGACGAACTGTCATTACGCCATTATGAAAACAAATGACAAAACGCTATTTTTACTTCGGTATTTACTACACAGTAACACTACTCGCATTTTCTCCTTTATTGTGGCCGCCATACCTCAGTTCATGCTAAATCTTAAGGTCGTAGGTCAACTGCAAGGCACCTAATGAGGCCAATAATTGTATTTTTCATAACTAGAACATGACTTGTAATCGTTGTTGCTTGTCGAAAGCATAAACTTAGAAGCTTGTATTTCGTACAGAGTGGTGCGACTGCATACCTCACCGGGCGACATTAATTGCCTGACGATAAATGTAAATGTTTCCGAGAGAAAAACGGCCAGTGTGACGAACTGTCATTACGCCATTATGAAAACAAATGACAAAACGCTATGTTTACTTCGGTATTTACTACATAGTAACACTACTCGCATTTTCTCCTTTATTGTGGCCGCCATAACTCGGTTCATGCTAAATCTTAAGGTCTTATGTCAACTGCAACGCACTTAATGAGGCCAAAAATTGTATTTTTGATAACTATAACATGACTTGTACTCGTCCTTGCTTGTCGACTGCATAAACTTAGAAGCTTGTATTTCGTACAGAGTGGTGCGACTGCTTACCACAGCGGGCGACATTAATTGCCTGACGATAAATATAAATGTTTCCGAGAGAAAAACGGCCAATGTGACGAACTGTCATTACGCCATTATGAAAACAAATGACAAAACGCTATGTTTACTTCGGTATTTACTACACAGTAACACTACTCGCATTTTCTCCTTTATTGTGGCCGCTATACCTCGGTTCATGCTAAATCTTAAGGTCGTAGGTCAACTGCAACGCACCTAATGAGGCCAATAATTGTATTTTTGATAACTAAAACATGACTTGTACTCGTCCTTGCTTGTCGACTGCATAAACTTAGAAGCTTGTATTTCATACAGAGTGGTGCGACTGCATACCTCAGCGGGCAACATTAATTGCCTGACGATAAATGTAACTGTTTCCGAGAGAAAAGCGACCATGTGACGACCTGTCATTACGTTTTTATGAAAACAAATGACAAAACGCTATGTTTACTTCGGTATTTACTACACAGTAACACTACTCGCATTTTCTCCTTTATTGTGGCCGCCATACCTCGGTTCATGCTAAATCTTAATGTCGTAGGTCAACTGCAGCGCACCTAATGAGGCCAATAATTGTATTTTTGATAACTAAAACATGACTTGTACTCGTCCTTGCTTGTCGACTGCATAAACTTAGAAGCTTGTATTTCGTACAGAGTGGTGCGACTACATACCTCAGTGGGCGACATTAATTGCCTGACGATAAATGTAACTGTTTCCGAGAGAAAAGCGGCCATGTGGCGATCTGTCATTACGTGTTTATGAAAACAATTGAAAAAACGCTATTTTTACTTCGGTATTTACTACACAGTAACACTTCTCGCATTTTCTCCTTTATTGTGGCCGCCATACCTCGGTTCATGCTAAATCTTAAGGTCGTAGGTCAACTGCAACGCACCTAATGAGGCCAATAATTGTATTTTTGATAACTAAAACATGACTTGTACTCGTCCTTGCTTGTCGACTGCATAAACTTAGAAGCTTTGTATTTCGTACAGAGTCGTGCGACTGCATACCACAGCGGGCGACATTAATTGCCTGACGATAAATGTAAATGTTTCCGAGAGAAAAGCGGCCAATGTGACGAAATGCCATTACGCCATTATGAAAACAAATGACAAAACGCTATGTTTACTTCGGTATTTACTACACAGTAACACTTCTCGCATTTTCTCCTTTATTGTGGCCGCCATACCTCGGCTCATGCTAAATCTTAAGGTCGTAGGTCAACTGCAACGCACCTAATGAGGCCAATAATTGTATTTTTGATAACTAAAACATGACTTGTACTCGTCCTTGCTTGTCGACTGCATAAACTTAGAAGCTTGTATTTCGTACAGAGTGGTGTGACTGCTTACCACAGCGGGCGACATTAATTGCCTGACGATAAATGTAAATGTTTCCAAGAGAAAAGCGGCCAATGTGACGAACTGTCATTACGCCATTATGAAAACAAATGACAAAACGCTATGTTTACTTCGGTATTTACTACACAGTAACACTACTCGCATTTTCTCCTTTATTGTGGCCGCCATAACTCGGTTCATGCTAAATCTTAAGGTCGTAGGTCAACTGCAACGCACCTAATGAGGCCAATAATTGTATTTTTGATAACTATAACGTGACTTGTACTCGTCCTTGCTTGTCGACTGCATAAACTTAGAAGCTGGTATTTCGTACAGAGTGGTGCGACTGCATACCTCAGTGGGCGACATTAATTGCCTGACGATAAATGTAAATGTATCCGAGAGAAAAGCGGCCATTGTGACGAACTGTCATTACGCCATTATGAAAACAAATGACAAAACGCTATGTTTACTTCGGTATTTACTACACAGTAACACTACTCGCATTTTCTCCTTTATTGTGGCCGCCATACCTCGGTTCATGCTAAATCTTAAGGTCGTAGGTCAACTGCAAAGCACCTAATGAGGCCAATAATTATATTTTTTATAACTAAAACATGACTTGTACTCGTCCTTGCTTGTCGACTGCATAAACTTAGAAGCTTGTATTTCGTACAGAGTGGTGCGACTGCATACCTCAGCGGGCGACATTAATTGCCTGACGATAAATGTAAATGTTTCCGAGAGAAAAGCGGCCATGTGACGATCTGTCATTACGTCTTTATGAAAACAAATGACAAAACGCTATGTTTACTTCGGTATTTACTACACAGTAACACTACTCGCATTATCTCCTTTATTGTGGCTGCTATACCTCGGTTCATGCTAAATTTTAAGGTCGTAGGTCAACTGCAATTAACCTAATGAGGCCAATAATTGTATTTTTGATAACTAAAACATGACTTGTACTCGTCCTTGCTTGTCGACTGCATAAACTTAGGAGCTTGTATTTCGTACAGAGTGGTGCGACTGCATACCTCAGCGGGCGACATTAATTGCCTGACGATAAATATAAATTTTCCCGAGAGAAAAGCGGCCAATGTGACGAACTGTCATTAAGCCATTATGAAAACAAATGACAAAACGCTATGTTTACTTCGGTATTTACTACACAGTAACACTACTCGCATTTTCTCCTTTATTGTGGCCGCTATACCTCGGTTCATGCTAAATTTTAAGGTCGTAGGTCAACTGCAACGCACCTAATGAGGCCAATAATTGTATTTTTGATAACTAAAACACGACTTGTACTCGTCCTTGCTTGTCGACTGCATAAACTTAGAAGCTTGTATTTCGTACAGAGTGGTGCGACTGCATACCACAGCGGGCGACATTGATTGCCTGACGATAAATATAAATGTTTCCGAGAGAAAAGCGGCCAATGTGAAGAACTGTCATTACGCCAATTTGAAATCAAATGACAAAACGCTATGTTTACTTCGGTATTTACTACACAGTAACACTACTAGCATTTTCTCCTTTATTGTGGCCGCTATACCTCGGTTCACGCTAAATCTTAAGGTCGTAGGTCAACTGCAACGCACCTAATGAGGCCAATAATTGTATTTTTGATAACTAAAACATGACTTGTACTCGTCCTTGCTTGTCGACTGCATAAACTTAGAAGCTTGTATTTCGTACAGAGTGGTGCAACTGCATACCACAGCGGGCGACATTGATTGTCTGACGATAAATATAAATGTTTCCGAGAGAAAAGCGGCCAATGTGACGAACTGTCATTACGCCATTATGAAAACAAATGACAAAACGCAATGTTTACTTCGGTATTTACTACACAATAACACTACTCGCATTTTCTCCTTTATTGTGGCCGCTATACCTCGGTTCATGCTAAATCTTAAGGTCGTAGGTCAACTGCAACGCACCTAATGAGGCCAATAATTGTATTTTTGATAACTAAAACATGACTTGTACTCGACCTTGCTTGTCGACTGCATAAACTTAGAAGCTTGTATTTCGTACAGAGTGGTGCGACTGCATACCTCAGCGGGCGACTTTAATTGCCTGACGATAAATGTAAATGTTTCCGAGAGAAAAGCGGCCAATGTGACGAACTGTCATTACGCCATTATGAAAACAAATGACAAAACGCTATGTTTACTTCGGTATTTACTACACAGTAACACTACTCGCATTTTCTCCTTTATTGTGGCCGCCATACCTCGGTTCATGCTAAATCTTAAGGTCGTAGGTCAACTGCAACGCTCCTAATGAGGCCAATAGTTGTATTTTTGATAACTAAAAAATGACTTGTACTCGTCTTTGCTTGTCGACTGCATAAACGTAGAAGCTTGTATTTCGTACAGAGTGGTGCGACTGCATACCTCAGCGGGCGACATTAATTGCCTGACGATAAATGTAAATGTTTCCGAGAGAAAAGCGGCCAATGTGACGAACTGTCATTACGCCATTATGAAAACAAATGACAAAACGCTATGTTTACTTCGGTATTTACTACACAGTAACACTACTCGCATTTTCTCCTTTATTGTGGCCGCTATACCTCGGTTCATGCTAAATCTTAAGGTCGTAGGTCAACTGCAACGCACCTAATGAGGCCAATAATTGTATCTTTGATTACTAAAACATGACTTGTACTCGTCCTTGCTTGTCGACTGCATAAACTTAGAAGCTTGTATTTCGTACAGAGTGGTGCGACTGCATACCACAGTGGGCGACTTTGATTGCCTGACGATAAATATAAATGTTTCCGAGAGAAAAGCGGCCAATGTGACGAACTGTCATTACGCCATTATGAAAACAAATGACAAAACGCTATGTTTCCTTCGGTATTTACTACACAGTAACACTACTCGCATTTTCTCCTTTATTGTGGCCGCTATACCTAGGTTCATGCTAAATCTTAAGGTCGTAGGTCAACTGCAACGCACCTAATGAGGCCAATAATTGTATTTTTGATAACTAAAACATGACTTGTACTCGTCCTTGCTTGTCGACTGCATAAACTTAGAAGCTTGTATTTCGTACAGAGTGGTGGGACTGCATACCTCAGCAGGCGACATTAATTGCCTGACGATAAATATAAATGTTTCCGAGAGAAACGCGGCCAATGTGACGAACTGTCATTACGCCATTGTGAAAACAAATGACAAAACGCTATGTTTACTTCGGTATTTACTACACAGTAACACTACTCGCATTTTCTCCTTTATTGTGGCCGCTATACTTCGGTTCATGCTAAATCTTAAGGTCGTAGGTCAACTGCAACGCACCTAATGAGGCCAATAATTGTATTTTTGATAACTAAAACATGACTTGTACTCGTCCTTGCTTGTCGACTGCATAAACTTGGAAGCTTGTATTTCATACAGAGTGGTGCGACTGCATACCTCAGCGGGCGACATTAATTGATTGACGATAAATGTAAATGTTTCCGAGAGAAAAACGGCCAATGTGACGAACTGTCATTACGCCATTATGAAAACAAATGACAAAACGCTATGTTTCCTTCGGTATTTACTACACAGTAACACTACTCGCATTTTCTCCTTTATTGTGGCCGCTATACCTCGGTTCATGCTCAATCTTAAGGTCGTAGGTCAACTGCAACGCACCTAATGAGGCCAATAATTGTATTTTTGATAACTAAAACATGACTTGTACTCGTCCTTGCTTGTCGACTGCATAAACTTAGAAGCTTGTATTTCGTACAGAGTGGTGCGACTGCATACCACAGCGGGCGACATTGATTGCCTGACGATAAATATAATTGTTTCCGAGAGAAAAGCGGCCAATGTGACGAACTGTCATTACGCCAATTTGAAAGCAAATGACAAAAGGCTATGTTTACTTCGGTATTTACTACACAGTAACACTACTCGCATTTTCTACTTTATTGTGGCCGCTATACCTCGGTTCATGCTAAATCTTAGGGTCGTAGGTCAACTGCAACGCACCTAATGAGGCCAATAATTGTATTTTTGATAACTAAAACATGACTTGTACTCGTCCTTGCTTGTCGACTGCATAAACTTAGAAGCTTGTATTTCGTACAGAGTGGTGCAACTGCATACCACAGCGGGCGACATTGATTGCCTGACGATAAATATAAATGTTTCCGAGAGAAAAGCGGCCAATGTGACGAACTGTCATTACGCCATTATGAAAACAAATGACAAAACGCAATGTTTATTTCGGTATTTACTACACAGTAACACTACTCGCATTTTCTCCTTTATTGTGGCCGCTATGCCTCGGTTCATGCTAAATCTTAAGGTCGTAGGTCAACTGCAACGCACCTAATGAGGCCAATAATTGTATTTTTGATAACTAAAACATGACTTGTACTCGTCCTTGCTTGTCGACTGCATAAACTTAGAAGCTTGTATTTCGTACAGAGTGGTGCGACTGCATACCTCAGCGGGCGACATTAATTGCCTGACGATAAATGTAAATGTTTCCGAGAGAAAAGCGGCCAATGTGACGAACTGTCATTACGCCATTATGAAAACAAATGAGAAAACCCTATGTTTACTTCGGTATTTACTACACAGTAACACTACTCGCATTTTCTCCTTTATTGTGGCCGCCATACCTCGGTTCATGCTAAATCTTAAGGTCGTAGGTCAACTGCAACGCACCTAATGAGGCCAATAGTTGTAATTTTGATAACTAAAAAATGACTTGTACTCGTAATTGCTTGTCGACTGCATAAACGTAGAAGCTTGTATTTCGTACAGAGTGGTGCGACTGCATACCTCAGCAGGCGACATTAATTGCCTGACGATAAATGTAAATGTTTCCGAGAGAAAAGCGGCCAATGTGACGAGATGTCATTACGCCATTATGAAAACATATGACAAAACGCTATGTTTACTTCGGTATTTACTACACAGTAACACTTCTCGCATTTTCTCCTTTATTGTGGCCGCCATACCTCGGTTCACGCTAAATCTTAAGGTCGTAGGTCAACTGCAACGCACCTAATGAGGCCAATAATTGTATTTTTGATAACTACAACATGACTTGTACTCGTCCTTGCTTGTCGACTGCATAAACTTAGAAGCTTGTATTTCGTACAGATTGGTGCGACTGCATACCTCAGCGGGCGACATTAATTGCCTGACGATAATTGTAAATGTTTCTGAGAGAAAAGCGGCCAATGTGACGAACTGTCATTACGCCATTATGAAAACAAATGACAAAACGCTATGTTTACATCGGTATTTACTACACAGTAACACTACTCGCATTTTCTCCTTTATTGTGGCCGCCATACCTCGGTTCATGCTAAATCTTAAGGTCGTAGGTCAACTGCAACGCACCTAATGAGGCCAACAATTGTATTTTTGATAACTAAAACATGACTTGTACTCGCCCTTGCTTGTCAACTGCATAAACTTAGAAGCTACTATTTCGTACAGAGTGATGCGACTGCATACCTCAGCAGGCGACATTAATTGCCTGACGATAAATGTAAATGTTTCCGAGAGAAAAGCGGCCAATGTGACGAACTGTCATTACGCCATTATGAAAACAAGTGTCAAAACGCTATGTTTACTTCGGTATTTACTACACAGTAACACTACTCGCATTTTCTCCTTTATTGTGGCCGCCATACCTCGGTTCATGCTAAATCTTAAGGTCGTAGGTCAACTGCAACGCACCTAATGAGGCCAATAATTGTATTTTTGATAACTAAAACATGACTTGTACTCGTCCTTGCTTGTCGACTGCATAAACTTAGAAGCTTCTATTTCGTACAGAGTGGTGCGACTGCATACCTCACCGGGCGACATTAATTGCCTGACGATAAAAGTAAATGTTTCCGAGAGGAAAGCGGCCAATGTGACGAACTGTCATTACGCCATTATGAAAACAAATGACAAAACGCTATGTTTACTTCGGTATTTACTACACAGTAACACTACTCGCATTTTCTCCTTTATTGTGGCCGCCATACCTCGGTTCATGCTAAATCTTAAGGTCGTAGGTCAACTGCAACGCACCTAATGAGGCCAATAATTGTATTTTTGATAACTAAAACATGACTTGTACTCGTCCTTGCTTGTCGACTGCATAAACTTAGAAGCTTGTATTTCGTACAGAGTGGTGCGACTGCATACCTCAGTGGGCGACATTAATTGCCTGCCGATAAATATAAATGTTTCCGAGAGAAAAGCGGCCATGTGACGATCTGTCATTACGTCTTTATGAAAACAAATGACAAAACGCTATGTTTACTTCGGTATTTACTACACAGTAACACTACTCGCATTTTCTCTTTTATTGTGGCCGCCATACCTCGGTTCATGCTAAACCTTAATGTCGTAGGTCAACTGCAACGCACCTAATGAGGCCAATAATTGTATTTCCGATAACTAAAACATGACTTGTACTCGTCCTTGCTTGTCGACTGCATAAACTTAGAAGCTTGTATTTCGTACAGAGTTGTGCGACTGCATACCTCAGCGGGCGACATTAATTGCCTGACGATGAATGTAAATGTTTCCGAGAGAAAAGCGGCCATGTGTCGATCTGTCATTACGTCTTTATGAAAACAAATGAAAAAACACTATGTTTACTTCGGTATTTACTACACAGTAACACTACTCGCATTTTCTCCTTTATTGTGGCCGCCATACCTCGGTTCATGCAAAATCTTAAGGTCGTAGATCAACTGCAACGCACCTAATGAGGCCAATAATTGTATTTATGATAACTAAAACATGACTTGTACTAGTCCCTGCTTGTCGTCTGCATAAACTTAGAAGCTTGTATTTGGTACAGAGTCGTGCGACTGCATACCTCGGCGGGCGACATTAATTGCCTGACGATAAATGTAAATGTTTCCGAGAGAAAAGCGGCCATGTGACGATCTGTCATTACGTCTTTATGAAAACAAATGACAAAACGCTATGTTTACTTCGGTATTTACTACACAGTAACACTACTCGCATTTTCTCCTTTTTTGTGGCCGCCATACCTCGGTTCATGCTAAAACTTAAGGTCGTAGGTCAACTGCAACCCACCTAATGAGGCCAATAATTGTAATTTTGATAACTAAAACATGACTTGTACTCGTCCTTGCTTGTCGACTGCATAAACTTAGAAGCTTGTATTTCGTACAGAGTGGTGCAACTGCATACCTCAGCGGGCGACATTAATTGCCTGACGATAAATGTAAACGTTTCCGGGAGAAAAGTGGCCAATGTGACGAACTGTCATTACGCCATTATGAAAACAAATGACCAAACGCTATGTTTACTTCGGTATTTACTACACAGTAACACTACTCGCATTTTCTCCTTTATTGTGGCCGCCATACCTCGATTCATGCTAAATCTTAAGGTCGTAGGTCAACTGCAAGGCACCTAATGAGGCCAATAATTGTATTTTTGATAACTAAAACATGACTTGTACTCGTCCTTGCTTGTCGACTGCATAAACTTAGAAGCTTGTATTTCGTACAGAGTGGTGCGGCTGCATACCTCAGCGGGCGACATTAATTGCCTGACGATAAATGTAAACGTTTCCGAGAGAAAAGCGGCCAATGTGACGAACTGTCATTACGCCATTATGAAAACAAATGACAAAACGCTATGTTTACTTCGGTATTTACTACACAGTAACACTACTCGCATTTTCTCCTTTATTGTGGCCGCCATACTCGGTTCATGCTAAATCTTAAGGTCGTAGGTCAACTGCAACGCACCTAATGAGGCCAATAATTGTATTTTTGATAACTAAAACATGACTTGTACTCGTCCTTGCTTGTCGACTGCATAAAGTTAGAAGCTTGTATTTCGTACAGAGTGGTGCGACTGCATACCTCAGCAGGCGACATTAATTGCCTGACGATAAATGTAAATGTTTCCGAGAGAAAAGCGGCGAATGTGACGAACTGTCATTACGCCATTATGAAAACAAATGACAAAACGCTATGTTTACTTCGGTATTTACTACACAGTAACACTACTCGCATTTTCTCCTTTATTGTGGCCGCCATACCTCGGTTCATGCTAAATCTTAAGGTCGTAGGTCAACTGCAACGCACCTAATGAGGGCAATAATTGTATTTTTGATAACTAAAACATGACTTGTATTCGTCCTTGCTTGTCGACTGCATAAACTTAGAAGCTTGTATTTCGTACAGAGTGGTGCGACTGCATACCTCAGCAGGCAACATGAATTGCCTGACGATAAATGTAAATGTTTCCGAGAGAAAAGCGGCCATGTGACGATCTGTCACTACGTCGTTATGAAAACAAATGACAAAACGCGTTTACTTCGGTATTTACTACACAGTAACACTACTCGCATTTTCTCCTTTATTGTGGCCGCCATACCTCGGTTCATGCTAAATCTTAAGGTCGTAGGTCAACTGCAACGCACCTAATGGGGCCAATAATTGTATTTTTGATAACTAAAACATGACTTGTACTCGTCCTTGCTTGTCGACTGCATCAACTTAGAAGCTTGTATTTCATACAGAGTGGTGCGACTGCATACCTCAGCAGGCGACATTATTTGCCTGACGATAAATGTAAATGTTTCCGAGAGAAAAGCGGCCAATGTGACGAACTGTCATTACGCCATCATGAAAACAAATGACAAAACGCTATGTTTACTTCGGTATTTACTACACAGTAACACTACTCGCATTTTCTCCTTTATTGTGGCCGCCATACCTCGGTTCATGCTAAATCTTAAGGTCGTAGGTCAACTGCAACGCACCTAATGAGGCCAATAATTGTATTTTTGATAACTAAAACATGACTTGTACTCGTCCTTGCTTGTCGACTGCATAAACTTAGAACCTTGTATTACGTACAGAGTGGTGCGACTGCATACCTCAGCGGGCGACATTAATTACCTGACGATAAATATAAATGTTTCCGAGAGAAAAGCGGCCAATGTGACGAACTGTCATTACGCCATTATGAAAACAAATGACAAAACGCTATGTTTACTTCGGTATTTACTACACAGTAACACCACTCGCATTTTCTCCCTTATTGTGGCCGCCATACCTCGGTTCATGCTAAATCTTAAGGTCGTAGGTCAACTTCAAGGCACCTAATGAGGCCAATAATTGTATTTTTGATACTAAAACATGACGTGTACTCGTCCTTGCTTGTCGACTGCATAAACTTAGAAGCTTGTATTTCGTACAGAGCCGTGCGACTGCATACCTCAGCGGGCGACATTAATTGCCTGACGATAAATGTAAATGTTTCCGAGAGAAAAGCGGCCAAAGTTACGAATTGTCATTACGCCATTATGAAAACAAATGACAAAACGCTATGTTTACTTCGGTATTTACTACACAGTAACACTACTCACATTTTCTGCTTTATTGTGGCCGCCATACCTCGGTTCATGCTAAATCTTAAGGTTGTAGGTCAACTGCAACGCACCTAATGAGGCCAATAATTGTATTTTTGATACTAAAACATGACGTGTACTCGTCCTTGTTTGTCGACTGCATAAACTTAGAAGCTTGTATTTCGTACAGAGTCGTGCGACTGCATACCTCAGCGGGCGACATTAATTGCCTGACGATAAATGTAAATGTTTCCGAGAGAAAAGCGGCCATGTGACGATCTGTCATTACGTCTTTATGAAAACAAATGACAAAACGCTATGTTTACTTCGGTATTTACTACACAGTAACACTACTCGCATTTTCTCCTTTATTGTGGCCGCCATACCTCGGCTCATGCTAAATCTTAAGGTCGTAGGTCAACTGCAACGCACCTAATGAGGCCAATAATTGTATTTTTGATACTAAAACATGACGTGTACTCGTCCTTGCTTGTCGACTGCATAAACTTAGAAGCTTGTATTTCGTACAGCGTGGTGCGACTGCATACCTCACCGGGCGACATTAATTGCCTGACAATAAATGTAATCGTTTCCGAGAGAAAAGCGGCCAATGTGACGAACTGTCATTACGCCATTATGAAAACAAATGACAATACGCTATGTTTACTTCGGTATTTACTAAACAGTAACACTACCCGCATTTTCTCCTTTATTGTGGCCGCCATACCTCGGTTCATGCTAAATCTTAAGGTCGTAGGTCAACTTCAAGGCACCTAATGAGGCCAATAATTGTATTTTTGATACTAAAACATGACGTGTACTCGTCCCTGCTTGTCGACTGCATAAACTTAGAAGCTTGTATTTCGTACAGAGTCGTGCGACTGCATACCTCAGTGGGCGACATTAATTGCCTGACGATAAATGTAAATGTTTCCGAGAGAAAAGCGGCCAATGTGATGATCTGTCATTACGCCATTACGAAAACAAATGACAAAACGCTATGTTTACTTCGGTATTTACTACACAGTAACACTACTCGCATTTTCTCCTTTATTGTGGCCGCCATACCTCAGTTCATGCTAAATCTTAAGGTTGTAGGTCAACTGCAACGCACCTAATGAGGCCAATAATTGTATTTTTGATACTAAAACATGACGTGTACTCGTCCTTGCTTGTCGACTGCATAAACTTAGAAGCTTGTATTTCGTACAGAGTGGTGCGACTGCATACCTCACGCGGGCGACATTAATTGCCTGACGATAAATGTAAATGTTTCCGAGAGAAAAGCGGCCAATGTGACGAACTGTCATTACGCCATTATGAAAACAAATGACAAAACGCTATGTTTACTTCGGTATTTACTACACAGTAACACTACTCGCATTTTCTCCTTTATTGTGGCCGCCATACCTCGGTTCATGCTAAATCTTAAGGTCGTAGGTCAACTGCAACGCACCTAATGAGGCCAATAATTGTATTTTTGATAACTAAAACATGACTTGTACTCGTCCTTGCTTGTCGACTGCATAAACTTAGAAGCTTGTATTTCGTACAGATTGGTGCGACTGCATACCTCACCGGGCGACATTAATTGCCTGACGATAAATGTAAATGTTTCCGAGAGAAAAGCGGCCAATGTGACGAACTGTCATTACGCCATTATGAAAACAAATGACAAAACGCTATGTTTACTTCGGTATTTACTACACAGTAATACTACTCGCATTTTCTCCTTTATTGTGGCCGCCATACCTCGGTTCATGCTAAATCTTAAGGTCGTAGGTCAACTGCAACGCACCTAATGAGGCCAATAATTGTATTTTTGATACTAAAACATGACGTGTACTCGTCCTTGCTTGTCGACTGCATAAACTTAGAAGCTTGTATTTCGTACAGAGTCGTGCGCCTGCATACCTCACCGGGCGACATTAATTGCCTGACGAAAAAATGTAAATGTTTCCGAGAGAAAAGCGGCCATGTGACGATCTGTCATTACGTCTTTATGAAAGCAAATGACAAAACGCTATGTTTACTTCGGTATTTACTACACAGTAACACTTCTCGCATTTTCTCCTTTATTGTGGCAGCCATACCTCGGTTCATGCTAAATCTTAAGGTCGTAGGTCAACTTCAAGGCACCTAATGAGGCCAATAATTGTAGTTTTGATAACTAAAACATGATTTGTACTCGTCCTTGCTTGTCGACTGCATAAACGTAGAAGCTTGTATTTCGTACAGAGTGGTGCGACTGCATACCTCAGCGGGCGACATTAATTGCCTGATGATAAATGGAAATGTTTCCGAGAGAAAAGCGGCCAATGTTACGAACTGTCATTACGCCATTATGAAAACAAATGACAAAACGCTATGTTTACTTCGGTATTTACTACACAGTAACACTACTCGCATTTTCTGCTTTATTGTGGCCGCCATACCTCGGTTCATGCTAAATCTTAAGGTTGTAGGTCAACTGCAACGCACCTAATGAGGCCAATAATTGTATTTTTGATACTAAAACATGACGTGTACTCGTCCTTGCTTGTCGACTGCATAAACTTAAAAGCTTGTATTTCGTACAGAGTCGTGCGACTGCATACCTCAGCGGGCGACATTAATTGCGTGACGATAAATGTAAATGTTTCCGAGAGAAAAGCGGCCATGTGACGATCTGTCATTACGTCTTTATGAAAACAAATGACAAAACGCTATGTTTACTTCGGTATGTACTACACGGTAACACTACTCGCATTTTCTCCTTTATTGTGGCCGCCATACCTCGGCTCATGCTAAATCTTAAGGTCGTAGGTCAACTGCAACCCACCTAATGAGGCCAATAATTGTATTTTTGATACTAAAACATGACGTGTACTCGTCCTTGCTTGTCGACTGCATAAACTTAGAAGCTTGTATTTCGTACAGAGTCGTGCGACTGCATACCTCAGCGGGCGACATTAATTGCCTGACGATAAATGTAAATGTTTCCGAGAGAAAAGCGGCCATGTGACGATCTGTCATTACGTCTTTATGAAAACAAATGACAAAACGCTATGTTTACTTCGGTATTTACTACACAGTAACACTACCCGCATTTTCTCCTTTATTGTGGCCGCCATACCTCGGTTCATGCTAAATCTTAAGGTCGTAGGTCAACTGCAACGCACCTAATGAGGCCAATAATTGTATTTTTGATACTAAAACATGACGTGTACTCGTCCTTAGTTGTCGACTGCATAGACTTAGAAGCTTGTATTTCGTACAGAGTGGTGCGACTGCATACCTCACGCGGGCGACATTAATTGCCTGACAATAAATGTAAATGTTTCCGAGAGCAAAGCGGCCAATGTGACGAACTGTCATTACGCCATTATGAAAACAAATGACAATACGCTATGTTTACTTCGGTATTTACTAAACAGTAACACTACCCGCATTTTCTCCTTTATTGTGGCCGCCATACCTCGGTTCATGCTAAATCTTAAGGTCGTAGGTCTACTTCAAGGCACCTAATGAGGCCAATAATTGTATTTTTGATACTAAAACATGACGTGTACTCGTCCTTGCTTGTCGACTGCATAAACTTAGAAGCTTGTATTTCGTACAGAGTCGTGCGACTGCATACCTCAGTGGGCGACATTAATTGCCTGACGATAAATGTAAATGTTTCCGAGAGAAAAGCGGCCAATGTGACGAACTGTCATTACGCCATTATGAAAACAAATGACAAAACGCTATGTTTACTTCGGTATTTACTACACAGTAATACTACTCGCATTTTCTCCTTTATTGTGGCCGCCATACCTCGGTTCATGCTAAATCTTAAGGTCGTAGGTCAACTGCAACGCACCTAATGAGGCCAATAATTGTATTTTTGATACTAAAACATGACGTGTACTCGTCCTTGCTTGTCGACTGCATAAACTTAGAAGCTTGTATTTCGTACAGAGTCGTGCGCCTGCATACCTCACCGGGCGACATTAATTGCCTGACGAAAAAATGTAAATGTTTCCGAGAGAAAAGCGGCCATGTGACGATCTGTCATTACGTCTTTATGAAAGCAAATGACAAAACGCTATGTTTACTTCGGTATTTACTACACAGTAACACTTCTCGCATTTTCTCCTTTATTGTGGCCGCCATACCTCGGTTCATGCTAAATCTTAAGGTCGTAGGTCAACTTCAAGGCACCTAATGAGGCCAATAATTGTAGTTTTGATAACTAAAACATGATTTGTACTCGTCCTTGCTTGTCGACTGCATAAACGTAGAAGCTTGTATTTCGTACAGAGTGGTGCGACTGCATACCTCAGCGGGCGACATTAATTGCCTGATGATAAATGGAAATGTTTCCGAGAGAAAAGCGGCCAATGTTACGAACTGTCATTACGCCATTATGAAAACAAATGACAAAACGCTATGTTTACTTCGGTATTTACTACACAGTAACACTACTCGCATTTTCTGCTTTATTGTGGCCGCCATACCTCGGTTCATGCTAAATCTTAAGGTTGTAGGTCAACTGCAACGCACCTAATGAGGCCAATAATTGTATTTTTGATACTAAAACATGACGTGTACTCGTCCTTGCTTGTCGACTGCATAAACTTAAAAGCTTGTATTTCGTACAGAGTCGTGCGACTGCATACCTCAGCGGGCGACATTAATTGCGTGACGATAAATGTAAATGTTTCCGAGAGAAAAGCGGCCATGTGACGATCTGTCATTACGTCTTTATGAAAACAAATGACAAAACGCTATGTTTACTTCGGTATGTACTACACGGTAACACTACTCGCATTTTCTCCTTTATTGTGGCCGCCATACCTCGGCTCATGCTAAATCTTAAGGTCGTAGGTCAACTGCAACCCACCTAATGAGGCCAATAATTGTATTTTTGATACTAAAACATGACGTGTACTCGTCCTTGCTTGTCGACTGCATAAACTTAGAAGCTTGTATTTCGTACAGAGTCGTGCGACTGCATACCTCAGCGGGCGACATTAATTGCCTGACGATAAATGTAAATGTTTCCGAGAGAAAAGCGGCCATGTGACGATCTGTCATTACGTCTTTATGAAAACAAATGACAAAACGCTATGTTTACTTCGGTATTTACTACACAGTAACACTACCCGCATTTTCTCCTTTATTGTGGCCGCCATACCTCGGTTCATGCTAAATCTTAAGGTCGTAGGTCAACTGCAACGCACCTAATGAGGCCAATAATTGTATTTTTGATACTAAAACATGACGTGTACTCGTCCTTAGTTGTCGACTGCATAGACTTAGAAGCTTGTATTTCGTACAGAGTGGTGCGACTGCATACCTCACGCGGGCGACATTAATTGCCTGACAATAAATGTAAATGTTTCCGAGAGCAAAGCGGCCAATGTGACGAACTGTCATTACGCCATTATGAAAACAAATGACAATACGCTATGTTTACTTCGGTATTTACTAAACAGTAACACTACCCGCATTTTCTCCTTTATTGTGGCCGCCATACCTCGGTTCATGCTAAATCTTAAGGTCGTAGGTCTACTTCAAGGCACCTAATGAGGCCAATAATTGTATTTTTGATACTAAAACATGACGTGTACTCGTCCTTGCTTGTCGACTGCATAAACTTAGAAGCTTGTATTTCGTACAGAGTCGTGCGACTGCATACCTCAGTGGGCGACATTAATTGCCTGACGATAAATGTAAATGTTTCCGAGAGAAAAGCGGCCAATGTGACGAACTGTCATTACGCCATTATGAAAACAAATGACAAAACGCTATGTTTACTTCGGTATTTACTACACAGTAACACTACTCGCATTTTCTCCTTTATTGTGGCCGCGATACCTCGGTTCATGCTAAATCTTAAGGTCGTAGGTCAACTGCAACGCACCTAATGAGGCCAATAATTGTATTTTTGATAACTAATACATGACTTGTACTCGTCCTTGCTTGTCGACTGCATAAACTTAGAAGCTTGTATTTCGTACAGAGTGGTGCGACTGCATACCTCACCGGGCGACATTAATTGCCTGACGATAAATGTAAATGTTTCCGAGAGAAAAGCGGCCAATGTGACGAACTGTCATTACGCCATTATGAAAACAAATGACAAAACGCTATGTTTACTTCGGTATTTACTACACAGTAATACTACTCGCATTTTCTCCTTTATTGTGGCCGCCATACCTCGGTTCATGCTAAATCTTAAGGTCGTAGGTCAACTGCAACGCACCTAATGAGGCCAATAATTGTATTTTTGATACTAAAACATGACGTGTACTCGTCCTTGCTTGTCGACTGCATAAACTTAGAAGCTTGTATTTCGTACAGAGTCGTGCGCCTGCATACCTCACCGGGCGACATTAATTGCCTGACGATAAATGTAAATGTTTCCGAGAGAAAAGCGGCCATGTGACGATCTGTCATTACGTCTTTATGAAAACAAATGACAAAAGGCTATGTTTACTTCGGTATTTACTACACAATAACACTACTCGCATTTTCTCCTTTATTGTGGGCGCCATACCTCGGTTCATGCTAAATCTTAAGGTCGTAGGTCAACTTCAAGGCACCTAATGAGGCCAATTATTGTAGTTTTGATAACTAAAACATGATTTGTACTCTTCCTTGCTTGTCGACTGCATAAACGTAGAAGCTTGTATTTCGTACAGAGTGGTGCGACTGCATACCTCAGCGGGCGACATTAATTGCCTGATGATAAATGTAAATGTTTCCGAGAGAAAAGCGGCCATGTGACGATCTGCCATTACGTCTTTATGAAAACAAATGACAAAACGCTATGTTTACTTCGGTATTTACTACACAGTAACACTACTCGCATTTTCTCCTTTATTGTGGCCGCCATACCTCGGTTCATGCTAAATCTTAACGTCGTAGTTCAACTGCAACGCACCTAATGAGGACAATAATTGTATTTTTGATAACTAAAACATGACTTGTACTCGTCCTTGCTTGTCGACTGCATAAACTTAGAAGCTTGTATTTCGTACAGAGTGGTGCGACTGCATACCTCAGCAGGCGACATTAATTGCCTGACGATAAATGTAAATGTTTCCGAGAGAAAAGCGGCCATGTGACGATCTGTCACTACGTCTTTATGAAAACAAATGCCAAAACGCTATGTTTACTTTGGTATTTACTACACAGTAACACTACTCGCATTTTCTCCTTTATTGTGGCCGCCATACCTCGGTTCATGCTAAATCTTAAGGTCGTAGGTCAACTGCAACGCACCTAATGGGGCCAATAATTGTATTTTTGATAACTAAAACATGACTTCTACTCGTCCTTGCTTGTCGACTGCATAAACTTAGAAGCTTGTATTTCGTACAGAGCGGTGCGACTGCATACCTCAGCAGGCGACATTAATTGCCTGACGATAAATGTAAATGTTTCCGAGAGAAAAGCGGCGAATGTGACGAACTGTCATTACGCCATTATGAAAACAAATGACAAAACGCTATGTTTACTTCGGTATTTACTACACAGTAACACTACTCGCATTTTCGCCTTTATTGTGGCCGCCATACCTCGGTTCATGCTAAATCTTAAGGTCGTAGGTCAACTGCAACGCACCTAATGAGGGCAATAATTGTATTTTTGATAACTAAAACATGACTTGTACTCGTCCTTGCTTGTCGACTGCATAAACTTAGAAGCTTGTATTTCGTACAGAGTGGTGCGACTGCATACCTCAGCAGGCGACATTAATTGCCTGATGATAAATGTAAATGTTTCCGAGAGAAAAGCGGCCATGTGACGATCTGTCACTACGTCGTTATGAAAACAAATGACAAAACGCTATGTTTACTTCGCTATTTACTACACAGTAACACTACTCGCATTTTCTCCTTTATTGTGGCCGCCATACCTCTGTTCATGCTAAATCTTAAGGTCGTAGGTCAACTGCAACGCACCTAATGAGGCCAATAATTGTATTTTTGATAACTAAAACATGACTTGTACTCGTCCTTGCTTGTCGACTGCATAAACTTAGAAGCTTGTATTTCATACAGAGTGATGCGACTGCATACCTCAGCAGGCGACATTAATTGCCTGACGATAAATGTAAATGTTTCCGAGAGAAAAGTGGCCAATGTGACGAACTGTCATTACGCCATTATGAAAACAAATGACAAAACGCTATGTTTACTTCGGTATTTACTACACAGTAACACTACTCGCATTTTCTCCTTTATTGTGGCCGCCATACCTCGGTTCATGCTAAATCTTAAGGTCGTAGGTCAACTGCAACGCACCTAATGAGGCCAATAATTGTATTTTTGATAACTAAAACATGACTTGTACTCGTCCTTGCTTGTCGACTGCATAAACTTAGAACCTTGTATTACGTACAGAGTGGTGCGACTGCATACCTCAGCGGGCGACATTAATTGCCTGACGATAAATGTAAATGTTTCCGAGAGAAAAGCGGACCATGTGACGAACTGTCATTACGCCATTATGATAACAAATGACAATACGCTATGTTTACTTCGCTATTTACTAAACAGTAACACTACTCGCATTTTCTCCTTTATTGTGGCCGCCATACCTCGGTTCATGCTAAATCTTAAGGTCGTAGGTCAATTTCAAGGCACCTAATGAGGCCAATAATTGTATTTTTGATACTAAAACATGACGTGTACTCGTCCTTGCTTGTCGACTGCATAAACTTAGAAGCTTGTATTTCGTACAGAGTCGTGCGACTGCATACCTCAGCGGGCGACATTAATTGCCTGACGATAAATGTAAATGTTTCCGAGAGAAAAGCGGCCATGTAACGATCTGTCATTACGTCTTTATGAAAACAAATGACAAAACGCTATGTTTACTTCGGTATTTACTACACAGTAACACTACTCGCATTTTCTCCTTTATTGTGGCCGCCATACCTCGGTTCATGCTAAATCTTAAGGTCGTAGGTCAACTGCAACGCACCTAATGAGGCCAATAATTGTATTTTTGATACTAAAACATGACGTGTACTCGTCCTTAGTTGTCGACTGCATAGACTTAGAAGCTTGTATTTCGTACAGAGTGGTGCGACTGCATACCTCACGCGGGCGACATTAATTGCCTGACAATAAATGTAAATGTTTCCGAGAGAAAAGCGGCCAATGTGACGAACTGTCATTACGCCATTATGAAAACAAATGACAATACGCTATGTTTACTTCGGTATTTACTAAACAGTAACACTACCCGCATTTTCTCCTTTATTGTGGCCGCCATACCTCGGTTCATGCTAAATTCTAAGGTCGTAGGACTACTTCAAGGCACCTAATGAGGCCAATAATTGTATTTTTGATACTAAAACATGACGTGTACTCGTCCTTGCTTGTCGACTGCATAAACTTAGAAGCTTGTATTTCGTACAGAGTCGTGCGACTGCATACCTCAGTGGGCGACATTAATTGCCTGACGATAAATGTAAATGTTTCCGAGAGAAAAGCGGCCAATGTGACGAACTGTCATTACGCCATTATGAAAACAAATGACAAAACGCTATGTTTACTTCGGTATTTACTACACAGTAACACTACTCGCATTTTCTCCTTTATTGTGGCCGCCATACCTCGGTTCATGCTAAATCTTAAGGTCGTAGGTCAACTGCAACGCACCTAATGAGGCCAATAATTGTATTTTTGATAACTAATACATGACTTGTACTCGTCCTTGCTTGTCGACTGCATAAACTTAGAAGCTTGTATTTCGTACAGAGTGGTGCGACTGCATACCTCACCGGGCGACATTAATTGCCTGACGATAAATGTAAATGTTTCCGAGAGAAAAGCGGCCAATGTGACGAACTGTCATTACGCCATTATGAAAACAAATGACAAAACGCTATGTTTACTTCGGTATTTACTACACAGTAATACTACTCGCATTTTCTCCTTTATTGTGGCCGCCATACCTCGGTTCATGCTAAATCTTAAGGTCGTAGGTCAACTGCAACGCACCTAATGAGGCCAATAATTGTATTTTTGATACTAAAACATGACGTGTACTCGTCCTTGCTTGTCGACTGCATAAACTTAGAAGCTTGTATTTCGTACAGAGTCGTGCGCCTGCATACCTCACCGGGCGACATTAATTGCCTGACGATAAATGTAAATGTTTCCGAGAGAAAAGCGGCCATGTGACGATCTGTCATTACGTCTTTATGAAAACAAATGACAAAACGCTATGTTTACTTCGGTATTTACTACACAGTAACACTACTCGCATTTTCTCCTTTATTGTGGCCGCCATACCTCGGTTCATGCTAAATCTTAAGGTCGTAGGTCAACTTCAAGGCACCTAATGAGGCCAATTATTGTAGTTTTGATAACTAAAACATGATTTGTACTCTTCCTTGCTTGTCGACTGCATAAACGTAGAAGCTTGTATTTCGTACAGAGTGGTGCGACTGCATACCTCAGCGGGCGACATTAATTGCCTGATGATAAATGTAAATGTTTCCGAGAGAAAAGCGGCCATGTGACGATCTGCCATTACGTCTTTATGAAAACAAATGACAAAACGCTATGTTTACTTCGGTATTTACTACACAGTAACACTACTCGCATTTTCTCCTTTATTGTGGCCGCCATACCTCGGTTCATGCTAAATCTTAACGTCGTAGTTCAACTGCAACGCACCTAATGAGGACAATAATTGTATTTTTGATAACTGAAACATGACTTGTACTCGTCCTTGCTTGTCGACTGCATAAACTTAGAAGCTTGTATTTCGTACAGAGTGGTGCGACTGCATACCTCAGCAGGCGACATTAATTGCCTGACGATAAATGTAAATGTTTCCGAGAGAAAAGCGGCCATGTGACGATCTGTCACTACGTCTTTATGAAAACAAATGCCAAAACGCTATGTTTACTTTGGTATTTACTACACAGTAACACTACTCGCATTTTCTCCTTTATTGTGGCCGCCATACCTCGGTTCATGCTAAATCTTAAGGTCGTAGGTCAACTGCAACGCACCTAATGGGGCCAATAATTGTATTTTTGATAACTAAAACATGACTTCTACTCGTCCTTGCTTGTCGACTGCATAAACTTAGAAGCTTGTATTTCGTACAGAGCGGTGCGACTGCATACCTCAGCAGGCGACATTAATTGCCTGACGATAAATGTAAATGTTTCCGAGAGAAAAGCGGCGAATGTGACGAACTGTCATTACGCCATTATGAAAACAAATGACAAAACGCTATGTTTACTTCGGTATTTACTACACAGTAACACTACTCGCATTTTCGCCTTTATTGTGGCCGCCATACCTCGGTTCATGCTAAATCTTAAGGTCGTAGGTCAACTGCAACGTACCTAATGAGGGCAATAATTGTATTTTTGATAACTAAAACATGATTTGTACTCGTCCTTGCTTGTCGACTGCATAAACTTAGAAGCTTGTATTTCGTACAGAGTGGTGCGACTGCATACCTCAGCAGGCGACATTAATTGCCTGACGATAAATGTAAATGTTTCCGAGAGAAAAGCGGCCATGTGACGATCTGTCACTACGTCGTTATGAAAACAAATGACAAAACGCTATGTTTACTTCGCTATTTACTACACAGTAACACTACTCGCATTTTCTCCTTTATTGTGGCCGCCATACCTCTGTTCATGCTAAATCTTAAGGTCATAGGTCAACTGCAACGCACCTAATGAGGCCAATAATTGTATTTTTGATAACTAAAACATGACTTGTACTCGTCCTTGCTTGTCGACTGCATAAACTTAGAAGCTTGTATTTCATACAGAGTGGTGCGACTGCATACCTCAGCAGGCGACATTAATTGCCTGACGATAAATGTAAATGTTTCCGAGAGAAAAGCGGCCAATGTGACGAACTGTCATTACGCCATTATGAAAACAAATGACAAAACGCTATGTTTACTTCGGTATTTACTACACAGTAACACTACTCGCATTTTCTCCTTTATTGTGGCCGCCATACCTCGGTTCATGCTAAATCTTAAGGTCGTAGGTCAACTGCAACGCACCTAATGAGGCCAATAATTGTATTTTTGATAACTAAAACATGACTTGTACTCGTCCTTGCTTGTCGACTGCATAAACTTAGAACCTTGTATTTCGTACAGAGTGGTGCGACTGCATACCTCAGCGGGCGACATTAATTGCCTGACGATAAATGTAAATGTTTCCGAGAGAAAAGCGGACCATGTGACGAACTGTCATTACGCCATTATGAAAAGAAATGACAATACGCTATGTTTACTTCGCTATTTACTAAACAGTAACACTACTCGCATTTTCTCCTTTATTGTGGCCGCCATACCTCGGTTCATGCTAAATCTTAAGGTCGTAGGTCAATTTCAAGGCACCTAATGAGGCCAATAATTGTATTTTTGATACTAAAACATGACGTGTACTCGTCCTTGCTTGTCGACTGCATAAACTTAGAAGCTTGTATTTCGTATAGAGTCGTGCGACTGCATACCTCAGTGGGCGACATAAATTGCCTGACGATAAATGTAAATGTTTCCGAGAAAAAAGCGGCCAATGTGACGAACTGTCATTACGCCATTATGAAAACAAATGACAAAACGCTATGTTTACTTCGGTATTTACTACACAGTAACACTACTCGCATTTTCTCCTTTTATGTGGCCGCCATAACTCTGTTCATGCTAAATCTTAAGGTCGTAGGTCAACTGCAACGCACCTAATGAGGCCAATAATTGTATTTTTGATAACTAAAACATGACTTGTACTCGTCCTTGCTTGTCGACTGCATAAACTTAGAAGCTTGTATTTCGTACAGAGTGGTGCTACTGCATACCTCAGCGGGCGACATTAATTGCCTGACGATAAATGTAAATGTTTCCGAGAGAAAAGCGGCCATGTGACGATCTGTCATTACGTCTTTATGAAAACAAATGACAAAACGCTATGTTTACTTCGGTATTTACTACACAGTTACACTACTCGCATTTTCTCCTTTACTGTGGCCGCCATACCTCGGTTCATGCTAAATCTTAAGGTCGTAGGTCAACTTCAAGGCACCTAATGAGGCCAATAATTGTAGTTTTGATAACTAAAACATGATTTGTACTCGTCCTTGCTTGTCGACTGCATAAACGTAGAAGCTTGTATTTCGTACAGAGTGGTGCGACTGCATACCTCAGCGGGCGACATTAATTGCCTGATGATAAATGTAAATGTTTCCGAGAAAAAAGCGGCCATGTGACGATCTGCCATTACGTCTTTATGAAAACAAATGACAAAACGCTATGTTTACTTCAGTATTTACTACACAGTAACACTACTCGCATTTTCTCCTTTATTGTGGCCGCCATACCTCATTTCATGCTAAATCTTAACGTCGTAGTTCAACTGCAACGCACCTAATGAGGACAATAATTGTATTTTTGATAACTAAAACATGACTTGTACTCGTCCTTGCTTGTCGACTGCATAAACTTAGAAGCTTGTATTTCGTACAGAGTCGTGTGACTGCATACCTCAGCGGGCGACAATAATTGCCTGACGATAAATGTAAATGTTTCCGAGAGAAAAGCGGTCATGTGACGATCTGTCATTACGTCTTTATGAAAACAAATGACAAAACGCTATGATTACTTCGGTATTTACTACACAGTAACACTACTCGCATTTTCTCCTTTATTGTGGCCGCCATACTTCGGTTCATGCTAAATCTTAAGGTCGTGGGTCAACTTCAAGGCACCTAATGAGGCCAACAATTGTATTTTTGATAACTAAAACATGATTTGTACTCGTCCTTGCTTGTCGACTGCATAAACGTAGAAGCTTGTATTTCGTACAGAGTGGTGCGACTGCATACCTCAGCGGGCGACATTAATTGCCTGACGATAAATGTAAATGTTTCCGAGAGAAAAGCGGCCATGTGACGATCTGCCATTACGTCTTTATGAAAACAAAAGACAAAACGCTATGTTTACTTCGGTATTTACTACACAGTAACACTACTCGCATTTTCTCCTTTATTGTGGCCGCCAAACCTCGGTTCATGCTAAATCTTAAGGTCGTAGGTCAACTGCAACGCACCTAATGAGGTCAATAATTGTATTTTTGATAACTAAAACATGACTTGTACTCGTCCTTGCTTGTCGACTGCATAAACTTAGAAGCTTGTATTTCGTACAGAGTCGTGTGACTGCATACCTCAGCGGGCGACATTAATTGCCTGACGATAAATGTAAATGTTTCCGAGAGAAAAGCGGCCATGTGACGATCTGTCATTACGTCTTTATGAAGACAAATGACAAAACGCTATGTTTACTTCGGTATTTACTACACAGTAACACTACTCGCATTTTCTCCTTTATTGTGGCCGCCATACCTCGGTTCATGCTAAATCTTAAGGTCGTAGGTCAACTGCAACGCACCTAATGAGGCCAATAATTGTATTTTTGATAACTAAAACATGACTTGTACTCGTCCTTGCTTGTCGACTGCATAAACTTAGAAGCTTGTATTTCGTACAGAGTGGTGCGACTGCATACCTCAGGGGGCGACATTAATTGCCTGACGATAAATGTAAATGTTTCCGAGAGAAAAGCGGCCATGTGACGATCTGTCATTTCGTCTTTATGAAAACAAATGACAAAACGCTATGTTTACTTCGGTATTTACTACACAGTAACACTACTCGCATTTTCTCCTTTATTGTGGCCGCCAAACCTCGGTTCATGCTATCTCTTAAGGTCGTAGGTCAACTGCAACGCACCTAATGAGGCCAATAATTGTATTTTTGATAACTAAAACATGACTTGTACTCGTCCTTGCTTGTCGACTGCATAAACTTAGAAGCTTGTATTTCGTACAGAGTCGTGTGACTGCATACCTCAGCGGGCGACATTAATTGCCTGACGATAAATGTAAATGTTTCCGAGAGAAAAGCGGCCATGTGACAATCTGTCATTACGTCTTTATGAAAACAAATGACAAAACGCTATGTTTACTTCGGTATTTACTACACAGTAACACTACTCGCATTTTCTCCTTTATTGTGGCCGCCATACCTCGGTTCATGCTAAATCTTAAGGTCGTAGGTCAACTGCAACGCACCTAATGAGGCCAATAATTGTATTTTTGATAACTAAAACATGACTTGTACTCGTCCTTGCTTGTCGACTGCATAAACTTATAAGCTTGTATTTCGTACAGAGTGGTGTGACTGCATACCTCAGCGGGCGACATTAATTCCCTGACGATAAATATAAATGTTTCCGAGAGAAAAGCGGCCATGTGACGATCTGTCATTACGTCTTTATGAAAACAAATGACAAAACGCTTTTTTACTTCGGTATTTACTACACAGTAACACTACTCGCATTTTCTCCTTTATTGTGGCCGCCATACCTCGGTTCATGCTCAATCTTAAGGTCGTAGGTCAACTGCAACGCACCTAATGAGGCCAATAATTGTATTTTTGATAACTAAAACATGACTTGTACTCGTCCTTGCTTGTCGACTGCATAAACTTATAAGCTTGTATTTCGTACAGAGTGGTGTGACTGCATACCTCAGCGTGCGACATTAATTGCCTGACGATAAATGTAAATGTTTCCGAGAGAAAAGCGGCCATGTGACGATCTGTCATTACGTCTTTATGAAAACAAATGACAAAACGCTTTTCCTTCGGTATTTACTACACAGTAACACTACTCGCATTTTCTCCTTTATTGTGGCCGACATACCTCGGTTCATGCTATCTCTTAAGGTCGTAGGTCAACTGCAACGCACCTAATGAGGCCAATAATTGTATTTTTGATAACTAAAACATGACTTGTACTCGTCCTTGCTTGTCGACTGCATAAACTTAGAAGCTTGTATTTCGTACAGAGTCGTGTGACTGCATACCTCAGCGGGTGACATTAATTGCCTGACGATAAATGTAAATGTTTCCGAGAGAAAAGCGGCCATGTGACAATCTGTCATTACGTCTTTATGAAAACAAATGGCAAAACGCTATGTTTACTTCGGTATTTACTACACAGTAACACTACTCGCATTTTCTCCTTTATTGTGGCCGCCATACCTCGGTTCATGCTAAATCTTAAGGTTGTAGGTCAACTGCAACGCACCTAATGAGGCCAATAATTGTATTTTTGATAACTAAAACATGACTTGTACTCGTCCTTGCTTGTCGACTGCATAAACTTATAAGCTTGTATTTCGTACAGAGTGGTGTGACTGCATACCTCAGCGGGCGACATTAATTCCCTGACGATAAATATAAATGTTTCCGAGAGAAAAGCGGCCATGTGACGATCTGTCATTACGTCTTTATGAAAACAAATGACAAAACGCTTTTTTACTTCGGTATGTACTACACAGTAACACTACTCGCATTTTCTCCTTTATTGTGGCCGCCATACCTCGGTTCATGCTAAATCTTAGGGTCGTAGGTCAACTGCAACGCACCTAATGAGGCCAATAATTGTATTTTTGATAACTAAAACATGACTTGTACTCGTCCTTGCTTGTCGACTGCATAAACTTATAAGCTTGTATTTCGTACAGAGTGGTGTGACTGCATACCTCAGCGTGCGACATTAATTGCCTGACGATAAATGTAAATGTTTCCGAGAGAAAAGCGGCCATGTGACGATCTGTCATTACGTCTTTATGAAAACAAATGACAGAACGCTTTTCCTTCGGTATTTACTACACAGTAACACTACTCGCATTTTCTCCTTTATTGTGGCCGCCATACCTCGGTTCATGCTATCTCTTAAGGTCGTAGGTCAACTGCAACGCACCTAATGAGGCCAATAATTGTATTTTTGATAACTAAAACAAGACTTGTACTCGTCCTTGCTTGTCGACTGCATAAACTTAGAAGCTTGTATTTCGTACAAAGTCGTGTGACTGCATACCTCAGTGGGCGACATTAATTGCCTGACGATAAATGTAAATGTTTCCGAGAGAAAAGCGGCCATGTGACAATCTGTCATTACGTCTTTATGAAAACAAATGACAAAACGCTATGTTTACTTCGGTATTTACTACACAGTAACACTACTCGCATTTTCTCCTTTATTGTGGCCACCATACCTCGGTTCATGCTATCTCTTAAGGTCGTAGGTCAACTGCAACGCACCTAATGAGGCCAATAATTGTATTTTTGATAACTAAAACATGACTTGTACTCGTCCTTGCTTGTCGACTGCATAAACTTATAAGCTTGTATTTCGTACAGAGTGGTGTGACTGCATACCTCAGCGGGCGACATTAATTCCCTGACGATAAATATAAATGTTTCCGAGAGAAAAGCGGCCATGTGACGATCTGTCATTACGTCTTTATGAAAACAAATGACAAAACGCTTTTTTACTTCGGTATTTACTACACAGTAACACTACTCGCATTTTCTCCTTTATTGTGGCCGATATACCTCGGTTCATGCTAAATCTTAAGGTCGTAGGTCAACTGCAACGCAAATAATAAGGCAAATAATTGTATTTTTGGTAACTAAAACATGACTTGTACTCGTCCTTGCTTGTCGACTGCATAAACGTAGAAGCTTGTATTTCGTACAGAGTGGTGCGACTGCATACCTCAGGGGGCGACATTAATTGCCTGACGATAAATGTAAATGTTTCCGAGAGAAAAGCGGCCATGTGACGATCTGCCATTACGTCTTTATGAAAACAAAAGACAAAACGCTATGTTTACTTCGGTATTTACTACACAGTAACACTACTCGCATTTTCTCCTTTATTGTGGCCGCCATACCTCAGTTCATGCTAAATCTTAAGGTCGTAGGTCAACTGCAACGCACCTAATGAGGAAAATAATTGTATTTTTGATAACTAAAACATGACTTGTACTCGTCCTTGCTCGTCGACTGCATAAACTTAGAAGCTTGTATTTCGTACAGAGTGGTGCGACTGCATACCTCAGCGGGCGACATTAATTTCCAGACGATAAATGTAAATGTTTCCGAAAGAAAAGGGGCCAATGTGACGATCTGTCATTACGCCATTTTGAAAACCAATGACAAAACGCTATGTTTACTTCGGTATTTACTACACAGTAACACTACTCGCATTTTCTCCTTTATTGTGGCCGCCATTCCTCGGTTCATGCTAAATCATAAGGTCGTAGGTCAACTGCAACGCACCTAATGAGGCCAATAATTGTATTTTTGATAACTAAAACATGACTTGTACTCGTACTTGCTTGTCGACTGCATAAACTTAGAAGCTTGTATTTCGTACAGAGTGGTGCGACTGCATACCTCAGCAGGCGACATTAATTGCCTGACGTTAAATGTAAATGTTTCCGAGAGAAAAGCGGCCATATGACGAACTGTCATTACGCCATTATGAAAACAAATGACAAAACGCTATGTTTACTTCGGTATTTACTACACAGTAACACTACTCGCATTTTCTCCTTTATTGTGGCCGCCATACCTCGGTTCATGCTAAATCTTAAGGTGTTAGGTCAACTGCAACGCACCAAATGAGGCCAATAATTGTATTTTTGATAACTAAAACATGACTTGTACTCGTCCTTGCTTGTCGACTGCATAAACTTAGAAGCTTGTATTTCGTACAGAGTGGTGCGACTGCATACCTCAGCGGGCGACATTAATTGCATGACGATAAATTTAATGTTTCCGAGAGAAAAGCGGCCATGTGACGATCTGTCATTACGTCTTTATGAAAACAAATGACAAAACGCTATGTTTACTTCGCTATTTACTAGACAGTAACACTACTCGCTTTTTCTCCTTTATTATGGCCGCCATACCTCTGTTCATGCTAAATCTTAAGGTCGTAGGTCAACTGCAACGCACCTAATGAGGCCAATAATTGTATTTTTGATAACTAAAACATGACTTGTACTCGTCCTTGCTCGTCGACTGCATAAACTTAGAAGCTTGTATTTCGTACAGAGTGGTGCGGCTGCATACCTCAGCGGGCGACATTAATTGCCTGACGATAAATGTAAATGTTTCCGAGAGAAAAGCGGCCATGTGACGATCTGTCATTACGTCATTATGAAAACAAATGACAAAACGCTATGTTTACTTCGCTATTTACTACACAGTAACACTACTCTCATTTTCTCCTTTATTGTGGCCGCCATACCTCGGTTCATACTAAATCATAAGTTCGTAGGTCAACTGCAACGCATTTAATGAGGCCAATAATTGTATTTTTGATAACTAAAACATGACTTGTACTCGTCCTTGCCTGCCGACTGCATAAACTTAGAAGCTTGTATTTCGTACAGAGTGGTGCGACTGCATACCTCAGCGGGCGACATTAATTGCCTGAAGATAAATGTAAATGTTTCCGAGAGAAAAGCGGCCAATGTGACGAACTGTCATTACGCCATTATGAAAACAAATGACAAAACGCTATGTTTACTTCGGTATTTACTACACAGTAACACTACTCGCATTTTCTCCTTTATTGTGGCCGCCATACCTCTGTTCATGCTAAATCCTAAGGTCGTAGGTCAACTGCAATGCACCTAATGAGTCCAATAATTGTATTTTTGATAACTGAAACACGACTTGTACTCGTCCTTGCCTGTCGACTACATAAACTTAGAGGCTTGTATTTCGTACAGAGTGGTGCGACTGCATACCTCAGCGGGCGACATTAATTGCCTGACGATAAATGTAAATGTTTCCGAGAGAAAAGCGGCCATGTGACGATCTGTCATTACGTCTCTATGAAAACAAATGACAAAACGCTATGTTTACTTCGCTATTTACTACACAGTAACACTACTCTCATTTTCACCTTTATTGTGGCCGCCATACCTCTGTTCATGCTAAATCTTAAGGTCGTAGGTCAACTGGAACGCACCTAATGAGGCCAATAATTGTATTTTTGATAACTAAAACATGACTTGTACTCGTCCTTGCTTGTCGACTGAATAAACTTAGAAGCTTGTATTTCGTACAGAGTGGTGCGACTGCATACCTCAGGTGGCGACATTAATTGCCTGACGATAAATGTAAATGTTTCCGAGAGAAAAGCGGCCATGTGACGATCTGCCATTACGTCTTTATGAAAACAAAAGACAAAACGCTATGTTTACTTCGGTATTTACTACACAGTAACACTACTCGCATTTTCTCCTTTATTGTGGCCGCCATACCTCAGTTCATGCTAAATCTTAAGGTCGTAGGTCAACTGCAACGCACCTAATGAGGCCAATAATTGTATTTCTGATAACTAAAACATGACTTGTACTCGTCCTTGCTTGTCGACTGCATAAACTTAGAAGCTTGTATTTCGTACAGAGTGGTGCGACTGCATACCTCAGCGGGCGACATTAATTCCCTGACGATAAATGTAAATGTTTCCGAGAGAAAAGCGGCCATGTGACGATCTGTCATCACGTCTTTATGAAAACGAATGACAAAACGCTTTTCGTTCGGTATTTACTACACAGTAACACTACTCGCATTTTGTCCTTTATTGTGGCCGCCATACCTCGGTTCATGCTAAATCTTAAGGTCGTAGGTCAACTGCAATGCACCTAATGAGGCCAATAATTGTATTTTTGATAACTAAAACATGACTTGTACTCGTCCTTGCTTGTCGACTGCATAAACTTAGAAGCTTGTATTTCGTACAGAGTGGTGCGACTGCATACCTCAGGGGGCGACATTAATTGCCTGACGATAAATGTAAATGTTTCCGAGAGAAAAGCGGCCATGTGACGATCTGTCATTTCGTCTTTATGAAAACAAATGACAAAACGCTATGTTTACTTCGGTATTTACTACACAGTTACACTACTCGCATTTTCTCCTTTATTGTGGCCGCCATACCTCGGTTCATGCTAAATCTTAAGGTCGTAGGTCAACTGCAACGCACCTAATGAGGCCAATAATTGTATTTTTGATAACTAAAACATGACTTGTACTCGTCCTTGCTTGTCGACTGCATAAACTTAGAAGCTTGTATTTTGTACAGAGTGGTGCGACTGCATACCTCAGGGGGCGACATTAATTGCCTGACGATAAATGTAAATGTTTCCGAGAGAAAAGCGGCCATGTGACGATCTGTCATCACGTCTTTATGAAAACGAATGACAAAACGCTTTTCGTTCGGTATTTACTACACAGTAACACTACTCGCATTTTGTCCTTTATTGTGGCCGCCATACCTCGGTTCATGCTAAATCTTAAGGTCGTAGGTCAACTGCAACGCACCTAATGAGGCCAATAATTGTATTTTTGATAACTAAAACATGACTTGTACTCGTCCTTGCTTGTCGACTGCATAAACTTAGAAGCTTGTATTTCGTACAGAGTGGTGCGACTGCATACCTCAGCGGGCGACATTAATTCCCTGACGATAAATGTAAATGTTTCCGAGAGAAAAGCGGCCATGTGACGATCTGTCATCACGTCTTTATGAAAACGAATGACAAAACGCTTTTCGTTCGGTATTTACTACACAGTAACACTACTCGCATTTTGTCCTTTATTGTGGCCGCCATACCTCGGTTCATGCTAAATCTTAAGGTCGTAGGTCAACTGCAACGCACCTAATGAGGCCAATAATTGTATTTTTGATAACTAAAAACATGACTTGTACTCGTCCTTGCTTGTCGACTGCATAAACTTAGAAGCTTGTATTTCGTACAGAGTGGTGCGACTGCATACCTCAGGGGGCGACATTAATTGCCTGACGATAAATGTAAATGTTTCCGAGAGAAAAGCGGCCATGTGACGATCTGTCATTTCGTCTTTATGAAAACAAATGACAAAACGCTATGTTTACTTCGGTATTTACTACACAGTAACACTACTCGCATTTTCTCCTTTATTGTGGCCGCCATACCTCGGTTCATGCTAAATCTTAAGGTCGTAGGTCAACTGCAACGCACCTAATGAGGCCAATAATTGTATTTTTGATAACTAAAACATGACTTGTACTCGTCCTTGCTTGTCGACTGCATAAACTTAGAAGCTTGTATTTCGTACAGAGTGGTGCGACTGCATACCTCAGCGGGCGACATTAATTCCCTGACGATAAATGTAAATGTTTCCGAGAGAAAAGCGGCCATGTGACGATCTGTCATCACGTCTTTATGAAAACCAATGACAAAACGCTTTTCGTTCGGTATTTACTACACAGTAACACTACTCGCATTTTGTCCTTTATTGTGGCCGCCATACCTCGGTTCATGCTAAATCTTAAGGTCGTAGGTCAACTGCAACGCACCTAATGAGTCCAATAATTGTATTTTTGATAACTAAAACATGACTTGTACTCGTCCTTGCTTGTCGACTGCATAAACTTAGAAGCTTGTATTTCGTACAGAGTGGTGCGACTGCATACCTCAGCGGGCGACATTAATTCCCTGACGATAAATGTAAATGTTTCCGAGAGAAAAGCGGCCATGTGACGATCTGTCATTTCGTCTTTATGAAAACAAATGACAAAACGCTATGTTTACTTCGGTATTTACTACACAGTAACACTACTCGCATTTTCTCCTTTATTGTGGCCGCCATTCCTCGGTTCATGCTAAATCATAAGGTCGTAGGTCAACTGCAACGCACCTAATGAGGCCAATAATTGTATTTTTGATAACTAAAACATGACTTGTACTCGTACTTGCTTGTCGACTGCATAAACTTAGAAGCTTGTATTTCGTACAGAGTGGTGCGACTGCATACCTCAGCGGGCGACATTAATTGCCTGACGATAAATGTAAATGTTTCCGAGAGAAAAGCGGCCATGTGACGATCTGTCATTACGTCTTTATGAAAACAAATGACAAAACGCTATGTTTACTTCGGTATTTACTACACAGTAACACTACTCGCATTTTCTCCTTTATTGCGGTCGCCATACCTCGGTTCATGCTAAATCTTAAGGTCGTAGGTCAACTGCAACGCACCTAATAAGGCAAATAATTGTATTTTTGGTAACTAAAACATGACTTGTACTCGTCCTTGCTTGTCGACTGCATAAACGTAGAAGCTTGTATTTCGTACAGAGTGGTGCGACTGCATACCTCAGCGGGCGACATTAATTGCCTGACGATAAATGTAAATGTTTCCGAGAGAAAAGCGGCCATGTGACGATCTGTCATTACGTCTTTATGAAAACAAATGACAAAACGCTATGTTTACTTCGGTATTTACTACACAGTAACACTACTCGCATTTTCTCCTTTATTGCGGTCGCCATACCTCGGTTCATGCTAAATCTTAAGGTCGTAGGTCAACTGCAACGCACCTAATAAGGCAAATAATTGTATTTTTGGTAACTAAAACATGACTTGTACTCGTCCTTGCTTGTCGACTGCATAAACGTAGAAGCTTGTATTTCGTACAGAGTGGTGCGACTGCATACCTCAGCGGGCGACATTAATTGCCTGACGATAAATGTAAATGTTTCCGAGAGAAAAGCGGCCAATGTGACGATCTGTCATTACGCCATTATGAAAACAAATGACAAAACGCTATTTTTACTTCGGTATTTACTACACAGTGACACTACTCGCATTTTCTCCTTTATTGTGGCCGCCATTCCTCGGTTCATGCTAAATCATAAGGTCGTAGGTCAACTGCAACGCACCTAATGAGGCCAATAATTGTATTTTTGATAACTAAAACATGACTTGTACTCGTACTTGCTTGTCGACTGCATAAACTTAGAAGCTTGTATTTCGTACAGAGTGGTGCGACTGCATACCTCAGCGGGCGACATTAATTGCCTGACGATAAATGTAAATGTTTCCGAGAGAAAAGCGGCCATGTGACGATCTGTCATTACGTCTTTATGAAAACAAATGACAAAACGCTATGTTTACTTCGGTATTTACTACACAGTAACACTACTCGCATTTTCTCCTTTATTGCGGTCGCCATACCTCGGTTCATGCTAAATCTTAAGGTCGTAGGTCAACTGCAACGCACCTAATAAGGCAAATAATTGTATTTTTGGTAACTAAAACATGACTTGTACTCGTCCTTGCTTGTCGACTGCATAAACGTAGAAGCTTGTATTTCGTACAGAGTGGTGCGACTGCATACCTCAGCGGGCGACATTAATTGCCTGACGATAAATGTAAATGTTTCCGAGAGAAAAGCGGCCATGTGACGATCTGCCATTACGTCTTTATGAAAACAAAAGACAAAACGCTATGTTTACTTCGGTATTTACTACACAGTAACACTACTCGAATTTTCTCCTTTATTGTGGCCGCCATACCTCGGTTCATGCTAAATCTTAAGGTCGTAGGTCAACTGCAACGCACCTAATGAGACCAATAATTGTATTTCTGATAACTAAAACATGACTTGTACTCGTCCTTGCTTGTCGACTGCATAAACTTAGAAGCTTGTATTTCGTACAGAGTCGTGTGACTGCATACCTCAGCGGGCGACATTAATTGCCTGACGATAAATGTAAATGTTTCCGAGAGAAAAGCGGCCATGTGACGATCTGTCATTACGTCTTTATGAAAACAAATGACAAAACGCTATGTTTACTTCGGTATTTACTACACAGTAACACTACTCGCATTTTCTCCTTTATTGTGGCCGCCATACCTCTGTTCATGCTAAATCTTAAGGTCGTAGGTCAACTGCAACGCACCTAGTGAGGCCAATAATTGTATTTTTGATAACTAAAACATGACTTGTACTCGTCCTTGCTTGTCGACTGCATAAACTTAGAAGCTTGTATTTCATACAGAGTGGTGCGACTGCATACCTCAGCGGGCGCCATTAATTCCCTGACGATAAATGTAAATGTTTCCGAGAGAAAAGCGGCCATGTGACGATCTGTCATTACGTCTTTATGAAAACAAATGACAAAACGCTTTTCGTTCGGTATTTACTACACAGTAACACTACTCGCATTTTCTCCTTTATTGTGGCCGCCATACCTCGGTTCATTCTAAATCTTAAGGTCGTAGGTCAACTGCACCGCACCTAATGAGGCCAATAATTGTATTTTTGATAACTAAAACATGACTTGTACTCGTCCTTGCTTGTCGACTGCATAAACTTAGAAGCTTGTATTTCGTACAGAGTGGTGCGGCTGCATACCTCAGGGGGCGACATTAATTGCCTGACGATAAATGTAAATGTTTCCGAAAGAAAAGCGGCCATGTGACGATCTGTCATTTCGTCTTTATGAAAACAAATGACAAAACGCTATGTTTACTTCGGTATTTACTACACAGTAACACTACTCGCATTTTCTTCTTTATTGTGGCCGCCATACCTCGGTTCATGCTAAATCTTAAGGTCGTAGGTCAACTGCAACGCACCTAATGAGGCCAATAATTGTATTTTTGATAACTAAAACATGACTTGTACTCGTCCTTGCTTGTCGACTGCATAAACTTAGAAGCTTGTATTTCGTACAGAGTGGTGCGACTGCATACCTCAGCGGCCGACATTAATTCCCTGACGATAAATGTAAATGTTTCCGAGAGAAAAGCGGCCATGTGACGATCTGTCATTACGTCATTATGAAAACAAATGACAAAACGCTTTTTTACTTCGGTATTTACTACACAGTAACACTACTCGCATTTTCTCCTTTATTGTGGCCGCCATACCTCGGTTCATGCTAAATCTTTAGGTCATAGGTCAACTGCAACGCACCTAATGAGGCAAATAATTTTATTTTTGATAACTAAAACATGACATGTACTCGTCCTTGCTTGTCGACTGCATAAACGTAGAAGCTTGTATTTCGTACAGAGTGGTGCGACTGCATACCTCAGCGGGCGACATTAATTGCCTGACGATAAATGTAAATGTTTCCGAGAGAAAAGCGGCCATGTGACGATCTGTCATTACGTCTTTATGAAAACAAATGACAAAACGCTATGTTTACTTCGGTATTTACTACACAGTAACACTACTTGCATTTTCTCCTTTATTGTGGCCGCCATACCTTGGTTCATGCTAAATCTTAAGGTCGTAGGTCAACTGCAACGCACCTAATGAGGCTAATAATTGTATTTTTGATAACAAAAACATGACTTGTACTCGTCCTTGCTTGTCGACTGCATAAACTTAGAAGCTTATATTTCGTACAGAGTGTTGCGACTGCATACCTCAGCGTGCGACATTAATTGCCTGACGATAAATGTAAATGTTTCCGAGAGAAAAGCGGCCAATAATACGAACTGTCATTACGCCGTTATGAAAACAAATGACAAATGCTATGTTTACTTCGGTATTTACTACACAGTAACACTACTCGCATTTTCTCCTTTATTGTGGCCGCCATACCTCGGTTCATGCTAAATCTTAACTTCGTAGGTCAACTGCAACGCACCTAATGAGGCCAATTATTGTATTTTTGATAACTAAAACATGACTTGTACTCGTCCTTGCTTGTCGACTGCATGAACTTAGAAGCTTGTATTTCGTACAGAGTGGTGCGACTGCATACCTCAGTGGGCGACATTAATTGCCTGACGATAAATGTAAATGTTTCCAAGAGAAAAGCGGCCAATGTGACGAACTGTCATTACACCATTATGAAAACAAAT
Organism: Schistocerca piceifrons; assembly: GCF_021461385.2. Classification (NCBI taxonomy): domain Eukaryota; kingdom Metazoa; phylum Arthropoda; class Insecta; order Orthoptera; family Acrididae; genus Schistocerca; species Schistocerca piceifrons. The sequence goes on along the minus strand of NC_060147.1, from coordinate 98,201,305 downwards.
GACAAAACGCTATGTTTACTTCGGTATTTACTACATAGTAACACTACTCGCATTTTCTCCTTTATTGTGGCCGCCATACCTCAGTTCATGCTAAATCTTAAGGTCGTAGGTCAACTGCAACGCACCTAATGAGGCCAATGATTGTATTTTTGATAACTAAAACATGACTTGTACTCGTCCTTGCTTGTCGACTGCATAAACTTAGAAGCTTGTATTTCGTACAGAGTGGTGCGACGGCATACCTCAGTGGGCGACATTAATTGCCTGACGATAAATGTAAATGTTTCCGAGAGAAAAGCGGCCAATGTGACGAACTGTCATTACCCCATTATGAAAACAAATGACAAAACGCTATGTTTACTTCGGTATTTACTACACAGTAACGCTACTCGCATTTTCTCCTTTATTGTGGCCGCCATACCTCAATTCATGCTAAATCTTAACTTCGTAGGTCAACTGCAACGCACCTAATGAGGCCAATAATTGTATTTTTGATAACTAAAACATGACTTGTACTCGTCCTTGCTTGTCGACTGCATAAACTTAGAAGCTTGTATTTCGTACAGAGTGGTGCGACTGCATACCTCAGCGGGCGACATTAATTGCCTGACGATAAATGTAAATGTTTCCGAGAGAAAAGCGGCCATGTGACGATCTGTCATTACGTCTTTATGAAAACAAATGACAAAACGCTATGTTTACTTCGCTATTTACTACACAGTAACACTACTCTCATTTTCTCCTTTATTGTGGCCGCCATACCTCGGTTCATACTAAATCATAAGGTCGTAGGTCAACTGCAACGCACTTAATGAGGCCAATAATTGTATTTTTGATAACTAAAACATGACTTGTACTCGTCCTTGCCTGCCGACTGCATAAACTTAGAGGCTTGTATTTCGTACAGAGTGGTGCGACTGCATACCTCAGCGGGCGACATTAATTGCCTGAAGATAAATTTAAATGTTTCCGAGAGAAAAGCGGCCATGTGACGATCTGTCATTACGTCTTTATGAAAACAAATGACAAAACGCTATGTTTACTTCACTATTTACTACACAGTAACACTACTCTCATTTTCTCCTTTATTGTGGCCGCCATACCTCTGTTCATGCTAAATCTTAAGGTCGTAGGTCAACTGGAACGCACCTAATGAGGCCAATAATTGTATTTTTGATAACTAAAACATGACTTGTACTCGTCCTTGCTTGTCGACTGCATAAACTTAGAAGCTTGTATTTCGTACAGAGTGGTGCGACTGCATACCTCAGTGGGCGACATTAATTGCCTGACGATAAATGTAAATGTTTCCAAGAGAAAAGCGGCCAATGTGACGAACTGTCATTACACCATTATGAAAACAAATGACAAAACGCTATGTTTACTTCGGTATTTACTACACAGTAACACTACTCGCATTTTCTCCTTTATTGTGGCCGCCATTCCTCGGTTCATGCTAAATCATAAGGTCGTAGGTCAACTGCAACGCACCTAATGAGGCCAATAATTGTATTTTTGATAACTAAAACATGACTTGTACTCGTCCTTGCTTGTCGACTGCATAAACTTAGAAGCTTGTATTTCGTACAGAGTGGTGCGACGGCATACCTCAGTGGGCGACATTAATTGCCTGACGATAAATGTAAATGTTTCCGAGAGAAAAGCGGCCAATGTGACGAACTGTCATTACCCCATTATGAAAACAAATGACAAAACGCTATGTTTACTTCGGTATTTACTACACAGTAACGCTACTCGCATTTTCTCCTTTATTGTGGCCGCCATACCTCAATTCATGCTAAATCTTAACTTCGTAGGTCAACTGCAACGCACCTAATGAGGCCAATAATTGTATTTTTGATAACTAAAACATGACTTGTACTCGTCCTTGCTTGTCGACTGCATAAACTTAGAAGCTTGTATTTCGTACAGAGTGGTGCGACTGCATACCTCAGCGGGCGACATTAATTGCCTGACGATAAATGTAAATGTTTCCGAGAGAAAAGCGGCCATGTGACGATCTGTCATTACGTCTTTATGAAAACAAATGACAAAACGCTATGTTTACTTCGCTATTTACTACACAGTAACACTACTCTCATTTTCTCCTTTATTGTGGCCGCCATACCTCGGTTCATACTAAATCATAAGGTCGTAGGTCAACTGCAACGCACTTAATGAGGCCAATAATTGTATTTTTGATAACTAAATCATGAGTTGTACTCGTCCTTGCCTGCCGACTGCATAAACTTAGAGGCTTGTATTTCGTACAGAGTGGTGCGACTGCATACCTCAGCGGGCGACATTAATTGCCTGAAGATAAATTTAAATGTTTCCGAGAGAAAAGCGGCCATGTGACGATCTGTCATTACGTCTTTATGAAAACAAATGACAAAACGCTATGTTTACTTCACTATTTACTACACAGTAACACTACTCTCATTTTCTCCTTTATTGTGGCCGCCATACCTCTGTTCATGCTAAATCTTAAGGTCGTAGGTCAACTGGAACGCACCTAATGAGGCCAATAATTGTATTTTTGATAACTAAAACATGACTTGTACTCGTCCTTGCTTGTCGACTGCATAAACTTAGAAGCTTGTATTTCGTACAGAGTGGTGCGACTGCATACCTCAGTGGGCGACATTAATTGCCTGACGATAAATGTAAATGTTTCCAAGAGAAAAGCGGCCAATGTGACGAACTGTCATTACACCATTATGAAAACAAATGACAAAACGCTATGTTTACTTCGGTATTTACTACACAGTAACACTACTCGCATTTTCTCCTTTATTGTGGCCGCCATTCCTCGGTTCATGCTAAATCATAAGGTCGTAGGTCAACTGCAACGCACCTAATGAGGCCAATAATTGTATTTTTGATAACTAAAACATGACTTGTACTCGTCCTTGCTTGTCGACTGCATAAACTTAGAAGCTTGTATTTCGTACAGAGTGGTGCGACGGCATACCTCAGTGGGCGACATTAATTGCCTGACGATAAATGTAAATGTTTCCGAGAGAAAAGCGGCCAATGTGACGAACTGTCATTACCCCATTATGAAAACAAATGACAAAACGCTATGTTTACTTCGGTATTTACTACACAGTAACGCTACTCGCATTTTCTCCTTTATTGTGGCCGCCATACCTCAATTCATGCTAAATCTTAACTTCGTAGGTCAACTGCAACGCACCTAATGAGGCCAGTAATTGTATTTTTGATAACTAAAACATGACTTGTACTCGTCCTTGCTTGTCGACTGCATAAACTTAGAAGCTTGTATTTCGTACAGAGTGGTGCGACTGCATACCTCAGTGGGCGACATTAATTGCCTGACGATAAATGTAAATGTTTCCAAGAGAAAAGCGGCCAATGTGACGAACTGTCATTACCCCATTATGAAAACAAATGACAAAACGCTATGTTTACTTCGGTATTTACTACACAGTAACGCTACTCGCATTTTCTCCTTTATTGTGGCCGCCATACCTCAATTCATGCTAAATCTTAACTTCGTAGGTCAACTGGAACGCACCTAATGAGGCCAATAATTGTATTTTTGATAACTAAAACATGACTTGTACTCGTCCTTGCTTGTCGACTGCATAAACTTAGAAGCTTGTATTTCGTACAGAGTGGTGCGACTGCATACCTCAGTGGGCGACATTAATTGCCTGACGATAAATGTAAATGTTTCCAAGAGAAAAGCGGGCAATGTGACGAACTGTCATTACACCATTTGAAAACAAATGACAAAACGCTATGTTTACTTCGGTATTTACTACACAGTAACACTACTCGCATTTTCTCCTTTATTGTGGCCGCCATTCCTCGGTTCATGCTAAATCATAAGGTCGTAGGTCAACTGCAACGCACCTAATGAGGCCAATAATTGTATTTTTGATAACTAAAACATGACTTGTACTCGTCCTTGCTTGTCGACTGCATAAACTTAGAAGCTTGTATTTCGTACAGAGTCATGCGACTGCATACCTCAGCGGGCGACATTAATTGCCTGACGATAAATGTAAATGTTTCCGAGAGAAAAGCGGCCATGTGACGATCTGTCATTACGTCTTTATGAAAACAAATGACAAAACGCTATGTTTTCTTCGCTATTTACTACACAGTAACACTACTCTCATTTTGTCCTTTATTGTGGCCGCCATACCTCGGTTCATACTAAATCATAAGGTCGTAGGTCAACTGCAACGCACTTAATGAGGCCAATAATTGTATTTTTGATAACTAAAACATGACTTGTACTCGTCCTTGCCTGCCGACTGCATAAACTTAGAGGCTTGTATTTCGTACAGAGTGGTGCGACGGCATACCTCAGTGGGCGACATTAATTGCCTGACGATAAATGTAAATGTTTCCGAGAGAAAAGCGGCCAATGTGACGAACTGTCATTACCCCATTATGAAAACAAATGACAAAACGCTATGTTTACTTCGGTATTTACTACACAGTAACGCTACTCGCATTTTCTCCTTTATTGTGGCCGCCATACCTCAATTCATGCTAAATCTTAACTTCGTAGGTCAACTGCAACGCACCTAATGAGGCCAATAATTGTATTTTTGATAACTAAAACATGACTTGTACTCGTCCTTGCTTGTCGACTGCATAAACTTAGAAGCTTGTATTTCGTACAGAGTCATGCGACTGCATACCCTCAGCGGGCGACATTAATTGCCTGACGATAAATGTAAATGTTTCCAAAAGAAAAGCGGCCATGTGACGAACTGTCATTACGCCATTATGAAAACAAATGACAAAACGCTATGTTTACTTCGCTATTTACTACACAGTAACACTACTCTCATTTTCTCCTTTATTGTGGCCGCCATTCCTCGGTTCATGCTAAATCATAAGGTCGTAGGTCAACTGCAACGCACCTAATGAGGCCAATAATTGTATTTTTGATAACTAAAACATGACTTGTACTCGTCCTTGCTTGTCGACTGCATAAACTTAGAAGCTTGTATTTCGTACAGAGTCATGCGACTGCATACCCTCAGCGGGCGACATTAATTGCCTGACGATAAATGTAAATGTTTCCGAGAGAAAAGCGGCCATGTGACGATCTGTCATTACGTCTTTATGAAAACAAATGACAAAACGCTATGTTTACTTCGGTATTTACTACACAGTAACACTACTCTCATTTTCTCCTTTATTGTGGCCGCCATACCTCGGTTCATACTAAATCATAAGGTCGTAGGTCAACTGCAACGCACTTAATGAGGCCAATAATTGTATTTTTGATAACTAAAACATGACTTGTACTCGTCCTTGCTTGTCGACTGCATAAACTAAGAAGCTTGTATTTCGTACAGAGTCATGCGACTGCATACCCTCAGCGGGCGACATTAATTGCCTGACGATAAATGTAAATGTTTCCGAGAGAAAAGCGGCCATGTGACGATCTGTCATTACGTCTTTATGAAAACAAATGACAAAACGCTATGTTTACTTCGGTATTTACTACACAGTAACACTACTCTCATTTTCTCCTTTATTGTGGCCGCCATACCTCGGTTCATACTAAATCATAAGGTCGTAGGTCAACTGCAACGCACTTAATGAGGCCAATAATTGTATTTTTGATAACTAAAACATGACTTGTACTCGTCCTTGCTTGTCGACTGCATAAACTTAGAAGCTTGTATTTCGTACAGAGTCATGCGACTGCATACCCTCAGCGGGCGACATTAATTGCCTGACGATAAATGTAAATGTTTCCGAGAGAAAAGCGGCCATGTGACGATCTGTCATTACGTCTTTATGAAAACAAATGACAAAACGCTATGTTTACTTCGGTATTTACTACACAGTAACACTACTCTCATTTTCTCCTTTATTGTGGCCGCCATACCTCGGTTCATACTAAATCATAAGGTCGTAGGTCAACTGCAACGCACTTAATGAGGCCAATAATTGTATTTTTGATAACTAAAACATGACTTGTACTCGTCCTTGCTTGTCGACTGCATAAACTTAGAAGCTTGTATTTCGTACAGAGTCATGCGACTGCATACCCTCAGCGGGCGACATTAATTGCCTGACGATAAATGTAAATGTTTCCGAGAGAAAAGCGGCCAATGTGACGAACTGTCATTACCCCATTATGAAAACAAATGACAAAACGCTATGTTTACTTCGGTATTTACTACACAGTAACGCTACTCGCATTTTCTCCTTTATTGTGGCCGCCATACCTCAATTCATGCTAAATCTTAACTTCGTAGGTCAACTGCAACGCACCTAATGAGGCCAATAATTGTATTTTTGATAACTAAAACATGACTTGTACTCGTCCTTGCTTGTCGACTGCATAAACTTAGAAGCTTGTATTTCGTACAGAGTCATGCGACTGCATACCCTCAGCGGGCGACATTAATTGCCTGACGATAAATGTAAATGTTTCCGAGAGAAAAGCGGCCATGTGACGATCTGTCATTACGTCTTTATGAAAACAAATGACAAAACGCTATGTTTACTTCGGTATTTACTACACAGTAACACTACTCTCATTTTCTCCTTTATTGTGGCCGCCATACCTCGGTTCATACTAAATCATAAGGTCGTAGGTCAACTGCAACGCACTTAATGAGGCCAATAATTGTATTTTTGATAACTAAAACATGACTTGTACTCGTCCTTGCTTGTCGACTGCATAAACTTAGAAGCTTGTATTTCGTACAGAGTCATGCGACTGCATACCCTCAGCGGGCGACATTAATTGCCTGACGATAAATGTAAATGTTTCCGAGAGAAAAGCGGCCATGTGACGATCTGTCATTACGTCTTTATGAAAACAAATGACAAAACGCTATGTTTACTTCGGTATTTACTACACAGTAACACTACTCTCATTTTCTCCTTTATTGTGGCCGCCATACCTCGGTTCATACTAAATCATAAGGTCGTAGGTCAACTGCAACGCACTTAATGAGGCCAATAATTGTATTTTTGATAACTAAAACATGACTTGTACTCGTCCTTGCTTGTCGACTGCATAAACTTAGAAGCTTGTATTTCGTACAGAGTCATGCGACTGCATACCCTCAGCGGGCGACATTAATTGCCTGACGATAAATGTAAATGTTTCCGAGAGAAAAGCGGCCATGTGACGATCTGTCATTACGTCTTTATGAAAACAAATGACAAAACGCTATGTTTACTTCGGTATTTACTACACAGTAACACTACTCTCATTTTCTCCTTTATTGTGGCCGCCATACCTCGGTTCATACTAAATCATAAGGTCGTAGGTCAACTGCAACGCACTTAATGAGGCCAATAATTGTATTTTTGATAACTAAAACATGACTTGTACTCGTCCTTGCTTGTCGACTGCATAAACTTAGAAGCTTGTATTTCGTACAGAGTCATGCGACTGCATACCCTCAGCGGGCGACATTAATTGCCTGACGATAAATGTAAATGTTTCCGAGAGAAAAGCGGCCATGTGACGATCTGTCATTACGTCTTTATGAAAACAAATGACAAAACGCTATGTTTACTTCGGTATTTACTACACAGTAACACTACTCTCATTTTCTCCTTTATTGTGGCCGCCATACCTCGGTTCATACTAAATCATAAGGTCGTAGGTCAACTGCAACGCACTTAATGAGGCCAATAATTGTATTTTTGATAACTAAAACATGACTTGTACTCGTCCTTGCTTGTCGACTGCATAAACTTAGAAGCTTGTATTTCGTACAGAGTCATGTGACTGCATACCCTCAGCGGGCGACATTAATTGCCTGACGATAAATGTAAATGTTTCCGAGAGAAAAGCGGCCATGTGACGATCTGTCATTACGTCTTTATGAAAACAAATGACAAAACGCTATGTTTACTTCGGTATTTACTACACAGTAACACTACTCTCATTTTCTCCTTTATTGTGGCCGCCATACCTCGGTTCATACTAAATCATAAGGTCGTAGGTCAACTGCAACGCACTTAATGAGGCCAATAATTGTATTTTTGATAACTAAAACATGACTTGTACTCGTCCTTGCTTGTCGACTGCATAAACTTAGAAGCTTGTATTTCGTACAGAGTCATGCGACTGCATACCCTCAGCGGGCGACATTAATTGCCTGACGATAAATGTAAATGTTTCCGAGAGAAAAGCGGCCATGTGACGATCTGTCATTACGTCTTTATGAAAACAAATGACAAAACGCTATGTTTACTTCGGTATTTACTACACAGTAACACTACTCTCATTTTCTCCTTTATTGTGGCCGCCATACCTCGGTTCATACTAAATCATAAGGTCGTAGGTCAACTGCAACGCACTTAATGAGGCCAATAATTGTATTTTTGATAACTAAAACATGACTTGTACTCGTCCTTGCTTGTCGACTGCATAAACTTAGAAGCTTGTATTTCGTACAGAGTCATGCGACTGCATACCCTCAGCGCGCGACATTAATTGCCTGACGATAAATGTAAATGATTCCGAGAGAAAAGCGGCCATGTGACGATCTGTCATTACGTCTTTATGAAAACAAATGACAAAACGCTATGTTTACTTCGCTATTTACTACACAGTAACACTACTCGCATTTTCTCCTTTATTGTGGCCGCCATTCCTCGGTTCATGCTAAATCATAAGGTCGTAGGTCAACTGCAACGCACCTAATGAGGCCAATAATTGTATTTTTGATAACTAAAACATGACTTGTACTCGTCCTTGCTTGTCGACTGCATAAACTTAGAAGCTTGTATTTCGTACAGAGTCATGCGACTGCATACCCTCAGCGGGCGACATTAATTGCCTGACGATAAATGTAAATGTTTCCGAGAGAAAAGCGGCCATGTGACGATCTGTCATTACGTCTTTATGAAAACAAATGACAAAACGCTATGTTTACTTCGGTATTTACTACACAGGAACACTACTCTCATTTTCTCCTTTATTGTGGCCGCCATTCCTCGGTTCATACTAAATCATAAGGTCGTAGGTCAACTGCAACGCACCTAATGAGGCCAATAATTGTATTTTTGATAACTAAAACATGACTTGTACTCGTCCTTGCTTGTCGACTGCATAAACTTAGAAGCTTGTTTTTCGTACAGAGTCATGCGACTGCATACCCTCAGCGGGCGACATTAATTGCCTGACGATAAATGTAAATGTTTCCGAGAGAAAAGCGGCCATGTGACGATCTGTCATTACGTCTTTATGAAAACAAATGACAAAACGCTATGTTTACTTCGGTATTTACTACACAGTAACACTACTCTCATTTTCTCCTTTATTGTGGCCGCCATTCCTCGGTTCATACTAAATCATAAGGTCGTAGGTCAACTGCAACGCACCTAATGAGGCCAATAATTGTATTTTTGATAACTAAAACATGACTTGTACTCGTCCTTGCTTGTCGACTGCATAAACTTAGAAGCTTGTATTTCGTACAGAGTCATGCGACTGCATACCCTCAGCGGGCGACATTAATTGCCTGACGATAAATGTAAATGTTTCCGAGAGAAAAGCGGCCATGTGACGATCTGTCATTACGTCTTTATGAAAACAAATGACAAAACGCTATGTTTACTTCGGTATTTACTATACAGTAACACTACTCTCATTTTCTCCTTTATTGTGGCCGCCATACCTCGGTTCATACTAAATCATAAGGTCGTAGGTCAACTGCAACGCACTTAATGAGGCCAATAATTGTATTTTTGATAACTAAAACATGACTTGTACTCGTCCTTGCTTGTCGACTGCATAAACTTAGAAGCTTGTATTTCGTACAGAGTCATGCGACTGCATACCCTCAGCGGGCGACATTAATTGCCTGACGATAAATGTAAATGTTTCCGAGAGAAAAGCGGCCATGTGACGATCTGTCATTACGTCTTTATGAAAACAAATGACAAAACGCTATGTTTACTTCGGTATTTACTACACAGTAACACTACTCTCATTTTCTCCTTTATTGTGGCCGCCATACCTCGGTTCATACTAAATCATAAGGTCGTAGGTCAACTGCAACGCACTTAATGAGGCCAATAATTGTATTTTTGATAACTAAAACATGACTTGTACTCGTCCTTGCTTGTCGACTGCATAAACTTAGAAGCTTGTATTTCGTACAGAGTCATGCGACTGCATACCCTCAGCGGGCGACATTAATTGCCTGACGATAAATGTAAATGTTTCCGAGAGAAAAGCGGCCATGTGACGATCTGTCATTACGTCTTTATGAAAACAAATGACAAAACGCTATGTTTACTTCGGTATTTACTACACAGTAACACTACTCTCATTTTCTCCTTTATTGTGGCCGCCATACCTCGGTTCATACTAAATCATAAGGTCGTAGGTCAACTGCAACGCACTTAATGAGGCCAATAATTGTATTTTTGATAACTAAAACATGACTTGTACTCGTCCTTGCTTGTCGACTGCATAAACTTAGAAGCTTGTATTTCGTACAGAGTCATGCGACTGCATACCCTCAGCGCGCGACATTAATTGCCTGACGATAAATGTAAATGATTCCGAGAGAAAAGCGGCCATGTGACGATCTGTCATTACGTCTTTATGAAAACAAATGACAAAACGCTATGTTTACTTCGCTATTTACTACACAGTAACACTACTCGCATTTTCTCCTTTATTGTGGCCGCCATTCCTCGGTTCATGCTAAATCATAAGGTCGTAGGTCAACTGCAACGCACCTAATGAGGCCAATAATTGTATTTTTGATAACTAAAACATGACTTGTACTCGTCCTTGCTTGTCGACTGCATAAACTTAGAAGCTTGTATTTCGTACAGAGTCATGCGACTGCATACCCTCAGCGGGCGACATTAATTGCCTGACGATAAATGTAAATGTTTCCGAGAGAAAAGCGGCCATGTGACGATCTGTCATTACGTCTTTATGAAAACAAATGACAAAACGCTATGTTTACTTCGGTATTTACTACACAGGAACACTACTCTCATTTTCTCCTTTATTGTGGCCGCCATTCCTCGGTTCATACTAAATCATAAGGTCGTAGGTCAACTGCAACGCACCTAATGAGGCCAATAATTGTATTTTTGATAACTAAAACATGACTTGTACTCGTCCTTGCTTGTCGACTGCATAAACTTAGAAGCTTGTTTTTCGTACAGAGTCATGCGACTGCATACCCTCAGCGGGCGACATTAATTGCCTGACGATAAATGTAAATGTTTCCGAGAGAAAAGCGGCCATGTGACGATCTGTCATTACGTCTTTATGAAAACAAATGACAAAACGCTATGTTTACTTCGGTATTTACTACACAGTAACACTACTCTCATTTTCTCCTTTATTGTGGCCGCCATTCCTCGGTTCATACTAAATCATAAGGTCGTAGGTCAACTGCAACGCACCTAATGAGGCCAATAATTGTATTTTTGATAACTAAAACATGACTTGTACTCGTCCTTGCTTGTCGACTGCATAAACTTAGAAGCTTGTATTTCGTACAGAGTCATGCGACTGCATACCCTCAGCGGGCGACATTAATTGCCTGACGATAAATGTAAATGTTTCCGAGAGAAAAGCGGCCATGTGACGATCTGTCATTACGTCTTTATGAAAACAAATGACAAAACGCTATGTTTACTTCGGTATTTACTATACAGTAACACTACTCTCATTTTCTCCTTTATTGTGGCCGCCATACCTCGGTTCATACTAAATCATAAGGTCGTAGGTCAACTGCAACGCACTTAATGAGGCCAATAATTGTATTTTTGATAACTAAAACATGACTTGTACTCGTCCTTGCTTGTCGACTGCATAAACTTAGAAGCTTGTATTTCGTACAGAGTCATGCGACTGCATACCCTCAGCGGGCGACATTAATTGCCTGACGATAAATGTAAATGTTTCCGAGAGAAAAGCGGCCATGTGACGATCTGTCATTACGTCTTTATGAAAACAAATGACAAAACGCTATGTTTACTTCGGTATTTACTACACAGTAACACTACTCTCATTTTCTCCTTTATTGTGGCCGCCATTCCTCGGTTCATACTAAATCATAAGGTCGTAGGTCAACTGCAACGCACCTAATGAGGCCAATAATTGTATTTTTGATAACTAAAACATGACTTGTACTCGTCCTTGCTTGTCGACTGCATAAACTTAGAAGCTTGTATTTCGTACAGAGTCATGCGACTGCATACCCTCAGTGGGCGACATTAATTGCCTGACGATAAATGTAAATGTTTCCGAGAGAAAAGCGGCCATGTGACGATCTGTCATTACGTCTTTATGAAAACAAATGACAAAACGCTATGTTTACTTCGGTATTTACTATACAGTAACACTACTCTCATTTTCTCCTTTATTGTGGCCGCCATACCTCGGTTCATACTAAATCATAAGGTCGTAGGTCAACTGCAACGCACTTAATGAGGCCAATAATTGTATTTTTGATAACTAAAACATGACTTGTACTCGTCCTTGCTTGTCGACTGCATAAACTTAGAAGCTTGTATTTCGTACAGAGTCATGCGACTGCATACCCTCAGCGGGCGACATTAATTGCCTGACGATAAATGTAAATGTTTCCGAGAGAAAAGCGGCCATGTGACGATCTGTCATTACGTCTTTATGAAAACAAATGACAAAACGCTATGTTTACTTCGCTATTTACTACACAGTAACACTACTCGCATTTTCTCCTTTATTGTGGCCGCCATTCCTCGGTTCATGCTAAATCATAAGGTCGTAGGTCAACTGCAACGCACCTAATGAGGCCAATAATTGTATTTTTGATAACTAAAACATGACTTGTACTCGTCCTTGCTTGTCGACTGCATAAACTTAGAAGCTTGTATTTCGTACAGAGTGGTGCGACTGCATACCTCAGCGGGCGACATTAATTGCCTGATGATAAATGTAAATGTTTCCGAGAGAAAAGCGGCCATGTGACGATCTGTCATTACGTCTTTATGAAAACAAATGACAAAACGCTATGTTTACTTCGGTATTTACTACACAGTAACACTACTCTCATTTTCTCCTTTATTGTGGCCGCCATTCCTCGGTTCATACTAAATCATAAGGTCGTAGGTCAACTGCAACGCACCTAATGAGGCCAATAATTGTATTTTTGATAACTAAAACATGACTTGTACTCGTCCTTGCTTGTCGACTGCATAAACTTAGAAGCTTGTATTTCGTACAGAGTGGTGCGACTGCATACCTCAGCGGGCGACATTAATTGCCTGATGATAAATGTAAATGTTTCCGAGAGAAAAGCGGCCATGTGACGATCTGTCATTACGTCCTTATGAAAACAAATGACAAAACGCTATGTTTACTTCGGTATTTACTACACAGTAACACTACTCTCATTTTCTCCTTTATTGTGGCCGCCATACCTCGGTTCATACTAAATCATAAGGTCGTAGGTCAACTGCAACGCACTTAATGAGGCCAATAATTGTATTTTTGATAACTAAAACATGACTTGTACTCGTCCTTGCTTGTCGACTGCATAAACTTAGAAGCTTGTATTTCGTACAGAGTCATGCGACTGCATACCCTCAGCGGGCGACATTAATTGCCTGACGATAAATGTAAATGTTTCCGAGAGAAAAGCGGCCATGTGACGATCTGTCATTACGTCTTTATGAAAACAAATGACAAAACGCTATGTTTACTTCGCTATTTACTACACAGTAACACTACTCGCATTTTCTCCTTTATTGTGGCCGCCATTCCTCGGTTCATGCTAAATCATAAGGTCGTAGGTCAACTGCAACGCACCTAATGAGGCCAATAATTGTATTTTTGATAACTAAAACATGACTTGTACTCGTCCTTGCTTGTCGACTGCATAAACTTAGAAGCTTGTATTTCGTACAGAGTGGTGCGACTGCATACCTCAGCGGGCGACATTAATTGCCTGATGATAAATGTAAATGTATCCGAGAGAAAAGCGGCCATGTGACGATCTGTCATTACGTCTTTATGAAAACAAATGACAAAACGCTATGTTTACTTCGGTATTTACTACACAGTAACACTACTCTCATTTTCTCCTTTATTGTGGCCGCCATACCTCGGTTCATACTAAATCATAAGGTCGTAGGTCAACTGCAACGCACTTAATGAGGCCAATAATTGTATTTTTGATAACTAAAACATGACTTGTACTCGTCCTTGCTTGTCGACTGCATAAACTTAGAAGCTTGTATTTCGTACAGAGTGGTGCGACTGCATACCTCAGCGGGCGACATTAATTGCCTGATGATAAATGTAAATGTTTCCGAGAGAAAAGCGGCCATGTGACGATCTGTCATTACGTCTTTATGAAAACAAATGACAAAACGCTATGTTTACTTCGGTATTTACTACACAGTAACACTACTCTCATTTTCTCCTTTATTGTGGCCGCCATACCTCGGTTCATACTAAATCATAAGGTCGTAGGTCAACTGCAACGCACTTAATGAGGCCAATAATTGTATTTTTGATAACTAAAACATGACTTGTACTCGTCCTTGCTTGTCGACTGCATAAACTTAGAAGCTTGTATTTCGTACAGAGTCATGCGACTGCATACCCTCAGCGGGCGACATTAATTGCCTGACGATAAATGTAAATGTTTCCGAGAGAAAAGCGGCCATGTGACGATCTGTCATTACGTCTTTATGAAAACAAATGACAAAACGCTATGTTTACTTCGCTATTTACTACACAGTAACACTACTCGCATTTTCTCCTTTATTGTGGCCGCCATTCCTCGGTTCATGCTAAATCATAAGGTCGTAGGTCAACTGCAACGCACCTAATGAGGCCAATAATTGTATTTTTGATAACTAAAACATGACTTGTACTCGTCCTTGCTTGTCGACTGCATAAACTTAGAAGCTTGTATTTCGTACAGAGTGGTGCGACTGCATACCTCAGCGGGCGACATTAATTGCCTGATGATAAATGTAAATGTTTCCGAGAGAAAAGCGGCCATGTGGGATCTGTCATTACGTCTTTATGAAAACAAATGA
This sequence comes from Schistocerca piceifrons, assembly GCF_021461385.2. Taxonomy (NCBI): domain Eukaryota; kingdom Metazoa; phylum Arthropoda; class Insecta; order Orthoptera; family Acrididae; genus Schistocerca; species Schistocerca piceifrons. The sequence goes on along the minus strand of NC_060147.1, from coordinate 98,186,266 downwards.
CAAAACGCTATGTTTACTTCGGTATTTACTACACAGTAACACTACTCTCATTTTCTCCTTTATTGTGGCCGCCATACCTCGGTTCATACTAAATCATAAGGTCGTAGGTCAACTGCAACGCACTTAATGAGGCCAATAATTGTATTTTTGATAACTAAAACATGACTTGTACTCGTCCTTGCTTGTCGACTGCATAAACTTAGAAGCTTGTATTTCGTACAGAGTGGTGCGACGGCATACCTCAGTGGGCGACATTAATTGCCTGACGATAAATGTAAATGTTTCCGAGAGAAAAGCGGCCAATGTGACGAACTGTCATTACCCCATTATGAAAACAAATGACAAAACGCTATGTTTACTTCGGTATTTACTACACAGTAACGCCACTCGCATTTTCTCCTTTATTGTGGCCGCCATACCTCAATTCATGCTAAATCTTAACTTCGTAGGTCAACTGCAACGCACCTAATGAGGCCAATAATTGTATTTTTGATAACTAAAACATGACTTGTACTCGTCCTTGCTTGTCGACTGCATAAACTTAGAAGCTTGTATTTCGTACAGAGTCATGCGACTGCATACCCTCAGCGGGCGACATTAATTGCCTGACGATAAATGTAAATGTTTCCGAGAGAAAAGCGGCCAATGTGACGAACTGTCATTACCCCATTATGAAAACAAATGACAAAACGCTATGTTTACTTCGGTATTTACTACACAGTAACGCTACTCGCATTTTCTCCTTTATTGTGGCCGCCATACCTCAATTCATGCTAAATCTTAACTTCGTAGGTCAACTGCAACGCACCTAATGAGGCCAATAATTGTATTTTTGATAACTAAAACATGACTTGTACTCGTCCTTGCCTGCCGACTGCATAAACTTAGAGGCTTGTATTTCGTACAGAGTGGTGCGACTGCATACCTCAGCGGGCGACATTAATTGCCTGAAGATAAATTTAAATGTTTCCGAGAGAAAAGCGGCCATGTGACGATCTGTCATTACGTCTTTATGAAAACAAATGACAAAACGCTATGTTTACTTCGCTATTTACTACACAGTAACACTACTCTCATTTTCTCCTTTATTGTGGCCGCCATTCCTCGGTTCATACTAAATCATAAGGTCGTAGGTCAACTGCAACGCACTTAATGAGGCCAATAATTGTATTTTTGATAACTAAAACATGACTTGTACTCGTCCTTGCTTGTCGACTGCATAAACTTAGAAGCTTGTATTTCGTACAGAGTGGTGCGACTGCATACCTCAGCGGACGACATTAATTGCCTGACGATAAATGTAAATGTTTCCGAGAGAAAAGCGGCCAATGTGACGAACTGTCATTACGTCTTTATGAAAACAAATGACAAAACGCTTTGTTTACTTCGGTATTTACTACACAGTAACACTACTCTCATTTTCTCCTTTATTGTGGCCGCCATACCTCGGTTCATACTAAATCATAAGGTCGTAGGTCAACTGCAACGCACTTAATGAGGCCAATAATTGTATTTTTGATAACTAAAACATGACTTGTACTCGTCCTTGCCTGCCGACTGCATAAACTTAGAGGCTTGTATTTCGTACAGAGTGGTGCGACTGCATACCTCAGCGGGCGACATTAATTGCCTGAAGATAAATTTAAATGTTTCCGAGAGAAAAGCGGCCATGTGACGATCTGTCATTACGTCTTTATGAAAACAAATGACAAAACGCTATGTTTACTTCGCTATTTACTACACAGTAACACTACTCTCATTTTCTCCTTTATTGTGGCCGCCATTCCTCGGTTCATACTAAATCATAAGGTCGTAGGTCAACTGCAACGCACTTAATGAGGCCAATAATTGTATTTTTGATAACTAAAACATGACTTGTACTCGTCCTTGCCTGCCGACTGCATAAACTTAGAGGCTTGTATTTCGTACAGAGTGGTGCGACGGCATACCTCAGTGGGCGACATTAATTGCCTGACGATAAATGTAAATGTTTCCGAGAGAAAAGCGGCCAATGTGACGAACTGTCATTACCCCATTATGAAAACAAATGACAAAACGCTATGTTTACTTCGCTATTTACTACACAGTAACACTACTCGCATTTTCTCCTTTATTGTGGCCGCCATTCCTCGGTTCATGCTAAATCATAAGGTCGTAGGTCAACTGCAACGCACCTAATGAGGCCAATAATTGTATTTTTGATAACTAAAACATGACTTGTACTCGTCCTTGCTTGTCGACTGCATAAACTTAGAAGCTTGTATTTCGTACAGAGTGGTGCGACGGCATACCTCAGTGGGCGACATTAATTGCCTGACGATAAATGTAAATGTTTCCGAGAGAAAAGCGGCCAATGTGACGAACTGTCATTACCCCATTATGAAAACAAATGACAAAACGCTATGTTTACTTCGGTATTTACTACACAGTAACGCTACTCGCATTTTCTCCTTTATTGTGGCCGCCATACCTCAATTCATGCTAAATCTTAACTTCGTAGGTCAACTGCAACGCACCTAATGAGGCCAATAATTGTATTTTTGATAACTAAAACATGACTTGTACTCGTCCTTGCTTGTCGACTGCATAAACTTAGAAGCTTGTATTTCGTACAGAGTCATGCGACTGCATACCCTCAGCGGGCGACATTAATTGCCTGACGATAAATGTAAATGTTTCCGAGAGAAAAGCGGCCAATGTGACGAACTGTCATTACCCCATTATGAAAACAAATGACAAAACGCTATGTTTACTTCGCTATTTACTACACAGTAACACTACTCGCATTTTCTCCTTTATTGTGGCCGCCATTCCTCGGTTCATGCTAAATCTTAACTTCGTAGGTCAACTGCAACGCAGCTAATGAGGCCAATAATTGTATTTTTGATAACTAAAACATGACTTGTACTCGTCCTTGCTTGTCGACTGCATAAACTTAGAAGCTTGTATTTCGTACAGAGTGGTGCGACTGCATACCTCAGCGGGCGACATTAATTGCCTGACGATAAATGTAAATGTTTCCGAGAGAAAAGCGGCCAATGTGACGAACTGTCATTACGTCTTTATGAAAACAAATGACAAAACGCTTTGTTTACTTCGGTATTTACTACACAGTAACACTACTCTCATTTTCTCCTTTATTGTGGCCGCCATACCTCGGTTCATACTAAATCATAAGGTCGTAGGTCAACTGCAACGCACTTAATGAGGCCAATAATTGTATTTTTGATAACTAAAACATGACTTGTACTCGTCCTTGCCTGCCGACTGCATAAACTTAGAGGCTTGTATTTCGTACAGAGGGGTGCGACTGCATACCTCAGCGGGCGACATTAATTGCCTGAAGATAAATTTAAATGTTTCCGAGAGAAAAGCGGCCATGTGACGATCTGTCATTACGTCTTTATGAAAACAAATGACAAAACGCTATGTTTACTTAGGTATTTACTACACAGTAACACTACTCTCATTTTCTCCTTTATTGTGGCCGCCATACCTCGGTTCATACTAAATCATAAGGTCGTAGGTCAACTGCAACGCACTTAATGAGGCCAATAATTGTATTTTTGATAACTAAAACATGACTTGTACTCGTCCTTGCCTGCCGACTGCATAAACTTAGAGGCTTGTATTTCGTACAGAGTGGTGCGACGGCATACCTCAGTGGGCGACATTAATTGCCTGACGATAAATGTAAATGTTTCCGAGAGAAAAGCGGCCAATGTGACGAACTGTCATTACCCCATTATGAAAACAAATGACAAAACGCTATGTTTACTTCGCTATTTACTACACAGTAACACTACTCGCATTTTCTCCTTTATTGTGGCCGCCATTCCTCGGTTCATGCTAAATCTTAACTTCGTAGGTCAACTGCAACGCACCTAATGAGGCCAATAATTGTATTTTTGATAACTAAAACATGACTTGTACTCGTCCTTGCTTGTCGACTGCATAAACTTAGAAGCTTGTATTTCGTACAGAGTGGTGCGACTGCATAACTCAGCGGGCGACATTAATTGCCTGACGATAAATGTAAATGTTTCCGAGAGAAAAGCGGCCAATGTGACGAACTGTCATTACCCCATTATGAAAACAAATGACAAAACGCTATGTTTACTTCGGTATTTACTACACAGTAACGCTACTCGCATTTTCTCCTTTATTGTGGCCGCCATACCTCGGTTCATACTAAATCATAAGGTCGTAGGTCAACTGCAACGCACTTAATGAGGCCAATAATTGTATTTTTGATAACTAAAACATGACTTGTACTCGTCCTTGCCTGCCGACTGCATAAACTTAGAGGCTTGTATTTCGTACAGAGTGGTGCGACTGCATACCTCAGCGGGCGACATTAATTGCCTGAAGATAAATTTAAATGTTTCCGAGAGAAAAGCGGCCATGTGACGATCTGTCATTACGTCTTTATGAAAACAAATGACAAAACGCTATGTTTACTTAGGTATTTACTACACAGTAACACTACTCTCATTTTCTCCTTTATTGTGGCCGCCATACCTCGGTTCATACTAAATCATAAGGTCGTAGGTCAACTGCAACGCACTTAATGAGGCCAATAATTGTATTTTTGATAACTAAAACATGACTTGTACTCGTCCTTGCCTGCCGACTGCATAAACTTAGAGGCTTGTATTTCGTACAGAGTGGTGCGACGGCATACCTCAGTGGGCGACATTAATTGCCTGACGATAAATGTAAATGTTTCCGAGAGAAAAGCGGCCAATGTGACGAACTGTCATTACCCCATTATGAAAACAAATGACAAAACGCTATGTTTACTTCGCTATTTACTACACAGTAACACTACTCGCATTTTCTCCTTTATTGTGGCCGCCATTCCTCGGTTCATGCTAAATCATAAGGTCGTAGGTCAACTGCAACGCACCTAATGAGGCCAATAATTGTATTTTTGATAACTAAAACATGACTTGTACTCGTCCTTGCTTGTCGACTGCATAAACTTAGAAGCTTGTATTTCGTACAGAGTGGTGCGACGGCATACCTCAGTGGGCGACATTAATTGCCTGACGATAAATGTAAATGTTTCCGAGAGAAAAGCGGCCAATGTGACGAACTGTCAGTACCCCATTATGAAAACAAATGACAAAACGCTATGTTTACTTCGGTATTTACTACACAGTAACGCTACTCGCATTTTCTCCTTTATTGTGGCCGCCATACCTCAATTCATGCTAAATCTTAACTTCGTAGGTCAACTGCAACGCACCTAATGAGGCCAATAATTGTATTTTTGATAACTAAAACATGACTTGTACTCGTCCTTGCTTGTCGACTGCATAAACTTAGAAGCTTGTATTTCGTACAGAGTCATGCGACTGCATACCCTCAGCGGGCGACATTAATTGCCTGACGATAAATGTAAATGTTTCCGAGAGAAAAGCGGCCATGTGACGATCTGTCATTACGTCTTTATGAAAACAAATGACAAAACGCTATGTTTACTTCGCTATTTACTACACAGTAACACTACTCGCATTTTCTCCTTTATTGTGGCCGCCATTCCTCGGTTCATGCTAAATCATAAGGTCGTAGGTCAACTGCAACGCACCTAATGAGGCCAATAATTGTATTTTTGATAACTAAAACATGACTTGTACTCGTCCTTGCTTGTCGACTGCATAAACTTAGAAGCTTGTATTTCGTACAGAGTCATGCGGCTGCATACCCTCAGCGGGCGACATTAATTGCCTGACGATAAATGTAAATGTTTCCGAGAGAAAAGCGGCCATGTGACGATCTGTCATTACGTCTTTATGAAAACAAATGACAAAACGCTATGTTTACTTCGCTATTTACTACACAGTAACACTACTCGCATTTTCTCCTTTATTGTGGCCGCCATTCCTCGGTTCATGCTAAATCATAAGGTCGTAGGTCAACTGCAACGCACCTAATGAGGCCAATAATTGTATTTTTGATAACTAAAACATGACTTGTACTCGTCCTTGCTTGTCGACTGCATAAACTTAGAAGCTTGTATTTCGTACAGAGTCATGCGACTGCATACCCTCAGCGGGCGACATTAATTGCCTGACGATAAATGTAAATGTTTCCGAGAGAAAAGCGGCCATGTGACGATCTGTCATTACGTCTTTATGAAAACAAATGACAAAACGCTATGTTTACTTCGCTATTTACTACACAGTAACACTACTCGCATTTTCTCCTTTATTGTGGCCGCCATTCCTCGGTTCATGCTAAATCATAAGGTCGTAGGTCAACTGCAACGCACCTAATGAGGCCAATAATTGTATTTTTGATAACTAAAACATGACTTGTACTCGTCCTTGCTTGTCGACTGCATAAACTTAGAAGCTTGTGTTTCGTACAGAGTCATGCGACTGCATACCCTCAGCGGGCGACATTAATTGCCTGACGATAAATGTAAATGTTTCCGAGAGAAAAGCGGCCATGTGACGATCTGTCATTACGTCTTTATGAAAACAAATGACAAAACGCTATGTTTACTTCGCTATTTACTACACAGTAACACTACTCGCATTTTCTCCTTTATTGTGGCCGCCATTCCTCGGTTCATGCTAAATCATAAGGTCGTAGGTCAACTGCAACGCACCTAATGGGGCCAATAATTGTATTTTTGATAACTAAAACATGACTTGTACTCGTCCTTGCTTGTCGACTGCATAAACTTAGAAGCTTGTATTTCGTACAGAGTCATGCGACTGCATACCCTCAGCGGGCGACATTAATTGCCTGACGATAAATGTAAATGTTTCCGAGAGAAAAGCGGCCATGTGACGATCTGTCATTACGTCTTTATGAAAACAAATGACAAAACGCTATGTTTACTTCGCTATTTACTACACAGTAACACTACTCTCATTTTCTCCTTTATTGTGGCCGCCATACCTCGGTTCATACTAAATCATAAGGTCGTAGGTCAACTGCAACGCACTTAATGAGGCCAATAATTGTATTTTTGATAACTAAAACATGACTTGTACTCGTCCTTGCCTGCCGACTGCATAAACTTAGAGGCTTGTATTTCGTACAGAGTGGTGCGACTGCATACCTCAGCGGGCGACATTAATTGCCTGAAGATAAATTTAAATGTTTCCGAGAGAAAAGCGGCCATGTGACGATCTGTCATTACGTCTTTATGAAAACAAATGACAAAACGCTATGTTTACTTCGCTATTTACTACACAGTAACACTACTCGCATTTTCTCCTTTATTGTGGCCGCCATTCCTCGGTTCATGCTAAATCATAAGGTCGTAGGTCAACTGCAACGCACCTAATGAGGCCAATAATTGTATTTTTGATAACTAAAACATGACTTGTACTCGTCCTTGCTTGTCGACTGCATCAACTTAGAAGCTTGTATTTCGTAGAGAGTGGTGCGACTGCATACCTCAGTGGGCGACATTAATTGCCTGACGATAAATGTATATGTTTCCGAGAGAAAAGCGGCCAATTTGACGAACTGTCATTACGCCATTATGAAAACAAATGACAAAACGCTATGTTTACTTCGCTATTTACTACACAGTAACACTACTCGCATTTTCTCCTTTATTGTGGCTGCCATACCTCTGTTCATGCTAAATCATAAGGTCGTAGGTCAACTGCAACGCACCTAATGAGGCCAATAATTGTATTTTTGATAATTAAAACATGACATGTACTCGTACTTGCTTGTCGACTGCATAAACTTAGAAGCTTGTATTTCGTACAGAGTGGTGCGACTGCATACCTCTGCGGGCGACATTAATTGCCTGACGATAAATGTAAATGTTTCCGAGAGAAAAGCGGCCAATGTGACGAACTGTCATTACGCCATTATGAATACAAATGACAAAACGCTATGTATACTTCGGTATTTACTACACAGTAACACTACTCGCATTTTCTCCTTTATTGTGGCCGCCTTACCTCGGTTCATGCTTAATCATAAGGTCGTAGGTCAACTGCAACGCACCTAATGAGGCCAATAATTGTATTTTTGATAACTAAAACATGACTTGTACTCGTACTTGCTTGTCGACTGCATAAACTTAGAAGCTTGTATTTCGTACAGAGTGGTGCGACTGCATACCTCAGCGTGCGACATTAATTGCCTGACGATAAATGTAAATGTTTCCAAGGGAAAAGAGGCCAATGTGACGAACTGTCATTACGCCATTATGAAAACAAATGACAAAACGCTATGTTTACTTCGGTATTTACTACACAGTAACACTACTCGAATTTTCTCCTTTATTGTGGCCGCCATACGTCTGTTCATGCTAAATCTTAAGGTCGTAGGTCAACTGCAACGCACCTAATGAGGCCGATAATTGTAATTTTGATAACTAAAACATGACTTGTACTCATACTTGCTTGTCGACTGCATAAACATAGAAGCTTGTATTTCGTACAGAGTCGTGCGACTGCATACATCAGCGGGCGACATTAATTGCCTGACGATAAATGTAAATGTTTCGGAGAGAAAAGCGGCCAATGTGACGAACTGTCATTACGCCATTATGAAAACAAATGACAAAACGCTATGTTTACTTCGGTATTTACTACACAGTAACACTACTGGCATTTTCTCCTTTATTGTGGCCGCCATACCTCGGTTCATGCTAAATCATAAAGTCGTAGGTCAACTGCAACGCACCTAACGAGGCCAATAATTGTATTTTTGATAACTAAAACATGACTTGTACTCGTCCTTGCTTGTCGACTGCATAAACTTAGAAGCTTGTATTTCGTACAGAGTCGTGCGACTGCATAACTCAGCGGGCGATATTAATTTCCTGACGATAAATGTAAATGTTTCCGAGAGAAAAGCGGCCATGTGACGATCTGTCATTACGTCTTTGTGAAAACAAATGACAAAACGCTATGTTTACTGCGGTATTTACTACACAGTAACACTACTCGCATTTTCTCCTTTATTGTGGCCGCCATACCTCGGTTCATGCTAAATCATAAGGTCGTAGGTCAACTGCAACGCACCTAACGAGGCCAATAATTGTATTTTTGATAACTAAAACATGACTTGTACTCGTCCTTGCTTGTCGACTGCATAAATTTAGAAGCTTGTATCTCGTACAGAGTGGTGCGACTGTATACCTCAGCGGGCGACATTAATTTCCTGACGATAAATGTAAATGTTTCCGAGAGAAAAGCGGCCAATGTGACGAACTGTCATTACGCCATTATGAAACCAAATAACAAAACGCTATGTTTACTTCGGTATTTACTACACAGTAACACTACTCGCATTTTCTCCTTTATTGTGGCCTCCATTCCTCGGTTCATGCTAAATCTTAAGGTCGTAGGTCAACTGCAACGCACCTAATGAGGCCAATGATTGTATTTTTGATAACTAAAACATGACTTGTACTCGTCCTTGCTTGTCGACTGCATAAACTTAGAAGCTTGTATTTCGTACAGAGTGGTGCGACGGCATACCTCAGTGGGCGACATTAATTGCCTGACGATAAATGTAAATGTTTCCGAGAGAAAAGCGGCCAATGTGACGAACTGTCATTACCCCATTATGAAAACAAATGACAAAACGCTATGTTTACTTCGGTATTTACTACACAGTAACGCTACTCGCATTTTCTCCTTTATTGTGGCCGCCATACCTCAATTCATGCTAAATCTTAACTTCGTAGGTCAACTGCAACGCACCTAATGAGGCCAATGATTGTATTTTTGATAACTAAAACATGACTTGTACTCGTCCTTGCTTGTCGACTGCATAAACTTAGAAGCTTGTATTTCGTACAGAGTGGTGCGACGGCATACCTCAGTGGGCGACATTAATTGCCTGACGATAAATGTAAATGTTTCCGAGAGAAAAGCGGCCAATGTGACGAACTGTCATTACCCCATTATGAAAACAAATGACAAAACGCTATTTTTACTTCGGTATTTACTACACAGTAACACTACTCGCATTTTCTCCTTTATTGTGGCCGCCATTCCTCGGTTCATGCTAAATCATAAGGTCGTAGGTCAACTGCAACGCACCTAATGAGGCCAATAATTGTATTTTTGATAACTAAAACATGACTTGTACTCGTACTTGCTTGTCGACTGCATAAACTTAGAAGCTTGTATTTCGTACAGAGTGGTGCGACTGCATACCTCAGCGGGCGACATTAATTGCCTGACGTTAAATGTAAATGTTTCCGAGAGAAAAGCGGCCAATGTGACGAACTGTCATTACGCCATTATGAAAACAAATGACAAAACGCTATGTTTACTTCGGTATTTACTACACAGTAACACTACTCGCATTTTCTCCTTTATTGTGGCCGCCATACCTCGGTTCATGCTAAATCTTAAGGTGGTAGGTCAACTGCAACGCACCAAATGAGGCCAATAATTGTATTTTTGATAACTAAAACATGACTTGTACTCGTCCTTGCTTGTCGACTGCATAAACTTAGAAGCTTGTATTTCGTACAGAGTGGTGCGACTGCATACCTCAGCGGGCGACATTAATTGCCTGACGATAAATGTAAATGTTTCCGAGAGAAAAGCGGCCATGTGACGATCTGTCATTACGTCTTTATGAAAACAAATGACAAAACGCTATGTTTACTTCGCTATTTACTACACAGTAACACTACTCTCATTTTCTCCTTTATTGTGGCCGCCATACCTCGGTTCATACTAAATCATAAGGTCGTAGGTCAACTGCAACGCACTTAATGAGGCCAATAATTGTATTTTTGATAACTAAAACATGACTTGTACTCGTCCTTGCCTGCCGACTGCATAAACTTAGAGGCTTGTATTTCGTACAGAGTGGTGCGACTGCATACCTCAGCGGGCGACATTAATTGCCTGAAGATAAATTTAAATGTTTCCGAGAGAAAAGCGGCCATGTGACGATCTGTCATTACGTCTTTATGAAAACAAATGACAAAACGCTATGTTTACTTCACTATTTACTACACAGTAACACTACTCTCATTTTCTCCTTTATTGTGGCCGCCATACCTCTGTTCATGCTAAATCTTAAGGTCGTAGGTCAACTGGAACGCACCTAATGAGGCCAATAATTGTATTTTTGATAACTAAAACATGACTTGTACTCGTCGTTGCTTGTCGACTGCATAAACTTAGAAGCTTGTATTTCGTACAGAGTGGTGCGACTGCATACCTCAGCAGGCGACATTAATTGCCTGACGATAAATGTTAAGGTTTCCGAGAGAAAAGCGGCCATGTGACGATCTGTCATTACGTCTTTATGAAAACAAATGACAAAACGCTATGTTTACTTCGCTATTTACTACACAGTAACACTACTCGCATTTTCTCCTTTATTGTGGCCGCCATACCTCTGTTCATGCTAAATCTTAAGGTCGTAGGTCAACTGCAATGCACCTAATGAGGCCAATAATTGTATTTTTGATAACTAAAACATGACTTGTACTCGTCCTTGCTTGTCGACTGCATCAACTTAGAAGCTTGTATTTCGTAGAGAGTGGTGCGACTGCATACCTCAGCGGGCGACATTAATTGCCTGACGATAAATGTATATGTTTCCGAGAGAAAAGCGGCCAATTTGACGAACTGTCATTACGCCACTATGAAAACAAATGACAAAACGCTATGTTTACTTCGCTATTTACTACACAGTAACACTACTCGCATTTTCTCCTTTATTGTGGCTGCCATACCTCTGTTCATGCTAAATCATAAGGTCGTAGGTCAACTGCAACGCACCTAATGAGGCCAATAATTGTATTTTTGATAATTAAAACATGACATGTACTCGTACTTGCTTGTCGACTGCATAAACTTAGAAGCTTGTAATTCGTACAGAGTGGTGCGACTGCATACCTCTGCGGGCGACATTAATTGCCTGACGATAAATGTAAATGTTTCCGAGAGAAAAGCGGCCAATGTGACGAACTGTCATTACGCCATTATGAATACAAATGACAAAACGCTATGTATACTTCGGTATTTACTACACAGTAACACTACTCGCATTTTCTCCTTTATTGTGGCCGCCTTACCTCGGTTCATGCTTAATCATAAGGTCGTAGGTCAACTGCAACGCACCTAATGAGGCCAATAATTGTATTTTTGATAACTAAAACATGACTTGTACTCGTACTAGCTTGTCGACTGCATAAACTTAGAAGCTTGTATTTCGTACAGAGTGGTGCGACTGCATACCTCAGCGGGCGACATTAATTGCCTGACGATAAATGTAAATGTTTCCAAGAGAAAAGAGGCCAATGTGACGAACTGTCATTACGCCATTATGAAAACAAATGACAAAACGCTATGTTTACTTCGGTATTTACTACACAGTAACACTACTCGCATTTTCTCCTTTATTGTGGCCGCCATACGTCTGTTCATGCTAAATCTTAAGGTCGTAGGTCAACTGCAACGCACCTAATGAGGCCGATAATTGTAATTTTGATAACTAAAACATGACTTGTACTCGTCCTTGCTTGTCGACTGCATAAACTTAGAAGCTTGTATTTCGTACAGAGTCGTGCGACTGCATACATCAGCGGGCGACATTAATTGCCTGACGATAAATGTAAATGTTTCGGAGAGAAAAGCGGCCAATGTGACGAACTGTCATTACGCCATTATGAAAACAAATGACAAAACGCTATGTTTACTTCGGTATTTACTACTCAGTAACACTACTGGCATTTTCTCCTTTATTGTGGCCGCCATACCTCGGTTCATGCTAAATCATAAAGTCGTAGGTCAACTGCAACGCACCTAACGAGGCCAATAATTGTATTTTTGATAACTAAAACATGACTTGTACTCGTCCTTGCTTGTCGACTGTATAAACTTAGAAGCTTGTATTTCGTACAGAGTCGTGCGACTGCATAACTCAGCGGGCGATATTAATTTCCTGACGATAAATGTAAATGTTTCCGAGAGAAAAGCGGCCAATGTGACGAACTGTCATTACGCCATTATGAAAACAAATGACAAAACGCTATGTTTACTTCGGTATTTACTACACAGTAACACTACTGGCATTTTCTCCTTTATTGTGGCCGCCATACCTCGGTTCATGCTAAATCATAAAGTCGTAGGTCAACTGCAACGCACCTAACGAGGCCAATAATTGTATTTTTGATAACTAAAACATGACTTGTACTCGTCCTTGCTTGTCGACTGCATAAACTTAGAAGCTTGTATTTCGTACAGAGTCGTGCGACTGCATAACTCAGCGGGCGATATTAATTTCCTGACGATAAATGTAAATGTTTCCGAGAGAAAAGCGGCCAATGTGACGAACTGTCATTACGCCATTATGAAACCAAATGACAAAACGCTATGTTTACTTCGGTATTTACTACACAGTAACACTACTCGCATTTTCTCCTTTATTGTGGCCGCCATACCTCGGTTCATGCTAAATCTTAAGGTCGTAGGTCAACTGCAACGCACCTAATGAGGCCAATAATTGTATTTTTGATAACTAAAACATGACTTGTATTCGTCCTTGCTTGTCGACTGCATAAACTTAGAAGCTTGTATTTCTTACAGAATGGTGCGACTGCATACCTCAGCGGGCGACATTAATTGCCTGACGATAAATGAAAATGTTTCCGAGAGAAAAGCGGCCATGTGACGATCTGTCATTACGTCTTTGTGAAAACAAATGACAAAACGCTATGTTTACTGCGGTATTTACTACACAGTAACACTACTCGCATTTTCTCCTTTATTGTGGCCGCCATACCTCGGTTCATGCTAAATCATAAGGTCGTAGGTCAACTGCAACGCACCTAACGAGGCCAATAATTGTATTTTTGATAACTAAAACATGACTTGTACTCGTCCTTGCTTGTCGACTGCATAAATTTAGAAGCTTGTATCTCGTACAGAGTGGTGCGACTGCATACCTCAGCGGGCGACATTAATTTCCTGACGATAAATGTAAATGTTTCCGAGAGAAAAGCGGCCAATGTGACGAACTGTCATTACGCCATTATGAAACCAAATAACAAAACGCTATGTTTACTTCGGTATTTACTACACAGTAACACTACTCGCATTTTCTCCTTTATTGTGGCCGCCATTCCTCGGTTCATGCTAAATCTTAAGGTCGTAGGTCAACTGCAACGCACCTAATGAGGCCAATAATTGTATTTTTGATAACTAAAACATGACTTGTACTCGTCCTTGCTTGTCGACTGCATAAACTTAGAAGCTTGTATCTCTTACAGAGTGGTGCGACTGCATTAATCAGCGGGCGACATTAATTGCCTGACGATAAATGTAAATGTTTCTGAGAGAAAAGCGGCCATGTGACGATCTGTCATTACGTCTTTATGAAAACAAATGATAAAACGCTATGTTTACTTCGCTATTTACTACACAGTAACACTACTCGCATTTTCTCCTTTATTGTGGCCGCCATACGTCTGTTCATGCTAAATCTTAAGGTCGTAGGGCAACTGCAACGCACCTAATGAGGCCAATAATTGTAATTTTGATAAGTAAAACTTGACTTGCACTCGTCCTTGCTTGTCGACTGCATAAACTTAGAAGCTTGTATTTCGTACAGAGTCGTGCGACTGCATACCTCAGTGGGCGACATTAATTGCCTGACGATAAATGTAAATGTTTCGGACAAAAAAGCGGCCAATGTGACGAACTGTCATTACGCCTTTATGAAAACAAATGACAAAACGCTATGTTTACTTCGGTATTTACTACACAGTAACACTACTCGCATTTTCTCCTTTATTGTGGCCGCCGTACCTCGGTTCATGCTAAATCTTAAGGTCGTAGGTCAACTGCAACCCACCTAATGAGGCCAATAATTGTATTTTTGATAACTAAAACATGACTTGTACTCGTACTTGCTTGTCGACTGCATAAACTTAGAAGCTTGTATTTCGTACAGAGTGGTGCGACTGCATACCTCTGCGGGCGACATTAATTACCTGACGATAAATGTAAATGTTTCCGAGAGAAAAGCGGCCATATGACGATCTCTCATTACGT
This sequence comes from Schistocerca piceifrons, assembly GCF_021461385.2. Lineage (NCBI taxonomy): Eukaryota > Metazoa > Arthropoda > Insecta > Orthoptera > Acrididae > Schistocerca > Schistocerca piceifrons. The sequence continues at coordinate 98,171,246 of NC_060147.1, read as the reverse complement.
CTTTATGAAAACAAATGACAAAACGCTATGTTTACTTCGCTATTTGCTACACAGTAACACTACTCGCATTTTCTCCTTTATTGTGGCCGCCATACCACTAATCATGCTAAATCTTAAGGTCGTAGGTCAACTGCAGCTTACCTAATGAGGCCATTAATTGTATTTGTGATAACTAAAACATGACTTCTACTCGTCCTTTCTTAACGACTGCATAAACTTAGAAGCTTGTATTTCGTACAGAGTGGTGCGACTGCATACCTCAGCGGGCGACATTAATTGCCTGACGATAAATGTAAATGTTTCCGAGAGAAAAGCGGCCAATGTGACGAACTGTCATTACGCCATTATGAAAACAAATGACAAAACGCTATGTTTACTTCGGTATTTACTACAAAGTAACACTACTCGCATTTTCTCCTTTATTGTGGCCGCCATACCTTGGTTCATGCTAAGTCTTAAGGTCGTAGGTCAATTGCAACGCACCTAATGAGGCCAATAATTGTATTTTTGATAACTAAAACATGACTTGTACTCGTACTTGCTTGTCGACTGCATAAACTTAGAAGCTTGTATTTCGTACAGAGTGGTGCGACTGCATACCTCAGCGGGCGACATTAATTGCCTGACGATAAATGTAAATGTTTCCGAGAGAAAGCGGCCAATGTGACGAACTGTCATTACGCCATTATGAAAACAAATGACAAAACGCTATGTTTACTTCGATATTTACTACACAGTAACACTACTCGCATTTTCTCCTTTATTGTGGCCGCCATACCTCGGTTCATGCTAAATCTTAAGGTCGTAGGTCAACTGCAATGCACCTAATGAGGCCAATAATTGTATTTTTGATAACTAAAACATGACTTGTACTCGTCCTTGCTTGTCGACTGCATAAACTTAGAAGCTTGTATTTCGTACAGAGTTGTGCGACTGCAAACCTCAGCGGGCGACATTAATTGCCTGACGATAAATGTAAATGTTTCCGAGAGAAAAGCGGCCATGTGACGATCTCTCATTACGTCTTTATGAAAACAAATGACAAAACGCTATGTTTACTTCGCTATTTGCTACACAGTAACACTACTCGCATTTTCTCCTTTATTGTGGCCGCCATACCACTGTTCATGCTAAATCTTAAGGTCGTAGGTCAACTGCAGCTTACCTAATGAGGCCATTAATTGTATTTGTGATAGCTAAAACATGACTTCTACTCGTCCTTTCTTGTCGACTGCATAAACTTAGAAGCTTGTATTTCGTACAGTGTGGTGCGACTGCATACCTCAGCGGGCGACATTAATTGCCTGACGATAAATGTAAATGTTTCCGAGAGAAAAGCGGCCAATGTGACGAACTGTCATTACGCCATTATGAGAACAAATGACAAAACGCTATGTTTACTTCGGTATTTACTACACAGTAACACTACTCGCATTTTCTCCTTTATTGTGGCCGCCATACCTCGGTTCATGCTAAATCTTAAGGTCGTAGGTCAACTGCAACGCACCTAATGAGGCCAATAATTGTACACTCCTGGAAATTGAAATAAGAACACCGTGAATTCATTGTCCCAGGAAGGGGAAACTTTATTGACACATTCCTGGGGTCAGATACATATGATCACACTGACAGAACCACAGGCACACAGACACAGGCAACAGAGCATGCACAATGTCGGCACTAGTACAGTGTATATCCACCTTTCGCAGCAATGCAGGCTGCTATTCTCCCATGGAGACGATCGTAGAGATGCTGGATGTAGTCCTGTGGAACGGCTTGCCATGCCATTTCCACCTGGCGCCTCAGTTGGACCATCGTTCGTGCTGGATCTGCAGACCGCGTGAGACGACGCTTCATCCACTCCCAAACATGCTCAATGGGGGACAGATCCGGAGATCTTGCTGGCCAGGGTAGTTGACTTACACCTTCTAGAGCACGTTGGGTGGCACGGGATACATGCGGACGTGCATTGTCCTGTTGGAACAGCAAGTTCCCTTGCCGGTCTAGGAATGGTAGAACGATGGGTTCGATGACGGTTTGGATGTACCGTGCACTATTCAGTGTCCCCTCGACGATCACCAGTGGTGTACGGCCAGTGTAGGAGATCGCTCCCCACACCATGATGCCGGGTGTTGGCCCTGTGTGCCTCGGTCGTATGCAGTCCTGACTGTGGCGCTCACCTGCACGGCGCCAAACACGCATACGACCATCATTGGCACCAAGGCAGAAGCGACTCTCATCGCTGAAGACGACACGTCTCCATTCGTCCCTCCATTCACGCCTGTCGCGACACCACTGGAGGCGGGCTGCACGATGTTGGGGCGTGAGCGGATGACGGCCTAGCGGTGTGCGGGGCCGTAGCCCAGCTTCATGGAGTCAGTTGCGAATGGTCCTCGCCGATACCCCAGGAGCAACAGTGTCCCTAATTTGCTGGGAAGTGGCGGTGCGGTCCCCTACGGCACTGCGTAGGATCCTACGGTCTTGGCGTGCATTCGTGCGTCGCTGCGGTCCGGTCCCAGGTCGACGGGCACGTGCACCTTCCGCCGACCACTGGCGACAACATCGATGTACTGTGGAGACCTCACGCCCCACGTGTTGAGCAATTCGGCGGTACGTCCACCCGGCCTCCCGCATGCCCACTATACACCCTCGCTCAAAGTCCGTCAACTGCACATACGGTTCACGTCCACGCTGTCGCGGCATGCTACCAGTGTTAAAGACTGCGATGGAGCTCCGTATGCCACGGCAAACTGGCTGACACTGACGGCGGCGGTGCACAAATGCTGCGCAGCTAGCGCCATTCGACGGCCAACACCGCGGTTCCTGGTGTGTCCGCTGTGCCGTGCGTGTGATCATTGCTTGTAGAGCCCTCTCGCAGTGTCCGGAGCAAGTATGGTGGGTCTGACACACCGGTGTCAATGTGTTCTTTTTTCCATTTCCAGGAGTGTATTTTTGATAACTAAAACATGACTTGTATTCGTCCTTGCTTGTCGACTGCATAAACTTAGAAGCTTGTATTTCTTACAGAATGGTGCGACTGCATACCTCAGCGGGCGACATTAATTGCCTGACGATAAATGAAAATGTTTCCGAGAGAAAAGCGGCCATGTGACGATCTGTCATTACGTCTTTGTGAAAACAAATGACAAAACGCTATGTTTACTGCGGTATTTACTACACAGTAACACTACTCGCATTTTCTCCTTTATTGTGGCCGCCATACCTCGGTTCATGCTAAATCATAAGGTCGTAGGTCAACTGCAACGCACCTAACGAGGCCAATAATTGTATTTTTGATAACTAAAACATGACTTGTACTCGTCCTTGCTTGTCGACTGCATAAATTTAGAAGCTTGTATCTCGTACAGAGTGGTGCGACTGCATACCTCAGCGGGCGACATTAATTTCCTGACGATAAATGTAAATGTTTCCGAGAGAAAAGCGGCCAATGTGACGAACTGTCATTACGCCATTATGAAACCAAATAACAAAACGCTATGTTTACTTCGGTATTTACTACACAGTAACACTACTCGCATTTTCTCCTTTATTGTGGCCGCCATTCCTCGGTTCATGCTAAATCTTAAGGTCGTAGGTCAACTGCAACACACCTAATGAGGCCAATAATTTTATTTTTGATAACTAAAACATGACTTGTACTCGTCCTTGCTTGTCGACTGCATAAACTTAGAAGCTTGTATTTCTTACAGAGTGGTGCGACTGCATAAATCAGCGGGTGACATTAATTGCCTGACGATAAATGTAAATGTTTCCGAGAGAAAAGCGGCCATGTGACGATCTGTCATTACGTCTTTATGAAAACAAATGATAAAACGCTATGTTTACTTCGCTATTTACTACACAGTAACACTACTCGCATTTTCTCCTTTATTGTGGCCGCCATACGGCTGTTCATGCTAAATCTTAAGGTCGTAGGGCAACTGCAACGCACCTAATGAGGCCAATAATTGTAATTTTGATAACTAAAGCTTGACTTGCACTCGTCCTTGCTTGTCGACTGCATAAACTTAGAAGCTTGTATTTCGTACAGAGTCGTGCGACTGCATACCTCAGCGGGCGACATTAATTGCCTGACGATAAATGTAAATGTTTCGGAGAGAAAAGCGGCCAATGTGACGAACTGTCATTACGCCTTTATGAAAACAAATGACAAAACGCTATGTTTACTTCGGTATTTACTACACAGTAACACTACTCGCATTTTCTCCTTTATTGTGGCCGCCATACCTCGGTTCATGCTAGATCTTAAGGTCGTAGGTCAACTGCAACCCACCTAATGAGGCCAATAATTGTATTTTTGATAACTAAAACATGACTTGTACTCGTACTTGCTTGTCGACTGCATAAACTTAGAAGCTTGTATTTCGTACAGAGTGGTGCGACTGCATACCTCTGCGGGTGACATTAATTACCTGACGATAAATGTAAATGTTTCCGAGAGAAAAGCGGCCATGTGACGATCTCTCATTACGTCTTTATGAAAACAAATGACAAAACGCTATGTTTACTTCGCTATTTGCTACACAGTAACACTACTCGCATTTTCTCCTTTATTGTGGCCGCCATACCACTGTTCATGCTAAATCTTAAGGTCGTAGGTCAACTGCAGCTTACCTAATGAGGCCATTAATTGTATTTGTGATAACTAAAACATGACTTCTACTCGTCCTTTCTTGTCGACTGCATAAACTTAGAAGCTTGTATTTCGTACAGAGTGGTGCGACTGCATACCTCAGCGGGCGACATTAATTGCCTGACGATAAATGTAAATGTTTCCGAGAGAAAAGCGGCCAATGTGACGAACTGTCATTACGCCATTATGAAAACAAATGACAAAACGCTATGTTTACTTCGGTATTTACTACAGAGTAACACTACTCGCATTTTCTCCTTTATTGTGGCCGCCATACCTTGGTTCATGCTAAGTCTTAAGGTCGTAGGTCAATTGCAACGCACCTAATGAGGCCAATAATTGTATTTTTGATAGCTAAAACATGACTTGTACTCGTACTTGCTTGTCGACTGCATAAACTTAGAAGCTTGTATTTCGTACAGAGTGGTGCGACTGCATACCTCAGCGGGCGACATTAATTGCCTGACGATAAATGTAAATGTTTCCGAGAGAAAGCGGCCAATGTGACGAACTGTCATTACGCCATTATGAAAACAAATGACAAAACGCTATGTTTACTTCGGTATTTACTACACAGTAACACTACTCGCATTTTCTCCTTTATTGTGGCCGCCATACCTCGGTTCATGCTAAATCTTAAGGTCGTAGGTCAACTGCAACGCACCAAATGAGGCCAATAATTGTATTTTTGATAACTAAAACATGACTTGTACTCGTCCTTGCTTGTCGACTGCATAAACTTAGAAGCTTGTATTTCGTACAGAGTTGTGCGACTGCAAACCTCAGCGGGCGACATTAATTGCCTGACGATAAATGTAAATGTTTCCGAGAGAAAAGCGGCCATGTGACGATCTGTCATTACGTCTTTATGAAAACAAATGACTAAACGCTTTTTTACTTCGGTATTTACTACACAGTAACACTACTCCCATTTTCTCCTTTATTGTGGCCGCCATACCTCGGTTCATGCTAAATCTTAAGGTCGTAGGTCAATTGCAACGCACCTAATGAGGCCAATAATTGTATTTTTGATAGCTAAAACATGACTTGTACTCGTACTTGCTTGTCGACTGCATAAACTTAGAAGCTTGTATTTCGTACAGAGTGGTGCGACTGCATACCTCAGCGGGCGACATTAATTGCCTGACGATAAATGTAAATGTTTCCGAGAGAAAGCGGCCAATGTGACGAACTGTCATTACGCCATTATGAAAACAAATGACAAAACGCTATGTTTACTTCGGTATTTACTACACAGTAACACTACTCGCATTTTCTCCTTTATTGTGGCCGCCATACCTTGGTTCATGCTAAGTCTTAAGGTCGTAGGTCAATTGCAACGCACCTAATGAGGCCAATAATTGTATTTTTGATAGCTAAAACATGACTTGTACTCGTCCTTGCTTGTCGACTGCATAAACTTAGAAGCTTGTATTTCGTACAGAGTTGTGCGACTGCAAACCTCAGCGGGCGACATTAATTGCCTGACGATAAATGTAAATGTTTCCGAGAGAAAAGCGGCCATGTGACGATCTGTCATTACGTCTTTATGAAAACAAATGACTAAACGCTTTTTTACTTCGGTATTTACTACACAGTAACACTACTCCCATTTTCTCCTTTATTGTGGCCGCCATACCTCGGTTCATGCTAAATCTTAAGGTCGTAGGTCAACTGCAACGCACCTAATGAGGCCAATAATTGTATTCTCGATAACTAAAACATGACTTGTACTCGTCCTTGCTTGTCGACTGCATAAACTTAGAAGCTTGTATATCGTACAGAGTCTTGCGGCTGCATACCTCAGTGGACGACATTAATTGCCTGACGATAAATGCAAATGTTTCCGAGAGAAAAGCGGCCAATGTGACGAACTGTCATTACGCCATTATGAAAACAAATGACAAAACGCTATGTTTACTTCAGTATTTACTACACAGTAGCACTACTCGCATTTTCTCCTTTATTGTGGCCGCCATACGTCTGTTCATGCTAAATCTTAAGGTCGTAGGGCAACTGCAACGCACCTAATGAGGCCAATAATTGTAATTTTGATAACTAAAACTTGACTTGTACTCGTCCTTGCTTGTCGACTGCATAAACTTAGAAGCTTGTATTTCGTACAGAGTCGTGCGACTGCATACCTCAGCGGGCGACATTAATTGCCTGACGATAAATGTAAATGTTTCGGAGAGAAAAGCGGCCAATGTGACGAACTGTCATTACGCCTTTATGAAAACAAATGACAAAACGCTATGTTTACTTCGGTATTTACTACACAGTAACACTACTCGCATTTTCTCCTTTATTGTGGCCGCCATACCTCGGTTCATGCTAAATCTTAAGGTCGTAGGTCAACTGCAAGCCACCTAATGAGGCTAATAATTGTATTTTTGATAACTAAAACATGACTTGTACTCGTACTTGCTTGTCGACTGCATAAACTTAGAAGCTTGTATTTCGTACAGAGTGGTGCGACTCCATACCTCTGCGGGCGACATTAATTACCTGACGATAAATGTAAATGTTTCCGAGAGAAAAGCGGCCATGTGACGATCTCTCATTACGTCTTTATGAAAACAAATGACAAAACGCTATGTTTACTTCGCTATTTGCTACACAGTAACACTACTCGCATTTTCTCCTTTATTGTGGCCGCCATACCACTGTTCATGCTAAATCTTAAGGTCATGGTCAACTGCAGCTTACCTAATGAGGCCATTAATTGTATTTGTGATAACTAAAAAATGACTTCTACTCGTCCTTTCTTGTCGACTGCATAAACTTAGAAGCTTGTATTTCGTACAGAGTGGTGCGACTGCATACCTTAGCGGGCGACATTAATTGCCTGACAATAAATGTCAATGTTTCCGAGTGAAAAGCGGCCATGTGACGATCTGCGATTACGTCATTATGAAAACAAATGACAAAACGCTATGTTTACTTTGCTATTTACTACACAGTAACACTACTCGCATTTTCTCCTTTATTGTGGCCGCCATACCTCGGTTCATGCTAAATCATAAGAACGTAGGTCAACTGCAACGCACCTAATGAGGCCAATAATTGTATTTTTGATAACTAAAACATTACTTGTACTCGTACTTGCTTGTCGACTGCATAAACTTGGAAGCTTGTATTTCGTACAGAGTGGTGCGACTGCATACCTCAGCGGGCGACATTAATTGCCTGACGATAAATGTAAATGTTTCCGAGAAAAAAGCGGCCAATGTGATGAACTGTCATTACGCCATTATGAAAACTAATGACAAAAAGCTATGTTTACTTCGGTATTTACTACACAGTAACACTACTCGCATTTTCTCCTTTATTGTGGCCGCCATACCTCTGTTCATGCTAAATCTTAAGGTCATGGTCAACTGCAACGCACCTAATGAGGCCAATAATTGTATTTTTGATAACTAAAACATGACTTGTACTCGTCCTTGCTTGTCGACTGCATAAACTTAGAAGCTTGTATTTCGTACCGAGTGGCGCGACTGCATACCTCAACGGGCGACATTAATTGCCTGACGATAAATGTAAATGTTTCCGAGAGAAAAGCGGCCATGTGACGATCTGTCATTACGTCTTTATGAAAACAAATGACAAAACGCTATGTTTACTTCGGTATTTACTACACAGTAACACTACTCGCATTTTCTCCTTTATTGTGACCGAGTACCTCGGTTCATGCTAATTCTTAAGGTCGTAGGTCAACTGCAACACACCTAATGAGGCCAATAATTGCATTTTTGAAAACTAAAACATGACTTGTACTCGTCCTTGCTTGTCGACTGCATAAACTTAGAAGCTTGTATATCGTGCAGAGTGGTGCGACTGCATACCTCAGCGGACGACATTAATTGCCTGACGATAAATGTAAATGTTTCCGAGAGAAAAGCGGCCAATGTGACGAACTGTCATTACGCCATTATGAAAACAAATGACAAAACGCTATGTTTACTTCGGTATTTACTACACAGTAACACTAGTCGCATTTTCTCCTTTATTGTGGCCGCCATACCTCGGTTCATGCTAAATCTTTAGGTCGTAGGTCAACTGCAACGCACCTAATGAGGCCAATAATTGTATTTTCGATAACTAAAACATGACTTGTACTCGTCCTTGCTTGTCGACTGCATAAACTTAGAAGCTTGTATATCGTACAGAGTGGTGCGACTGCATACCTCAGTGGGCGACATTAATTGCCTGACGATAAATGCAAATGTTTCCGAGAGAAAAGCGGCCAATGTGACGAACTGTCATTACGCCATTATGAACACAAATGACAAAACGCTATGTTTACTTCGGTATTTACTACACAGTAACACTACTCGCATTTTCTCCCTTATTGCGGCCGCCATACCTCGGTTCATGCTAAATCTTAAGGTCGTAGGTCAACTGCAACGCACCTAATGAGGCCAATAATTGTATTTTCGATAACTAAAACATGACTTGTACTCGTCCTTGCTTGTCGACTGCATAAACTTAGAAGCTTGTATTTCGTACAGAGTGGTGCGACTGCATACCTCAGCGGGCGACATTAATTGCCTGACGATAAATGTAAATGTTTCCGAGAGAAAAGCGGCCAATGTGACGAACTGTCATTACGCCATTATGAAAACAAATGACAAAACGCTATGTTTACTTCGGTATTTACTACACAGTAACACTACTCGCATTTTCTCCTTTATTGTGGCCGCCATATCTCGGTTCATGCTAAATCTTAAGGTCGTAGGTCAACTGCAACGCACCTAATGAGGCCAATAATTGTATTTTCGATAACTAAAACATGACTTGTACTCGTCGTTGCTTGTCGACTGCATAAACTTAGAAGCTTGTATATCGTACAGAGTGGTGCGACTGCATACCTCAGTGGGCGACATTAATTGCCTGACGAAAAATGCAAATGCTTCCGAGAGAAAAGCGGCCAATGTGACGAACTGTCATTACGCCATTATGAAAGCAAATGACAAAACGCTATGTTTACTTCGGTATTTACTACACAGTAACACTACTCGCATTTTCTCCTTTATTGTGGCCGCCATACATCGGTTCATGCTAAATCTTAAGGTCGTAGGTCAACTGCAACGCACCTAATGAGGCCATTAATTGTATTTTCGATAACTAAAACATGACTTGTACTCGTCGTTGCTTGTCGACTGCATAAACTTAGAAGCTTGTATATCGTACAGAGTGGTGCGACTGCATACCTCAGTAGGCGACATTAATTGCCTCACGATAAATGCAAATGTTTCCGAGAGAAAAGCGGCCAATGTGACGAACTGTCATTACGCCATTGTGACAACAAATGACAAAACGCTATGTTTACTTCGGTATTTACTACACAGTAACACTACTCGCATTTTCTCCTTTATTGTGACCGCCATACATCGGTTCATGCTAAATCTTAAGGTCGTAGGTCAACTGCAACGCACCTAATGAGGCCAATAATTGTATTTTTGATAACTAAAACATGACTTGTACTCGTCCTTGCTTGTCGACTGCATAAACTTAGAAGCTTGTATTTCGTACAGAGTGGTGCGACTGCATACCTCAGTGGGCGACATTAATTGCCTGACGATAAATGCAAATGTTTCCGAGAGAAAAGCGGCCAATGTGACGAACTGTCATTAAGCCATTATGAAAACAAATGGCAAAACGCAATGTTTACTTCGGTATTTACTACACAGTAACACTACTTGCATTTTCTCCTTTATTGTGGCCGCCATACCTCGGTTCATACTAAATCTTAAGGTCGTAGGTCAACTGCAACGCACCTAATGAGGCCAATAATTGTATTTTCGATAACTAAAACACGACTTGTACTCGTCCTTGCTTGTCGACTGCATAAACTTAGAAGCTTGTATTTCGTACAGAGTGGTGCGACTGCATACCTCAGCGGGCGACATTAATTGCCTAACGTTAAATGTAAATGTTTCTGAGAGAAAAGCGGCCAATGTGACGAACTGTCATGACGCCATTATGAAAACAAATGACAAAACACTATGTTTACTTCGGTATTTACTACACAGTAACACTACTCGCATTTTCTCCTTTATTGTGGCCGCCATACCTCGGTTCATGCTAAATCTTAAGGTCGTAGGTCAACTGCAACGCACCTAATCAGGCCAATAATTGTATTTTTGATAACTAAAACATGAATTGTACTCGTCCTTGCTTGTCGACTGCATAAACTTAGAAGCTTGTATTTCGTACAGAGTGGTGCGACTGCATACCTCAGCGGGCGACATTAATTGCCTGACGATAAATGTAAATGTTTCCGACAGAAAAGCGGCCATGTGACGATCTGTCATTACGTCTTTATGAAAACAAATGACCAAACGCTATGTTTACTTCGCTATTTACTACACAGTAACACTACTTGCATTTTCTCCTTTATTGTGGCCGCCATACCTCGGTTCATGCTAAATCTTAAGGTCGTAGGTCAACTGCAACGCACCTAATGAGGCCAATAATTGTATTTTCGATAACTAAAACACGACTTGTACTCGTCGTTGCTTGTCGACTGCATAAACTTAGAAGCTTGTATTTCGTACAGAGTGGTGCGACTGCATACCTCAGCGGGCGACATTAATTGCCTGACGATAAATGAAAATGTTTCCGAGAGAAAAGCGGCCAATGTGACGAACTGTCATGACGCCATTATGAAAACAAATGACAAAACACTATGTTTACTTCGGTATTTACTACACAGTAACACTACTCGCATTTTCTCCTTTATTGTGGCCACCATACCTCGGTTCATGCTAAATCTTAAGGTCGTAGGTCAACTGCAACGCACCTAATGAGGCCAATAATTGCATTTTTGATAACTAAAACATGACTTGTACTCGTCCTTGCCTGTCGACTGCATAAACTTAGAAGCTTGTATTTCGTACAGAGTGGTGCGACTGCATACCTCAGTGGGCGACATTAATTGCCTGACGATAAATGTAAATGTTTCCGAGAGAAAAGCGGCCATGTGACGATCTGTCATTACGTCTTTATGAAAACAAATGACAAAACGCTATGTTTACTTCGCTATTTACTACACAGTAACACTACTCGCATTTTCTCCTTTATTGTGGCCGCCATACCTCGGTTCATGCTAAATCTTAAGGTCGTAGGTCAACTGCAACGCACCTAATGAGGCCAATAATTGTATTTTTGATAACTGAAACATGACTTGTACTCGTCCTTGCTTGTCGACTGCATAAACTTAGAAGCTTGTATTTCGTACAGAGATGTGCGACTGCATACCTCAGTGGGCGACATTAATTGCCTGACGATAAATGCAAATGTTCCCGAGAGAAAAGCGGACAATGTGACGAACTGTCATTACGCCATTATGAAAACAAATGACAAAACGCAATGTTTACTTCGGTATTTACTACACAGTAACACTACTTGCATTTTCTCCTTTATTGTGGCCGCCATACCTCGGTTCATGCTAAATCTTTAGGTCGTAGGTCAACTGTAACGCACCTAATGAGGCCAATAATTGTATTTTCGATAACTAAAACACGACTTGTACTCGTCCTTGCTTGTCGACTGCATAAACTTAGAAGCTTGTATTTCGTACAGAGTGGTGCGACTGCATACCTCAGCGGGCGACATTAATTGCCTGACGATAAATGTAAATGTTTCCGAGAGAAAAGCGGCCAATGTGACAAACTGTCATGACGCCATTATGAAAACAAATGACAAAACACTATGTTTACTTCGGCATTTACTACACAGTAACACTACTCGCATTTTCTCCTTTATTGTGGCCGCCATACCTCGGTTCATGCTAAATCTTAAGGTCGTAGGTCAACTGCAACGCACCTAATGAGGCCAATAATTGTATTTTCTAGAACTAAAACATGACTTGTACTCGTCCTTGCTTGTCGACTGCATAAACTTAGAAGCTTGTATTTCGTACAGAGTGGTGCGACTGCATACCTCAGCGGGCGACATTAATTGCCTGACGATAAATGTAAATGTTTCCGAGAGAAAAGCGGCCAATGTGACGAACTGTCATTACGCCATTATGAAAACAAATGACAAAACGCTATGTTTACTTCGGTATTTACTACACAGTAACACTACTCGCATTTTCTCCTTTATTGTGGCCGCCATACCTCGGTTCATGCTAAATCTTAAGGTCGTAGGTCAACTGCAACGCACCTAATGAAGCCAATAATTGTATTTTTGATAACTAAAACATGACTTGTACTCGTCCTTGCTTGTCGACTGCATAAACTTAGAAGCTTGTATTTCGTACAGAGTGGTGCGACTGCATACCTCAGCGGGCGACATTAATTGCCTGACGATAAATGTAAATGTTTCCGAGAGAAAAGCGGCCAATGTGACGAACTGTCATTACGCCATTATGAAAACAAATGACAAAACGCTATGTTTACTTCGGTATTTACTACACAGTAACACTACTCGCATTTTCTCCTTTATTGTGGCCGCCATACCTCGGTTCATGCTAAATCTTAAGGTCGTAGGTCAACTGCAACCCACCTAATGAGGCCAATAATTGTATTTTTGATAACTAAAACATGACTTGTACTCGTACTTGCTTGTCGACAGCATAAACTTAGAAGCTTGTATTTCGTACAGAGTGGTGCGACTGCATACCTCTGCGGGCGACATTAATTACCTGACGATAAATGTAAATGTTTCCGAGAGAAAAGCGGCCATGTGACGATCTCTCATTACTTCTTTATGAAAACAAATGACAAAACGCTATGTTTACTTCGCTATTTGCTACACAGTAACACTACTCGCATTTTCTCCTTTATTGTGGCCGCCATACCACTGTTCATGCTAAATCTTAAGGTCGTAGGTCAACTGCAGCTTACCTAATGAGGCCATTAATTGTATTTGTGATAACTAAAACATGACTTCTACTCGTCCTTTCTTGTCGACTGCATAAACTTAGAAGCTTGTATTTCGTACAGAGTGGTGCGACTGCATACCTCAGCGGGCGACATTAATTGCCTGACGATAAATGTAAATGTTTCCGAGAGAAAAGCGGCCAATGTGACGAACTGTCATTACGCCATTATGAAAACAAATGACAAAACGCTATGTTTACTTCGGTATTTACTACAGAGTAACACTACTCGCATTTTCTCCTTTATTGTGGCCGCCATACCTTGGTTCATGCTAAGTCTTAAGGTCGTAGGTCAATTGCAACGCACCTAATGAGGCCAATAATTGTATTTTTGATAACTAAAACATGACTTGTACTCGTACTTGCTTGTCGACTGCATAAACTTAGAAGCTTGTATTTCGTACAGAGTGGTGGGACTGCATACCTCAGCGGGCGACATTAATTGCCTGACGATAAATGTAAATGTTTCCGAGAGAAAGCGGCCAATGTGACGAACTGTCATTACGCCATTATGAAAACAAATGACAAAACGCTATGTTTACTTCGGTATTTTCTACACAGTAACACTACTCGCATTTTCTCCTTTATTGTGGCCGCCATAGCTCGGTTCATGCTAAATCTTAAGGTCGTAGGTCAACTGCAACGCACCAAATGAGGCCAATAATTGTATTTTTGATAACTAAAACATGACTTGTACTCGTCCTTGCTTGTCGACTGCATAAACTTAGAAGCTTGTATTTCGTACAGAGTTGTGCGACTGCAAACCTCAGCGGGCGACATTAATTGCCTGACGATAAATGTAAATGTTTCCGAGAGAAAAGCGGCCATGTGACGATCTGTCATTACGTCTTTATGAAAACAAATGACTAAACGCTTTTTTACTTCGGTATTTACTACACAGTAACACTACTCGCATTTTCTCCTTTATTGTGGCCGCCATACCTCGGTTCATGCTAAATCTTAAGGTCGTAGGTCAACTGCAACGCACCTAATGAGGCCAATAATTGTATTTTCGATAACTAAAACATGACTTGTACTCGTCCTTGCTTGTCGACTGCATTAACTTAGAAGCTTGTATATCGTACAGAGTCTTGCGGCTGCATACCTCAGTGGACGACATTAATTGCCTGACGATAAATGCAAATGTTTCCGAGAGAAAAGCGGCCAATGTGACGAACTGTCATTACGCCATTATGAAAACAAATGACAAAACGCTATGTTTACTTCGGTATTTACTACACAGTAGCACTACTCGCATTTTCTTCTTTATTGTGGCCGCCATACGTCTGTTCATGCTAAATCTTAAGGTCGTAGGGCAACTGCAACGCACCTAATGAGGCCAATAATTGTAATTTTGATAACTAAAACTTGACTTGTACTCGTCCTTGCTTGTCGACTGCATAAACTTAGAAGCTTGTATTTCGTACAGAGTGGTGCGACTGCATACCTCTGCGGGCAACATTAATTACCTGACGATAAATGTAAATGTTTCCGAGAGAAAAGCGGCCATGTGACGATCTCTCATTACTTCTTTATGAAAACAAATGACAAAACGCTATGTTTACTTCGGTATTTACTACACAGTAGCACTACTCGCATTTTCTCCTTTATTGTGGCCGCCATACGTCTGTTCATGCTAAATCTTAAGGTCGTAGGGCAACTGCAACGCACCTAATGAGGCCAATAATTGTAATTTTGATAACTAAAACATGACTTGTACTCGTACTTGCTTGTCGACAGCATAAACTTAGAAGCTTGTATTTCGTACAGAGTGGTGCGACTGCATACCTCTGCGGGCGACATTAATTACCTGACGATAAATGTAAATGTTTCCGAGAGAAAAGCGGCCATGTGACGATCTCTCATTACTTCTTTATGAAAACAAATGACAAAACGCTATGTTTACTTCGCTATTTGCTACACAGTAACACTACTCGCATTTTCTCCTTTATTGTGGCCGCCATACCACTGTTCATGCTAAATCTTAAGGTCGTAGGTCAACTGCAGCTTACCTAATGAGGCCATTAATTGTATTTGTGATAACTAAAACATGACTTGTACTCGTCCTTTCTTGTCGACTGCATAAACTTAGAAGCTTGTATTTCGTACAGAGTGGTGCGACTGCATACCTCAGCGGGCGACATTAATTGCCTGACGATAAATGTAAATGTTTCCGAGAGAAAAGCGGCCAATGTGACGAACTGTCATTACGCCATTATGAAAACAAATGACAAAACGCTATGTTTACTTCGGTATTTACTACAGAGTAACACTACTCGCATTTTCTCCTTTATTGTGGCCGCCATACCTTGGTTCATGCTAAGTCTTAAGGTCGTAGGTCAATTGCAACGCACCTAATGAGGCCAATAATTGTATTTTTGATAACTAAAACATGACTTGTACTCGTACTTGCTTGTCGACTGCATAAACTTAGAAGCTTGTATTTCGTACAGAGTGGTGGGACTGCATACCTCAGCGGGCGACATTAATTGCCTGACGATAAATGTAAATGTTTCCGAGAGAAAGCGGCCAATGTGACGAACTGTCATTACGCCATTATGAAAACAAATGACAAAACGCTATGTTTACTTCGGTATTTTCTACACAGTAACACTACTCGCATTTTCTCCTTTATTGTGGCCGCCATAGCTCGGTTCATGCTAAATCTTAAGGTCGTAGGTCAACTGCAACGCACCAAATGAGGCCAATAATTGTATTTTTGATAACTAAAACATGACTTGTACTCGTCCTTGCTTGTCGACTGCATAAACTTAGAAGCTTGTATTTCGTACAGAGTCGTGCGACTGCATACCTCAGTGGACGACATTAATTGCCTGACGATAAATGTAAATGTTTCCGAGAGAAAAGCGGCCATGTGACGATCTGTCATTACGTCTTTATGAAAACAAATGACTAAACGCTTTTTTACTTCGGTATTTACTACACAGTAACACTACTCGCATTTTCTCCTTTATTGTGGCCGCCATACCTCGGTTCATGCTAAATCTTAAGGTCGTAGGTCAACTGCAACGCACCTAATGAGGCCAATAATTGTATTTTCGATAACTAAAACATGACTTGTACTCGTCCTTGCTTGTCGACTGCATTAACTTAGAAGCTTGTATATCGTACAGAGTCTTGCGGCTGCATACCTCAGTGGACGACATTAATTGCCTGACGATAAATGCAAATGTTTCCGAGAGAAAAGCGGCCAATGTGACGAACTGTCATTACGCCATTATGAAAACAAATGACAAAACGCTATGTTTACTTCAGTATTTACTACACAGTAGCACTACTCGCATTTTCTCCTTTATTGTGGCCGCCATACGTCTGTTCATGCTAAATCTTAAGGTCGTAGGGCAACTGCAACGCACCTAATGAGGCCAATAATTGTAATTTTGATAACTAAAACTTGACTTGTACTCGTCCTTGCTTGTCGACTGCATAAACTTAGAAGCTTGTATTTCGTACAGAGTCGTGCGACTGCATACCTCAGCGGGCGACATTAATTGCCTGACGATAAATGTAAATGTTTCGGAGAGAAAAGCGGCCAATGTGACGAACTGTCATTACGCCTTTATGAAAACAAATGACAAAACGCTATGTTTACTTCGGTATTTACTACACAGTAACACTACTCGCATTTTCTCCTTTATTGTGGCCGCCATACCTCGGTTCATGCTAAATCTTAAGGTCGTAGGTCAACTGCAACGCACCTAATGAGGCCAATAATTGTATTTTTGATAACTAAAACATGACTTGTACTCGTACTTGCTTGTCGACTGCATAAACTTAAAAGCTTGTATTTCCTACAGAGTGGTGCGACTCCATACCTCTGCGGGCGACATTAATTACCTGACGATAAATGTAAATGTTTCCGAGAGAAAAGCGGCCATGTGACGATCTCTCATTACGTCTTTATGAAAACAAATGACAAAACGCTATGTTTACTTCGCTATTTGCTACACAGTAACACTACTCGCATTTTCTCCTTTATTGTGGCCGCCATACCACTGTTCATGCTAAATCTTAAGGTCGTAGGTCAACTGCAGCTTACCTAATGAGGCGATTAATTGTATTTGTGATAACTAAAACATGACTTCTACTCGTCCTTTCTTGTCGACTGCATAAACTTAGAAGCTTGTATTTCGTACAGAGTGGTGCGACTGCATACCTCAGCGGACGACATTAATTGCCTGACGATAAATGTAAATGTTTCCGAGAGAAAAGCGGCCAATGTGACGAACTGTCATTACGCCATTATGAAAACAAATGACAAAACGCTATGTTTACTTCGGTATTTACTACAAAGTAACACTACTCGCATTTTCTCCTTTATTGTGGCCGCCATACCTTGGTTCATGCTAAGTCTTAAGGTCGTAGGTCAATTGCAACGCACCTAATGAGGCCAATAATTGTATTTTTGATAACTAAAACATGACTTGTACTCGTCCTTGCTTGTCGACTGCATAAACTTAGAAGCTTGTATTTCGTACAGAGTTGTGCGACTGCATACCTCAGCGGGCGACATTGATTGCCTGACGATAAATGTAAATGTTTCAGAGAGAAAAGCGGCCTTGTGACGAACTGCCATTACGTGTTTATGAAAACAAATGACAAAACGCTATGTTTACTTCGGTATTTACTACACAGTAACACTACTCGCATTTTCTCCTTTATTGTGGCCGCCATACCTCGGTTCATGCTAAATCTTAAGGTAGTAGGTCTACTGCAACGCACCTAACGAGGCCAATAATTGTATTTTTGATAACTAAAACATGACTTGTACTCGTCCTTGCTTGTCGACTGCATAAACTTAGAAGCTTGTATTTCGTACAGAGTGGTGCGACTGCATACCTCAGCAGGCGACATTAATTGCCTGACGATAAATGTAAATGTTTCCGAGAGAAAAGCGGCCAATGTGACGAACTGTCATTACGCCATTATGAAAACAAATGACAAAACGCTATGTTTACTTCAGTATTTACTACACAGTAGCACTACTCGCATTTTCTCCTTTATTGTGGCCGCCATACCTCTGTTCCTGCTAAATCTTAAGGTCGTAGGTCAACTGCAACGCACCTAATGAGGCCAATAATTGTATTTTTGATAACTAAAACATGACTTGTACTCTCGTCCTTGCTTGTCGACTGCATAAAGTTAGAACCTTGTATTTCGTACAGAGTCATGCGACTGCATACCTCAGCGGGCGACATTAATTGCCTGACAATAAATGTAAATGTTTCCGAGAAAAAAGCGGCCAATGTGACGAACTGTCATTACGCCTTTATGAAAACAAATGACAAAACGCTATGTTTACTTCGGTATTTACTACACAGTAACACTACTCGCATTTTCTCCTTTATTGTGGCCGCCATACCTCGGTTCATGCTAAATCTTAAGGTCGTAGGTCAACTGCAACGCACCTAATGAGGCCAATAATTGTATTTTTGATAACTAAAACATGACTTGTACTCGTACTTGCTTGTCGACTGCATAAACTTAGAAGCTTGTATTTCCTACAGAGTGGTGCGACTCCATACCTCTGCGGGCGACATTAATTACCTGACGATAAATGTAAATGTTTCCGAGAGAAAAGCGGCCATGTGACGATCTCTCATTACGTCTTTATGAAAACAAATGACAAAACGCTATGTTTACTTCGCTATTTGCTACACAGTAACACTACTCGCATTTTCTCCTTTATTGTGGCCGCCATACCACTGTTCATGCTAAATCTTAAGGTCGTAGGTCAACTGCAGCTTACCTAATGAGGCGATTAATTGTATTTGTGATAACTAAAACATGACTTCTACTCGTCCTTTCTTGTCGACTGCATAAACTTAGAAGCTTGTATTTCGTACAGAGTGGTGCGACTGCATACCTCAGCGGACGACATTAATTGCCTGATGATAAATGTAAATGTTTCCGAGAGAAAAGCGGCCAATGTGACGAACTGTCATTACGCCATTATGAAAACAAATGACAAAACGCTATGTTTACTTCGGTATTTACTACAAAGTAACACTACTCGCATTTTCTCCTTTATTGTGGCCGCCATACCTTGGTTCATGCTAAGTCTTAAGGTCGTAGGTCAATTGCAACGCACCTAATGAGGCCAATAATTGTATTTTTGATAACTAAAACATGACTTGTACTCGTCCTTGCTTGTCGACTGCATAAACTTAGAAGCTTGTATTTCGTACAGAGTTGTGCGACTGCATACCTCAGCGGGCGACATTGATTGCCTGACGATAAATGTAAATGTTTCAGAGAGAAAAGCGGCCATGTGACGAACTGCCATTACGTGTTTATGAAAACAAATGACAAAACGCTATGTTTACTTCGGTATTTACTACACAGTAACACTACTCGCATTTTCTCCTTTATTGTGGCCGCCATACCTCGGTTCATGCTAAATCTTAAGGTAGTAGGTCTACTGCAACGCACCTAACGAGGCCAATAATTGTATTTTTGATAACTAAAACATGACTTGTACTCGTCCTTGCTTGTCGACTGCATAAACTTAGAAGCTTGTATTTCGTACAGAGTGGTGCGACTGCATACCTCAGCAGGCGACATTAATTGCCTGACGATAAATGTAAATGTTTCCGAGAGAAAAGCGGCCAATGTGACGAACTGTCATTACGCCATTATGAAAACAAATGACAAAACGCTATGTTTACTTCAGTATTTACTACACAGTAGCACTACTCGCATTTTCTCCTTTATTGTGGCCGCCATACCTCTGTTCCTGCTAAATCTTAAGGTCGTAGGTCAACTGCAACGCACCTAATGAGGCCAATAATTGTATTTTTGATAACTAAAACATGACTTGTACTCTCGTCCTTGCTTGTCGACTGCATAAAGTTAGAACCTTGTATTTCGTACAGAGTCATGCGACTGCATACCTCAGCGGGCGACATTAATTGCCTGACAATAAATGTAAATGTTTCCGAGAAAAAAGCGGCCAATGTGACGAACTGTCATTACGCCTTTATGAAAACAAATGACAAAACGCTATGTTTACTTCGGTATTTACTACACAGTAACACTACTCGCATTTTCTCCTTTATTGTGGCCGCCATACCTCGGTTCATGCTAAATCTTAAGGTCGTAGGTCAACTGCAACGCACCTAATGAGGCCAATAATTGTATTTTTGATAACTAAAACATGACTTGTACTCGTACTTGCTTGTCGACTGCATAAACTTAGAAGCTTGTATTTCCTACAGAGTGGTGCGACTCCATACCTCTGCGGGCGACATTAATTACCTGACGATAAATGTAAATGTTTCCGAGAGAAAAGCGGCCATGTGACGATCTCTCATTACGTCTTTATGAAAACAAATGACAAAACGCTATGTTTACTTCGCTATTTGCTACACAGTAACACTACTCGCATTTTCTCCTTTATTGTGGCCGCCATACCACTGTTCATGCTAAATCTTAAGGTCGTAGGTCAACTGCAGCTTACCTAATGAGGCGATTAATTGTATTTGTGATAACTAAAACATGACTTCTACTCGTCCTTTCTTGTCGACTGCATAAACTTAGAAGCTTGTATTTCGTACAGAGTGGTGCGACTGCATACCTCAGCGGACGACATTAATTGCCTGACGATAAATGTAAATGTTTCCGAGAGAAAAGCGGCCAATGTGACGAACTGTCATTACGCCATTATGAAAACAAATGACAAAACGCTATGTTTACTTCGGTATTTACTACAAAGTAACACTACTCGCATTTTCTCCTTTATTGTGGCCGCCATACCTTGGTTCATGCTAAGTCTTAAGGTCGTAGGTCAATTGCAACGCACCTAATGAGGCCAATAATTGTATTTTTGATAACTAAAACATGACTTGTACTCGTCCTTGCTTGTCGACTGCATAAACTTAGAAGCTTGTATTTCGCACAGAGTGGTGCGACTGCATACCTCAGCGGGCGACATTAATTGCCTGACGATAAATGTCAATGTTTCCGAGAGAAAAGCGGCCATGTGACGATCTGCGATTACGTCATTATGAAAACAAATGACAAAACGCTATGTTTACTTTGCTATTTACTACACAGTAACACTACTCGCATTTTCTCCTTTATTGTGGCCGCCATACATCGGTTCATGCTAAATCATAAGAACGTAGGTCAACTGCAACGCACATAATGAGGCCAATAATTGTATTTTTGATAACTAAAACATTACTTGTACTCGTACTTGCTTGTCGACTGCATAAACTTGGAAGCTTGTATTTCGTACAGAGTGGTGCGACTGCATACCTCAGCGGGCGACATTAATTGCCTGACGATAAATGTAAATGTTTCCGAGAAAAAAGCGGCCAATGTGACGAACTGTCATTACGCCATTATGAAAACTAATGACAAAAAGCTATGTTTACTTCGGTATTTACTACACAGTAACACTACTCGCATTTTCTCCTTTATTGTGGCCGCCATACCTCTGTTCATGCTAAATCTTAAGGTCATGGTCAACTGCAACGCACCTAATGAGGCCAATAATTGTATTTTTGATAACTAAAACATGACTTGTACTCGTCCTTGCTTGTCGACTGCATAAACTTAGAAGCTTGTATTTCGTACCGAGTGGCGCGACTGCATACCTCAACGGGCGACATTAATTGCCTGACGATAAATGTAAATGTTTCCGAGAGAAAAGCGGCCATGTGACGATCTGTCATTACGTCTTTATGAAAACAAATGACAAAACGCTATGTTTACTTCGGTATTTACTACACAGTAACACTACTCGCATTTTCTCCTTTATTGTGACCGAGTACCTCGGTTCATGCTAAATCTTAAGGTCGTAGGTCAACTGCAACACACCTAATGAGGCCAATAATTGCATTTTTGATAACTAAAACATGACTTGTACTCGTCCTTGCTTGTCGACTGCATAAACTTAGAAGCTTGTATATCGTGCAGAGTGGTGCGACTGCATACCTCAGCGGACGACATTAATTGCCTGACGATAAATGTAAATGTTTCCGAGAGAAAAGCGGCCAATGTGACGAACTGTCATTACGCCATTATGAAAACAAATGACAAAACGCTATGTTTACTTCGGTATTTACTACACAGTAACACTAGTCGCATTTTCTCCTTTATTGTGGCCGCCATACCTCGGTTCATGCTAAATCTTAAGGTCGTAGGTCAACTGCAACGCACCTAATGAGGCCAATAATTGTATTTTCGATAACTAAAACATGACTTGTACTCGTCCTTGCTTGTCGACTGCATAAACTTAGAAGCTTGTATTTCGTACAGAGTGGTGCGACTGCATACCTCAGCGGGCGACATTAATTGCCTGACGATAAATGTAAATGTTTCCGAGAGAAAAGCGGCCAATGTGACGAACTGTCATTACGCCATTATGAAAACAAATGACAAAACGCTATGTTTACTTCGGTATTTACTACACAGTAACACTACTCGCATTTTCTCCTTTATTGTGGCCGCCATATCTCGGTTCATGCTAAATCTTAAGGTCGTAGGTCAACTGCAACGCACCTAATGAGGCCAATAATTGTATTTTCGATAACTAAAACATGACTTGTACTCGTCGTTGCTTGTCGACTGCATAAACTTAGAAGCTTGTATATCGTACAGAGTGGTGCGACTGCATACCTCAGCGGGCGACATTAATTGCCTGACGATAAATGTAAATGTTTCCGAGAGAAAAGCGGCCAATGTGACGAACTGTCATTACGCCATTATGAAAACAAATGACAAAACGCTATGTTTACTTCGGTATTTACTACACAGTAACACTACTCGCATTTTCTCCTTTATTGTGGCCGCCATACCTCGGTTCATGCTAAATCTTAAGGTCGTAGGTCAACTGCAACCCACCTAATGAGGCCAATAATTGTATTTTTGATAACTAAAACATGACTTGTACTCGTACTTGCTTGTCGACTGCATAAACTTAGAAGCTTGTATTTCGTACAGAGTGGTGCGACTGCATACCTCTGCGGGCGACATTAATTACCTGACGATAAATGTAAATGTTTCCGAGAGAAAAGCGGCCATGTGACGATCTCTCATTACTTCTTTATGAAAACAAATGACAAAACGCTATGTTTACTTCGCTATTTGCTACACAGTAACACTACTCGCATTTTCTCCTTTATTGTGGCCGCCATACCACTGTTCATGCTAAATCTTAAGGTCGTAGGTCAACTGCAGCTTACCTAATGAGGCCATTAATTGTATTTGTGATAACTAAAACATGACTTCTACTCGTCCTTTCTTGTCGACTGCATAAACTTAGAAGCTTGTATTTCGTACAGAGTGGTGCGACTGCATACCTCAGCGGGCGACATTAATTGCCTGACGATAAATGTAAATGTTTCCGAGAGAAAAGCGGCCAATGTGACGAACTGTCATTACGCCATTATGAAAACAAATGACAAAACGCTATGTTTACTTCGGTATTTACTACAGAGTAACACTACTCGCATTTTCTCCTTTATTGTGGCCGCCATACCTTGGTTCATGCTAAGTCTTAAGGTCGTAGGTCAATTGCAACGCACCTAATGAGGCCAATAATTGTATTTTTGATAACTAAAACATGACTTGTACTCGTACTTGCTTGTCGACTGCATAAACTTAGAAGCTTGTATTTCGTACAGAGTGGTGGGACTGCATACCTCAGCGGGCGACATTAATTGCCTGACGATAAATGTAAATGTTTCCGAGAGAAAGCGGCCAATGTGACGAACTGTCATTACGCCATTATGAAAACAAATGACAAAACGCTATGTTTACTTCGGTATTTTCTACACAGTAACACTACTCGCATTTTCTCCTTTATTGTGGCCGCCATAGCTCGGTTCATGCTAAATCTTAAGGTCGTAGGTCAACTGCAACGCACCAAATGAGGCCAATAATTGTATTTTTGATAACTAAAACATGACTTGTACTCGTCCTTGCTTGTCGACTGCATAAACTTAGAAGCTTGTATTTCGTACAGAGTTGTGCGACTGCAAACCTCAGCGGGCGACATTAATTGCCTGACGATAAATGTAAATGTTTCCGAGAGAAAAGCGGCCATGTGACGATCTGTCATTACGTCTTTATGAAAACAAATGACTAAACGCTTTTTTACTTCGGTATTTACTACACAGTAACACTACTCGCATTTTCTCCTTTATTGTGGCCGCCATACCTCGGTTCATGCTAAATCTTAAGGTCGTAGGTCAACTGCAACGCACCTAATGAGGCCAATAATTGTATTTTCGATAACTAAAACATGACTTGTACTCGTCCTTGCTTGTCGACTGCATTAACTTAGAAGCTTGTATATCGTACAGAGTCTTGCGGCTGCATACCTCAGTGGACGACATTAATTGCCTGACGATAAATGCAAATGTTTCCGAGAGAAAAGCGGCCAATGTGACGAACTGTCATTACGCCATTATGAAAACAAATGACAAAACGCTATGTTTACTTCAGTATTTACTACACAGTAGCACTACTCGCATTTTCTCCTTTATTGTGGCCGCCATACGTCTGTTCATGCTAAATCTTAAGGTCGTAGGGCAACTGCAACGCACCTAATGAGGCCAATAATTGTAATTTTGATAACTAAAACTTGACTTGTACTCGTCCTTGCTTGTCGACTGCATAAACTTAGAAGCTTGTATTTCGTACAGAGTCGTGCGACTGCATACCTCAGCGGGCGACATTAATTGCCTGACGATAAATGTAAATGTTTCGGAGAGAAAAGCGGCCAATGTGACGAACTGTCATTACGCCTTTATGAAAACAAATGACAAAACGCTATGTTTACTTCGGTATTTACTACACAGTAACACTACTCGCATTTTCTCCTTTATTGTGGCCGCCATACCTCGGTTCATGCTAAATCTTAAGGTCGTAGGTCAACTGCAACGCACCTAATGAGGCCAATAATTGTATTTTTGATAACTAAAACATGACTTGTACTCGTACTTGCTTGTCGACTGCATAAACTTAGAAGCTTGTATTTCCTACAGAGTGGTGCGACTCCATACCTCTGCGGGCGACATTAATTACCTGACGATAAATGTAAATGTTTCCGAGAGAAAAGCGGCCATGTGACGATCTCTCATTACGTCTTTATGAAAACAAATGACAAAACGCTATGTTTACTTCGCTATTTGCTACACAGTAACACTACTCGCATTTTCTCCTTTATTGTGGCCGCCATACCACTGTTCATGCTAAATCTTAAGGTCGTAGGTCAACTGCAGCTTACCTAATGAGGCGATTAATTGTATTTGTGATAACTAAAACATGACTTCTACTCGTCCTTTCTTGTCGACTGCATAAACTTAGAAGCTTGTATTTCGTACAGAGTGGTGCGACTGCATACCTCAGCGGACGACATTAATTGCCTGACGATAAATGTAAATGTTTCCGAGAGAAAAGCGGCCAATGTGACGAACTGTCATTACGCCATTATGAAAACAAATGACAAAACGCTATGTTTACTTCGGTATTTACTACAAAGTAACACTACTCGCATTTTCTCCTTTATTGTGGCCGCCATACCTTGGTTCATGCTAAGTCTTAAGGTCGTAGGTCAATTGCAACGCACCTAATGAGGCCAATAATTGTATTTTTGATAACTAAAACATGACTTGTACTCGTCCTTGCTTGTCGACTGCATAAACTTAGAAGCTTGTATTTCGTACAGAGTTGTGCGACTGCATACCTCAGCGGGCGACATTGATTGCCTGACGATAAATGTAAATGTTTCAGAGAGAAAAGCGGCCATGTGACGAACTGCCATTACGTGTTTATGAAAACAAATGACAAAACGCTATGTTTACTTCGGTATTTACTACACAGTAACACTACTCGCATTTTCTCCTTTATTGTGGCCGCCATACCTCGGTTCATGCTAAATCTTAAGGTAGTAGGTCTACTGCAACGCACCTAATGAGGCCAATAATTGTATTTTTGATAACTAAAACATGACTTGTACTCGTCCTTGCTTGTCGACTGCATAAACTTAGAAGCTTGTATTTCGTACAGAGTGGTGCGACTGCATACCTCAGCAGGCGACATTAATTGCCTGACGATAAATGTAAATGTTTCCGAGAGAAAAGCGGCCAATGTGACGAACTGTCATTACGCCATTATGAAAACAAATGACAAAACGCTATGTTTACTTCAGTATTTACTACACAGTAGCACTACTCGCATTTTCTCCTTTATTGTGGCCGCCATACCTCTGTTCCTGCTAAATCTTAAGGTCGTAGGTCAACTGCAACGCACCTAATGAGGCCAATAATTGTATTTTTGATAACTAAAACATGACTTGTACTCTCGTCCTTGCTTGTCGACTGCATAAAGTTAGAACCTTGTATTTCGTACAGAGTCATGCGACTGCATACCTCAGCGGGCGACATTAATTGCCTGACAATAAATGTAAATGTTTCCGAGAAAAAAGCGGCCAATGTGACGAACTGTCATTACGCCTTTATGAAAACAAATGACAAAACGCTATGTTTACTTCGGTATTTACTACACAGTAACACTACTCGCATTTTCTCCTTTATTGTGGCCGCCATACCTCGGTTCATGCTAAATCTTAAGGTCGTAGGTCAACTGCAACGCACCTAATGAGGCCAATAATTGTATTTTTGATAACTAAAACATGACTTGTACTCGTACTTGCTTGTCGACTGCATAAACTTAGAAGCTTGTATTTCCTACAGAGTGGTGCGACTCCATACCTCTGCGGGCGACATTAATTACCTGACGATAAATGTAAATGTTTCCGAGAGAAAAGCGGCCATGTGACGATCTCTCATTACGTCTTTATGAAAACAAATGACAAAACGCTATGTTTACTTCGCTATTTGCTACACAGTAACACTACTCGCATTTTCTCCTTTATTGTGGCCGCCATACCACTGTTCATGCTAAATCTTAAGGTCGTAGGTCAACTGCAGCTTACCTAATGAGGCGATTAATTGTATTTGTGATAACTAAAACATGACTTCTACTCGTCCTTTCTTGTCGACTGCATAAACTTAGAAGCTTGTATTTCGTACAGAGTGGTGCGACTGCATACCTCAGCGGACGACATTAATTGCCTGACGATAAATGTAAATGTTTCCGAGAGAAAAGCGGCCAATGTGACGAACTGTCATTACGCCATTATGAAAACAAATGACAAAACGCTATGTTTACTTCGGTATTTACTACAAAGTAACACTACTCGCATTTTCTCCTTTATTGTGGCCGCCATACCTTGGTTCATGCTAAGTCTTAAGGTCGTAGGTCAATTGCAACGCACCTAATGAGGCCAATAATTGTATTTTTGATAACTAAAACATGACTTGTACTCGTCCTTGCTTGTCGACTGCATAAACTTAGAAGCTTGTATTTCGCACAGAGTGGTGCGACTGCATACCTCAGCGGGCGACATTAATTGCCTGACGATAAATGTCAATGTTTCCGAGAGAAAAGCGGCCATGTGACGATCTGCGATTACGTCATTATGAAAACAAATGACAAAACGCTATGTTTACTTTGCTATTTACTACACAGTAACACTACTCGCATTTTCTCCTTTATTGTGGCCGCCATACATCGGTTCATGCTAAATCATAAGAACGTAGGTCAACTGTAACGCACATAATGAGGCCAATAATTGTATTTTTGATAACTAAAACATTACTTGTACTCGTACTTGCTTGTCGACTGCATAAACTTGGAAGCTTGTATTTCGTACAGAGTGGTGCGACTGCATACCTCAGCGGGCGACATTAATTGCCTGACGATAAATGTAAATGTTTCCGAGAAAAAAGCGGCCAATGTGACGAACTGTCATTACGCCATTATGAAAACTAATGACAAAAAGCTATGTTTACTTCGGTATTTACTACACAGTAACACTACTCGCATTTTCTCCTTTATTGTGGCCGCCATACCTCTGTTCATGCTAAATCTTAAGGTCATGGTCAACTGCAACGCACCTAATGAGGCCAATAATTGTATTTTTGATAACTAAAACATGACTTGTACTCGTCCTTGCTTGTCGACTGCATAAACTTAGAAGCTTGTATTTCGTACCGAGTGGCGCGACTGCATACCTCAACGGGCGACATTAATTGCCTGACGATAAATGTAAATGTTTCCGAGAGAAAAGCGGCCATGTGACGATCTGTCATTACGTCTTTATGAAAACAAATGACAAAACG
This sequence comes from Schistocerca piceifrons, assembly GCF_021461385.2. Classification (NCBI taxonomy): domain Eukaryota; kingdom Metazoa; phylum Arthropoda; class Insecta; order Orthoptera; family Acrididae; genus Schistocerca; species Schistocerca piceifrons. Next base: position 98,142,481 of record NC_060147.1, on the reverse strand, counting down.
CTATGTTTACTTCGGTATTTACTACACAGTAACACTACTCGCATTTTCTCCTTTATTGTGACCGAGTACCTCGGTTCATGCTAAATCTTAAGGTCGTAGGTCAACTGCAACACACCTAATGAGGCCAATAATTGCATTTTTGATAACTAAAACATGACTTGTACTCGTCCTTGCTTGTCGACTGCATAAACTTAGAAGCTTGTATATCGTGCAGAGTGGTGCGACTGCATACCTCAGCGGACGACATTAATTGCCTGACGATAAATGTAAATGTTTCCGAGAGAAAAGCGGCCAATGTGACGAACTGTCATTACGCCATTATGAAAACAAATGACAAAACGCTATGTTTACTTCGGTATTTACTACACAGTAACACTAGTCGCATTTTCTCCTTTATTGTGGCCGCCATACCTCGGTTCATGCTAAATCTTAAGGTCGTAGGTCAACTGCAACGCACCTAATGAGGCCAATAATTGTATTTTCGATAACTAAAACATGACTTGTACTCGTCCTTGCTTGTCGACTGCATAAACTTAGAAGCTTGTATTTCGTACAGAGTGGTGCGACTGCATACCTCAGCGGGCGACATTAATTGCCTGACGATAAATGTAAATGTTTCCGAGAGAAAAGCGGCCAATGTGACGAACTGTCATTACGCCATTATGAAAACAAATGACAAAACGCTATGTTTACTTCGGTATTTACTACACAGTAACACTACTCGCATTTTCTCCTTTATTGTGGCCGCCATATCTCGGTTCATGCTAAATCTTAAGGTCGTAAGTCAACTGCAACGCACCTAATGAGGCCAATAATTGTATTTTCGATAACTAAAACATGACTTGTACTCGTCGTTGCTTGTCGACTGCATAAACTTAGAAGCTTGTATATCGTACAGAGTGGTGCGACTGCATACCTCAGTGGGCGACATTAATTGCCTGACGAAAAATGCAAATGCTTCCGAGAGAAAAGCGGCCAATGTGACGAACTGTCATTACGCCATTATGAAAGCAAATGACAAAACGCTATGTTTACTTCGGTATTTACTACACAGTAACACTACTCGCATTTTCTCCTTTATTGTGACCGCCATACATCGGTTCATGCTAAATCTTAAGGTCGTAGGTCAACTGCAACGCACCTAATGAGGCCAATACTTGTATTTTTGATAACTAAAACATGACTTGTACTGGTCCTTGCTTGTCGACTGCATAAACTTAGAAGCTTGTATATCGTACAGAGTGGTGCGACTGCATACCTCAGTGGGCGACATTAATTGCCTGACGAAAAATGCAAATGCTTCCGAGAGAAAAGCGGCCAATGTGACGAACTGTCATTACGCCATTATGAAAACAAATGACAAAACGCTATGTTTACTTCGGTATTTACTGCACAGTAACACTACTCGCATTTTCTTCTTTATTGTGGCCGCCATACCTCGGTTCATGCTAATTCTTAAGGTCGTAGGTCAACTGCAACGCACCTAATGAGGCCATTAATTGTATTTTCGATAACTAAAACATGACTTGTACTCGTCATTGCTTGTCGACTGCATAAACTTAGAAGCTTGTATATCGTACAGAGTGGTGCGACTGCATACCTCAGTGGGCGACATTAATTGCCTAACGATAAATGCAAATGTTTCCGAGAGAAAAGCGGCCAATGTGACGAACTGTCATTACGCCATTGTGAAAACAAATGACAAAACGCTATGTTTACTTCGGTATTTACTACACAGTAACACTACTCGCATTTTCTCCTTTATTGTGACCGCCATACATCGGTTCATGCTAAATCTTAAGGTCGTAGGTCAACTGCAACGCACCTAATGAGGCCAATAATTGTATTTTTGATAACTGAAACATGACTTGTACTCGTCCTTGCTTGTCGACTGCATAAACTTAGAAGCTTGTATTTCGTACAGAGTGGTGCGACTGCATACCACAGCGGGCGACATTAATTGCCTGACGATAAATGTAAATGTTTCCGAGAGAAAAGCGGCCAATGTGACGAACTGTCATTACGCCATTATGAAAACAAATGACAAAACGCTATGTTTACTTCGGTATTTACTACACAGTAACACTACTCGCATTTTCTCCCTTATTGTGGCCGCCATACCTCGGTTCATGCTAAATCTTAAGGTCGTAGGTCAACTGCAACGCACCTAATGAGGCCAATAATTGTATTTTTGATAACTAAAACATGACTTGTACTCGTCCTTGCTTGTCGACTGCATAAACTTAGAAGCTTGTATTTCGTACAGAGTGGTGCGACTGCATACCTCAGTGGGCGACATTAATTGCCTGACGATAAATGCAAATGTTTCCGAGAGAAAAGCGGCCAATGTGACGAACTGTCATGACGCCATTATGAAAACAAATGACAAAACACTATGTTTACTTCGGTATTTACTACACAGTAACACTACTCGCATTTTCTCCTTTATTGTGGCCGCCATACCTCGGTTCATGCTAAATCTTAAGGTCGTAGGTCAACTGCAACGCACCTAATGAGGCCAATAATTGTATTTTTGATAACTAAAACATGACTTGTACTCGTCCTTGCTTGTCGACTGCATAAACTTAGAAGCTTGTATTTCGTACAGAGTGGTGCGACTGCATACCTCAGCGGGCGACATTAATTGCCTGACGATAAATGTAAATGTTTCCGAGAGAAAAGCGGCCAATGTGACGAACTGTCATTACGCCATTATGAAAACAAATGACAAAACGCTATGTTTACTTCGGTATTTACTACACAGTAACACTACTCGCATTTTCTCCTTTATTGTGGCCGCCATACCTCGGTTCATGCTAAATCTTAAGGTCGTAGGTCAACTGCAACGCACCTAATGAGGCCAATAATTGTATTTTTGATAACTAAAACATGACTTGTACTCGTCCTTGCTTGTCGACTGCATAAACTTAGAAGCTTGTATTTCGTACAGAGTGGTGCGACTGCATACCTCAGCGGGCGACATTAATTGCCTGACGATAAATGTAAATGTTTCCGAAAGAAAAGCGGCCAATGTGACGAACTGTCATTACGCCATTATGAAAACAAATGACAAAACGCTATGTTTACTTCGGTATTTACTACACAGTAACACTACTCGCATTTTCTCCTTTATTGTGGCAGCCATACCTCGGTTCATGCTAAATCTTAAGGTCGTAGGTCAACTGCAACGCACCTAATGAGGCCATTAATTGTATTTTCGATAACTAAAACATGACTTGTACTCGTCGTTGCTTGTCGACTGCATAAACTTAGAAGCTTGTATATCGTACAGAGTGGTGCGACTGCATACCTCAGTGGGCGACATTAATTGCCTCACGATAAATGCAAATGTTTCCTAGAGAAAAGCGGCCAATGTGACGAACTGTCATTACGCCATTGTGACAACAAATGACAAAACGCTATGTTTACTTCGGTATTTACTACACAGTAACACTACTCGCATTTTCTCCTTTATTGTGACCGCCATACATCGGTTCATGCTAAATCTTAAGGTCGTAGGTCAACTGCAACGCACCTAATGAGGCCAATAATTGTATGTTTGATAACTAAAACATGACTTGTACTCGTCCTTGCTTGTCGACTGCATAAACTTAGAAGCTTGTATTTCGTACAGAGTGGTGCGACTGCATACCTCAGCGGGCGACATTAATTGCCTGACGATAAATGTAAATGTTTCCGAGAGAAAAGCGGTCATGTGACGATCTGTCATTACGTCTTTATGAAAACAAATGACCAAACGCTATGTTTACTTCGCTATTTACTACACAGTAACACTACTTGCATTTTCTCCTTTATTGTGGCCGCCATACCTCGGTTCATGCTAAATCTTAAGGTCGTAGGTCAACTGCAACGCACCTAATGAGGCCAATAATTGTATTTTCGATAACTAAAACACGACTTGTACTCGTCCTTGCTTGTCGACTGCATAAACTTAGAAGCTTGTATTTCGTACAGAGTGGTGCGACTGCATACCTCAGCGGGCGACATTAATTGCCTGACGATAAATGTAAATGTTTCCGAGAGAAAAGCGGCCAATGTGACGAACTGTCATGACGCCATTATGAAAACAAATGACAAAACACTATGTTTACTTCGGTATTTACTACACAGTAACACTACTCGCATTTTCTCCTTTATTGTGGCCGCCATACCTCGGTTCATGCTAAATCTTAAGGTCGTAGGTCAACTGCAACGCACCTAATGAGGCCAATAATTGTATTTTTGATAACTAAAACATGACTTCTACTCGTCCTTGCTTGTCGACTGCATAAACTTAGAAGCTTGTATTTCGTACAGAGTGGTGCGACTGCATACCTCAGCGGGCGACATTAATTGCCTGACGATAAATGTAAATGTTTCCGAGAGAAAAGCGGCCATGTGACGATCTGTCATTACGTCTTTATGAAAACAAATGACAAAACGCTATGTTTACTTCGCTATTTACTACACAGTAACACTACTCGCATTTTCTCCTTTATTGTGGCCGCCATACCTCGGTTCATGCTAAATCATAAGGTCGTAGGTCAACTGCAACGCACCTAATGAGGCCAATAATTGTATTTTTGATAACTAAAACATGACTTGTACTCGTCCTTGCCTGTCGACTGCATAAACTTAGAGGCTTGTATTTCGTACAGAGTGGTGCGACTGCATACCTCAGCGGGCGACATTAATTGCCTGACGATAAATGTAAATGTTTCTGAGAGAAAAGCGACCAATGTGACGAACTGTCATTACGCCATTATGAAAACAAATGACAAAACGCTATGTTTACTTCGGTATTTACTACACAGTAACACTACTCGCATTTTCTCCTTTATTGTGGCCGCCATACCTCGGTTCATGCTAAATCTTAAGGTCGTAGGTCAACTGCAACGCACCTAATGAGGCCAATAATTGTATTTTTGATAACTGAAACATGACTTGTACTCGTCCTTGCTTGCCGACTGCATAAACTTAGAAGCTTGTATTTCGTACAGAGATGTGCGACTGCATACCTCAGTGGGCGACATTAATTGCCTGACGATAAATGCAAATGTTTCCGAGAGAAAAGCGGACAATGTGACGAACTGTCATTACGCCATTATGAAAACAAATGACAAAACGCAATGTTTACTTCGGTATTTACTACACAGTAACACTACTTGCATTTTCTCCTTTATTGTGGCCGCCATACCTCGGTTCATGCTAAATCTTAAGGTCGTAGGTCAACTGCAACGCACCTAATGAGGCCAATAATTGTATTTTCGATAACTAAAACACGACTTGTACTCGTCCTTGCTTGTCGACTGCATAAACTTAGAAGCTTGTATTTCGTACAGAGTGGTGCGACTGCATACCTCAGCGGGCGACATTAATTGCCTGACGATAAATGCAAATGTTTCCGAGAGAAAAGCGGACAATGTGACGAACTGTCATTACGCCATTATGAAAACAAATGACAAAACGCTATGTTTACTTCGGTATTTACTACACAGTAACACTACTCGCATTTTCTCCTTTATTGTGGCCGCCATACCTCGGTTCATGCTAAATCTTAAGGTCGTAGGTCAACTGCAACGCACCTAATGAGGCCAATAATTGTATTTTTGATAACTAAAACATGACTTGTACTCGTCCTTGCTTGTCGACTGCACAAACTTAGAAGCTTGTATTTCGTACAGAGTGGTGCGACTGCATACCTCAGCGGGCGACGTTAATTGCCTGACGATAAATGTAAATGTTTCCGAGAGAAAAGCGGCCAATGTGACGAACTGTCATTACGCCATTATGAAAACAAATGACAAAACGCTATGTTTACTTCGGTATTTACTACACAGTAACACTACTCGCATTTTCTCCTTTATTGTGGCCGCCATACCTCGGTTCATGCTAAATCTTAAGGTCGTAGGTCGACTGCAACGCACCTAATGAGGCCAATAATTGTATTTTCGATAACTAAAACATGACTTGTACTCGTCGTTGCTTGTCGACTGCATAAACTTAGAAGCTTGTATATCGTACAGAGTGGTGCGACTCCATACCTCAGTGGGCGACATTAATTGCCTGACGATAAATGTAAATGTTTCCGAGAGAAGAGAGACCAATGTGACGAACTGTCATTACGCCATTATGAAAACAAATGACAAAACGCTATGTTTACTTCGCTATTTACTACACAGTAACACTACTCGCATTTTCTCCTTTATTGTGGCCGCCATACCTCAGTTCATGCTAAATCTTAAGGTCGTAGGTCAACTCCAACGCACCTAATGAGGCCAATAATTGTATTTTTGATAACTAAAACATGACTTGTACTCGTCCTTGCATGTCGACTGCAAAAACTTAGAAGCTTGCATTTCGTACAGAGTGGTGCGACTGCATACCTCAGCGGGCGACATTAATTGCCTGACGATAAGTGTAAATGTTTCCGAGAGAAAAGCAGCCAATGTGACGAATTGTCATTACGCCATTATGAAAACAAATGACAAAACGCTATGTTTACTTCGGTATTTACAACACAGTAACGCTACTCGCATTTTCTCCTTTATTGTGGCCACCATACCTCGGTTCATGCTAAATCTTAAGTTCGTAGGTCAACTGCAACGCACCTAATGAGGCCAATAATTGTATTTTTGATAACTAAAACATGACTTGTACTCGTCCTTGCTTGTCGACTGCATAAACTTAGAAGCTTGTATTTCGTACAGAGTGGTGCGACTGCATACCTCAGCGGGCGACATTAATTGCCTGACGATAAATGTAAATGTATCCGAGGGAAAAGCGGCCAATGTGACGACCTGTCATTACGCCATTATGAAAACAAATGACAAAACGCTATGTTTACTTCGGTATTTACTACACAGTAACACTACTCGCATTTTCTCCTTTATTGTGGCCGCCATACCTCGGTTCATGCTAAATCTTAAGGTCGTAGGTCAACTGCAACGCACCTAATGAGGCCAATAATTGTATTTTTGATAACTAAAACATGACTTGTACTCGTCCTTGCTTGTCGACTGCATAAACTTAGAAGCTTGTATATCGTACAGAGTCGTGCGACTGCATACCTCAGCGGACGACATTAATTGTCTGACGATAAATGTAAAATGTTTCCGAGAGAAAAGCGGCCAATGTGACGAACTGTCATTACGCCATTATGAAAACAAATGACAAAACGCTATGTTTACTTCGGTATTTACTACACAGTAACACTACTCGCATTTTCTCCTTTATTGTGGCCACCATACCTCAGTTCATGCTAAATCTTAAGGTCGTAGGTCAACTGCAATGCACCTAATGAGGCCAATAATTGTATTTTTGATAACTAATACATGACTTGTACTCGTCCTTGCTTGTCGACTGCATAAACTTAGAAGCTTGTATTTCGTACAGAGTGGTGCGACTGCATACCTCAGCGGGCGACATTAATTGCCTGACGATAAATGTAAATGTTTCCGAGAGAAAAGCGGCCAATGTGACGTATTGTCATTACGCCATTATGAAACCAAATGACAAAACGCTATGTTTACTTCGGTATTTACAACACAGTAACACTACTCGCATTTTCTCCTTTATTGTGGCCGCCATACCTCGGTTCATGCTAAATCTTAAGGTCGTAGGTCAACTGCAACGCACCTAATGAGGCCAATAATTGTATTTTTGATAACTAAAACATGACTTGTATTCGTCCTTGCTTGTCGACTGTATAAACTTAGAAGCTTGTAATTCGTACAGAGTAGTGCGAATGCATACCTCAGCAGGCGACATTAATTGCCTGACGATAAATGTAAATGTTTCCGAGAGAAAAGCGGCCAATGTGACGAACTGTCATTACGCCATTATGAAAACAAATGACAAAACGCTATGTTTACTTCGGTATTTACTACACAGTAAAACTATTCGCATTTTCTCCTTTATTGTGGCCGCCATACCTCGGTTCATGCTAAATCTTAAGGTCGTAGGTCAACTGCAACGCACCTCATGAGGCCAATAATTGTATTTTTGATAACTAAAACATGACTTGTACTCGTCCTTGGTTGTCGACTGCATAAACTTAGAAGCTTGTATTTCGTACAGAGTGGTACGACTGCATACCTCAGCGGGCGACATTAATTGCCTGACGATAAATGTAAATGTTTCCGAGAGAAAAGCGGCCAATGTGACGAACTGTCATTACGCCATTATGAAAACAAATGACAAAACGCTATGTTTACTTCGGTATTTACTACACAGTAACACTACTCGCATTTTCTCCTTTATTGTGGCCGCCATACCTCGGTTCATGCTAAATCTTAAGGTCGTAGGTCAACTGCAACGCACCTAATGAGGCCAATAATTGTATTTTTGATAACTAAAACATGACTTGTATTCGTCCTTGCTTGTCGACTGCATAAACTTAGAAGCTTGTATTTCGTACAGAGTAGTGCGAATGCATACCTCAGCGGGCGACATTAATTGCCTGACGATAAATGTAAATGTTTCCGAGAGAAAAGCGCCCAATGTGACGAACTGTCATTACGCCATTATGAAAACAAATGACAAAACGCTATGTTTACTTCGGTATTTACTACACAGTAAATCTATTCGTATTTTCTCCTTTATTGTGGCCGCCATACCTCGGTTCATGCTAATTCTCAAGGTCGTAGGTCAACTGCAACGCACCTCATGAGGCCAATAATTGTATTTTTGATAACTAAAACATGACTTGTACTCGTCCTTGGTTGTCGACTGCATAAACTTAGAAGCTTGTATTTCGTACAGAGTGGTACGACTGCATACCTCAGCGGGCGACATTAATTGCCTGACGATAAATGTAAATGTTTCCGAGAGAAAAGCGGCCAATGTGACGAACTGTCATTACGCCATTATGAAAACAAATGACAAAACGCTATGTTTACTTCGGTATTTACTACACAGTAACACTACTCGCATTTTCTCCTTTATTGTGGCCGCCATACCTCGGTTCATGCTAAATCTTAAGGTCGTAGGTCAACTGCAACGCACCTAGTGCGGCCAATAATTGTATTTTTGATAACTATAACATGACTTGTACTCGTCCTTGCTTGTCGACTGCATAAACTTAGAAGCTTGTATATCGTACAGAGTGGTGCGACTGCATACCTCAGCAGGCGACATTAATTGCCTGATGATAAATGTAAATGTTTCCGAGAGAAAAGCGGCCAATGTGACGAACTGTCATTACGCCATTATGAAAACAAATGACAAAACGCTATGTTTACTTCGGTATTTACTACACAGTAACACTACTCGCATATTCTCCTTTATCGTGGCCGCCATACCTTGGTTCATGCTAAATCTTAAGGTCGTAGGTCAACAGCAACGCACCTAATGAGGCCAATAATTGTATTTTTGATAACTAAAACATGACTTGTACTCGTCCTTGCTTGTCGACTGCATAAACTTAGAAGCTTGTATTTCGTACAGAGTGGTGCGACTGCATACCTCAGCGGGGGACATTAATTGCCTGACGATAAATGTAAATGTTTCCGAGAGAAAAGCGACCAATGTGACGAACTGTCATTACGCCATTTTGAAAACAAATGACAAAACGCTATGTTTACTTCGGTATTTATAACACAGTAACACTACTCGTATTTTCTCCTGTATTGTGGCCGCCATACCTCGGTTCATGCTAAATCTTAAGGTCGTAGGTCAACTGCAACGCACCTAATGAGGCCAATAATTGTATTTTTGATAACTAATACATGACTTGTACTCGTCCTTGCTTGTCGACTGCATAAACTTAGAAGCTTGTATTTCATACAGAGTGGTGCAACTGCATACCTCAGCGGGCGACATTAATTGCCTGACGATAAATGTAAATGTTTCCCAGAGAAAAGCGGCCTATGTGACGAACTGTCATTACGCCATTATGAAAACGAATGACAAAATGCTATGTTTACTTCGGTATTTACTACACAGTAACACTACTCGCATTTTCTCCTTTATTGTGGCCGCCATACCTCGGTTCATGCTAAATCTTAAGGTCGTAGGTCAACTGCAACGCACCTAATGAGGCCAATAATTGTATTTTTTATAACTAAAACATGACTTGTACTCGTCCTTGCTTCTCGACTGCATAAACTTAGAAGCTTCTATATCGTACAGAGTCGTGCGACTGCATACCTCAGCGGACAACATTAATTGTCTGACGATAAATGTAAATGTTTCCGAGAGAAAAGCGGCCAATGTGACGAACTGTCATTACGCCATTATGAAAACAAATGACAAAACGCTATGTTTACTTCGGTAATTACTACACAGAAACACTACTCGCATTTTCTCCTTTATTGTGGCCGCCATACCTGAGTTCATGCTAAATCTTAAGGTCGTAGGTCAACTACAACGCACCTAATGAGGCCAATAATTGTATTTTTGATAACTAAAACATGACTTGTACTCGTCCTTGCTTGTCGACTGCATAAACTTAGAAGCTTGTATTTCGTACAGAGTGGTGCGACTGCATACCTCAGCGGGCGACATTAATTGCCTGACGATAAATGTAAATGTTTCCGAGAGAAAAGCGGCCAATGTGACGTATTGTCATTACGCCATTATGAAACCAAATGACAAAACGCTATGTTTACTTCGGTATTTACAACACAGTAACACTACTCGCATTTTCTCCTTTATTGTGGCCGCCATACCTCGGTTCATGCTAAATCTTAAGGTCGTAGGTCAACTGCAACGCACCTAATGAGGCCAATAATTGTATTTTTGATAACTAAAACATGACTTGTATTCGTCCTTGCTTGTCGACTGCATAAACTTAGAAGCTTGTATTTCGTACAGAGTAGTGCGACTGCATACCTCAGCGGGCGACATTAATTGCCTGACGATAAATGTAAATGTTTCCGAGAGAAAAGCGGCCAATGTGACGAACTGTCATTACGCCATTATGAAAACAAATGACAAAACGCTATGTTTACTTCGGTATTTACTACACAGTAACACTATTCGCATTTTCTCCTTTATTGTGGCCGCCATACCTCGGTTCATGCTAAATCTTAAGGTCGTAGGTCAACTGCAACGCACCTAATGAGGCCAATAATTGTATTTTTCATAACTAAAACATGACTTGTACTCGTCCTTGGTTGTCGACTGCATAAACATAGAAGCTTGTATTTCGTACTGAGTGGTACGACTGCATACCTCAGCGGGCGACATTAATTGCCTGACGATAAATGTAAATGTTTCCGAGAGAAAAGCGGCCAATGTGACGAACTGTCATTACGCCATTATGAAAACAAATGACAAAACGCTATGTTTACTTCGGTATTTACTACACAGTAACACTACTCGCATGTTCTCCTTTATTGTGGCCGCCATACCTCGGTTCATGCTAGATCTTAAGGTCGTAGGTCAACTGCAACGCACCTAATGAGGCCAATAATTGTATTTTTGATAACTATAACATGACTTGTACTCGTCCTTGCTTGTCGACTGCATAAACTTAGAAGCTTGTATTTCGTACAGAGTGGTGCGACTGCATACCTCAGCGGGCGACATTAATTGCCTGACGATAAATGTAAATGTTTCCGAGAGAAAAGCGGCCAATGTGACGAACTGTCATTACGCCATTATGAAAACATATCAGAAAACGCTATGTTTACTTCAGTATTTACTACACAGTAACACTACTCGCACTTTCTCCTTTATTGTGGCCGCCATACCTCGGTTCATGCTAAATCTTAAGGTCGTAGGTCAACTGCAACGCACCTAATGAGGCCAATAATTGTATTTTTGATAACTAAAACATGACTTGTACTCGTCCTTGCTTGTCGACTGCATAAACTTAGAAGCTTGTATTTCGTACAGAGTGGTGCGACTGCGTACCTCAGCGGGCGACATTAATTGCCTGACGATAAATGTAAATGTTTCCGAGAGAAAAGCGGCCAATGTGACGAACTGTCATTACGCCATTATGAAAACATATGACAAAACGCTATGTTTACTTCGGTATTTACTACACAGTAACACTAGTCGCTTTTTCTCCTTTATTGTGGCCGCCATACCTCGGTTCATGCTAAATCTTAAGGTCGTAGGTCAACTGCAATGCACCTAATGAGGCCAATAATTGTATTTTTGATCACTGAAACATGACTTGTACTCGTCCTTGCTTGTCGACTGCATAAACTTAGAAGCTTGTATTTCGTACAGAGTGGTGCGACTGCGTACCTCAGCGGGCGACATTAATTGCCTGACGATAAATGTAAATGTTTCCGAGAGAAAAGCGGCCAATGTGACGAACTGTCATTACGCCATTATGAAAACAAATGACAAAAAGCTATGTTTACTTAGGTATTTACAACACAGTAACACTACTCGCTTTTTCTCCTTTATTGTGGCCGCCATACCTCGGTTCATGCTAAATCTTAAGGTCGTAGGTCAACTGCAACGCACCTAATGAGGCCAATAATTGTATTTTTGATAACTAAAACATGACTTGTACTCGTCCTTGCATGTCGACTGCATAAACTTAGAAGCTTGTATTTCGTACAGAGTGGTGCGACTGCATACCTCAGCGGGCAACATTAATTGCCTGACGATAAATGTAAATGTTTCCGAGAGAAAAGCGGCCAATGTGACGAACTGTCATTACGCCATTATGAAAACTAATGACAAAACGCTATGTTTACTTCGGTATTTACTACACAGTAACACTACTCGCATTTTCTCCTTTATTGTGGCCGCCATACCTCGGTTCATGCTAAATCTTAAGGTCGTAGGTCAACTGCAACGCAACCAATGAGGCCAATAATTGTATTTTTGATAACTAAAACATGACTTGTACTCGTCCTTGCTTGTCGACTGCATAAACGTAGAAGCTTGTATTTCGTACAGAGTGGTGCGACTGCATACCTCAGTGGGCGATATTAATTGCCTGACGATAAATGTAAATGTTACCGAGAGAAAAGCGGCCAATGTGACGAACTGTCATTACGCCATTATGAAAACAAATGACAAAACGCTATGTTTACTTCGGTATTTACAACACAGTAACACTACTCGCTTTTTCTCCTTTATTGTGGCCGCCATACCTCGGTTCACGCTAAATCTTAAGGTCGTAGGTCAACTGCAACACACCTAATGAGGCCAATAATTGTATTTTTGATAACTAAAACATGACTTGTACTCGTCCTTGCTTGTCGACTGCATAAACATAGAAGCTTGTATTTCGTACAGAGTGGTGCGACTGCATACCTCAGTGGGCGACATAAATGTCTGACGATAAATGTAAATGTTTCCGAGAGAAAAGCGGCCATGTGACGAACTGTCATTACGCCATTATGAAAACAAATGACAAAACGCTATGTTTACTTCGGTATTTACTACACAGTAACACTACTCGCATTTTCTCCTTTATTGTGGCCGCCATACCTCGGTTCATGCTAAATCTTAAGGTCGTAGGTCAACTGCAACACACCTAATGAGGCCAATAATTGTATTTTTGATAACTAAAACATGACTTGTACTCGTCCTTGCTTGTCGACTGCATAAACTTAGAAGCTTGTATTCCATACAGAGTGGTGCGACTGCATACCTCAGCGGGCGACATTAATTGCCTGACGATAAATGTAAATGTTTCCGAGAGAAAAGCGGCCAATGTGACGAACTGTCATTACGCCATTATGAAAACATATGAGAAAACGCTATGTTTACTTCAGTATTTACTACACACTAACACTAGTCGCTTTTTCTCCTTTATTGTGGCCGCCATACCTCGGTTCATGTTAAATCTTAAGGTCATAGGTCAACTGCAACGCACCTAATGAGGCCAATAATTGTATTTTTGATAACTAAAACATGACTTGTACTCGTCCTTGCTTGTCGACTGCATAAACTTAGAAGCTTGTATTTCGTACAGAGTTGTGCGACTGCTTAGCTCAGCGGGCGACATTAATTGCCTGACGATAAATGTAAACATTTCCGAGAGAAAAGCGGCCAATGTGACGAACTGCCATTAAGCCATTACGAAAACAAATGACAGAACGCTATGTTTACTTCGGTATTTGCTACACAGTAACACTACTTGCATTTTCTCCTTTATTGTGGCCGCCATACCTCGGCTCATGCTAAATCTTAAGGTCGTAGGTCAACTGCAACGCACCTAATGAGGCCAATAATTGTATTTTTGATAACTAAAACATGACTTGTACTTGTCCTTGCTTGTCGACTGCATAAACTTAGAAGCTTGTATTTCGTACAGAGTGGTGCGACTGCGTACCTCAGCGGGCGACATTAATTGCCTGACGATAAATGTAAATGTTTCCGAGAGAAAAGCGGCCAATGTGACGAACTGTCATTACGCCATTATGAAAACATATGACAAAACGCTATGTTTACTTCGGTATTTACTACACAGTAACAATAGTCGCTTTTTCTCCTTTATTGTGGCCGCCATACCTCGGTTCATGCTAAATCTTAAGGTCGTAGGTCAACTGCAATGCACCTAATGAGGCCAATAATTGTATTTTTGATCACTGAAACATGACTTGTACTCGTCCTTGCTTGTCGACTGCATAAACTTAGAAGCTTGTATTTCGTACAGAGTGGTGCGACTGCGTACCTCAGCGGGCGACATTAATTGCCTGACGATAAATGTAAATGTTTCCGAGAGAAAAGCGGCCAATGTGACGAACTGTCATTACGCCATTATGAAAACAAATGAAAAAAGCTATGTTTACTTAGGTATTTACAACACAGTAACACTACTCGCTTTTTCTCCTTTATTGTGGCCGCCATACCTCGGTTCATGCTAAATCTTAAGGTCGTAGGTCAACTGCAACGCACCTAATGAGGCCACTAATTGTATTTTTGATAACTAAAACATGACTTGTACTCGTCCTTGCTTGTCGACTGCATAAACTTAGAAGCTTGTATTTCGTACAGAGTGGTGCGACTGCATACCTCAGCGGGCAACATTAATTGCCTGACGATAAATGTAAATGTTTCCGAGAGAAAAGCGGCCAATGTGACGAACTGTCATTACGCCATTATGAAAACTAATGACAAAACGCTATGTTTACTTCGGTATTTACTACACAGTAACACTACTCGCATTTTCTCCTTTATTGTGGCCGCCATACCTCGGTTCATGCTAAATCTTAAGGTCGTAGGTCAACTGCAACGCAACCAATGAGGCCAATAATTGTATTTTTGATAACTAAAACATGACTTGTACTCGTCCTTGCTTGTCGACTGCATAAACGTAGAAGCTTGTATTTCGTACAGAGTGGTGCGACTGCATACCTCAGTTGGCGATATTAATTGCCTGACGATAAATGTAAATGTTACCGAGAGAAAAGCGGCCAATGTGACGAACTGTCATTACGCCATTATGAAAACAAATGACAAAACGCTATGTTTACTTCGGTATTTACAACACAGTAACACTACTCGCTTTTTCTCCTTTATTGTGGCCGCCATACCTCGGTTCACGCTAAATCTTAAGGTCGTAGGTCAACTGCAACACACCTAATGAGGCCAATAATTGTATTTTTGATAACTAAAACATGACTTGTACTCGTCCTTGCTTGTCGACTGCATAAACATAGAAGCTTGTATTTTGTACAGACTGGTGCGACTGCATACCTCAGTGGGCGACATAAATGTCTGACGATAAATGTAAATGTTTCCGAGAGAAAAGCGGCCATGTGACGAACTGTCATTACGCCATTATGAAAACAAATGACAAAACGCTATGTTTACTTCGGTATTTACTACACAGTAACACTACTCGCATTTTCTCCTTTATTGTGGCCGCCATACCTCGGTTCATGCTAAATCTTAAGGTCGTAGGTCAACTGCAACACACCTAATGAGGCCAATAATTGTATTTTTGATAACTAAAACATGACTTGTACTCGTCCTTGCTTGTCGACTGCATAAACTTAGAAGCTTGTATTCCATACAGAGTGGTGCGACTGCATACCTCAGCGGGCGACATTAATTGCCTGACGATAAATGTAAATGTTTCCGAGAGAAAAGCGGCCAATGTGACGAACTGTCATTACGCCATTATGAAAACATATGAGAAAACGCTATGTTTACTTCAGTATTTACTACACACTAACACTAGTCGCTTTTTCTCCTTTATTGTGGCCGCCATACCTCGGTTCATGCTAAATCTTAAGGTCATAGGTCAACTGCAACGCACCTAATGAGGCCAATAATTGTATTTTTGATAACTAAAACATGACTTGTACTCGTCCTTGCTTGTCGTCTGCATAAACTTAGAAACTTGTACTTCGTACAGAGTGGTGCGACTGCGTACCTCAGCGGGCGACATTAATTGCCTGACGATAAATGTAAATGTTTCCGAGAGAAACGCGGCCAATGTGACGAACTGTCATTACGCCATTATGAAAACAAATGACAAAAAGCTATGTTTACTTCGGTATTTACAACACAGTAACACTACTCGCTTTTTCTCCTTTATTGTGGCCGCCATACCTCGGTTCATGCTAAATCTTAAGGTCGTAGGTCAACTGCAACGCACCTAATGAGGCCAATAATTGTATTTTTGATAACTAAAACATGAGTTGTACTCGTCCTTGCTTGTCGACTGCATAAACTTAGAAGTTTGTATTTCGTACAGAGTGGTGCGACTGCATACCTCAGCGGGCGATATTAATTGCCTGACGATAAATGTAAATGTTACCGAGAGAAAAGCGGCCAATGTGACGAACTGTCATTACGCCATTATGAAAACAAATGACAAAACGCTATGTTTACTTCGGTATTTACAACACAGTAACACTACTCGCTTTTTCTCCTTTATTGTGGCCGCCATACCTCGGTTCATGCCAAATCTTAAGGTCGTAGGTCAACTGCAACACACCTAATGAGGCCAATAATTGTATTTTTGATAACTAAAACATGACTTGTACTCGTCCATGCTTGTCGACTGCATAAACTTAGAAGCTTGTATTTCGTACAGAGTGGTGCGACATCATACCTCAGAGGGCGACATTAATTGCCTGACGATAAATGTAAATGTTTCCAAGAGAAAAGCGGCCATGTGACGAACTGTCATTACGCCATTATGAAAACAAATGACAAAACGCTATGTTTACTTCGGTATTTACTACACAGTAACACTACTCGCACTTTCTCCTTTATTGTGGCCGCCATACCTCGGTTCATGCTAAATCTTAAGGTCGTAGGTCAACTGCAACACACCTAATGAGGCCAATAATTGTATTTTTGATAACTAAAACATGACTTGTACTCGTCCTTGCTTGTCGACTGCATAAACTTAGAAGCTTGTATTTCGTACAGAGTGGTGCGACTGCATACCTCAGCAGGCGACATTAATTGCCTGACGATAAATGTAAATGTTTCCGAGAGAAAAGCGGCCAATGTGACGAACTGTCATTACGCCATTATGAAAACAAATGACAAAACGCTATGTTTACTTCGGTATATACTACACAGTAACACTACTCGCATTTTCTCCTTTATTGTGGCCGCCATACCTCGGTTCATGCTAAATCTTAAGGTCGTAGGTCAACTGCAACGCACCTGATGAGGCCAATAATTGCATTTTTGATAACTAAAACATGACTTGTACTCGTCCTTGCTTGTCGACTGCATTAACTTAGAAGCTTGTATTTCGTACAGAGTGGTGCGACTGCATACCTCAGCGGGCGACATTAATTGCCTGACGATAAATGTAAATGTTTCCGAGAGAAAAGCGGCCATGTGACGAACTGTCATTACGCCATTATGAAAACAAATGACAAACGCTATGTTTACTTCGGTATTTACTACACAGTAACACTACTCGCATTTTCTCCTTTATTGTGGCCGCCATACCACGGTTCATGCTAAATCTTAAGGTCGTAGGTCAACTGCAACGCACCTAATGAGGCCAATAATTGTATTTTTGATAACTAAAACATGACTTGTACTCGTCCTTGCTTCTCGCCTGCACAAACTTAGAAACTTGTATTTCGTACGGAGTGGTGCGACTGCATACCACAGCGGGCGACATTAATTGCCTGACGATAAATGTAAATGTTTCCGAGAGAAAAGCGGCCAATGTGACGAACTGCCATTACGCCATTATGAAAACAAATGACAAAACGCTATGTTTACTTCGGTATTTACTACACAGTAACACTACTCGCACTTTCTCCTTTCTTGTGGCCGCCATACCTCGGTTCATGCTAAATCTTAAGGTCATAGGTCAACTGCAACACACCTAATGAGGCCAATAATTGTATTTTTGATAACTAAAACATGACTTGTACTCGTCCTTCCTTGTCGACTGCATAAACGTAGAAGCTTGTATTTCGTACAGAGTGGTGCGACTGCATACCTCAGTGGGCGATATTAATTGCCTGACGATAAATGTAAATGTTACCGAGAGAAAAGCGGCCAATGTGACGAACTGTCATTACGCCATTATGAAAACAAATGACAAAACGCTATGTTTACTTCGGTATTTACAACACAGTAACACTACTCGCTTTTTCTCCTTTATTGTGGCCGCCATACCACGGTTCACGCTAAATCTTAAGGTCGTAGGTCAACTGCAACACACCTAATGAGGCCAATAATTGTATTTTTGATAACTAAAACATGACTTGTACTCGTCCTTGCTTGTCGACTGCATAAACTTAGAAGCTTGTATTTCGTACAGAGTGGTGCGACTGCATACCTCAGTGGGCGACATTAATTGCCTGACGATAAATGTAAATGTTTCCGAGAGAAAAGCGGCCAATGTGACGAACTGTCATTACGCCATTATGAAAACAAATGACAAAACGCTATGTTTACTTCGGTATTTACTACACAGTAACACTACTCGCACTTTCTCCTTTATTGTGGCCGCCATACCTCGGTTCATGCTAAATCTTAAGGTCGTAGGTCAACTGCTACACACCTAATGAGGCCAATAATTGTATTTTTGATAACTAAAACATGACTTGTACTCGTCCTTGCTTGTCGACTGCATAAACTTAGAAGCTTGTATTTCGTACAGAGTGGTGCGACTGCATACCTCAGCAGGCGACATTAATTGCCTGACGATAAATGTAAATGTTACCGAGAGAAAACGGCCAATGTGACGAACTGTCATTACGCCATTATGAAAACAAATGACAAAACGCTATGTTTGCTTCGGTATTTACTACACAGTAACACTACTCGCATTTTCTCCTTTATTGTGGCCGCCATACCTCGGTTCATGCTAAATCGTAAGGTCGTAGGTCAACTGCAACGCACCAAATGAGGCCAATAATTGTATTTTTGATAACTATAACATGACCTGTACTCGTCCTTGCTTGTCGGCTGCATAAACTTAGAACCTTGTATTTCGTACAGAGTGGTGCGACTGCTTACCACAGTGGGCGACATTAATTGCCTGACGATAAATGTAAATGTTTCCGAGAGAAAAGCGGCCAAAGTGACGAACTGTCATTACGCCATTATGAAAACAAATGACAAAACGCTATGTTTACTTCGGTATTTACTACACAGTGACACTACTCGCCTTTTCTCCTTTATTGTGGCCGCCATACCTCGGTTCATGCTAAATCTTCAGGTCGTAGGTCAACTGCAACGCACCTAATGAGGCCAATAATTGTATTTTTAATTACTAAAACATGACTTGTACTCGTCCTTGCTTGTCGACTGCATAAACTTAGAAGCTTGTATTTCGTACAGAATGGTGCGACTGCATACCTCAGTGGGCGACATTAATTGCCTGACGATAAATGTAAATGTTTCCGAGAGAAAAGCGGCCAATGTGACCAACTGTCATTACGCCATTATGAAAACAAATGACAAAACGCTATGTTTACTTCGGTATTTACTATACAGTAACACTACTCGCATTTTCTCCTTTGTTGCGGACGCCATACCTCGGTTCATGCTAAATCTTAAGGTCGTAGGTCAACTGCAACGCACCTAATGAGGCCAATAATTGTATTTTTGATAACTAAAACATGACTTGTACTCGTCCTTGCTTGTCGACTGCATAAACTAAGAAGCTTGTATTTCGTACAGAGTGGTGCGACTGCATACCTCAGTGGGCGACATTAATTGCCTGACAATAAATGTAAATGTTTCCGAGAGAAAAGCGGCCAATGTGACGAACTGTCATTACGCCATTATGAAAACAAATGACAAAACGCTATGTTTACTTCGGAATTTACTACACAGTAACACTACTCGCATTTTCTCCTTTATTGTGGCCGCCATACCTCGGTTCAGGCTAAATCTTAAGGTCGTAGGTCAACTGCAACGCACCTAATGACGCCAATAATTGTATTTTTGATAACTAAAACATGACTTGTACCCGTCCTTGCTTGTCGACTGCATAAACTAAGAAGCTTGTATTTCGTACAGAGTGGTGCGACTGCATACCTCAGTGGGCTACATTAATTGCCTGACGATAAATGTAAATGTTTCCGAGAGAAAAGCGGCCAATGTGACGAACTGTCATTACGCCATTATGAAAACAAATGACAAAACGCTATGTTTACTTTGGTATTTACTACACAGTAACACTACTCGCATTTTCTCCTTTATTGTGGCCGCCATACCTCGGTTCATGCTAAATCTTAAGGTCGTAGGTCAACTGCAACGCACCAAATGAGGCCAATAATTGTATTTTTGATAACTATAACATGACTTGTACTCGTCCTTGCTTGTCGACTGCATAAACTTAGAAGCTTGTATTTCGTACAGAGTGGTGCGACTGCTTACCACAGCGGGCGACATTAATTGCCTGACGATAAATGTAACTGTTTCTGAGAGAAAAGCGGCCAATGTGACGAACTGTCATTACGCCATTATGAAAACAAATGACAAAACGCTATGTTTGCTTCGGTATTTACTACACAGTAACACTACTCGTATTTTCTCCTTTATTGTGGCCGCCATACCTCGGTTCATGCTAAATCTTAAGGTCGTAGGTCAACTGCAACGCACCAAATGAGGCCAATAATTGTATTTTTGATAACTATAACATGACCTGTACTCGTCCTTGCTTGTCGACTGCATAAACTTAGAACCTTGTATTTCGTACAGAGTGGTGCGACTGCTTACCACAGTGGGCGACATTAATTGCCTGACGATAAATGTAAATGTTTCCGAGAGAAAAGCGGCCAAAGTGACGAACTGTCATTACGCCATTATGAAAACAAATGACAAAACGCTATGTTTACTTCGGTATTTCCTACACAGTAACACTACTCGCATTCTCTCCTTTATTGTGGCCGCCATACCTCGGTTCATGCTAAATCTTAAGGTCGTAGGTCAACTGCAACGCACCAAATGAGGCCAATAATTGTATTTTTGATAACTATAACATGACTTGTACTCGTCCTTGCTTGTCGACTGCATAAACTTAGAAGCTTGTATTTCGTACAGAGTGGTGCGACTGCTTACCACAGCGGGCGACATTAATTGCCTGACGATAAATGTAAATGTTTCTGAGAGAAAAGCGGCCAATGTGACGAACTGTCATTACGCCATTATGAAAACAAATGACAAAACGCTGTGTTTGCTTCGGTATTTATTACACAGTAACACTACTCGCATTTTCTCCTTTATTGTGGCCGCCATACCTCGGTTCATGCTAAATCTTAAGGTCGTAGGTCAACTGCAACGCACCAAATGAGGCCAATAATTGTATTTTTGATAACTATAACATGACCTGTACTCGTCCTTGCTTGTCGACTGCATAAACTTAGAACCTTGTATTTCGTACAGAGTGGTGCGACTGCTTACCACAGTGGGCGACATTAATTGCCTGACGATAAATGTAAATGTTTCCGAGAGAAAAGCGGCCAATGTGACGAACTGTCATTACGCCATTATGAAAACAAATGACAAAACGCTATTTTTACTTCGGTATTTACTACACAGTAACACTACTCGCATTTTCTCCGTTATTGTGGCCGCCATACCTCGGTTCAAGCTAAATCTTAAGGTCGTAGGTCAACTGCAACGCACCAAATGAGGCCAAAAAATGTTTTTGATAACTAAAACATGACTTGTACTCGTCCTTGCTTGTCGACTGCATAAACTTAGAAGCTTGTATTTCGAACAGAGTGGTGGACTGCATACCTCAGCGGGCGACATTAATTGCCTGATGATAAATGTAAATGTTTCCGAGAGAAAAGCGGCCAATGTGACGAACTGTCATTACGCCATTATGAAAACAAATGACAAAACGCTATGTTTACTTCGGTATTTACTACACAGTAACACTACTCGCATTATCTCCTTTATTGTGGCCGCCATACCTCGGTTCATGCTAAATCTTAAGGTCGTAGGTCAACTGCAACGCACCAAATGAGGCCATTAATTGTATTTTTGATAACTAAAACATGACTTGTACTCGTCCTTGCTTGTCGACTGCATATACGTAGAAGCTTGTATTTCGTACAGAGTGGTGCGACTGCATACCTCAGCGGGCGACATTAATTGCCTGACGATAAATGTAAATGTTTCCGAGAGAAAAGCGGCCAATGTGACGAACTGTCATTACGCCATTATGAAACAATTGACAAAACGCTATGTTTACTTCGGTATTTACTAGAAAGTAACACTACTCGCATTTTCTCCTTTATTGTGGCCGCCATACCTCGGTTCATGCTAAATCTTAAGGTCGTAGGTCAACTGGAACACACCCAATGAGGCCAATTATTGTATTTTTGATAACTATAACATGACTTGTGCTCGTCCTTGCTTGTCGACTGCATAAACTTAGAAGCTTGTATTTCGTACAGAGTGGTGCGACTGCTTACCACAGCGGGCGACATTAATTGCCTGACGATAAATGTAAATATTTCCGAGAGAAAAGCGGCCAATGTGACGAACTGTCATTACGCCATTATGAAAACAAATGACAAAACGCTATGTTTACTTCGGTATTTACTACACAGTAACACTATTCGCATTTTCTCCTTTATTGTGGCCGCCATACCTCGGTTAATGCTAAATCTTAAGGTTGTAGGTCACCTGCAACGCACCAAATGAGACCAATAATTGTATTTTTGATAACTATAACATTACTTGTACTCGTCCTTGCTTGTCGACTGCATAAACTTAGAAGCTTGTATTTCGTATAGAGTGGTGAGATTGCATACCTCAGCGGGCGACATTAATTGCCTGACGATAAATGTAAATGTTTCCGAGAGAAAAGCGGCCAATGTGACGAACTGTTATTACGCCATTATGGAAACAAATGACAAAACGCTATGTTTACTTCGGTATTTACTACACAGTAACACTACTCGCATTTTCTCCTTTATTGTGGCCGCCATACCTCGGTTCATGCTAAATCTTAAGGTCGTAGGTCAACTGCAACGCACCAAATGAGGCCAATAATTGTATTTTTGATATCTATAACATGACTTGTACTCGTCCTTGCTTGTCGACTGCATAAACTAAGAAGCTTGTATTTCGTACAGAGTGGTGCGACTGCATACCTCAGTGGGCGACATTAATTGCCTGACGATAAATGTAAATGTTTCCGAGAGAAAATCGGCCAATGTGGCGAAATGTCATTACGCCATTATGAAAACAAATGACAAAACGCTATGTTTACTTCGGTATTTACAACACAGTAACACTACTCGCATTTTCTCCTTTATTGTGGCCGCCATACCTCGGTTCATGCTAAATCTTAAGGTCGTAGGTTAACTGCAACGCACCTAATGAGGCCAATAATTGTATTTTTAATAACTAAAACATGACTTGTACTCGTCCTTGCTTGTCGACTGCATAAACTAACAAGCTTGTATTTCGTACAGAGTGGTGCGACTGCATACCTCAGTGGGCGACATTAATTGCCTGACGATAAATGTAAATGTTTCCGAGAGAAAAGCGGCCAATGTGACGAACTGTCATTACGCCATTATGAAAACAAATGACAAAACGCTATGTTTACTTCGGTATTTACTACACAGTAACACTACTCGCATTTTCTCCTTTATTGTGGCCGCCATACCTCGGTTCATGCTAAATCTTAAGGTCGTAGGTCAACTGCAACGCACCAAATGAGGCCAATAATTGTATTTTTAATAACTATAACATGACTTGTACTCGTCCTTGCTTGTCGACTGTATAAACGTAGAAACTTGTATTTCGTACAGTGTGGTGCGACTGCTTACCACAGCGGGTGACATTAATTGCCTAACGATAAATGTAAATGTTTCCGAGAGAAAAGCGGCCAATGTGACGAACTGTCATTACGCCATTATGAAAACAAATGACAAAACGCTATGTTTGCTTCGGTATTTACTACACAGTAACACTACTCGCATTTTCTCCTTTATTGTGGCCACCATACCTCGGTTCATGCTAAATCTTAAGGTCTTAGGGCTACTGCAACGCACCTAATGAGGCCAATAATTGTATTTTTGATAACTAAAACATGACTTGTACTCGTCCTTGCTTGTCGACTGCATAAACTTAGAAGCTTGTATTTTGTACAGAGTGGTGCGACTGCTTACCACAGCTGGCGACATTAATTGCCTGACGATAAATGTAAATGTTTCCGAGAGAAAAGCGGCCAATGTGACGAACTGTCATTACGCCATTATGAAAACAAATGACAAAACGCTATGTTTACTTCGGTATTTACTACACAGTAACACTACTCGCATTTTGTCCTTTATTGTGGCCGCCATACCTCGGTTCATGCTAAATCTTAAGGTCGTAGGTCAACTGCAATGCACCAAATGAGGCCAATAATTGTATTTTTGATAACTATAGCATGACTTGTACTCGTCCTTGCTTGTCGACTGCATAAACTTAGAAGCTTGTATTTCGTACAGAGTGGTGCGACTGCTTACCACAGTGGGCGACATTAATTGCCTGACGATAAATGTAAATGTTTCCGAGAGAAAAGCGGCCAATGTGACGAACTGTCATTACGCCATTATGAAAACAAATGACAAACCGCTATGTTTACTTCGGTATTTACTACACAGTAACACTACTCGCATTTTCTCCTTTATTGTGGCCGCCATACCTCGGTTCATGCTAAATCTTAAGGTCGTAGGTCAACTGCAATGCACCAAATGAGGCCAATAATTGTATTTTTGATAACTATAACATGACTTGTACTCGTCCTTGCTTGTCGACTGCATAAACTTAGAAGCTTGTATTTCGTACAGAGTGGTGCGACTGCTTACCACAGCGGGCGACATTAATTGCCTCACGATAAATGTAAATGTTTCCGAGAGAAAAGCGGCCAATGTGACGAACTGTCATTACGCCATTATGAAAACAAATGACAAAACGCTATGTTTGCTTCGGTATTTACTACACAGTAACACTACTCGCATTTTCTCCTTTATTGTGGCCGCCATACCTCGGTTCATGCTAAATCGTAAGGTCGTAGGTCAACTGCAACGCACCAAATGAGGCCAATAATTGTATTTTTGATAACTATAACATGACCTGTACTCGTCCTTGCTTGTCGGCTGCATAAACTTAGAACCTTGTATTTCGTACAGAGTGGTGCGACTGCTTACCACAGTGGGCGACATTAATTGCCTGACGATAAATGTAAATGTTTCCGAGAGAAAAGCGGCCAAAGTGACGAACTGTCATTACGCCATTATGAAAACAAATGACAAAACGCTATGTTTACTTCGGTATTTACTACACAGTAACACTACTCGCCTTTTCTCCTTTATTGTGGCCGCCATACCTCGGTTCATGCTAAATCTTCAGGTCGTAGGTCAACTGCAACGCACCTAATGAGGCCAATAATTGTATTTTTAATAACTAAAACATGACTTGTACTCGTCCTTGCTTGTCGACTGCATAAACTTAGAAGCTTGTATTTCGTACAGAGTGGTGCGACTGCATACCTCAGTGGGCGACATTAATTGCCTGACGATAAATGTAAATGTTTCCGAAAGAAAAGCGGCCAATGTGACGAACTGTCATTACGCCATTATGAAAACAAATGACAAAACGCTATGTTTACTTCGGTATTTACTATACAGTAACACTACTCGCATTTTCTCCTTTGTTGCGGACGCCATACCTCGGTTCATGCTAAATCTTAAGGTCGTAGGTCAACTGCAACGCACCTAATGAGGCCAATAATTGTATTTTTGATAACTAAAACATGACTTGTACTCGTCCTTGCTTGTCGACTGCATAAACTAAGAAGCTTGTATTTCGTACAGAGTGGTGCGACTGCATACCTCAGTGGGCGACATTTATTGCCTGACAATAAATGTAAATGTTTCCGAGAGAAAAGCGGCCAATGTGACGAACTGTCATTACGCCATTATGAAAACAAATGACAAAACGCTATGTTTACTTCGGTATTTACTACACAGTAACACTACTCGCATTTTCTCCTTTATTGTGGCCGCCATACCTCGGTTCAGGCTAAATCTTAAGGTCGTAGGTCAACTGCAACGCACCTAATGAGGCCAATAATTGTATTTTTGATAACTAAAACATGACTTGTACCCGTCCTTGCTTGTCGACTGCATAAACTAAGAAGCTTGTATTTCGTACAGAGTGGTGCGACTGCATACCTCAGTGGGCTACATTAATTGCCTGACGATAAATGTAAATGTTTCCGAGAGAAAAGCGGCCAATGTGACGAACTGTCATTACGCCATTATGAAAACAAATGACAAAACGCTATGTTTACTTTGGTATTTACTACACAGTAACACTACTCGCTTTTTCTCCTTTATTGTGGCCGCCATACCTCGGTTCATGCTAAATCTTAAGGTCGTAGGTCAACTGCAACGCACCAAATGAGGCCAATAATTGTATTTTTGATAACTAAAACATGACTTGTACTCGTCCTTGCTTGTCGACTGCATAAACTTAGAAGCTTGTATTTCGTACAGAGTGGTGCGACTGCTTACCACAGCGGGCGACATTAATTGCCTGACGATAAATGTAAATGTTTCTGAGAGAAAAGCGGCCAATGTGACGAACTGTCATTACGCCATTATGAAAACAAATGACAAAACGCTATGTTTGCTTCGGTATTTACTACACAGTAACACTACTCGCATTTTCTCCTTTATTGTGGCCGCCATACCTCGGTTCATGCTAAATCTTAAGGTCGTAGGTCAACTGCAACGCACCAAATGAGGCCAATAATTGTATTTTTGATAACTATAACATGACCTGTACTCGTCCTTGCTTGTCGACTGCATAAACTTAGAACCTTGTATTTCGTACAGAGTGGTGCGACTGCTTACCACAGTGGGCGACATTAATTGCCTGACGATAAATGTAAATGTTTCCGAGAGAAAAGCGGCCAAAGTGACGAACTGTCATTACGCCATTATGAAAACAAATGACAAAACGCTATGTTTACTTCGGTATTTACTACACAGTAACACTACTCGCCTTTTCTCCTTTATTGTGGCCGCCATACCTCGGTTCATGCTAAATCTTCAGGTCGTAGGTCAAATGCAACGCACCTAATGAGGCCAATAATTGTATTTTTAATAACTAAAACATGACTTGTACTCGTCCTTGCTTGTCGACTGCATAAACTTAGAAGCTTGTATTTCGTACAGAGTGGTGCGACTGCATACCTCAGTGGGCGACATTAATTGCCTGACGATAAATGTAAATGTTTCCGAGAGAAAAGCGGCCAATGTGACGAACTGTCATTACGCCATTATGAAAACAAATGACAAAACGCTATGTTTACTTCGGTATTTACTACACAGTAACGCTACTCGCATTTTCTCCTTTATTGTGGCCGCCATACCTCGGTTCATGCTAAATCTTAAGGTCGTAGGTCAACTGCAACGCTCCTAATGAGGCCAATAATTGTATTTTTGATAACTAAAACATGACTTGTACTCGTCCTTGCTTGTCGACTGCATAAACTAAGAAGCTTGTATTTCGTACAGAGTGGTGCGACTGCATACCTCAGCAGGCGACATTAATTGCCTGACGATAAATGTAAATGTTTCCGAGAGAAAAGCGGCCAATGTGACGAACTGTCATTACGCCATTATGAAAACAAATGACAAAACGCTATGTTTACTTCGGTATTTACTACACAGTAACACTACTCGCATTTTCTCCTTTATTGTGGCCGCCATACCTCGGTTCATGCTAAATCTTAAGGTCGTAGGTCAACTGCAACGCACCAAATGAGGCCAATAATTGTATTTTTGATAACTAAAACATGACTTGTACTCGTCCTTGCTTGTCGACTGCATAAACTAAGAAGCTTGTATTTCGTACAGAGTGGTGCGACTGCATACCTCAGCAGGCGACATTAATTGCCTGACGATAAATGTAAATGTTTCCGAGAGAAAAGCGGCCAAAGTGACGAACTGTCATTACGCCATTATGAAAACAAATGACAAAACGCTATGTTTACTTCGGTATTTACTATACAGTAACACTACTCGCATTTTCTCCTTTATTGTGGCCGCCATACCTCGGTTCATGCTAAATCTTAAGGTCGTAGGTCAACTGCAACGCTCCTAATGAGGCCAATAATTGTATTTTTGATAACTAAAACATGACTTGTACTCGTCCTTGCTTGTCGACTGCATAAACTAAGAAGCTTGTATTTCGTACAGAGTGGTGCGACTGCATACCTCAGCAGGCGACATTAATTGCCTGACGATAAATGTAAATGTTTCTGAGAGAAAAGCGGCCAATGTGACGAACTGTCATTACGCCATTATGAAAACAAATGACAAAACGCTATGTTTACTTCGGTATTTACTATACAGTAACACTACTCGCATTTTCTCCTTTGTTGCGGACGCCATACCTCGGTTCATGCTAAATCTTAAGGTCGTAGGTCAACTGCAACGCACCTAATGAGGCCAATAATTGTATTTTTGATAACTAAAACATGACTTGTACTCGTCCTTGCTTGTCGACTGCATAAACTAAGAAGCTTGTATTTCGTACAGAGTGGTGCGACTGCATACCTCAGTGGGCGACATTAATTGCCTGACGATAAATGTAAATGTTTCCGAGAGAAAAGCGGCCAATGTGACGAACTGTCATTACGCCATTATGAAAACAAATGACAAAACGCTATGTTTACTTCGGTATTTACTACACAGTAACACTACTCGCATTTTCTCCTTTATTGTGGCCGCCATACCTCGGTTCATGCTAAATCTTAAGGTCGTAGGTCAACTGCAACGCTCCTAATGAGGCCAATAATTGTATTTTTGATAACTAAAACATGACTTGTACTCGTCCTTGCTTGTCGACTGCATAAACTAAGAAGCTTGTATTTCGTACAGAGTGGTGCGACTGCATACCTCAGTGGGCGACATTAATTGCCTGACGATAAATGTAAATGTTTCCGAGAGAAAAGCGGCCAATGTGACGAACTGTCATTACGCCATTATGAAAACAAATGACAAAACGCTATGTTTACTTTGGTATTTACTACACAGTAACACTACTCGCATTTTCTCCTTTATTGTGGCCGCCATACCTCGGTTCATGCTAAATCTTAAGGTCGTAGGTCAACTGCAACGCACCAAATGAGGCCAATAATTGTATTTTTGATAACTATAACATGACTTGTACTCGTCCATGCTTGTCGACTGCATAAACTTAGAAGCTTGTATTTCGCACAGAGTGGTGCGACTGCTTACCACAGCGGGCGACATTAATTGCCTGACGATAAATGTAAATGTTTCTGAGAGAAAAGCGGCCAATGTGACGAACTGTCATTACGCCATTATGAAAACAAATGACAAAACGCTATGTTTACTTCGGTATTTACTACACAGTAACACTACTCGCATTTTCTTTTTTATTGTGGCCGCCATACCTCGGTTCATGCTAAATCTTAAGGTCGTAGGACAACTGCAACGCACCTAATGAGGCCAATAATTGTATTTTTGATAACTAAAACATGACTTGTACTCGTCCTTGCTTGTCGACTGCATAAACTTAGAAGCTTGTATTTCGTACAGAGTGGTGCGACTGCATACCTCAGTGGGCGACATTAATTGCCTGACGATAAATGTAAATGTTTCCGAGAGAAAAGCGGCCAATGTGACGAACTGTCATTACGCCATTATGAAAACAAATGACAAAACGCTATGTTTACTTCGGTATTTACTATACAGTAACACTACTCGCATTTTCTCCTTTGTTGCGGACGCCATACCTCGGTTCATGCTAAATCTTAAGGTCGTGGGTCAACTGCAACGCACCTAATGAGGCCAATAATTGTATTTTTGATAACTAAAACATGACTTGTACTCGTCCTTGCTTGTCGACTGCATAAACTAAGAAGCTTGTATTTCGTACAGAGTGGTGCGACTGCATACCTCAGTGGGCGACATTAATTGCCTGACAATAAATGTAAATGTTTCCGAGAGAAAAGCGGCCAATGTGACGAACTGTCATTACGCCATTATGAAAACAAATGACAAAACGCTATGTTTACTTCGGTATTTACTACACAGTAACACTACTCGCATTTTCTCCTTTATTGTGGCCGCCATACCTCGGTTCAGGCTAAATCTTAAGGTCGTAGGTCAACTGCAACGCACCTAATGAGGCCAATAATTGTATTTTTGATAACTAAAACATGACTTGTACCCGTCCTTGCTTGTCGACTGCATAAACTAAGAAGCCTGTATTTCGTACAGAGTGGTGCGACTGCATACCTCAGTGGGCTACATTAATTGCCTGACGATAAATGTAAATGTTTCCGAGAGAAAAGCGGCCAATGTGACGAACTGTCATTACGCCATTATGAAAACAAATGACAAAACGCAATGTTTACTTTGGTATTTACTACACAGTAACACTACTCGCATTTTCTCCTTTATTGTGGCCGCCATACCTCGGTTCATGCTAAATCTTAAGGTCGTAGGTCAACTGCAACGCACCAAATGAGGCCAATAATTGTATTTTTGATAACTATAACATGACTTGTACTCGTCCTTGCTTGTCGACTGCATAAACTTAGAAGCTTGTATTTCGTACAGAGTGGTGCGACTGCTTACCACAGCGGGCGACATTAATTGCCTGACGATAAATGTAAATGTTTCTGAGAGAAAAGCGGCCAATGTGACGAACTGTCATTACGCCATTATGAAAACAAATGACAAAACGCTATGTTTGCTTCGGTATTTACTACACAGTAACACTACTCGCATTTTCTCCTTTATTGTGGCCGCCATACCTCGGTTCATGCTAAATCTTAAGGTCGTAGGTCAACTGCAACGCACCAAATGAGGCCAATAATTGTATTTTTGATAACTATAACATCACCTGTACTCGTCCTTGCTTGTCGACTGCATAAACTTAGAACCTTGTATTTCGTACAGAGTGGTGCGACTGCTTACCACAGTGGGCGACATTAATTGCCTGACGATAAATGTAAATGTTTCCGAGAGAAAAGCGGCCAAAGTGACGAACTGTCATTACGCCATTATGAAAACAAATGACAAAACGCTATGTTTACTTCGGTATTTACTACACAGTAACACTACTCGCCTTTTCTCCTTTATTGTGGCCGCCATACCTCGGTTTATGCTAAATCTTCAGGTCGTAGGTCAACTGCAACGCACCTAATGAGGCCAATAATTGTATTTTTAATAACTAAAACATGACTTGTACTCGTCCTTGCTTGTCGACTGCATAAACTTAGAAGCTTGTATTTCGTACAGAGTGGTGCGACTGCATACCTCAGTGGGCGACATTAATTGCCTGACGATAAATGTAAATGTTTCCGAGAGAAAAGCGGCCAATGTGACGAACTGTCATTACGCCATTATGAAAACAAATGACAAAACGCTATGTTTACTTCGGTATTTACTACACAGTAACACTACTCGCATTTTCTCCTTTATTGTGGCCGCCATACCTCGGTTCATGCTAAATCTTAAGGTCGTAGGTCAACTGCAACGCTCCTAATGAGGCCAATAATTGTATTTTTGATAACTAAAACATGACTTGTACTCGTCCTTGCTTGTCGACTGCATAAACTAAGAAGCTTGTATTTCGTACAGAGTGGTGCGACTGCATACCTCAGTGGGCGACATTAATTGCCTGACGATAAATGTAAATGTTTCCGAGAGAAAAGCGGCCAATGTGACGAACTGTCATTACGCCATTATGAAAACAAATGACAAAACGCTATGTTTACTTTGGTATTTACTACACAGTAACACTACTCGCATTTTCTCCTTTATTGTGGCCGCCATACCTCGGTTCATGCTAAATCTTAAGGTCGTAGGTCAACTGCAACGCACCAAATGAGGCCAATAATTGTATTTTTGATAACTAAAACATGACTTGTACTCGTCCTTGCTTGTCGACTGCATAAACTAAGAAGCTTGTATTTCGTACAGAGTGGTGCGACTGCATACCTCAGTGGGCGACATTAATTGCCTGACAATAAATGTAAATGTTTCCGAGAGAAAAGCGGCCAATGTGACGAACTGTCATTACGCCATTATGAAAACAAATGACAAAACGCTATGTTTACTTCGGTATTTACTACACAGTAACACTACTCGCATTTTCTCCTTTATTGTGGCTGCCATACCTCGGTTCAGGCTAAATCTTAAGGTCGTAGGTCAACTGCAACGCACCTAATGAGGCCAATAATTGTATTTTTGATAACTAAAACATGACTTGTACCCGTCCTTGCTTGTCGACTGCATAAACTAAGAAGCCTGTATTTCGTACAGAGTGGTGCGACTGCATACCTCAGTGGGCTACATTAATTGCCTGACGATAAATGTAAATGTTTCCGAGAGAAAAGCGGCCAATGTGACGAACTGTCATTACGCCATTATGAAAACAAATGACAAAACGCAATGTTTACTTTGGTATTTACTACACAGTAACACTACTCGCATTTTCTCCTTTATTGTGGCCGCCATACCTCGGTTCATGCTAAATCTTAAGGTCGTAGGTCAACTGCAACGCACCAAATGAGGCCAATAATTGTATTTTTGATAACTATAACATGACTTGTACTCGTCCTTGCTTGTCGACTGCATAAACTTAGAAGCTTGTATTTCGTACAGAGTGGTGCGACTGCTTACCACAGCGGGCGACATTAATTGCCTGACGATAAATGTAAATGTTTCTGAGAGAAAAGCGGCCAATGTGACGAACTGTCATTACGCCATTATGAAAACAAATGACAAAACGCTATGTTTGCTTCGGTATTTACTACACAGTAACACTACTCGCATTTTCTCCTTTATTGTGGCCGCCATACCTCGGTTCATGCTAAATCTTAAGGTCGTAGGTCAACTGCAACGCACCAAATGAGGCCAATAATTGTATTTTTGATAACTATAACATCACCTGTACTCGACCTTGCTTGTCGACTGCATAAACTTAGAACCTTGTATTTCGTACAGAGTGGTGCGACTGCTTACCACAGTGGGCGACATTAATTGCCTGACGATAAATGTAAATGTTTCCGAGAGAAAAGCGGCCAAAGTGACGAACTGTCATTACGCCATTATGAAAACAAATGACAAAACGCTATGTTTACTTCGGTATTTACTACACAGTAACACTACTCGCCTTTTCTCCTTTATTGTGGCCGCCATACCTCGGTTCATGCTAAATCTTCAGGTCGTAGGTCAACTGCAACGCACCTAATGAGGCCAATAATTGTATTTTTAATAACTAAAACATGACTTGTACTCGTCCTTGCTTGTCGACTGCATAAACTTAGAAGCTTGTATTTCGTACAGAGTGGTGCGACTGCATACCTCAGTGGGCGACATTAATTGCCTGACGATAAATGTAAATGTTTCCGAGAGAAAAGCGGCCAATGTGACGAACTGTCATTACGCCATTATGAAAACAAATGACAAAACGCTATGTTTACTTCGGTATTTACTACACAGTAACACTACTCGCATTTTCTCCTTTATTGTGGCCGCCATACCTCGGTTCATGCTAAATCTTAAGGTCGTAGATCAACTGCAACGCTCCTAATGAGGCCAATAATTGTATTTTTGATAACTAAAACATGACTTGTACTCGTCCTTGCTTGTCGACTGCATAAACTAAGAAGCTTGTATTTCGTACAGAGTGGTGCGACTGCATACCTCAGTGGGCGACATTAATTGCCTGACGATAAATGTAAATGTTTCCGAGAGAAAAGCGGCCAATGTGACGAACTGTCATTACGCCATTATGAAAACAAATGACAAAACGCTATGTTTACTTTGGTATTTACTACACAGTAACACTACTCGCATTTTCTCCTTTATTGTGGCCGCCATACCTCGGTTCATGCTAAATCTTAAGGTCGTAGGTCAACTGCAACGCACCAAATGAGGCCAATAATTGTATTTTTGATAACTATAACATGACTTGTACTCGTCCATGCTTGTCGACTGCATAAACTTAGAAGCTTGTATTTCGCACAGAGTGGTGCGACTGCTTACCACAGCGGGCGACATTAATTGCCTGACGATAAATGTAAATGTTTCTGAGAGAAAAGCGGCCAATGTGACGAACTGTCATTACGCCATTATGAAAACAAATGACAAAACGCTATGTTTACTTCGGTATTTACTACACAGTAACACTACTCGCATTTTCTTTTTTATTGTGGCCGCCATACCTCGGTTCATGCTAAATCTTAAGGTCGTAGGACAACTGCAACGCACCTAATGAGGCCAATAATTGTATTTTTGATAACTAAAACATGACTTGTACTCGTCCTTGCTTGTCGACTGCATAAACTTAGAAGCTTTGTATTTCGTACAGAGTGGTGCGACTGCTTACCACAGCGGGCGACATTAATTGCCTGACGATAAATGTAAATGTTTCCGAGAGAAAAGCGGCCAATGTGACGAACTGTCATTACGCCATTATGAAAACAAATGACAAAACGCTATGTTTATTTCGGTATTTACTACACAGTAACACTACTCGCATTTTCTCCTTTATTGTGGCCGCCATACCTCGGTTCATGCTAAATCTTAAGGTCGTAGGTCGACTGCAACGCACCTAATGAGGCCAATAATTGTGTTTTTGATAACTAAAACATGACTTCTACTCGTCCTTGCTTTTCGACTGCATAAACTTAGAAGCTTGTATTTCGTACAGAGTGGTGTGACTGCTTACCACAGCGGGCGACATTAATTGCCTGACGATAAATGTAAATGTTTCCGAGAGAAAAGGGGCCAATGTGACGAACTGTCATTACGCCATTATGAAAACAAATGACAAAACGCTATGTTTACTTCGGTATTTACTACACAGTAACACTACTCGCATTTTCTCCTTTATTGTGGCCGCCATACCTCGGTTCATGCTAAATCTTAAGGTCGTAGGTCAACTGCAACGCACCTAATGAGGCCAATAATTGTATTTTTGATAACTAAAACATGACTTGTACTCGTCCTTGCTCGTCGACTGCAGAAACTAAGCAGCTTGTATTTCGTACAGAGTGGTGCGACTGCATACCTCAGTGGGCGACATTAATTGCCTGACGATAAATGTAAATGTTTCCGAGAGAAATTTCGGCCAATGTGGCGAAATGTCATTACGCCATTATGAAAACAAATGACAAAACGCTATGTTTACTTCGGTATTTACAACACAGTAACACTACTCGCATTTTCTCCTTTATTGTGGCCGCCATACCTCGGTTCATGCTAAATCTTAAGGTCGTAGGTCAACTGCAACGCACCTAATGAGGCCAATAATTGTATTTTTGATAACTAAAACATGACTTGTACTCGTCCTTGCTTGTCGACTGCATAAACTAAGAAGCTTGTATTTCGTACAGAGTGGTGCGACTGCATACCTCAGTGGGCAACATTAATTGCCTGACGATAAATGTAAATGTTTCCGAGAGAACAGCGGCCAATGTGACGAACTGTCATTACGCCATTATGAAAACAAATGACAAAACGCTATGTTTACTTCGGTATTTACTACACAGTAACACTACTCGCATTTTCTCCTTTATTGTGGCCGCCATACCTCGGTTCATGCTAAATCTTAAGGTCGTAGGTCTACTTCAACGCACCTAACGAGGCCAATAATTGTGTTTTTGATCACTAAAACATGACTTGTACTCGTCCTTGCTTGTCGACTGCATAAACTTAGAAGCTTGTATTTCGTACAGAGTGGTGCGACTGCTTACCACAGCGGGCGACATTAATTGCCTGACGATAAATGTAAATGTTTCCGAGAGAAAAGCGGCCAATGTGACGAACTGTCATTACGCCATTATGAAAACAAATGACAAAACGCTATGTTTATTTCGGTATTTACTACACAGTAACACTACCCGCATTTTCTACTTATTGTGGCCGCCATACCTCGGTTCATGCTAAATCTTAAGGTCGTAGGTCAACTGCAACGCACCTAATGAGGCCAATAATTGTATTTTTGATAACTAAAACATGACTTGTACTCGTCCTTGCTTGTCGACTGCATTAACTTAGAAGCTTGTATTTCGTACAGAGTGGTGCGACTGCATACCTCAGTGGGCGACATTAATTGCCTGACGATAAATGTAAATGTTTCCGAGAGAAAAGCGGCCAATGTGACGAACTGTCATTACGCCATTATGAAAACAAATGACAAAACGCTATGTTTACTTCGGTATTTACTACACAGTAACACTACTCGCATTTTCTCCTTTATTGTGGCCGCCATACCTCGGTTCATGCTAAATCTTAAGGTCGTAGGTCAACTGCAAAGCACCAAATGAAGCTAATAATTGTATTTTTGATAACTAAAACATGACTTGTACTCGTCCTTGCTTGTCGACTGCATAAACTAAGAAGTTTGTATTTCGTACAGAGTGGTGCGACTGCATACCTCAGTGGGCGACGTTAATTGCCTGACGATAAATGTAAATGTTTCCGAGAGAAAAGCGGCCAATGTGACGAACTGACATTACGCCATTATGAAAACAAATGACAAAACGCTATGTTTACTTCGGTATTTACTACACAGTAACACTACTCGCATTTTCTCCTTTCTTGTGGCCGCCATACCTCTGTTCATGCTAAATCTTAAGGTCGTAGGTCAACTGCAACGCACCTAATGAGGCCAATAAATGTATTTTTGATAACTAAAACATGACTTGTACCCGTCCTTGCTTGTCGACTGCATAAACTAAGAAGCTTGTATTTCGTACAGAGTGGTGCGAATGCATACCTCAGCGGGCGACATTAATTGCCTGACGATAAATGTAAATGTTTCCGAGAGAAAAGCGGCCAATGTGACGAATTGTCATTACGCCATTATGAAAACAAATGACAAAACGCTATGTTTACTTCGGTATTTACTACACAGTAACACTACTCGCATTTTCTCCTTAATTGTGGCCGCCATATCTCGGTTCATGCTAAATCTTAAGGTCGTAGGTCAACTGCAACTCACCTAATGAGGCCAATAATTGTATTTTTGATAACTATAACATGACTTGTACTCGTCCTTGCATGTCGACTGCATAAACTTAGAAGCTTGTATTTCGTACAGAGTGGTGCGACTGCATACCTCAGTGGGCGACATTAATTGCCTGACGATAAATGTAAATGTTTCCGAGAGAAAAGCGGCCAATGTGACGAACTGTCATTACGCCATTATGAAAACAAATGACAAAACGCTATGTTTACTTCGGAGTTTACTACACAGTAACACTACTCGCATTTTCTCCTTTATTGTGGCCGCCATACCTCGGTTCATGCTAAATCTTAAGGTCGTAGGTCAACTGCAACGCACCTAATGAGGCCAATAATTGTAATTTTGATAACTAAAACATGACTTGTACTCGTCCTTGCTTGTCGACTGCATAAAGTTAGAAGCTTGTATTTCGTACAGAGTGGTGCGACTGCTTACCACAGTGGGCGACATTAATTGACAAAACGCTATGTTTACTTCGGTATTTACTACACAGTAACACTACTCGCATTTTCTCCTTTATTGTGGCCGCCATACCTCGGTTCATGCTAAATCTTAAGATCGTAGGTCAACTGCAACGCACCTAATGAGGCCAATAATTGTATTTTTGATAACTAAAACATGACTTGTACTCGTCCTTGCTTGTCGACTGCATAAACTAAGAAGCTTGTATTTCGAACAGAGTGGTGCGACTGCATACCTCAGTGGGCGACATTAATTGCCTGACGCTAAATGTAAATGTTTCCGAGAGAAAAGCGGCCAATGTGACGAACTGTCATTACGTCTTTATGAAAACAAATGACAAAACGCTATGTTTACTTCGGTATTTACTACACAGTAACACTACTCGCATTTTCTCCTTTATTGTGGCCGCCATACCTTGGTTCATGCTAAATCTTAAGGTCGTAGGTCAACTGCAACGCACCTAATGAGGCCAATAATTGTAATTTTGATAACTAAAACATGACTTCAACTCGTCCTTGCTTGTCGACTGCATAAACTTAGAAGCTTGTATTTTGTACACAGTGGTGCGACTGCATACCTTAGCGGGCGACATTAATTGCCTGACGATAAATGTAAATGTTTCCGAGAGAAAAGAGGCCAATGTGACGAACTGTCATTACGCCATTATGAAAACAAATGACAGAACGCTATGTTTACTTCGGTATTTACTACACAGTAACATTACTCGCATTTTCTCCTTTATTGTGGCCGCCATACCTCGGTTCATGCTAAATCTTAAGGTCGTAGGTCAACTGCAACGCACCTAATGAGGCCAATAATTGTAATTTTGATAACTAAAACATGACTTGTACTCGTCCTTGCTTGTCGACTGCATAAACTTAGAAGCTTGTATTGCATACAGAGTGGTGCGACTGCATACCTCAGCGGGCGACATTAATTGCCTGACGATAAATGTAAATGTTTCCGAGAGAAACGCGGCCAATGTGACGAACTGTCATTACGCCATTATGAAAACAAATGACAAAACGCTATGTTTACTTCGGTATTTACTACACAGTAACACTACTCGCATATTCTCCTTTATTGTGGCCGCCATACCTCGGTTCATGCTAAATCTTAAGGTCGTAGGTCAACTGCAACGCACCTAATGAGGCCAATAATTGTATTTTTGATAACTAAAACATGACTTGTACTCGTCCTTGCCTGTCGACTGCATAAACTTAGAAGCTTGTATTTCGTACAGAGTGGTGCGACTGCATACCTCAGCGGGCGACATTAATTGCCTGACGATAAATGTAAATGTTTCCGAGAGAAAAGCGGCCAATGTGACGAACTGTCATTACGATATTATGGAAACAAATGACAAAACGCTATGTTTACTTCGGAATTTACTACTAAGTAACACTACTTGCATTTTCTCCTTTATTGTGGCCGCCATACCTCGGTTCATGCTAAATCTTAAGGTCGTAGGTCAACTGCAACGCACCTAATGAGGCCAATAATTGTAATTTTGATAACTAAAACATGACTTGTACTCGTCCTTGCTTGTCGACTGCATAAACTTAGAAGCTTGTATTTCGTACAGAGTGGTGCGACTGCATACCTGAGCGGGCGACATTAATTGCCTGACGATAAATGTAAATGTTTCCGTGAGGAAAGCGGACAATGTGACGAACTGTCATTACGCCATTATGAAAACAAATGACAAAACGCTATGTTTACTTCGGTATTTACTACACAGTAACACTACTCGCATTTTCTCCTTTATTGTGGCCGCCATACCTCGGTTCATGCTAAATCTTAAGGTCGTAGGTCAACTGCAACGCACCTAATGAGGCCAATAATTGTAATTTTGATAACTAAAACATGACTTTTACTCGTCCTTGCTTGTCGACTGCATAAACTTAGAAGCTTGAATTTCGTACAGAGTGGTGCGACTGCATACCTAAGCGGGCGACATTAATTGCCTGACGATAAATGTAAATGTTTCCGAGAGAAAAGCGGCCAATGTGACGAACTGTCATTACGTCCTTATGAAAACAAATGACAAACCGCTATGTTTACTTCGGTATTTACTACGCAGTAACACTACTCGCATTTTCTCCTTTATTGTGGCCGCCATACCTCGGTTCATGCTAAATCTTAAGGTCGTAGGTCAACTGCAACGCACCTAATGAGGCCAATAATTGTATTTTTGATAACTAAAACATGACTTGTACTCGTCCTTGCTTGTCGACTGCATAAACTAGGAAGCTTGTATTTCGTACAGAGTGGTGCGAATGCATACCTCAGCGGGCGACATTAATTGCCTGACGATAAATGTAAATGTTTCCGAGAGAAAAGCGGCCAATGTGACGAATTGTCATTACGCCATTATGAAAACAAATGACAAAACGCTATGTTTACTTCGGTATTTACTACACAGTAACACTACTCGCATTTTCTCCTTTATTGTGGCCGCCATACCTCGGTTCATGCTAAATCTTAAGGTCGTAGGTCAACTGCAACACACCTAATGAGGCCATTAATTGTATTTTTGATAACTAAAACATGACTTGTACTCGTCCTTGCTTGTCGACTGCATAAACTTAGAAGCTTGTATTTCGTACAGAGTGGTGCGACTGCTTACCACAGCGGGGGACATTAATTGCCTGACGATAAATGTAAATGTTTCCGAGAGAAAAGCGGCCAATGTGACGAACTGTCATTACGCCATTATGAAAACAAATGACAAAACGCTATGTTTACTTCGGTATTTACTACACAGTAACACTACTCGCGTTTTCTCCTTTATTGTGGCCGCCAAACCTCGGTTCATGCTAAATCTTAAGGTCGTAAGTCAACAGCAACGCACCAAATGAGGCCAATAATTGTATTTTTGATAACTAAAACATGACTTGTAGTCGTCCTTGCTTGTCAACTGCATAAACTTAGAAGCTTGTATTTCGTACAGAGTGGTGCGACTGCATACCTCAGCGGGCGACATTAATTGCCTGACGATAAATGTAAATGTTTCCGAGAGAAAAGCGGCCAATGTGACCTACTGTCATTACGCCATTATGAAAACAAATGACAAAACGCCATGTTTACTTTTGTATTTACTACACAGTAACACTACTCGCATTTTCTCCTTTATTGTGGCCGCCATACCTCGGTTCATGCTAAGTCTTAAGGTCGTAGGTCAACTGCAACACACCTAATGAGGCCAATAATTGTATTTTTGATAACTAAAACATGACTTGTACTCGTCCTTGCTTGTCGACTGCATAAACTTATAAGCTTGTATTTCGTACAGAGTGGTGCGACTGCATACCTCAGCAGGCGACATTAATTGCCTGAAGATAAATGTAAATGTTTCCGAGAGAAAAGCGGCCAATGTGACGAACTGTCATTACGCCATTATGAAAACAAATGACAAAACGCTATCTTTACTTTTGTATTTACTACACAGTAACACTACTCGCATTTTCTCCTTTATTGTGGTCGCCATACCTCGGTTCATGCTAAATCTTAAGGTCGTAGGTCAACTGCAACGCACCTAATGAGGCCAATAATTGTATTTTTGATAACTAAAACATGACTTGTACTCGTCCTTGCTTGTCGACTGCATAAACTTAGAAGCTTGTATTTCGTACAGAGTGGTGCGACTGCATACCTCAGCGGGCGACATTAATTGCCTGACGATAAATGTAAATGTTTCCGAGAGAAAAGCGGCCAATGTGACGAACTGTCATTACGCCATTATGAAAACAAATGACAAAACGCTATGTTTACTTTTGTATTTACTACACAGTAACACTACTCGCATTTTCTCCTTTATTGTGGCCGCCATACCTCGGTTCATGCTAAATCTTAAGGTCGTAGGTCAACTGCAACGCACCTAATGAGGCCAATAATTGTATTTTTGATAACTAAAACATGACTTGTACTCGTCCTTGCTTGTCGACTGCATAAACTTAGAAGCTTGTATTTCGTACAGAGTGGTGCGACTGCATACCTCAGCGGGCGACATTAATTGCCTGACGATAAATGTAAATGTTTCCGAGAGAAAAGCGGCCATGTGACGATCTGTCATTACGCCGTTATGAAAACAAATGACAAAACGCTATGTTTACTTCGGTATTTACTACACAGTAACACTACTCGCATT
The DNA here is from genome assembly GCF_021461385.2 of Schistocerca piceifrons. Taxonomy (NCBI): domain Eukaryota; kingdom Metazoa; phylum Arthropoda; class Insecta; order Orthoptera; family Acrididae; genus Schistocerca; species Schistocerca piceifrons. Next base: position 98,100,465 of record NC_060147.1, on the reverse strand, counting down.
TTCTCCTTTATTGTGGCCGCCATACCTCGGTTCATGCTAATTCTTAAGGTCGAAGGTCAACTGCAACGCACCTAGTGAGGCCAATAATTGTATTTTTGATAACTAAAACATGACTTGTACTCGTCCTTGCTTGTCGACTGCATATACTTAGAAGCTTGTATTTCGTACAGAGTGGTGCGACTGCATACCTCAGCGGGCGACATTAATTGCCTGACGATAAATGTAAATGTTTCCGAGAGAAAAGCGGCCAATGTGACGAACTGTCATTACGCCATTATGAAAACAAATGACGAAACGTTATATTTACTTCGGTATTTACTACACAGTAACACTACTCGCATTTTCTCCTTTATTGTGGCCGCCAAACCTCGGTTCAGGCTAAATCTTAAGGTCGTAGGTCAACTGCAACGCACCTAATGAGGCCCATAATTGTATTTTCATAACTAAAACATGACTTGTATACGTCCTTGCTTGTCGACTGCATAAACTTTGAAGCTTGTATTTCGTACAGAGTCGTGCGACTGCATACCTCAGCGGGCGACATTAATTGCCTGACGATAAATGTAAATGTTTCCGAGAGAAAAGCGGCCAATGTGACGAACTGTCATTACGCCATTATGAAAACAAATGACAAAACGCTATGTTTACTTCGGTATTTACTACACAGTAACACTACTCGCATTTTCTCCTTTATTGTGGCTGCCATACCTCGGTTCATGCTAAATCTTAAGGTCGTAGGTCAACTGCAACGCACCTAATGAGGCCAATAATTGTATTTTTGATAACTAAAACATGTCTTGTACTCGTCCTTGCTTGTCGACTGCATAAACTTAGAAGCTTGTATTTCGTACAGAGTGGTGCGACTGCATACCTCAGCGGGCGACATTAATTGCCTGATGATAAATGTAAATGTTTCCGAGAGAAAAGCGGCCATGTGACGAACTGTCATTACGCCATTATGAAAACAAATTACAAATCGCTATGTTTACTTCGGTATTTACTACACAGTAACACTACTCGCATTTTCTCCTTTATTGTGGCCGCCATACCTCGGTTCATGCTAAATCTTAAGGTCGTAGGTCAACTGCAACGCACCTAATGAGGCCAATAATTGTATTTTTGATAACTAAAACATGACTTGTACTCGTCCTTGCTTGTCGACTGCGTAAACTTAGAAGCTTGTATTTCGTACAGAGTGGTGCGACTGCATACCTCAGTGGGCGACATTAATTGCCTGACGATAAATGTAAATGTTTCCGAGAGAAAAGCGGCCAATGTGACGAACTGTCATTACGCCATTATGAAAACAAATGACAAAACGCTATGTTTACTTCGGTATTTACTACACAGTAACACTACTCGCATTTTCTCCTTTATTGTGGCCGCCATACCTCGGTTCATGCTAAATCTTAAGGTCGTAGGTCAACTGCAACGCACCTAATGAGGCCAATAATTGTATTTTTGATAACTAAAACATGACTTGTACTCGTCCTTGCTTGTCGACTGCATAAACTTAGAAGCTCATATTTCGTACAGAGTGGTGCGACTGCATACCTCAGCAGGCGACATTAATTGCCTGACGATAAATGTAAATGTTTCCGAGAGAAAAGCGGCCATGTGACGAACTGTCATTACGCAATTATGAAAACAAATGACAAAACGCTATGTTTACTTCGGTATTTACTACACAGTAACACTACTCGCATTTTCTCCTTTATTGTGGCCGCCATACCTCTGTTCATGCTAAATCTTAAGGTCGTAGGTCAACTGCAACGCACCTAATGACGCCAATAATTATATTTTTGATAACTAAAACATGACTTGTACTCGTCCTTGCTTGTCGACTGCATAAACTTAGAAGCTTGTATTTCGTACAGAGTGGTGCGACTGCATACCTCAGCAGGCGACATTAATTACCTGACGATAAATGTAAATGTATCCGAGAGAAAAGCGGCCATGTGACGAACTGTCATTACGCCATTATGAAAACAAATTACAAAACGCTATGTTTACTTCGGTATTTACTACACAGTAACACTACTCGCATTTTCTCCTTTATTGTGGCAGCCATACCTCTGTTCATGCTAAATCTTAAGGTCGTAGGTCAACTGCAACGCACCTAATGACGCCAATAATTATATTTTTGATAACTAAAACATGACTTGTAATCGTCCTTGCTTGTCGACTGCATAAACTTAGAAGCTTGTATTTCGTACAGAGTGGTGCGACTGCATACCTCATCGGGCGTCATTAATTGCCTGACGATAAATGTAAATGTTTCCGAGAGAAAAGCGGCCAATGTGACGAACTGTCATTACGCCATTATGAAAACAAATGACAAAACGCTATGTTTACTTCGGTATTTACTACACAGTAACACTACTCGCATTTTCTCCTTTATTGTGGCCGCCATACCTCGGTTCATGCTAAATCTTAAGGTCGTAGGTCAACTGCAACGCACCTAATGAGGCCAATAATTGTATTTTTGATAACTAAAACATGACTTGTACTCGTCCTTGCTTGTCGACTGCATAAACTTAGAAGCTCATATTTCGTACAGAGTGGTGCGACTGCATACCTCAGCAGGCGACATTAATTGCCTGACGATAAATGTAAATGTTTCCGAGAGAAAAGCGGCCATGTGACGAACTGTCATTACGCCATTATGAAAACAAATGACAAAACGCTATGTTTACTTCGGTATTTACTACACAGTAACACTACTCGCATTTTCTCCTTTATTGTGGCCGCCATACCTCTGTTCATGCTAAATCTTAAGGTCGTAGGTCAACTGCAACGCACCTAATGACGCCAATAATTATATTTTTGATAACTAAAACATGACTTGTACTCGTCCTTGCTTGTCGACTGCATAAACTTAGAAGCTTCTATTTCGTACAGAGTGGTGCGACTGCATACCTCAGCAGGCGACATTAATTACCTGACGATAAATGTAAATGTATCCGAGAGAAAAGCGGCCATGTGACGAACTGTCATTACGCCATTATGAAAACAAATTACAAAACGCTATGTTTACTTCGGTATTTACTACACAGTAACACTACCTGCATTTTCTCCTTTATTGTGGCAGCCATACCTCTGTTCATGCTAAATCTTAAGGTCGTAGGTCAACTGCAACGCACCTAATGACGCCAATAATTATATTTTTGATAACTAAAACATGACTTGTAATCGTCCTTGCTTGTCGACTGCATAAACTTAGAAGCTTGTATTTCGTACAGAGTGGTGCGACTGCATACCTCATCGGGCGTCATTAATTGCCTGACGATAAATGTAAATGTTTCCGAGAGAAAAGCGGCCAATGTGACGAACTGTCATTACGCCATTATGAAAACAAATGACAAAACGCTATGTTTACTTCGGTATTTACTACACAGTAACACTACTCGCATTTTCTCCTTTATTGTGGCCGCCATACCTCGGTTCATGCTAAATCTTAAGGTCGTAGGACAACTGCAACGCACCTAATGAGGCCAATAATTGTATTTTTGATAACTAAAACATGACTTGTACTCGTCCTTGCTTGTCGACTGCATAAACTTAGAAGCTTGTATTTCGTACAGAGTGGTGCGACTGCATACCTCAGCGGGCGACATTAATTGCCTGACGATAAATGTAAATGTTTCCGAGAGAAAAGCGGCCAATGTGACGAACTGTCATTACGCCATTATGAAAACAAATTACAAAACGCTATGTTTACTTCGGTATTTACTACACAGTAACACTACTCGCATTTTCTCCTTTATTGTGGCCGCCATACCTCGGTTCATGCTAAATCTTACGGTCGTAGGTCAACTGCAACGCACCTAATGAGGCCAATAATTGTATTTTTGATAACTAAAACATGACTTGTACTCGTCCTTGCTTGTCGACTGCATAAACTTAGAAGCTTGTATTTCGTACAGAGTCGTGCGACTGCATACCTCAGCGGGCGACATTAATTGCCTGACGATAAATGTAAATGTTTCCGAGAGAAAAGCGGCCAATGTGACGAACTGTCATTACGCCATTATGAAAACAAATTACAAAACGCTATGTTTACTTCGGTATTTACTACACAGTAACACTACTCGCATTTTCTCCTTTATTGTGGCCGCCATACCTCGGTTCATGCTAAATCTTACGGTCGTAGGTCAACTGCAACGCACCTAATGAGGCCAATAATTGTATTTTTGATAACTAAAACATGACTTGTACTCGTCCTTGCTTGTCGACTGCATAAACTTAGAAGCTTGTATTTCGTACAGAGTCGTGCGACTGCATACCTCAGCATGCGACATTAATTGCCTGACGATAAATGTAAATGTTTCCGAGAGAAAAGCGGCCAATGTGACGAACTGTCATTACGCCATTATGAAAACAAATTACAAAACGCTATGTTTACTTCGGTATTTACTACACAGTAACACTACTCGCATTTTCTCCTTTATTGTGGCCGCCATACCTCGGTTCATGCTAAATCTTACGGTCGTAGGTCAACTGCAACGCACCTAATGAGGCCAATAATTGTATTTTTGATAACTAAAACATGACTTGTACTCGTCCTTGCTTGTCGACTGCATAAACTTAGAAGCTTGTATTTCGTACAGAGTCGTGCGACTGCATACCTCAGCGGGCGACATTAATTGCCTGACGATAAATGTAAATGTTTCCGAGAGAAAAGCGGCCAATGTGACGAACTGTCATTACGCCATTATGAAAACAAATTAGAAAACGCTATGTTTACTTCGGTATTTACTACACAGTAACACTACTCGCATTTTCTCCTTTATTGTGGCCGCCATACCTCGGCTCATGCTAAATCTTACGGTCGTAGGTCAACTGCAACGCACCTAATGAGGCCAATAATTGTATTTTTGATAACTAAAACATGACTTGTACTCGTCATTGCTTGTCGACTGCATAAACTTAGAAGCTTGTATTTCGTACAGAGTCGTGCGACTGCATACCTCAGCGGGCGACATTAATTGCCTGACGATAAATGTAAATGTTTCCGAGAGAAAAGCGGCCAATGTGACGAACTGTCATTACGCCATTATGAAAACAAATTACAAAACGCTATGTTTACTTCGGTATTTACTACACAGTAACACTACTCGCATTTTCTCCTTTATTGTGGCAGCCATACCTCTGTTCATGCTAAATCTTAAGGTCGTAGGTCAACTGCAACGCACCTAATGACGCCAATAATTATATTTTTGATAACTAAAACATGACTTGTACTCGTCCTTGCTTGTCGACTGCATAAACTTAGAAGCTTGTATTTCGTACAGAGTGGTGCGACTGCATACCTCATCGGGCGTCATTAATTGCCTGACGATAAATGTAAATGTTTCCGAGAGAAAAGCGGCCAATGTGACGAACTGTCATTACGCCATTATGAAAACAAATGACAAAACGCTATGTTTACTTCGGTATTTACTACACAGTAACACTACTCGCATTTTCTCCTTTATTGTGGCCGCCATACCTCGGTTCATGCTAAATCTTACGGTCGTAGGTCAACTGCAACGCACCTAATGAGGCCAATAATTGTATTTTTGATAACTAAAACATGACTTGTACTCGTCCTTGCTTGTCAACTGCATAAACTTAGAAGCTTGTATTTCGTACAGAGTCGTGCGACTGCATACCTCAGCGGGCGACATTAATTGCCTGACGCTAAATGTAAATGTTTCCGAGAGAAAAGCGGCCAATGTGACGAACTGTCATTACGCCATTATGAAAACAAATTACAAAACGCTATGTTTACTTCGGTATTTACTACACAGTAACACTACTCGCATTTTCTCCTTTATTGTGGCCGCCATACCTCTGTTCATGCTAAATCTTAAGGTCGTAGGTCAACTGCAACGCACCTAATGAGGCCAATAATTGTATTTTTGATAACTAAAACATGACTTGTACTCGTCCTTGCTTGTCGACTGCATAAACTTAGAAGCTTGTATTTCGTACAGAGTCGTGCGACTGCATACCTCAGCGGGCGACATTAATTGCCTGACGATAAATGTAAATGTTTCCGAGAGAAAAGCGGCCATGTGACGAACTGTCATTACGCCATTATGAAAACAAATGACAAAACGCTATGTTTACTTCGGTATTTACTACACAGTAACACTACTCGCATTTTCTCCTTTATTGTGGCCGCCATACCTCGGTTCATGCTAAATCTTAAGGTCGTAGGTCAACTGCAACGCACCTAATGACGCCAATAATTATATTTTTGATAACTAAAACATGACTTGTACTCGTCCTTGCTTTTCGACTGCATAAACTTAGAAGCTTGTATTTCGTACAGAGTGGTGCGACTGCATACCTCAGCAGGCGACATTAATTACCTGACGATAAATGTAAATGTATCCGAGAGAAAAGCGGCCATGTGACGAACTGTCATTACGCCATTATGAAAACAAATTACAAAACGCTATGTTTACTTCGGTATTTACTACACAGTAACACTACTCGCATTTTCTCCTTTATTGTGGCAGCCATACCTCTGTTCATGCTAAATATTAAGGTCGTAGGTCAACTGCAACGCACCTAATGACGCCAATAATTATATTTTTGATAACTAAAACATGACTTGTACTCGTCCTTGCTTGTCGACTGCATAAACTTAGAAGCTTGTATTTCGTACAGAGTGGTGCGACTGCATACCTCATCGGGCGTCATTAATTGCCTGACGATAAATGTAAATGTTTCCGAGAGAAAAGCGGCCAATGTGACGAACTGTCATTACGCCATTATGAAAACAAATGACAAAATGCTAAGTTTACTTCGGTATTTACTACACAGTAACACTACTCGCATTTTCTCCTTTATTGTGGCCGCCATACCTCGGTTCATGCTAAATCTTACGGTCGTAGGTCAACTGCAACGCACCTAGTGAGGCCAATAATTGTATTTTTGATAACTAAAACATGACTTGTACTCGTCCTTGCTTGTCGACTGCATAAACTTAGAAGCTTGTATTTCGTACAGAGTCGTGCGACTGCATACCTCAGCGGGCGACATTAATTGCCTGACGATAAATGTAAATGTTTCCGAGAGAAAAGCGGCCAATGTGACGAACTGTCATTACGCCATTATGAATACAAATGACAAAACGCTATGTTTACTCAGGTTTTTACTACACAGTAACACTTCTCGCATTTTCTAGCGTATTGTGGCCACCATACCTCGGTTCATACTAAATCTTATGGTCGTAGGTCAACTGCAAGGCACCTAATGCGGCCGCTAGTTGTATTTTCGATAACTAAAACATGACTTGTACTCATCCTTGCTTGTCGACTGCATAAACTTAGGAGCTTGTATTTCGTACAGAGTGGTGCGACTGCATACCTCAGCGGGCGACATTAATTGCCTGACGATAAATGTAAATGTTTCCGAGAGAAAAGCGGCCAATGTGACGAACTGTCATTACGCCATTATGAATACAAATGACAAAACGCTATGTTTACTCAGGTTTTTACTACACAGTAACACTTCTCGCATTTTCTCCCGTATTGTGGCCGCCATACCTCGGTTCATACTAAATCTTATGGTCGTAGGTCAATTGCAAGGCACCTAATGCGGCCAATAGTTGTATTTTCGATAACTAAAACATGACTTGTACTCATCCTTGCTTGTCGACTGCGTAAACTTAGGAGCTTGTATTTCGTACAGAGTGGTGCGACTGCATACCTCAGCGGGCGACATTAATTGCCTGACGATAAATGTAAATGTTTCCGAGAGAAAAGCGGCCAATGTGACGAACTGTCATTACGCCATTATGAATACAAATGACAAAACGCTATATTTACTCAGGTTTTTACTACACAGTAACACTTCTCGCATTTTCTCCCGTATTGTGGCCGCCATACCTCGGTTCATACTAAATCTTATGGTCGTAGGTCAACTGCAACGCACCTAATGCTGCCAATAGTTGTATTTTCGATAAATAAAACATGACTTGTACTCATCCTTGCTTGTCGACTGCATAAACTTAGGAGATTGTATTTCGTACAGAGTGGTGCGACTGCATACCTCAGCGGGCGACATTAATTGCCTGACGATAAATGTAAATGTTTCCGAGAGAAAAGCGGCCATGTGACGAACTGTCATTACGCCATTATGAAAACAAATGACAAAACGCTATGTTTACTCCGGTATTTACTACACAGTAACACTACTCGCATTTTCTCCTTTATCGTGGCCGCCATACCTCGGTTCATGCTAAATCTTAAGGTCGTAGGTCAACTGCAACGCACCTAATGAGGCCAATAATTGTATTTTTGATAACTAAAACATAACTTGTACTCGTCCTTGCTTGTCGACTGCATAAACTTAGAAGCTTGTATTTCGTCCAGAGTGGTGTGACTGCATACCTCAGCGGGCGACATTAATTGCCTGACGATAAATGTAAATGTTTCCGAGAGAAAAGCGGCCAATGTGACGAACTGTCATTACGCCATTATGAAAACAAATGACAAAACGCTATGTTTACTTCGGTATTTACTACACAGTAACACTACTCGCATTTTCTCCTTTATTGTGGCCGCCATACCTCGGTTCATGCTAAATCTTAAGGTCGTAGGTCAACTGCAACGCAAATAATGAGGCCAATAATTGTATTTTTGATAACTAAAACATGATTTGTACTCGTCCTTGCTTGTCGACTGCATAAACTTAGAAGCTTGTATTTCGTACAGAGTGGTGCGACTGCATACCTCAGCGGGCGACATTAATTGCCTGACGATAAATGTAAATGTTTTCGAGAGAAAAGCGGCCAATGTGACGAACTGTCATTACGCCATTATGAAAACAAATGACAAAACGCTATGTTTACTTCGGTATTTACTACACAGTAACACTACTCGCATTTTCTCCTTTATTGTGGCCGCCATGCTAAATCTTAAGGTTGTAGGTCAACTGCAACGCACCTAATGAGGCCAATAATTGTAATTTTGATAACTAAAACATGACTTGTAATCGTCCTTGCTTGTCGACTGCATAAACTTAGAAGCTTGTATTCCGTACAGAGTGGTGCGACTGCATACCTCAGCGGGCGACATTAATTGTTGACGATAAATGTAAATGATTCCGAGAGAAAAGCGGCCAATGTGACGAACTGTCATTACGCCATTATGAAAACAAATGACAAAACGCTATGTTTACTTTTGTATTTACTACACAGTAACACTACTCGCATTTTCTCCTTTATTGTGGCCGCCCTACATCGGTTCATGCTAAATCTTAAGGTCGTAGGTCAACTGCAACGCACCTAATGAGGCCAATAATTGTATTTTTGATAACTAAAACATGACTTGTACTCGTCCTTGCTTGTCGACTGCATAAACTTAGAAGCTTGTATTTCGTACAGAGTGGTGCGACTGCATACCTCAGCGGGCGACATTAATTGCCTGACGATAAATGTAAATGTTTCCGAGAGAAAAGCGGCCAATGTGACGAACTGTCATTACGCCATTATGAAAACAAATGACAAAACGCTATGTTTACTTTTGTATTTACTACACAGTAACACTACTCGCATTTTCTCCTTTATTGTGGCCGCCATACCTCGGTTCATGCTAAATCTTAAGGTCGTAGGTCAACTGCAATGCACCTAATGAGGCCAATAATTGTATTTTTGATAACTTAAACATGACTTGTACTCGTCCTTGCTTGTCGACTGCATGAACTTAGAAGCTTGTATTTCGTACAGAGTGGTGCGACTGCATACCTCAGCGGGCGACATTAATTGCCTGACGATAAATGTAAATGTTTCCGAGAGAAAAGCGGCCAATGTGACGAACTGTCATTACGCCATTATGAAAACAAATGACAAAACGCTATGCTTACTTCGGTATTTACTACACAGTAACACTACTCGCATTTTCTCCTTTATTGTGGCCGCCATACCTCGGTTCATGCTAAATCTTAAGGTCGTAGGTCAACTGCAACGCACCTAATGACGCCAATAATTGTATTTTTGATAACTAAAACATGACTTGTACTCGTCCTTGCTTGTCGACTGCATAAACTTAGAAGCTTGTATTTCGTACAGAGTGGTGCGACTGCATACCTCAGCGGGCGACATTAATTGCCTGACGATAAATGTAAATGTTTCTGAGAGAAAAGCGGCCATGTGACGATCTGTCGTTACGCCGTTATGAAAACAAATGACAAAACGCTATGTTTACTTCGGTATTTACTACACAGTAACACTACTCGCATTTTCTCCTTTATTGTGGCCGCCATACCTCGGTTCATGCTAATTCTTAAGGTCGAAGGTCAACTGCAACGCACCTAGTGAGGCCAATAATTGTATTTTTGATAACTAAAACATGACTTGTACTCGTCCTTGCTTGTCGACTGCATAAACTTAGAAGCTTGTATTTCGTACAGAGTGGTGCGACTGCATACCCCAGCGGGCGACATTAATTGCCTGACGATAAATGTAAATGTTTCCGAGAGAAAAGCGGCCAATGTGACGAACTGTCATTACGCCATTATGAAAACAAATGACGAAACGTTATATTTACTTCGGTATTTACTACACAGTAACACTACTCGCATTTTCTCCTTTATTGTGGCCGACAAACCTCGGTTCAGGCTAAATCTTAAGGTCGTAGGTCAACTGCAACGCACCTAATGAGGCCCATAATTGTAATTTTGATAACTAAAACATGACTTGTACTCGTCCTTGCTTGTCGACTGCATAAACTTAGAAGCTTGTATTTCGTACAGAGTGGTGCGACTGCATACCTCAGCGGGCGACATTAATTGCCTGACGATAAATGTAAATGTTTCCGAGAGAAAAGCGGCCAATGTGACGAATTGTCATTACGCCATTATGAAAACAAATGACGAAACGTTATATTTACTTCGGTATTTACTACACAGTAACACTACTCGCATTTTCTCCTTTATTGTGGCCGCCATACCTCGGTTCATGCTAAATCTTAAGGTCGTAGGTCAACTGCAACGCACCTAATGAGGCCAATAATTGTATTTTTGATAACTTAAACATGACTTGTACTCGTCCTTGCTTGTCGACTGCATAAACTTAGAAGCTTGTATTTCGTACAGAGTGGTGTGACTGCATACCTCTGCGGGCGACATTAATTGCCTGACGATAAATGTAAATGTTTCCGAGAGAAAAGCGGCCAATGTAACGAACTGTCATTACGCCATTATGAAAACAAATGACAAAACGCTATGTTTACTTCGGTATTTACTACACAGTAACACTACTCGCATTTTCTCCTTTATTGTGGCCGCCATACCTCGGTTCATGCTAAATCTTAAGGTCGTAGGTCAACTGCAACGCACCTAATGAGTCCAATAATTGTATTTTTGATAACTAAAACATGACTTGTACTCGTCCTTGCTTGTCGACTGCATAAACTTAGAAGCTTGTATTTCGTACAGAGTGGTGCGACTGCATACCTCAGCGGGCGACATTAATTGCCTGACGATAAATGTAAATGTTTCCGAGAGAAAAGCGGCCAATGTGACGAACTGTCATTACGCCATTATGAAAACAAATGACAAAACGCTATGTTTACTTTTGTATTTACTACACAGTAACACTACTCGCATTTTCTCCTTTATTGTGGCCGCCATACCTCGGTTCATGCTAAATCTTAAGGTCGTAGGTCAACTGCAACGCACCTAATGAGTCCAATAATTGTATTTTTGATAACTAAAACATGACTTGTACTCGTCCTTGCTTGTCGACTGCATAAACTTAGAAGCTTGTATTTCGTACAGAGTGGTGCGACTGCATACCTCAGCGGGCGACATTAATTGCCTGACGATAAATGTAAATGTTTCCGAGAGAAAAGCGGCCATGTGTCGATCTGTCAGTACGTCTTTATGAAAACAAATGACAAAACGCTATGTTTACTTCGGTATTAACTACACAGTAACACTAATCGCATTTTCTCCTTTATTGTGGCCGCCATGCTAAATCTTAAGGTCGTAGGTCAACTGCAACGCACCTAATGAGGCCAATAATTGTAATTTTGATAACTAAAACATGACTTGTACTCGTCCTTGCTTGTCGACTGCATAAACTTAGAAGCTTGTATTTCGTACAGAGTGGTGCGACTGCATACCTCAGCGGGCGACATTAATTGCCTGACGATAAATGTTAATGTTTCCGAGAGAAAAGCGGCCAATGTGACGAACTGTCATTACGCCATTATGAAAACAAATGACAAAACGCTATGTTTACTTCGGTATTTACTACACAGTAACACTACTCGCATTTTCTCCTTTATTGTGGCCGCCATACCTCAGTTCATGCTAAATCTTAAGGTCGTAGGTCAACTGCAACGCACCTAATGAGGCCAATAATTGTAATTTTGGTAACTAAAACATGACTTGTACTCGTCCTTGCTTGTCGACTGCATAAACTTATAAGCTTGTATTTCGTACAGAGTGGTGCAACTGCATACCTCAGCGGGCGACATTAATTGCCTGACGATAAATGTAAATGTTTCCGAGAGAAAAGCGGCCAATGTGACGAACTGTCATTACGCCATTATGAAAACAAATGACAAAACGCTATGTTTACTTCGGTATTTACCACACAGTAACACTACTCGCATTTTCTCCTTTATTGTGGCCGCCATACCTCGGTTCATGCTAAATCTTAAGGTCGTAGGTCAACTGCAACGCAATTAATGAGGCCAATAATTGTATATTTGATAACTAAAACATGACTTGTACTCGTCCTTGCTTGTCGACTGCATAAACTTAGAAGCTTGTATTTCGTACAGAATGGTGCGACTGCATACCTCAGCAGGCGACATTAATTGCCTGACGATAAATGCAAATGTTTCCGAGAGAAAAGCGGCCAATGTGACGAACTGTCATTACGCCATTATGAAAACAAATGACAAAACGCTATGTTTACTTCGGTATTTACTACACAGTAACACTACTCGCATTTTCTCCTTTATTGTGGCCGCCATACCTCGGTTCATGCTAAATCTTAAGGTCGTAGGTCAACTGCAACGCACCTAATGAGTCCAATAATTGTATTTTTGATAACTAAAACATGACTTGTACTCGTCCTTGCTTGTCGACTGCATAAAGTTAGAAGCTTGTATTTCGTACAGAGTGGTGCGACTGCATACCTCAGCGGGAGACATTAATTGCCTGACGATAAATGTAAATGTTTCCGAGAGAAAAGCGGCCATGTGACGATCTGTCAGTACGTCTTTATGAAAACAAATGACAAAACGCTATGTTTACTTCGGTATTTACTACACAGTAACACTACTCGCATTTTCTCCTTTATTGTGGCCGCCATGCTAAATCTTAAGGTTGTAGGTCAACTGCAACGCACCTAATGAGGCCAATAATTGTAATTTTGATAACTAAAACATGACTTGTAATCGTCCTTGCTTGTCGACTGCATAAACTTAGAAGCTTGTATTCCGTACAGAGTGGTGCGACTGCATACCTCAGCGGGCGACATTAATTGTTGACGATAAATGTAAATGATTCCGAGAGAAAAGCGGCCAATGTGACGAACTGTCATTACGCCATTATGAAAACAAATGACAAAACGCTATGTTTACTTTTGTATTTACTACACAGTAACACTACTCGCATTTTCTCCTTTATTGTGGCCGCCCTACATCGGTTCATGCTAAATCTTAAGGTCGTAGGTCAACTGCAACGCACCTAATGAGGCCAATAATTGTATTTTTGATAACTAAAACATGACTTGTACTCGTCCTTGCTTGTCGACTGCATAAACTTAGAAGCTTGTATTTCGTACAGAGTGGTGCGACTGCATACCTCAGCGGGCGACATTAATTGCCTGACGATAAATGTAAATGTTTCCGAGAGAAAAGCGGCCAATGTGACGAACTGTCATTACGCCATTATGAAAACAAATGACAAAACGCTATGTTTACTTTTGTATTTACTACACAGTAACACTACTCGCATTTTCTCCTTTATTGTGGCCGCCATACCTCGGTTCATGCTAAATCTTAAGGTCGTAGGTCAACTGCAATGCACCTAATGAGGCCAATAATTGTATTTTTGATAACTTAAACATGACTTGTACTCGTCCTTGCTTGTCGACTGCATGAACTTAGAAGCTTGTATTTCGTACAGAGTGGTGCGACTGCATACCTCAGCGGGCGACATTAATTGCCTGACGATAAATGTAAATGTTTCCGAGAGAAAAGCGGCCAATGTGACGAACTGTCATTACGCCATTATGAAAACAAATGACAAAACGCTATGCTTACTTCGGTATTTACTACACAGTAACACTACTCGCATTTTCTCCTTTATTGTGGCCGCCATACCTCGGTTCATGCTAATTCTTAAGGTCGAAGGTCAACTGCAACGTACCTAGTGAGGCCAATAATTGTATTTTTGATAACTAAAACATGACTTGTACTCGTCCTTGCTTGTCGACTGCATAAACTTAGAAGCTTGTATTTCGTACAGAGTGGTGCGACTGCATACCCCAGCGGGCGACATTAATTGCCTGACGATAAATGTAAATGTTTCCGAGAGAAAAGCGGCCAATGTGACGAACTGTCATTACGCCATTATGAAAACAAATGACGAAACGTTATATTTACTTCGGTATTTACTACACAGTAACACTACTCGCATTTTCTCCTTTATTGTGGCCGACAAACCTCGGTTCAGGCTAAATCTTAAGGTCGTAGGTCAACTGCAACGCACCTAATGAGGCCCATAATTGTAATTTTGATAACTAAAACATGACTTGTACTCGTCCTTGCTTGTCGACTGCATAAACTTAGAAGCTTGTATTTCGTACAGAGTGGTGCGACTGCATACCTCAGCGGGCGACATTAATTGCCTGACGATAAATGTAAATGTTTCCGAGAGAAAAGCGGCCAATGTGACGAATTGTCATTACGCCATTATGAAAACAAATGACGAAACGTTATATTTACTTCGGTATTTACTACACAGTAACACTACTCGCATTTTCTCCTTTATTGTGGCCGCCATACCTCGGTTCATGCTAAATCTTAAGGTCGTAGGTCAACTGCAACGCACCTAATGAGGCCAATAATTGTATTTTTGATAACTTAAACATGACTTGTACTCGTCCTTGCTTGTCGACTGCATAAACTTAGAAGCTTGTATTTCGTACAGAGTGGTGTGACTGCATACCTCTGCAGGCGACATTAATTGCCTGACGATAAATGTAAATGTTTCCGAGAGAAAAGCGGCCAATGTAACGAACTGTCATTACGCCATTATGAAAACAAATGACAAAACGCTATGTTTACTTCGGTATTTACTACACAGTAACACTACTCGCATTTTCTCCTTTATTGTGGCCGCCATACCTCGGTTCATGCTAAATCTTAAGGTCGTAGGTCAACTGCAACGCACCTAATGAGTCCAATAATTGTATTTTTGATAACTAAAACATGACTTGTACTCGTCCTTGCTTGTCGACTGCATAAACTTAGAAGCTTGTATTTCGTACAGAGTGGTGCGACTGCATACCTCAGCGGGCGACATTAATTGCCTGACGATAAATGTAAATGTTTCCGAGAGAAAAGCGGCCATGTGACGATCTGTCAGTACGTCTTTATGAAAACAAATGACAAAACGCTATGTTTACTTCGGTATTAACTACACAGTAACACTAATCGCATTTTCTCCTTTATTGTGGCCGCCATGCTAAATCTTAAGGTCGTAGGTCAACTGCAACGCACCTAATGAGGCCAATAATTGTAATTTTGATAACTAAAACATGACTTGTACTCGTCCTTGCTTGTCGACTGCATAAACTTAGAAGCTTGTATTTCGTACAGAGTGGTGCGACTGCATACCTCAGCGGGCGACATTAATTG
Organism: Schistocerca piceifrons; assembly: GCF_021461385.2. Classification (NCBI taxonomy): domain Eukaryota; kingdom Metazoa; phylum Arthropoda; class Insecta; order Orthoptera; family Acrididae; genus Schistocerca; species Schistocerca piceifrons. The sequence goes on along the minus strand of NC_060147.1, from coordinate 98,084,587 downwards.
CCTGACGATAAATGTTAATGTTTCCGAGAGAAAAGCGGCCAATGTGACGAACTGTCATTACGCCATTATGAAAACAAATGACAAAACGCTATGTTTACTTCGGTATTTACTACACAGTAACACTACTCGCATTTTCTCCTTTATTGTGGCCGCCATACCTCAGTTCATGCTAAATCTTAAGGTCGTAGGTCAACTGCAACGCACCTAATGAGGCCAATAATTGTAATTTTGGTAACTAAAACATGACTTGTACTCGTCCTTGCTTGTCGACTGCATAAACTTATAAGCTTGTATTTCGTACAGAGTGGTGCAACTGCATACCTCAGCGGGCGACATTAATTGCCTGACGATAAATGTAAATGTTTCCGAGAGAAAAGCGGCCAATGTGACGAACTGTCATTACGCCATTATGAAAACAAATGACAAAACGCTATGTTTACTTCGGTATTTACCACACAGTAACACTACTCGCATTTTCTCCTTTATTGTGGCCGCCATACCTCGGTTCATGCTAAATCTTAAGGTCGTAGGTCAACTGCAATTCACCTAATGACGCCAATAATTGTATTTTTGATAGCTAAAACATGACTTGTACTCGTCCTTGCTTGTCGACTGCATAAACTTAGAAGCTTGTATTTCGTACAGAGTGGTGCGACTGCATACCTCAGCGGGCGACATTAATTGCCTGACGATAAATGTAAATGTTTCCGAGAGAAAAGCGGCCAATGTGACGAACTGTCATTACGCCATTATGAAAACAAATGACAAAACGCTATGTTTACTTCGGTATTTACTACACAGTAACACTACTCGCATTTTCTCCTTTATTGTGGCAGCCATTCCTCGGTTCATGCTAAATCTTAAGGTCGTAGGTCAACTGCAACGCACCTAATGAGGCCAATAATTGTATTTTTGATAACTAAAACATGACTTGTACTCGTCCATGCTTGTCGACTGCATAAACTTAGAAGCTTGTATTTCGTACAGAGTGGTGCGACTGCATACCTCAGTGGGCGACATTAATTGCCTGACGATAAATGTAAATGTTTCCGAGAGAAAAGCGGCCAATGTGACGAACTGTCATAACGCCATTATGAAAACAAATGACAAAACGCTATGTTTACTTCGGTATTTACTACACAGTAACACTACTCGCATTTTCTCCTTTATTGTGGCCGCCATACCTCGGTTCATGCTAAATCTTAAGGTCGTAGGTCAACTGCAACGCACCTAATGAGGCCAATAATTGTAATTTTGATAACTAAAACATGACTTGTACTCGTCCTTGCTTGTCGACTGCATAAACTTAGAAGCTTGTATTTCGTACAGAGTGGTGCGACTGCATACCTCAGTGGGCGAAATTAATTGCCTGACGATAAATGTAAATGTTTCCGAGAGAAAAGCGGCCAATGTGACGAACTGTCATTACGCCATTATGAAAACAAATGACAAAACGCTATGTTTACTTCGGTATTTACTACACAGTAACACTACTCGCATTTTCTCCTTTATTGTGGCCGCCATACCTCGGTTCATGCTAAATCTTAAGGTCGTATGCCAACTGCAACACACCTAATGAGGCCAATAATTGTATTTTCGATAACTAAAACATGACTTGTACTCGTCCTTGCTTGTCGACTGCATAAACTTAGAAGCTTGTATTTCGTGCAGAGTCGTGCGACTGCATACCTCAGCGGGCGACATTAATTGCCTTACGATAAATGTAAGTGTTTCCGAGATAAAAGCGGCCAATGTGACGAACTGTCATTACGCCATTATGAACACAAATGACAAAACGCTATGTTTACTTCGGTATTTACTACACAGTAACACTACTCGCATTTTCTCCTTTATTGTGGCCGCCATACCTCGGTTCATGCTAAATCTTAAGGTCGTAGGTCAACTGCAACGCACCTAATGAGGCCAATAATTGTATTTTTGATAACTAAAACATGACTTGTACTAGTCCTTGCTTGTCGACTGCATAAACTTAGAAGCTTGTATTTCGTACAGAGTGGTGCGACTGCATACCTCAGCGGGCGACATTAATTGCCTGACGATAAATGTAAATGTTTCCGAGAGAAAAGCGGAAAATGTGACGAACTGTCATTACGCCATTATGAAAACAAATGACAAAACGCTATGTTTACTTCGGTATTTACTACACAGTAACACTACTCGCATTTTCTCCTTTATTGTGGCCGCCAGACCTCGGTTCATGCTAAATCTTACGGTCGTAGGTCAACTGCAACGCACCTAATGAGGCCAATAATTGTATTTTTGATAACTAAAACATGACTTATACTCGTCCTTGCTTGTCGACTGCATAAACTTAGAATCTTGTATTTCGTACAGAGTGGTGCGACTGCATACCTCAGCGGGCGACATTAATTGCCTGACGATAAATGTAAATGTTTCCGAGAGAAAAGCGGCCAATGTGACGAACTGTCATTACGCCATTATGAAAACAAATGACAAAACGCTATGTTTACTTCGGTATTTACTACACAGTAACACTACTCGCATTTTCTCCTTTATTGTGGCCGCCATACCTCGGTTCATGCTAAATCTTAAGGTCGTAGGTCAACTGCAGCGCACCTAATGAGGCGATTAATTGTATTTTCATAACTAAAACATGACTTGTACTCGCCCTTGCTTGTCGACTGCATAAACTTAGAAGCTTGTATTTCGTACAGAGTGGTGCGACTGCATACCTCAGCGGGCGACATTAATTGCCTGACGATAAATGTAAATGTTTCCGAGAGAAAAGCGGCCAATGTGACGAACTGTCATTACGCCATTATGAATACAAATGACAAAACGCAATGTTTACTCAGGTTTTTACTACACAGTAACACTTCTCGCATTTTCTCCCGTATTGTGGCCGCCATACCTCGGTTCATACTAAATCTTATGGTCGTAGGTCAACTGCAAGGCACCTAATGCGGCCAATAGTTGTATTTTCGATAACTAAAACATGACTTGTACTCGTCCTTGCTTGTCGACTGCATAAACTTAGAAGCTTGTATTTCGTACAGAGTGGTGCGACTGCATACCTCAGCGGGCGACATTAAATTGCCTGATGATAAATGTAAATGTTTCCGAAAGAAAAGCGGCCATGTGACGAACTGTCATTACGCCATTATGAAAACAAATTACAAATCGCTATGTTTACTTCGGTATTTACTACACAGTAACACTACTCGCATTTTCTCCTTTATTGTGGCCGCCATACCTCGGTTCATGCTAAATCTTAAGGTCGTAGGTCAACTGCAACGCACCTAATTAGGCCAATAATTGTATTTTTGATAACTAAAACATGACTTGTACTCGTCCTTGCTTGTCGACTGCGTAAACTTAGAACCTTGTATTTCGTACAGAGTGGTGCGACTGCATACCTCAGCGGGCGACATTAATTGCCTGACAATAAATGTAAATGTTTCCGAGAGAAAAGCGGCCAATGTGACGAACTGTCATTACGCCATTATGAAAACAAATGACAAAACGCTATGTTTACTTCGGTATTTACTACACAGTAACACTACTCGCATTTTCTCCTTTATTGTGGCCGCCATACCTCGGTTCATGCTAAATCTTAAGGTCGTAGGTCAACTGCAACGCACCTAATGAGGCCAATAATTGTATTCTTGATAACTAAAACATGACTTGTACTCGTCCTTGCTTGTCGACTGCATAAACTTAGAAGCTCATATCTCGTACAGAGTGGTGCGACTGCATACCTCAGCAGGCGACATTAATTGCCTGACGATAAATGTAAATGTTTCCGAGAGAAAAGCGGCCATGTGACGAACTGTCATTACGCCATTATGAAAACAAATTACAAAACGCTATGTTTACTTCGGTATTTACTACACAGTAACACTACTCGCATTTTCTCCTTTATTGTGGCAGCCATACCTCTGTTCATGCTAAATCTTAAGGTCGTAGGTCAACTGCAACGCACCTAATGACGCCAATAATTATATTTTTGATAACTAAAACATGACTTGTACTCGTCCTTGCTTGTCGACTGCATAAACTTTGAAGCTTGTATTTCGTACAGAGTGGTGCGTCTGCATACCTCATCGGGCGTCATTAATTGCCTGACGATAAATGTAAATGTTTCCGAGAGAAAAGCGGCCAATGTGACGAACTGTCATTACGCCATTATGAAAACAAATGACAAAACGCTATGTTTACTTCGGTATTTACTACACAGTAACACTACTCGCATTTTCTCCTTTATTGTGGCCGCCATACCTCGGTTCATGCTAAATCTTACGGTCGTAGGTCAACTGCAACGCACCTAATGAGGCCAATAATTGTATTTTTGATATCTAAAACATGACTTGTACTCGTCCTTGCTTGTCGACTGCATAAACTTAGAAGCTTGTATTTCGTACAGAGTCGTGCGACTGCATACATCAGCGGGCGACATTAATTGCCTGACGATAATTGTAAATGTTTCCGAGAGAAAAGCGGCCAATGTGACGAACTGTCATTACGCCATTATGAATACAAATGACAAAACGCTATGTTTACTCAGGTTTTTACTACACAGTAACACTTCTCGCATTTTCTCCCGTATTGTGGCCGCCATACCTCGGTTTATACTAAATCTTATGGTCGTAGGTCAACTGCAAGGCACCTAACGCGGCCAATAGTTGTATTTTCGATAACTAAAACATGACTTGTACTCATCCTTGCTTGTCCACTGCATAAACTTAGGAGCTTGTATTTCGTACAGAGTGGTGCGACTGCATACCTCAGCGGGCGACATTAATTGCCTGACGATAAATGTAAATGTTTCCGAGAGAAAAGCGGCCAATGTGACGAACTGTCATTACGCCATTATGAAAACAAATGACAAAACGCTATGTTTACTTCGGTATTTACTACACAGTAAAACTACTCGCATTTTCTCCTTTATTGTGGCCGCCATACCTCGGTTCATGCTAAATCTTAAGGTCGTAGGTCAACTACAACGCACCTAATAAGGCCAATAGTTGTATTTTCGATAACTAAAACATGACTTGTACTCATCCTTGCTTGTCGACTGCATAAACTTAGGAGCTTGTATTTCGTACAGAGTGGTGCGACTGCATACCTCAGCGGGCGACATTAATTGCCTGACGATAAATGTAAATGTTTCCGAGAGAAAAGCGGCCAATGTGACGAACTGTCATTACGCCATTATGAATACAAATGACAAAACGCTATGTTTACTCAGGTTTTTACTACACAGTAACACTTCTCGCATTTTCTCCCGTATTGTGGCCGCCATACCTCGGTTCATACTAAATCTTATGGTCGTAGGTCAACTGCAAGGCACCTAATGCGGCCAATAGTTGTATTTTCGATAACTAAAACATGACTTGTACTCATCCTTGCTTGTCGACTGCATAAACTTAGGAGCTTGTATTTCGTACAGAGTGGTGCGACTGCATACCTCAGCGGGCGACATTAATTGCCTGACGATAAATGTAAATGTTTCCGAGAGAAAAGCGGCCAATGTGACGAACTGTCATTACGCCATTATGAATACAAATGACAAAACGCTATATTTACTCAGGTTTTTACTACACAGTAACACTTCTCGCATTTTCTCCCGTATTGTGGCCGCCATACCTCGGTTCATACTAAATCTTATGGTCGTAGGTCAACTGCAACGCACCTAATGCGGCCAATAGTTGTATTTTCGATAAATAAAACATGACTTGTACTCATCCTTGCTTGTCGACTGCATAAACTTAGGAGCTTGTATTTCGTACAGAGTGGTGCGACTGCATACCTCAGCGGGCGACATTAATTGCCTGACGATAAATGTAAATGTTTCCGAGAGAAAAGCGGCCAATGTGACGAACTGTCATTACGCCATTATGAAAACAAATGACAAAACGCTATGTTTACTTCGGTATTTACTACACAGTAACACTACTCGCATTTTCTCCTTTATTGTGGCCGCCATACCTCGGTTCATGCTAAATCTTAAGGTCGTAGGTCAACTGCAACGCACCTAATGCGGCCAATAATTGTATTTTTGATAACTAAAACATGACTTGTACTCGTCCTTGCATGTCGACTGCATAAACTTGGAAGCTTGTATTTCGTACAGAGTGGTGCGACTGCATACCTCAGCAGGCGACATTAATTGCCTGACAATAAATGTAAATGTTTCCGAGAGAAAAGCGGCCATGTGACGAACTGTCATTACGCCATTATGAAAACAAATGACAAAACGCTATGTTTACTCCGGTATTTACTACACAGTAACACTACTCGCTTTTTCTCCTTTATTGTGGCCGCCATTTCTCGGTTCATGCTAAATCTTAATGTCATAGGTCAACTGCAACGCACCTAATGAGGCCGATAATTGTATTTTTGATAACTAAAACATGACTTGTACTCGTCCTTGCTTGTCGACTGCATAAACTTAGAAGCTTGTATTTCGTACAGAGTCGTGCGACTGCATACCTCAGCGGGCGACATTAATTGCCTGACAATAAATGTAAATCTTTCCGAGAGAAAAGCGGCCATGTGACGAACTGTCATTACGCCATTATGAAAACAAATGACAAAACGCTATGTTTACTTCGGTATTTACTACACAGTAACACTACTCGCATTTTCTCCTTTATTGTGGCCGCCATACGTCGGTTCATGCTAATTCTTAAGGTCGTAGGCCAACTGCAACACACCTAATGAGGCCAATAATTGTATTTTCGATAGCTAAAACATGACTTGTACTCGTCCTTGCTTGTCGACTGCATAAACTTAGAAGCTTTTATTTCGTGCAGAGTCGTGCGACTGCATACCTCAGCGGGCGACATTAATTGCCTGACGATAAATGTAAATGTTTCCGAGATAAAAGCGGCCAATGTGACGAACTGTCGTTACGCCATTATGAAAACAAATGACAAAACGCTATGTTTACTTCGGTATTTACTACACAGTAACACTACTCGCATTTTCTCCTTTATTGTGGCCGCCATACCTCGGTTCATGCTAAATCTTAAGGTCGTAGGTCAACTGCAACGCACCTAATGAGGCCAATAATTGTATTTTTGATAACTAAAACATGACTTGTACTCGTCCTTGCTTGTCGACTGCATAAACTTAGAAGCTTGTATTTCGTAAAGAGTGGTGCGACTGCATACCTCAGCGGGCGACATTAATTGCCTGACGATAAATGTAAATGTTTCCGAGGGAAAAGCGGCCAATGTGACGAACTCTCATTACGCCATTATGAAAACAAATGACAAAACGCTATGTTTACTTCGGTATTTACTACACAGTAACACTACTCGCATTTTCTCCTTTATTGTGGCCGCCAGACCTCGGTTCATGCTAAATCTTACGGTCGTAGGTCAACTGCAACGCACCTAATGACGCCAATAATTGTATTTTTGATAACTAAAACATGACTTGTACTCGTCCTTGCTTGTCGACTGCATAAACTTAGAAGCTTGTATTTCGTACAGAGTCGTGCGACTGCATACCTCAGCGGGCGACATTAATTGCCTGACGATAAATGTAAATGTTTCCGAGAGAAAAGCGGCCAATGTGACGAACTGTCATTACGCCATTATGAAAACAAATGACAAAACGCTATGTTTACTTCGGTATTTACTACACAGTAACACTACTCGCATTTTCTCCTTTATTGTGGCCGCCATACCTCGGTTCATGCTAAATCTTAAGGTCGTAGGTCAACTGCAACGCACCTAATGAGGCCTATAATTGTATTTTTGATAACTAAAACATGAATTGTACTCGTCCTTGCTTGTCGACTGCATAAACTTAGAAGCTTGTATTTCGTACAGAGTGGTGCGACTGCATACCTCAGCGGGCGACATTAATTGCCTGACGATAAATGTAAATGTTTCCGAGAGAAAAGCGGCCATGTGAAGAACTGTCATTACGCCATTATGAAAACAAATGACAAAACGCTATGTTTACTTCGGTATTTACTACACAGTAACACTACTCGCATTTTCTCCTTTATTGTGGCCGCCATACCTCGGTTCATGCTAAATCTTAAGGTCGTAGGTCAACTGCAACGCACCTAATGACGCCAATAATTGTATTTTTGATAACTAAAACATGACTTGTACTCGTCCTTGCTTGTCGACTGCATAAACTTAGAAGCTTGTATTTCGTACAGAGTGGTGCGACTGCATACCTCAGCGGGCGACATTAATTGGCTGACGATAAATGTAAATGTTTCCGAGAGAAAAGCGGCCATGTGACGAACTGTCATTACGCCATTATGAAAACAAATGAAAAAACGCCATGTTTACTTCGGTATTTACTACACAGTAACACTACTCGCATTTTCTCCTTTATTGTGGCCGCCATACCTCGGTTCATGCTAAATCTTAAGGTCGTAGGTCAACTGCAACGCACCTAATGAGGCCAATAATTGTATTTTTGATAACTAAAACATGACTTGTACTCGTCCTTGCTTGTCGACTGCATAAACTTAGAAGCTTGTATTTCGTACAGAGTGGTGCGACTGCATACCTCAGCGGGCGACATTAATTGCCTGATGATAAATGTAAATGTTTCCGAGAGAAAAGCGGCCATGTGACGAACTATCATTACGCCATTATGAAAACAAATTACAAAACGCTATGTTTACTTCGGTATTTACTACACAGTAACACAACTCGCATTTTCTCCTTTATTGTGGCCGCCATACCTCGGTTCATGCTAAATCTTACGGTCGTAGGTCAACTGCAACGCACCTAATGAGGCCAATAATTGTATTTTTGATAACTAAAACATGACTTGTACTCGTCCTTGCTTGTCGACTGCATAAACTTAGAAGCTTGTATTTCGTACAGAGTCGTGCGACTGCATACCTCAGCGGGCGACATTAATTGCCTGACGATAAATGTTAATGTTTCCGAGAGAAAAGCGGCCAATGTGACGAACTGTCATTACGCCATTATGAAAACAAATGACAAAACGCTATGTTTACTTCGGTATTTACTACACAGTAACACTACTCGCATTTTCTCCTTTATTGTGGCCGCCATACCTCAGTTCATGCTAAATCTTAAGGTCGTAGGTCAACTGCAACGCACCTAATGAGGCCAATAATTGTAATTTTGGTAACTAAAACATGACTTGTACTCGTCCTTGCTTGTCGACTGCATAAACTTATAAGCTTGTATTTCGTACAGAGTGGTGCAACTGCATACCTCAGCGGGCGACATTAATTGCCTGACGATAAATGTATATGTTTCCGAGAGAAAAGCGGCCAATGTGACGAACTGTCATTACGCCATTATGAAAACAAATGACAAAACGCTATGTTTACTTCGGTATTTACCACACAGTAACACTACTCGCATTTTCTCCTTTATTGTGGCCGCCATACCTCGGTTCATGCTAAATCTTAAGGTCGTAGGTCAACTGCAATCCACCTAATGAGGCCAATAATTGTATTTTTGATAGCTAAAACATGACTTGTACTCGTCCTTGCTTGTCGACTGCATAAACTTAGAAGCTTGTATTTCGTACAGAGTCGTGCGACTGCATACCTCAGCGGGCGACATTAATTGCCTGACAATAAATGTAAATCTTTCCGAGAGAAAAGCGGCCATGTGACGAACTGTCATTACGCCATTATGAAAACAAATGACAAAACGCTATGTTTACTTCGGTATTTACTACACAGTAACACTACTCGCATTTTCTCCTTTATTGTGGCCGCCATACGTCGGTTCATGCTAATTCTTAAGGTCGTAGGCCAACTGCAACACACCTAATGAGGCCAATAATTGTATTTTCGATAGCTAAAACATGACTTGTACTCGTCCTTGCTTGTCGACTGCATAAACTTAGAAGCTTTTATTTCGTGCAGAGTCGTGCGACTGCATACCTCAGCGGGCGACATTAATTGCCTGACGATAAATGTAAATGTTTCCGAGATAAAAGCGGCCAATGTGACGAACTGTCGTTACGCCATTATGAAAACAAATGACAAAACGCTATGTTTACTTCGGTATTTACTACACAGTAACACTACTCGCATTTTCTCCTTTATTGTGGCCGCCATACCTCGGTTCATGCTAAATCTTAAGGTCGTAGGTCAACTGCAACGCACCTAATGAGGCCAATCATTGTATTTTTGATAACTAAAACATGACTTGTACTCGTCCTTGCTTGTCGACTGCATAAACTTAGAAGCTTGTATTTCGTAAAGAGTGGTGCGACTGCATACCTCAGCGGGCGACATTAATTGCCTGACGATAAATGTAAATGTTTCCGAGGGAAAAGCGGCCAATGTGACGAACTCTCATTACGCCATTATGAAAACAAATGACAAAACGCTATGTTTACTTCGGTATTTACTACACAGTAACACTACTCGCATTTTCTCCTTTATTGTGGCCGCCAGACCTCGGTTCATGCTAAATCTTACGGTCGTAGGTCAACTGCAACGCACCTAATGACGCCAATAATTGTATTTTTGATAACTAAAACATGACTTGTACTCGTCCTTGCTTGTCGACTGCATAAACTTAGAAGCTTGTATTTCGTACAGAGTCGTGCGACTGCATACCTCAGCGGGCGACATTAATTGCCTGACGATAAATGTAAATGTTTCCGAGAGAAAAGCGGCCAATGTGACGAACTGTCATTACGCCATTATGAAAACAAATGACAAAACGCTATGTTTACTTCGGTATTTACTACACAGTAACACTACTCGCATTTTCTCCTTTATTGTGGCCGCCATACCTCGGTTCATGCTAAATCTTAAGGTCGTAGGTCAACTGCAACGCACCTAATGAGGCCTATAATTGTATTTTTGATAACTAAAACATGAATTGTACTCGTCCTTGCTTGTCGACTGCATAAACTTAGAAGCTTGTATTTCGTACAGAGTGGTGCGACTGCATACCTCAGCGGGCGACATTAATTGCCTGACGATAAATGTAAATGTTTCTGAGAGAAAAGCGGCCATGTGAAGAACTGTCATTACGCCATTATGAAAACAAATGACAAAACGCTATGTTTACTTCGGTATTTACTACACAGTAACACTACTCGCATTTTCTCCTTTATTGTGGCCGCCATACCTCGGTTCATGCTAAATCTTAAGGTCGTAGGTCAACTGCAACGCACCTAATGACGCCAATAATTGTATTTTTGATAACTAAAACATGACTTGTACTCGTCCTTGCTTGTCGACTGCATAAACTTAGAAGCTTGTATTTCGTACAGAGTGGTGCGACTGCATACCTCAGCGGGCGACATTAATTGGCTGACGATAAATGTAAATGTTTCCGAGAGAAAAGCGGCCATGTGACGAACTGTCATTACGCCATTATGAAAACAAATGAAAAAACGCCATGTTTACTTCGGTATTTACTACACAGTAACACTACTCGCATTTTCTCCTTTATTGTGGCCGCCATACCTCGGTTCATTCTAAATCTTAAGGTCGTAGGTCAACTGCAACGCACCTAATGAGGCCAATAATTGTATTTTTGATAACTAAAACATGACTTGTACTCGTCCTTGCTTGTCGACTGCATAAACTTAGAAGCTTGTATTTCGTACAGAGTGGTGCGACTGCATACCTCAGCGGGCGACATTAATTGCCTGATGATAAATGTAAATGTTTCCGAGAGAAAAGCGGCCATGTGACGAACTATCATTACGCCATTATGAAAACAAATTACAAAACGCTATGTTTACTTCGGTATTTACTACACAGTAACACTACTCGCATTTTCTCCTTTATTGTGGCCGCCATACCTCGGTTCATGCTAAATCTTACGGTCGTAGGTCAACTGCAACGCACCTAATGAGGCCAATAATTGTATTTTTGATAACTAAAACATGACTTGTACTCGTCCTTGCTTGTCGACTGCATAAACTTAGAAGCTTGTATTTCGTACAGAGTCGTGCGACTGCATACCTCAGCGGGCGACATTAATTGCCTGACGATAAATGTTAATGTTTCCGAGAGAAAAGCGGCCAATGTGACGAACTGTCATTACGCCATTATGAAAACAAATGACAAAACGCTATGTTTACTTCGGTATTTACTACACAGTAACACTACTCGCATTTTCTCCTTTATTGTGGCCGCCATACCTCAGTTCATGCTAAATCTTAAGGTCGTAGGTCAACTGCAACGCACCTAATGAGGCCAATAATTGTAATTTTGGTAACTAAAACATGACTTGTACTCGTCCTTGCTTGTCGACTGCATAAACTTATAAGCTTGTATTTCGTACAGAGTGGTGCAACTGCATACCTCAGCGGGCGACATTAATTGCCTGACGATAAATGTATATGTTTCCGAGAGAAAAGCGGCCAATGTGACGAACTGTCATTACGCCATTATGAAAACAAATGACAAAACGCTATGTTTACTTCGGTATTTACCACACAGTAACACTACTCGCATTTTCTCCTTTATTGTGGCCGCCATACCTCGGTTCATGCTAAATCTTAAGGTCGTAGGTCAACTGCAATCCACCTAATGAGGCCAATAATTGTATTTTTGATAGCTAAAACATGACTTGTACTCGTCCTTGCTTGTCGACTGCATAAACTTAGAAGCTTGTATTTCGTACAGAGTGGTGCGACTGCATACCTCAGCGGGCGACATTAATTGCCTGACGATAAATGTAAATGTTTCCGAGAGAAAAGCGGCCAATGTGACGAACTGTCATTACGCCATTATGAAAACAAATGACAAAACGCTATGTTTACTTCGGTATTTACTACACAGTAACATTACTCGCATTTTCTCCTTTATTGTGGCAGCCATACCTCGGTTCATGCTAAATCTTAAGGTCGTAGGTCAACTGCAACGCACCTAATGAGGCCAATAATTGTATTTTTGATAACTAAAACATGACTTGTACTCGTCCATGCTTGTCGACTGCATAAACTTAGAAGCTTGTATTTCGTACAGAGTGGTGCGACTGCATACCTCAGTGGGCGACATTAATTGCCTGACGATAAATGTAAATGTTTCCGAGAGAAAAGCGGCCAATGTGACGAACTGTCATAACGCCATTATGAAAACAAATGACAAAACGCTATGTTTACTTCGGTATTTACTACACAGTAACACTACTCGCATTTTCTCCTTTATTGTGGCCGCCATACCTCGGTTCATGCTAAATCTTAAGGTCGTAGGTCAACTGCAACGCACCTAATGAGGCCAATAATTGTAATTTTGATAACTAAAACATGACTTGTACTCGTCCTTGCTTGTCGACTGCATAAACTTAGAAGCTTGTATTTCGTACAGAAGGTGCGACTGCATACCTCAGTGGGCGAAATTAATTGCCTGACGATAAATGTAAATGTTTCCGAGAGAAAAGCGGCCAATGTGACGAACTGTCTTTACGCCATTATGAAAACAAATGACAAAACGCTATGTTTACTTCGGTATTTACTACACAGTAACACTACTCGCATTTTCTCCTTTATTGTGGCCGCCATACCTCGGTTCATGCTAAATCTTAAGGTCGTATGCCAACTGCAACACACCTAATGAGGCCAATAATTGTATTTTCGATAACTAAAACATGACTTGTACTCGTCCTTGCTTGTCGACTGCATAAACTTAGAAGCTTGTATTTCGTGCAGAGTCGTGCGACTGCATACCTCAGCGGGCGACATTAATTGCCTTACGATAAATGTAAGTGTTTCCGAGATAAAAGCGGCCAATGTGACGAACTGTCATTACGCCATTATGAACACAAATGACAAAACGCTATGTTTACTGCGGTATTTACTACACAGTAACACTACTCGCATTTTCTCCTTTATTGTGGCCGCCATACCTCGATTCATGCTAAATCTTAAGGTCGTAGGTCAACTGCAACGCACCTAATGAGGCCAATAATTGTATTTTTGATAACTAAAACATGACTTGTACTAGTCCTTGCTTGTCGACTGCATAAACTTAGAAGCTTGTATTTCGTACAGAGTGGTGCGACTGCATACCTCAGCGGGCGACATTAATTGCCTGACGATAAATGTAAATGTTTCCGAGAGAAAAGCGGAAAATGTGACGAAATGTCATTACGCCATTATGAAAACAAATGACAAAACGCTATGTTTACTTCGGTATTTACTACACAGTAACACTACTCGCATTTTCTCCTTTATTGTGGCCGCCAGACCTCGGTTCATGCTAAATCTTACGGTCGTAGGTCAACTGCAACGCACCTAATGAGGCCAATAATTGTATTTTTGATAACTAAAACATGACTTATACTCGTCCTTGCTTGTCGACTGCATAAACTTAGAATCTTGTATTTCGTACAGAGTGGTGCGACTGCATACCTCAGCGGGCGACATTAATTGCCTGACGATAAATGTAAATGTTTCCGAGAGAAAAGCGGCCAATGTGACGAACTGTCATTACGCCATTATGAAAACAAATGACAAAACGCTATGTTTACTTCGGTATTTACTACACAGTAACACTACTCGCATTTTCTCCTTTATTGTGGCCGCCATACCTCGGTTCATGCTAAATCTTAAGGTCGTAGGTCAACTGCAGCGCACCTAATGAGGCGATTAATTGTATTTTCATAACTAAAACATGACTTGTACTCGCCCTTGCTTGTCGACTGCATAAACTTAGAAGCTTGTATTTCGTACAGAGTGGTGCGACTGCATACCTCAGCGGGCGACATTAATTGCCTGACGATAAATGTAAATGTTTCCGAGAGAAAAGCGGCCAATGTGACGAACTGTCATTACGCCATTATGAATACAAATGACAAAACGCAATGTTTACTCAGGTTTTTACTACACAGTAACACTTCTCGCATTTTCTCCCGTATTGTGGCCGCCATACCTCGGTTCATACTAAATCTTATGGTCGTAGGTCAACTGCAAGGCACCTAATGCTTCCAATAGTTGTATTTTCGATAACTAAAACATGACTTGTACTCGTCCTTGCTTGTCGACTGCATAAACTTAGGAGCTTGTATTTCGTACAGAGTGGTGTGACTGCAAACCTCAGCGGGCAACATTAATTGCCTGACGATAAATGTAAATGTTTCCGAGAGAAAAGCGGCCAATGTGACGAACTGTCATTACGCCAGTATGAAAACAAATGACAAAACGCTATGTTTACTCGGTATTTACTACACAGTAACACTACTCGCATTTTCTCCTTTATTGTGGCCGCCATACCTCGGTTCATGCTAAATCTTAAGGTCGTAGGTCAACTGCAACGCACCTAATGAGGCTATTAATTGTATTTTTGATAACTAAAACATGACTTGTATACGTCCTTGCTTGTCGACTGCATAAACTTTGAAGCTTGTATTTCGTAGAGAGTCGTGCGACTGCATACCTCAGCGGGCGACATTAATTGCCTGACGATAAATGTAAATGTTTCCGAGAGAAAAGCGGCCAATGTGACGAACTGTCATTACGCCATTATGAAAACAAATGACAAAACGCTATGTTTACTTCGGTATTTACTACACAGTAACACTACTCGCATTTTCTCCTTTATTGTGGCCGCCATACCTCGGTTCATGCTAAATCTTAAGGTCGTAGGTCAACTGCAACGCACCTAATGAGGCCAATAATTGTATTTTTGATAACTAAAACATGACTTGTACTCGTCCTTGCTTGTCGACTGCATAAACTTAGAAGCTTGTATTTCGTACAGAGTGGTGCGACTGCATACCTCAGCGGGCGACATTAATTGCCTGATGATAAATGTAAATGTTTCCGAAAGAAAAGCGGCCATGTGACGAACTATCATTACGCCATTATGAAAACAAATTACAAATCGCTATGTTTACTTCGGTATTTACTACACAGTAACACTACTCGCATTTTCTCCTTTATTGTGGCCGCCATACCTCGGTTCATGCTAAATCTTAAAGTCGTAGGTCAACTGCAACGCACCTAATTAGGCCAATAATTGTATTTTTGATAACTAAAACATGACTTGTACTCGTCCTTGCTTGTCGACTGCGTAAACTTAGAACCTTGTATTTCGTACAGAGTGGTGCGACTGCATACCTCAGCGGGCGACATTAATTGCCTGACAATAAATGTAAATGTTTCCGAGAGAAAAGCGGCCAATGTGACGAACTGTCATTACGCCATTATGAAAACAAATGACAAAACGCTATGTTTACTTCGGTATTTACTACACAGTAACACTACTCGCATTTTCTCCTTTATTGTGGCCGCCATACCTCGGTTCATGCTAAATCTTAAGGTCGTAGGTCAACTGCAACGCACCTAATGAGGCCAATAATTGTATTCTTGATAACTAAAACATGACTTGTACTCGTCCTTGCTTGTCGACTGCATAAACTTAGAAGCTTGTATTTCGTACAGAGTCGTGCGACTGCATACATCAGCGGGCGACATTAATTGCCTGACGATAATTGTAAATGTTTCCGAGAGAAAAGCGGCCAATGTGACGAACTGTCATTACGCCATTATGAATACAAATGACAAAACGCTATGTTTACTCAGGTTTTTACTACACAGTAACACTTCTCGCATTTTCTCCCGTATTGTGGCCGCCATACCTCGGTTCATACTAAATCTTATGGTCGTAGGTCAACTGCAAGGCACCTAACGCGGCCAATAGTTGTATTTTCGATAACTAAAACATGACTTGTACTCATCCTTGCTTGTCCACTGCATAAACTTAGGAGCTTGTATTTCGTACAAAGTGGTGCGACTGCATACCTCAGCGGGCGACATTAATTGCCTGACGATAAATGTAAATGTTTCCGAGAGAAAAGCGGCCAATGTGACGAACTGCCATTACGCCATTATGAAAACAAATGACAAAACGCTATGTTTACTTCGGTATTTACTAAACAGTAAAACTACTCGCATTTTCTCCTTTATTGTGGCCGCCATACCTCGGTTCATGCTAAATCTTAAGGTCGTAGGTCAACTACAACGCACCTAATAAGGCCAATAGTTGTATTTTCGATAACTAAAACATGACTTGTACTCATCCTTGCTTGTCGACTGCATAAACTTAGGAGCTTGTATTTCGTACAGAGTGGTGCGACTGCATACCTCAGCGGGCGACATTAATTGCCTGACGATAAATGTAAATGTTTCCGAGAGAAAAGCGGCCAATGTGACGAACTGTCATTACGCCATTATGAATACAAATGACAAAACGCTATGTTTACTCAGGTTTTTACTACACAGTAACACTTCTCGCATTTTCTCCCGTATTGTGGCCGCCATACCTCGGTTCATACTAAATCTTATGGTCGTAGGTCAACTGCAAGGCACCTAATGCGGCCAATAGTTGTATTTTCGATAACTAAAACATGACTTGTACTCATCCTTGCTTGTCGACTGCATAAACTTAGGAGCTTGTATTTCGTACAGAGTGGTGCGACTGCATACCTCAGCGGGCGACATTAATTGCCTGACGATAAATGTAAATGTTTCCGAGAGAAAAGCGGCCAATGTGACGAACTGTCATTACGCCATTATGAATACAAATGACAAAACGCTATATTTACTCAGGTTTTTACTACACAGTAACACTTCTCGCATTTTCTCCCGTATTGTGGCCGCCATACCTCGGTTCATACTAAATCTTATGGTCGTAGGTCAACTGCAACGCACCTAATGCGGCCAATAGTTGTATTTTCGATAAATAAAACATGACTTGTACTCATCCTTGCTTGTCGACTGCATAAACTTAGGAGCTTGTATTTCGTACAGAGTGGTGCGACTGCATACCTCAGCGGGCGACATTAATTGCCTGACGATAAATGTAAATGTTTCCGAGAGAAAAGCGGCCAATGTGACGAACTGTCATTACGCCATTATGAAAACAAATGACAAAACGCTATGTTTACTTCGGTATTTACTACACAGTAACACTACTCGCATTTTCTCCTTTATTGTGGCCGCCATACCTCGGTTCATGCTAAATCTTAAGGTCGTAGGTCAACTGCAACGCACCTAATGCGGCCAATAATTGTATTTTTGATAACTAAAACATGACTTGTACTCGTCCTTGCATGTCGACTGCATAAACTTGGAAGCTTGTATTTCGTACAGAGTGGTGCGACTGCATACCTCAGCGGGCGACATTAATTGCCTGACAATAAATGTAAATGTTTCCGAGAGAAAAGCGGCCATGTGACGAACTGTCATTACGCCATTATGAAAACAAATGACAAAACGCTATGTTTACTCCGGTATTTACTACACAGTAACACTACTCGCTTTTTCTCCTTTATTGTGGCCGCCATATCTCGGTTCATGCTAAATCTTAATGTCGTAGGTCAACTGCAACGCACCTAATGAGGCCAATAATTGTATTTTTGATAACTAAAACATGACTTGTACTCATCCTTGCTTGTCGACTGCATAAACTTAGAAGCTTGTATTTCGTACAGAGTCGTGCGACTGCATACCTCAGCGGGCGACATTAATTGCCTGACAATAAATGTAAATCTTTCCGAGAGAAAAGCGGCCATGTGACGAACTGTCATTACGCCATTATGAAAACAAATGACAAAACGCTATGTTTACTTCGGTATTTACTACACAGTAACACTACTCGCATTTTCTCCTTTATTGAGGCCGCCATACGTCGGTTCATGCTAATTCTTAAGGTCGTAGGCGAACTGCAACACACCTAATGAGGCCAATAATTGTATTTTCGATAGCTAAAACATGACTTGTACTCGTCCTTGCTTGTCGACTGCATAAACTTAGAAGCTTTTATTTCGTGCAGAGTCGTGCGACTGCATACCTCAGCGGGCGACATTAATTGCCTGACGATAAATGTAAATGTTTCCGAGATAAAAGCGGCCAATGTGACGAACTGTCGTTACGCCATTATGAAAACAAATGACAAAACGCTATGTTTACTTCGGTATTTACTACACAGTAACACTACTCGCATTTTCTCCTTTATTGTGGCCGCCATACCTCGGTTCATGCTAAATCTTAAGGTCGTAGGTCAACTGCAACGCACCTAATGAGGCCAATAATTGTATTTTTGATAACTAAAACATGACTTGTACTCGTCCTTGCTTGTCGACTGCATAAACTTAGAAGCTTGTATTTCGTAAAGAGTGGTGCGACTGCATACCTCAGCGGGCGACATTAATTGCCTGACGATAAATGTAAATGTTTCCGAGGGAAAAGCGGCCAATGTGACGACCTCTCATTACGCCATTATGAAAACAAATGACAAAACGCTATGTTTACTTCGGTATTTACTACACAGTAACACTACTCGCATTTTCTCCTTTATTGTGGCCGCCAGACCTCGGTTCATGCTAAATCTTACGGTCGTAGGTCAACTGCAACGCACCTAATGACGCCAATAATTGTATTTTTGATAACTAAAACATGACTTGTACTCGTCCTTGCTTGTCGACTGCATAAACTTAGAAGCTTGTATTTCGTACAGAGTCGTGCGACTGCATACCTCAGCGGGCGACATTAATTGCCTGACGATAAATGTAAATGTTTCCGAGAGAAAAGCGGCCATGTGACGAACTGTCATTACGCCATTATGAAAACAAATGACAAAACGCTATGTTTACTTCGGTATTTACTACACAGTAACACTACTCGCATTTTCTCCTTTATTGTGGCCGCCATACCTCGGTTCATGCTAAATCTTAAGGTCGTAGGTCAACTGCAACGCACCTAATGAGGCCTATAATTGTATTTTTGATAACTAAAACATGAATTGTACTCGTCCTTGCTTGTCGACTGCATAAACTTAGAAGCTTGTATTTCGTACAGAGTGGTGCGACTGCATACCTCAGCGGGTGACATTAATTGCCTGACGATAAATGTAAATGTTTCCGAGAGAAAAGCGGCCATGTGAAGAACTGTCATTACGCCATTATGAAAACAAATGACAAAACGCTATGTTTACTTCGGTATTTACTACACAGTAACACTCCTCGCATTTTCTCCTTTATTGTGGCCGCCATACCTCGGTTCATGCTAAATCTTAAGGTCGTAGGTCAACTGCAACGCACCTAATGACGCCAATAATTGTATTTTTGATAACTAAAACATGACTTGTACTCGTCCTTGCTTGTCGACTGCATAAACTTAGAAGCTTGTATTTCGTACAGAGTGGTGCGACTGCATACCTCAGCGGGCGACATTAATTGGCTGACGATAAATGTAAATGTTTCCGAGAGAAAAGCGGCCATGTGACGAACTGTCATTACGCCATTATGAAAACAAATGAAAAAACGCCATGTTTACTTCGGTATTTACTACACAGTAACACTACTCGCATTTTCTCCTTTATTGTGGCCGCCATACCTCGGTTCATGCTAAATCTTAAGGTCGTAGGTCAACTGCAACGCACCTAATGAGGCCAATAATTGTATTTTTGATAACTAAAACATGACTTGTACTCGTCCTTGCTTGTCGACTGCATAAACTTAGAAGCTTGTATTTCGTACAGAGTGGTGCGACTGCATACCTCAGCGGGCGACATTAATTGCCTGATGATAAATGTAAATGTTTCCGAGAGAAAAGCGGCCATGTGACGAACTATCATTACGCCATTATGAAAACAAATTACAAAACGCTATGTTTACTTCGGTATTTACTACACAGTAACACTACTCGCATTTTCTCCTTTATTGTGGCCGCCATACCTCGGTTCATGCTAAATCTTACGGTCGTAGGTCAACTGCAACGCACCTAATGAGGCCAATAATTGTATTTTTGATAACTAAAACATGACTTGTACTCGTCCTTGCTTGTCGACTGCATAAACTTAGAAGCTTGTATTTCGTACAGAGTCGTGCGACTGCATACCTCAGCGGGCGACATTAATTGCCTGACGATAAATGTAAATGTTTCCGAGAGAAAAGCGGCCAATGTGACGAACTGTCATTACGCCATTATGAATACAAATGACAAAACGCAAAGTTTACTCAGGTTTTTACTACACAGTAACACTTCTCGCATTTTCTCCCGTATTGTGGCCGCCATACCTCGGTTCATACTAAATCTTATGGTCGTAGGTCAACTGCAAGGCACCTAATGCGGCCAATAGTTGTATTTTCGATAACTAAAACATGACTTGTACTCATCCTTGCTTGTCGACTGCATAAACTTAGGAGCTTGCATTTCGTACAGAGTGGTGCGACTGCATACCTCAGCGGGCGACATTAATTGCCTGACGATAAATGTAAATGTTTCCGAGAGAAAAGCGGCCAATGTGACGAACTGTCATTACGCCATTATGAAAACAAATGACAAAACGCTATGTTTACTTCGGTATTTACTACACAGTAACACTACTCGCATTTTCTCCTTTATTGTGGCCGCCATACGTCGGTTCATGCTAATTCTTAAGGTCGTAGGCCAACTGCAACACACCTAATGAGGCCAATAATTGTATTTTCGATAGCTAAAACATGACTTGTACTCGTCCTTGCTTGTCGACTGCATAAACTTAGAAGCTTTTATTTCGTGCAGAGTCGTGCGACTGCATACCTCAGCGGGCGACATTAATTGCCTGACGATAAATGTAAATGTTTCCGAGATAAAAGCGGCCAATGTGACGAACTGTCGTTACGCCATTATGAAAACAAATGACAAAACGCTATGTTTACTTCGGTATTTACTACACAGTAACACTACTCGCATTTTCTCCTTTATTGTGGCCGCCATACCTCGGTTCATGCTAAATCTTAAGGTCGTAGGTCAACTGCAACGCACCTAATGAGGCCAATAATTGTATTTTTGATAACTAAAACATGACTTGTACTCGTCCTTGCTTGTCGACTGCATAAACTTAGAAGCTTGTATTTCGTAAAGAGTGGTGCGACTGCATACCTCAGCGGGCGACATTAATTGCCTGACGATAAATGTAAATGTTTCCGAGGGAAAAGCGGCCAATGTGACGAACTCTCATTACGCCATTATGAAAACAAATGACAAAACGCTATGTTTACTTCGGTATTTACTACACAGTAACACTACTCGCATTTTCTCCTTTATTGTGGCCGCCAGACCTCGGTTCATGCTAAATCTTACGGTCGTAGGTCAACTGCAACGCACCTAATGACGCCAATAATTGTATTTTTGATAACTAAAACATGACTTGTACTCGTCCATGCTTGTCGACTGCATAAACTTAGAAGCTTGTATTTCGTACAGAGTCGTGCGACTGCATACCTCAGCGGGCGACATTAATTGCCTGACGATAAATGTAAATGTTTCCGAGAGAAAAGCGGCCAATGTGACGAACTGTCATTACGCCATTATGAAAACAAATGACAAAACGCTATGTTTACTTCGGTATTTACTACACAGTAACACTACTCGCATTTTCTCCTTTATTGTGGCCGCCATACCTCGGTTCATGCTAAATCTTAAGGTCGTAGGTCAACTGCAACGCACCTAATGAGGCCTATAATTGTATTTTTGATAACTAAAACATGAATTGTACTCGTCCTTGCTTGTCGACTGCATAAACTTAGAAGCTTGTATTTCGTACAGAGTGGTGCGACTGCATACCTCAGCGGGTGACATTAATTGCCTGACGATAAATGTAAATGTTTCCGAGAGAAAAGCGGCCATGTGAAGAACTGTCATTACGCCATTATGAAAACAAATGCCAAAACGCTATGTTTACTTCGGTATTTACTACACAGTAACACTCCTCGCATTTTCTCCTTTATTGTGGCCGCCATACCTCGGTTCATGCTAAATCTTAAGGTCGTAGGTCAACTGCAACGCACCTCATGACGCCAATAATTGTATTTTTGATAACTAAAACATGACTTGTACTCGTCCTTGCTTGTCGACTGCATAAACTTAGAAGCTTGTATTTCGTACAGAGTGGTGCGACTGCATACCTCAGCGGGCGACATTAATTGGCTGACGATAAATGTAAATGTTTCCGAGAGAAAAGCGGCCATGTGACGAACTGTCATTACGCCATTATGAAAACAAATGAAAAAACGCCATGTTTACTTCGGTATTTACTACACAGTAACACTACTCGCATTTTCTCCTTTATTGTGGCCGCCATACCTCGGTTCATGCTAAATCTTAAGGTCGTAGGTCAACTGCAACGCACCTAATGAGGCCAATAATTGTATTTTTGATAACTAAAACATGACTTGTACTCGTCCTTGCTTGTCGACTGCATAAACTTAGAAGCTTGTATTTCGTACAGAGTGGTGCGACTGCATACCTCAGCGGGCGACATTAATTGCCTGATGATAAATGTAAATGTTTCCGAGAGAAAAGCGGCCATGTGACGAACTATCATTACGCCATTATGAAAACAAATTACAAAACGCTATGTTTACTTCGGTATTTACTACACAGTAACACTACTCGCATTTTCTCCTTTATTGTGGCCGCCATACCTCGGTTCATGCTAAATCTTACGGTCGTAGGTCAACTGCAACGCACCTAATGAGGCCAATAATTGTATTTTTGATAACTAAAACATGACTTGTACTCGTCCTTGCTTGTCGACTGCATAAACTTAGAAGCTTGTATTTCGTACAGAGTCGTGCGACTGCATACCTCAGCGGGCGACATTAATTGCCTGACGATAAATGTAAATGTTTCCGAGAGAAAAGCGGCCAATGTGACGAACTGTCATTACGCCATTATGAATACAAATGACAAAACGCAAAGTTTACTCAGGTTTTTACTACACAGTAACACTTCTCGCATTTTCTCCCGTATTGTGGCCGCCATACCTCGGTTCATACTAAATCTTATGGTCGTAGGTCAACTGCAAGGCACCTAATGCGGCCAATAGTTGTATTTTCGATAACTAAAACATGACTTGTACTCATCCTTGCTTGTCGACTGCATAAACTTAGGAGCTTGCATTTCGTACAGAGTTGTGCGACTGCATACCTCAGCGGGCGACATTAATTGCCTGACGATAAATGTAAATGTTTCCGAGAGAAAAGCGGCCAATGTGACGAACTGTCATTACGCCATTATGAAAACAAATGACAAAACGCTATGTTTACTTCGGTATTTACTACACAATAACACTACTCGCATTTTCTCCTTTATTGTGGCCGCCATACCTCGGTTCATGCTAAATCTTAAGGTCGTAGGTCAACTGCAACGCACCTGATGAGGCGATTAATTGTATCTTCATAACTAAAACATGACTTGTATACGTCCTTGCTTGTCGACTGCATAAACTTTGAAGCTTGTATTTCGTACAGTGTCGTGCGACTGCATACCTCAGCGGGCGACATTAATTGCCTGACGATAAATGTAAATGTTTCCGAGAGAAAAGCGGCCAATGTGACGAACTGTCATTACGCCATTATGAAAACAAATGACAAAAGGCTATGTTTACTTCGGTATTTACTACACAGTAACACTACTCGCATTTTCTCCTTTATTGTGGCCGCCATACCTCTGTTCATGCTAAATCTTAAGGTCGTAGGTCAACTGCAACGCACCTAATGACGCCAATAATTATATTTTTGATAACTAAAACATGACTTGAACTCGTCCTTGCTGGTCGACTGCATAAACTTAGAAGCTTGTATTTCGTACAGAGTGGTGCGACTGCATACCTCAGCGGGCGACATTAATTGCCTGACGATAAATGTAAATGTTTCCGAGAGAAAAGCGGCCAATGTGACGAACTGTCATTACGCCATTATGAATACAAATGACAAAACGCTATGTTTACTCAGGTTTTTACTACACAGTAACACTTCTCGCATTTTCTCCCGTATTGCGGCCGTTATACCTCGGTTCATACTAAATCTTATGGGCGTAGGTCAACTGCAAGGCACCTAATGCGGCCAATAGTTGTATTTTCGATAACTAAAACATGACTTGTACTCATCCTTGCTTGTCGACTGCATAAACTTAGGAGCTTGTATTTCGTACAGAGTGGTGCGACTGCATACCTCAGAGGGCGACATTAATTGCCTGACGATAAATGTAAATGTTTCCGAGAGAAAAGCGGCCAATGTGACGAACTGTCATTACGCCATTATGAAAACAAATGACAAAACGCTATGTTTACTTCGGTATTTACTACACAGTAACACTACTCGCATTTTCTCCTTTATTGTGGCCGCCATACCTCGGTTCATGCTAAATCTTAAGGTCGTAGGTCAACTACAACGCACCTAATGAGGCCAATAGTTGTATTTTCGATAACTAAAACATGACTTGTACTCATCCTTGCTTGTCGACTGCATAAACTTAGGAGCTTGTATTTCGTACAGAGTGGTGCGACTGCATACCTCAGCGGGCGACATTAATTGCATGACGATAAATGTAAATGTTTCCGAGGGAAAAGCGGCCAATGTGACGAACTGTCATTACGCCATTATGAATACGAATGACAAAACGCTATGTTTACTCAGGTTTTTACTACACAGTAACACTTCTCGCATTTTCTCCCGTATTGTGGCCGCCATACCTCGGTTCATACTAAATCTTATGGTCGTAGGTCGACTGCAAGGCACCTAATGCGGCCAATAGTTGTATTTTCGATAACTAAAACATGACTTGTACTCATCCTTGCTTGTCGACTGCATAAACTTAGGAGCTTGTATTTCGTACAGAGTGGTGCGACTGCATACCTCAGCGGGCGACATTAATTGCCTGACGATAAATGTAAATGTTTCCGAGAGAAAAGCGGCCAATGTGACGAACTGTCATTACGCCATTATGAAAACAAATGACAAAACGCTATGTTTACTTCGGTATTTACTACACAGTAACACTACTCGCTTTTTCTCCTTTATTGTGGCCGCCATACCTCGGTTCATGCTAAATCTTAAGGTCGTAGGTCAACTGCAACGCACCTAATGAGGCCAATAATTGTATTTTTGATAACTAAAACATGACTTGTACTCGTCCTTGCTTGTCGACTGCATAAACTTAGAAGCTTGTATTTCGTACAGAGTGGTGCGACTGCATACCTCAGCGGGCGACATTAATTGCCTGACGATAAATGTAAATGTTTCCGAGAGAAAAGCGGCCATGTGACGAACTGTCATTACGCCATTATGAAAACAAATTACAAAACGCTATGTTTACTTCGGTATTTACTACACAGTAACACTACTCGCATTTTCTCCTTTATTGTGGCCGCCATACCTCGGTTCATGCTAAATCTTAAGGTCGTAGGTCAACTGCAACGCACCTAATGAGGCCAATAATTGTATTTTTGATAACTAAAACATGACTTGTACTCGTCCTTGCTTGTCGACTGCATAAACTTAGAAGCTTGTATTTCGTACAGAGTGGTGCGACTGCATACCTCAGCGGGCGACATTAATTGCCTGACGATAAATGTAAATGTTTCCAAGAGAAAAGCGGCCATGTGACGAACTGTCATTACGCCATTATGAAAACAAATTACAAAACGCTATGTTTACTTCGGTATTTACTACACAGTAACACTACTCGCATTTTCTCCTTTATTGTGGCCGCCATACCTCGGTTCATGCTAAATCTTAAGGTCGTAGGTCAACTGCAACGCACCTAATGAGGCCAATAATTGTATTTTTGATAACTAAAACATGACTTGTACTCGTCCTTGCTTGTCGACTGCATAAACTTAGGAGCTTGTATTTCGTACAGAGTGGTGCGACTGCATACCTCAGCGGGCGACATTTATTGCCTGACGATAAATGTAAATGTTTCCGAGATAAAAGCGGCCATGTGACGAACTGTCATTACGCCATTATGAAAACAAATTACAAAACGCTATGTTTACTTCGGTATTTACCTCACAGTAACACTACTCGCATTTTCTCCTTTATTGTGGCCGCCATACCTCGGTTCATGCTAAATCTTAAGGTCGTAGGTCAACTGCAACGCACCTAATGAGGCCAATAATTGTACTTTTGATAACTAAAACATGACTTGTACTCGTCCTTGCTTGTCGACTGCATAAACTTAGAAGCTTGTATTTCGTACAGAGTGGTGCGACTGCATACCTCAGCGGGCGACATTAATTGCCTGACGATAAATGTAAATGTTTCCGAGAGAAAAGCGGCCATGTGACGAACTGTCATTACGCCATTATGAAAACAAATTACAAAACGCTATGTTTACTTCGGTATTTACTACACAGTAACACTACTCGCATTTTCTCCTTTATTGTGGCCGACATACCTCGGTTCATGCTAAATCTTAAGGTCGTAGGTCAACTGCAACGCACCTAATGAGGCCAATAATTGTATTTTTTATAACTAAAACATGACTTGTACTCGTCCTTGCTTGTCGACTGCATAAACTTAGAAGCTTGTATTTCGTACAGAGTGGTGCGACTGCATACCTCAGCGGGCGACATTAATTGTCTGACGATAAATGTAAATGTTTCCGAGAGAAAAGCGGCCAATGTGACGAACTGTCATTACGCCATGATGAAAACAAATGACAAAACGGTATGTTTACTTCGGTATTTACTACACAGTAACACTACTCGCATTTTCTCCTTTATTGTGGCGGCCATACCTCGGTTCATGCTAAATCTTAAGGTCGTAGGTCAACTGCAACGCACCTAATGAGGCCAATAATTGTATTTTTGATAACTTAAACATGACTTGTACTCGTTCTTGCTTGTCGACTGCATAAACTTAGAAGCTTGTATTTCGTACAGAGTGGTGCGACTGCATACCTCAGCAGGCGACATTAATTGCCCGACGATAAATGTAAATGTGCCGAGAGAAAAGCGGCCATGTGACGAACTGTCAGTACGCCATTGTGAAAACAAATGACAATACGCTATGTTTACTTCGGTATTTACTACACAGTAACACTACTCGCATTTTCTCCTTTATTGTGGCCGCCATACCTCGGTTCATGCTAAATCTTAAGGTCGTAGGTCAACTGCAACGCACCTAATGAGGCCAATAATTGTATTTTTGATAACTAAAACATGACTTGTACTCGTCCTTGCTTGTCGACTGCATAAACTTAGAAGCTTGTATTTCGTACAGAGTGGTGCGACTGCATACCTCAGCGGGCGGCATTAATTGCCTGACGATAAATGTAAATGTTTCCGAGAGAAAAGCGGCCAATGTGACGAACTGTCATTACGCCATTATGAAAACAAATGACAAAACGCTATGTTTACTTCGGTATTTACTACACAGTAACACTACTCGCATTTTCTCCTTTATTGTGGCCGCCATACCTCGGTTCATGCTGAATCTTAAGGTCGTAGGTCAACTGCAACGCACCTAATGAGGCCAATAATTGTATTTTTGATAACTAAAACATGACTTGTACTCGTCCTTGCTTGTCGACTGCATAAACTTAGAAGCTTGTATTTCGTACAGAGTGGTGCGACTGCATACCTCAGCGGGCGACATTAATTGCCTGACGATAAATGTAAATGTTTCCGAGAGAAAAGCGGCCATGTGACGAACTGTCATTACGCCATTATGAAAACAAATGACAAAACGCTATGTTTACTTCGGTATTTACTACACAGTAACACTACTCGCATTTTCTCCTTTATTGTGGCCGCCATACCTCGGTTCATGCTAAATCTTAAGGTCGTAGGTCAACTGCAATGCACCTAATGAGGCCAATAATTGTATTTTTGATAACTTAATCATGACTTGTACTCGTCCTTGCTTGTCGACTGCATAAACTTAGAAGCTTGTATTTCGTACAGAGTGGTGCGACTGCATACCTCAGCAGGCGACATTAATTGCCCGATGATAAATGTAAATGTGCCGAGAGAAAAGCGGCCATGTGACGAACTGTCAGTACGCCATTGTGAAAACAAATGACAATACGCTATGTTTACTTCGGTATTTACTACACAGTAACACTACTCGCATTTTCTCCTTTATTGTGGCCGCCATACCTCGGTTCATGCTAAATCTTAAGGTCGTAGGTCAACTGCAACGCACCTAATGAGGCCAATAATTGTATTTTTGATAACTTAAACATGACTTGTACTCGTCCTTGCTTGTCGACTGCATAAACTTAGAAGCTTGTATTTCGTACAGAGTGGTGCGACTGCATACCTCAGCGGGCGACATTAATTGCCTGACGATAAATGTAAATGTTTCCGAGAGAAAAGCGGCCATGTGACGAACTGTCATTACGCCATTATGAAAACAAATGACAAAACGCTATGTTTACTTCGGTATTTACTACACAGTAACACTACTCGCATTTTCTCCTTTATTGTGGCCGCCATACCTCGGTTCATGCGAAATCTTAAGGTCGTAGGTCAACTGCAACGCACCTAATGAGGCCAATAATTGTACTTTGATAACTAAAACATGACTTGTACTCGTCCTTGCTTGTCGACTGCATAAACTTAGAAGCTTGTATTTCGTACAGAGTGGTGCGACTGCATACCTCAGCGGGCGACATTAATTGCCTGACGATAAATGTAAATGTTTCCGAGAGAAAAGCGGCCATGTGACGAACTGTCATTACGCCATTATGAAAACAAATTACAAAACGCTATGTTTACTTCGGTATTTACTACACAGTAACACTACTCGCATTTTCTCCTTTATTGTGGCCGACATACCTCGGTTCATGCTAAATCTTAAGGTCGTAGGTCAACTGCAACGCACCTAATGAGGCCAATAATTGTATTTTTGATAACTTAAACATGACTTGTACTCGTCCTTGCTTGTCGACTGCATAAACTTAGAAGCTTGTATTTCGTACAGAGTGGTGCGACTGCATACCTCAGCAGGCGACATTAATTGCCTGACGGTAAATGTAAATGTGCCGAGAGAAAAGCGGCCATGTGACGAACTGTCAGTACGCCATTATGAAAACAAATGACAATACGCTATGTTTACTTCGGTATTTACTACACAGTAACACTACTCGCATTTTCTCCTTAATTGTGGCCGCCATACCTCGGTTCATGCTAAATCTTAAGGTCGTAGGTCAACTGCAACGCACCTAATGAGGCCAATAATTGTATTTTTGATAACTAAAACATGACTTGTACTCGTCCTTGCTTGTCGACTGCATAAACTTAGAAGCTTGTATTTCGTACAGAGTGGTGCGACTGCATACCTCAGCAGGCGGCATTAATTGCCTGACGATAAATGTAAATGTTTCCGAGAGAAAAGCGGCCAATGTGACGAACTGTCATTACGCCATTATGAAAACAAATGACAAAACGCTATGTTTACTTCGGTATTTACTACACAGTAACACTACTCGCATTTTCTCCTTTATTGTGGCCGCCATACCTCGGTTCATGCTGAATCTTAAGGTCGTAGGTCAACTGCAACGCACCTAATGAGGCCAATAATTGTATTTTTGATAACTAAAACATGACTTGTACTCGTCCTTGCTTGTCGACTGCATAAACGTAGAAGCTTGTATTTCGTACAGAGTGTTGCGACTCCATACCTCAGCGGGTGACATTAATTGCCTGACGATAAATGTAAATGTTTCCGAGAGAAAAGCGGCCAATGTGACGAACTGTCATTACGCCATTATGAAAACAAATGACAAAACGCTATGTTTACTTCGGTATTTACCACACAGTAAAACTACTCGCATTTTCTCGTTTATTGTGGCGGCCATGCCTCTGTTCATGCTAAATCTTAAGGTCGTAGGTCAACTGCAACGCACCTAATGAGGCCAATAATTGTATTCTTGATAACTAAAACATGACTTGTACTCGTCCTTGCTTGTCGACTGCATAACCTTAGAAGCTTGTATTTCGTACAGAGTGGTGCGACTGCATACCTCGGCGGGCGACATTAATTGCCTGACGAAAAATGTAAATGTTTCCGAGAGAAAAGCGGCCATGTGACGAACTGTCATTACGCCATTATGAAAACAAATGACAAAACGCTATGTTTACTTCGGTATTTACTACACAGTAACACTACTCGCATTTTCTCCTTTATTGTGGCCGCCATACCTCGGTTCATGCTAAATCTTAAGGTCGTAGGTCAACTGCAACGCACCTAATGAGGCCAATAATTGTATTTTTGATAACTAAAACATGACTTGTACTCGTCCTTGCTTGTCGACTGCATAAACTTAGAAGCTTGTATTTCGTACAGAGTGGTGCGACTGCATACCTCAGCGGGCGACATTAATTGCCTGACGATAAATGTAAATGTTTCCGAGAGAAAAGCGGCCATGTGACGAACTGTCATTACGCCATTATGAAAACAAATGACAAAACGCTATGTTTACTTCGGTATTTACTACACAGTAACACTACTCGCATTTTCTCCTTTATTGTGGCCGCCATACCTCGGTTCATGCTAAATCTTAAGGTCGTAGGTCAACTGCAACGCACCTAATGAGGCCAATAATTGTACTTTTGATAACTAAAACATGACTTGTACTCGTCCTTGCTTGTCGACTGCATAAACTTAGAAGCTTGTATTTCGTACAGAGTGGTGCGACTGCATACCTCAGCGGGCGACATTAATTGCCTGACGATAAATGTAAATGTTTCCGAGAGAAAAGCGGCCATGTGACGAACTGTCATTACGCCATTATGAAAACAAATTACAAAACGCTATGTTTACTTCGGTATTTACTACACAGTAACACTACTCGCATTTTCTCCTTTATTGTGGCCGACATACCTCGGTTCATGCTAAATCTTAAGGTCGTAGGTCAACTGCAACGCACCTAATGAGGCCAATAATTGTATTTTTGATAACTTAAACATGACTTGTACTCGTCCTTGCTTGTCGACTGCATAAACTTAGAAGCTTGTATTTCGTACAGAGTGGTGCGACTGCATACCTCAGCAGGCGACATTAATTGCCTGACGATAAATGTAAATGTGCCGAGAGAAAAGCGGCCATGTGACGAACTGTCAGTACGCCATTATGAAAACAAATGACAATACGCTATGTTTACTTCGGTATTTACTACACAGTAACACTACTCGCATTTTCTCCTTTATTGTGGCCGCCATACCTCGGTTCATGCTAAATCTTAAGGTCGTAGGTCAACTGCAACGCACCTAATGAGGCCAATAATTGTATTTTTGATAACTAAAACATGACTTGTACTCGTCCTTGCTTGTCGACTGCATAAACTTAGAAGCATGTATTTCGTACAGAGTGGTGCGACTGCATACCTCAGCAGGCGGCATTAATTGCCTGACGATAAATGTAAATGTTTCCGAGAGAAAAGTGGCCAATGTGACGAACTGTCATTACGCCATTATGAAAACAAATGACAAAACGCTATGTTTACTTCGGTATTTACTACACAGTAACACTACTCGCATTTTCTCCTTTATTGTGGCCGCCATACCTCGGTTCATGCTGAATCTTAAGGTCGTAGGTCAACTGCAACACACCTAATGAGGCCAATAATTGTATTTTTGATAACTAAAACATGACTTGTACTCGTCCTTGCTTGTCGACTGCATAAACGTAGAAGCTTGTATTTCGTACAGAGTGGTGCGACTCCATACCTCAGCGGGTGACATTAATTGCCTGATGATAAATGTAAATGTTTCCGAGAGAAAAGCGGCCAATGTGACGAACTGTCATTACGCCATTATGAAAACAAATGACAAAACGCTATGTTTACTTCGGTATTTACCACACAGTAAAACTACTCGCATTTTCTCGTTTATTGTGGCCGCCATGCCTCTGTTCATGCTAAATCTTAAGGTCGTAGGTCAACTGCAACGCACCTAATGAGGCCAATAATTGTATTCTTGATAACTAAAACATGACTTGTACTCGTCCTTGCTTGTCGACTGCATAACCTTAGAAGCTTGTATTTCGTACAGAGTGGTGCGACTGCATACCTCGGCGGGCGACATTAATTGCCTGACGAAAAATGTAAATGTTTCCGAGAGAAAAGCGGCCATGTGACGAACTGTCATTACGCCATTATGAAAACAAATGGCAAAACGCTATGTTTACTTCGGTATTTACTACACAGAAACACTACTCGCATTTTCTCCTTTATTGTGGCCGCCATACCTCGGTTCATGCTAAATCTTAAGGTCGTAGGTCAACTGCAACGCACCTAATGAGGCCAATTATTATATTTTTGATAACTAAAACATGACTTGTACTCGTCCTTGCTTGTCGACTGCATAAACGTGGAAGCTTTTATTTCGTACAGAGTGGTGCGACTGCATACCTCAGCGGGCGACACTAATTGCCTGACGATAAATGTAAATGTTTCCGAGAGAAAAGCGGCCAATGTGACGAACTGTCATTACGCCATTATGAAAACAAATGACAAAACGCTATGTTTACTTCGGTATTTACTACACAGTAACACTACTCGCATTTTCTCCTTTATTGTGGCCGCCATACCTCGGTTCATGCTAAATCTTAAGGTCGTAGGTCAACTGCAACGCACCTAATGAGGCCAATAATTGTATTCTTGATAACTAAAACATGACTTGTACTCGTCCTTGCTTGTCGACTGCATAAACGTAGAAGCTTGTATTTCGTACAGAGTGGTGCGACTGCATACCTCAGCGGGCGACACTAATTGCCTGACGATAAATGTAAATGTTTCCGAGAGAAAAGCGGCCAATGTGACGAACTGTCATTACGCCATTATGAAAACAAATGACAAAACGCTATGTTTACTTTGGTATTTACTACACAGTAACACTACTCGCATTTTCTCCTTTATTGTGGCCGCCATACCTCGGTTCATGCTAAATCTTAAGGTCGTAGGTCAACTGCAACGCACCTAATGAGGCCAATAATTGTATTTTTGATAACTAAAACATGACTTGTACTCGTCCTTGCTTGTCGACTGCATAAACGTAGAAGCTTGTATTTCGTACAGAGTGGTGCGACTGCATACCTCAGCGGGCGACACTAATTGCCTGACGATAAAAGTAAATGTTTCCGAGAGAAAAGCGGCCAATGTGACGAACTGTCATTACGCCATTATGAAAACAAATGACAAAACGCTATGTTTACTTCGGTATTTACTACACAGTAACACTACTCGCATTTTCTCCTTTATTGTGGCCGCCATACCTCGGTTCATGCTAAATCTTAAGGTCGTAGGTCAACTGCAACGCACCTAATGAGGCCAATTATTGTATTTTTGATAACTAAAACATGACTTGTACTCGTCCTTGCTTGTCGACTGCGTAAACGTAGAAGCTTGTATTTCGTACAGAGTGGTGCGACTGCATACCTCAGCGGGCGACACTAATTGCCTGACGATAAAAGTAAATGTTTCCGAGAGAAAAGCGGCCAATGTGACGAACTGTCATTACGCCATTATGAAAACAAATGACAAAACGCTATGTTTACTTCGGTATTTACTACACAGTAACACTACTCGCATTTTCTCCTTTATTGTGGCCGCCATACCTCGGTTCATGCTAAATCTTAAGGTCGTAGGTCAACTGCAACGCACCTAATGAGGCCAATTATTGTATTTTTGATAACTAAAACATGACTTGTACTCGTCCTTGCTTGTCGACTGCGTAAACGTAGAAGCTTGTATTTCGTACAGAGTGGTGCGACTGCATACCTCAGCGGGCGACACTAATTGCCTGACGATAAATGTAAATGTTTCCGAGAGAAAAGCGGCCAATGTGACGAACTGTCATTACGCCATTATGAAAACAAATGACAAAACGCTATGTTTACTTCGGTATTTACTACACAGTAACACTACTCGCATTTTCTCCTTTATTGTGGCCGCCATACCTCGGTTCATGCTAAATCTTAAGGTCGTAGGTCAACTGCAACGCACCTAATGAGGCCAATAATTGTATTTTTGATAACTAAAACATGACTTGTACTCGTCCTTGCTTGTCGACTGCATAAACTTAGAAGCTTGTATTTCGTACAGAGTCGTGCGACTGCATACCTCGGCGGGCGACATTAATTGCCTGACGATAAATGTAAATGTTTCCGAGAGAAAAGCGGCCATGTGACGAACGGGCCTTACGCCATTATGAAAACAAATGACAAAACGCTATGTTTACTTCGGTATTTACTACACAGTAACACTACTCGCATTTTCTCCTTTATTGTGGCCGCCATACCTCGGTTCATGCTAAATCTTAAGGTCGTAGGTCAACTGCAACGCACCTAATGAGGCCAATAATTGTATTTTTGATAACTAAAACATGACTTGTACTCGTCCTTGCTTGTCGACTGCATAAACGTAGAAGCTTGTATTTCGTACAGAGTGGTGCGACTGCATACCTCAGCGGGCGACACTAATTGCCTGACGATAAATGTAAATGTTTCCGAGAGAAAAGCGGCCAATGTGATGAACTGTCATTACGCCATTATGAAAACAAATGACAAAACGCTATGTTTACTTCGGTATTTACTACACAGTAACACTACTCGCATTTTCTCCTTTATTGTGGCCGCCATACCTCGGTTCATGCTAAATCTTAAGGTCGTAGGTCAACTGCAACGCACCTAATGAGGCCAATTATTGTATTTTTGATAACTAAAACATGACTTGTACTCGTCCTTGCTTGTCGACTGCATAAACTTAGAAGCTTTTATTTCGTACAGAGTGGTGCGACTGCATACCTCAGCGGGCGTCATTAATTGCCAGACGATAAATGTAAATGTTTCCGAGAGAAAAGCGGCCAATGTGACGAACTGTCATTACGCCATTATGAATACAAATGACAAAACGCTATGTTTACTCAGGTTTTTACTACACAGTAACACTTCACGCATTTTCTCCCGTATTGTGGCCGCCATACCTCGGTTCATACTAAATCTTATGGTCGTAGGTCAACTGCAAGGCACTTAATGCGGCCAATAGTTGTATTTTCGATAACTAAAACATGACTTGTACTCATCCTTGCTTGTCGACTGC